>NC_065578.1:93882151-94568818 GCF_024542745.1 Macaca thibetana thibetana
AGGTCTTTCTTGAGGAGGTGACATTTAGTCAGAAATCTACATGAAGGTGAAGGAGTCACAAAATGTAAATATCTTAGACGAATGTATTCCTGGCAGTGGGAAGAGCAAGAAGAAAGCCTTAAAAAGGTACATGTTTGAGAAACCATTATTTCTAGAGCTTGGTGAGGAGGAGCAAAGTAGAAGCATATGACCTTAAAAATAGAACTCAGTGCCAGATCATGCAGGACCTTGAGTAATCTGGTAGATGGACAGTTTGAGAATGCAACAACCCCAGAATAAAAAGCAGTTTTAGACTTGTAGTTTTGAGGCAATGCATGCTTATGTTAAAGCTAAAACTGAGGCTATGTGGCACTGATTTACATTAACACTCAGTTCAGACTGGGTGTAATACAATTCTTAGATAAAGCACAGACCATGTGTCTCCACTGAAAGCAAAGCATTGAGTGCCAATCTGGACAGCTAGTGTTTCACTCAAACTAGTTAATATCTCTCTGTTCTTTTTGCTTTCGTCGTTGTTCTCTTTTGGGATATATGTATCCAAAAGCATGGTGACTACAATAGCATTGTTCTTTTTCATGCAAGAGAAACAGCGTTGTTAAAATTGTTTATGTAATTTCCATGCTGTTTGCATAAAAAAGGTTTCATGAAGTGTTTGTTTGGCACCCACTCTGTGATGACCATTGTGCTCGGTGGTGTGATGTACAATATAAACAGAAATCATGGGCATTCAGTAAATATTTGTTGAATAAATGAACAATGCAGTTTGTTTTATCCTCATAGTGATTCAAGTTTTTATACATAGAAAAAAATATGTTTTTTTGTTTTTGTTTTCTGCCAGGTGGAGCACCTACATAATTTCATTTTGTTTCGTTTTTCAATGGGCTTCATTGATAACATTATTGCCAAATGTAAGTATATTTTGAAAGAGATGAGATTTGTGGAAAAGGTGAAATACTGTTACTGTTTTAAATCTTAACCTGTTTGGTTTCAGACCTTGCCACTGTGGTTGGTTACTTAGTTGTCAGTCGCCCTTTCTTAGATTTGTCTCATCCTCGACATCTCAAGAGTACACATTCGGAACTTCTAGAGGTAAAGTGATGATAACACAATGAAACTGTAACAGTAAAAATAAAGCCAAATTTTTAGTCCTAGAACTATAAGTAAAAACTAATACTTATTTCTATTTAAGGATTACTACCAAAGTGGAAGAATGCTTTTGCGAATGTCTCAAGCTCTGGGTCGAATCGTTTTGGCTGGGCGTGAAATGACTAGATTGGCTGGGTAAGATTAGTAATAATGAGCAGTTGCAGAAAATAATTTTTAAAAATATGCTATCCTGAATGATTGTACTAGCTGAAGTTAAGGTAAGGGATAACATTTCCTACCCCAAGAAGGTGGTTTTTGATAGAAAATTAAGGAAAATTTTTCTGATGGTGAACTTTTCATGTTTCTTTAAGACAACTGGTTTGCACATTACAGTAGATTAGAGGCTGTCAAGTTGTTTGCTCCATGGACACTGGTATTTGCTAAGTTGGGAAATATTGAATCATGGCAGTCTTAATTCACAGAAAACTAAGTTAATGAATAGAATTTTCTCATTTAAATTTTCTTGTCCTCTACCATACCATTTTTTCGTAGATCTTTGATACCGGCAACCTAGCAAAAACCGATGAATAGAAATGAAGTTGACTTTAATGGGAAAAAAATATGAGAAGTTAACTTGTATCTGTAGGTGTGCTTGTGAATGTAGTCATATTGTCTGGTAGTGAAATTATCTTTAGACCATAGAATGTAAAATATTAATATTTCAGTATTTCAATCTCCAATATAAAGGGCATGGTATGGTATAAAAAACACCATAAATTTTAGGTCACCTGAAGAAGTTTGATGACTTAATAGCTTTCCTAGGCCTGTGATCCATCTTCGTATTTCTCTTTTTCCTCCTTCTTAGCTCCTGTGGCAGTTAAGGTCTTCATGGCAATATAGAAGTTGTTAACTACTATGAGTAGAGTCTCTTTCATGAGAATACTAACATTCTTCCTACTTGTTAACTTTTCTTATGGCTTGACAGTTCATGGTATATAAGGTTCTTTTTCTGTTTCTTAAGGATGTTTCCTTTCTCTCTCTCTCTCTCTTTCTCTTTCTCTTCCTCTGTAGGTGTGTATGTTTTTCTCTTCCCTCCCTCCCTCCCTCTCCCTGCCTTCCTTTCTTTCTCTTTTCTCCACTTTGTTGAGGTATGATTGACATATAAGAAACTGTTCCTATTTAATGTATACAATTTGATGAACATGGGGATAAGTTATACACCTGTGAAACCATCAAGATCATAAGCATTCATCACCTCCCAAAGTTTGCTTTAGGAGGTTTCTGCTTGTTATTCAGAGAAAAATCCTGTTTTCTTCTTCGATGCAGAATACTTTCTCTTTGGCGATTATGGTCATTTTTATTATCTCCAACCTTTCGTTGTTAGTTTTGATTTTTCTCTACTGCCACAGTGATTTCTATCTAATAATAAGAACTCTTCATCTTTCCCCTCTTGAGAGTAAGAAAGAGGGAATCTTTCAGATTCTTCCATTTGCAGGAAGGCAGCATGCATTCAGCATACATTTAATGAATGCCTTCCTTGGATAGAAAGACCAACTTTATACATGGCTTTATAGGCCGCTTCAACAAGAGCTCAGAGTCCATACTTCCTGGGTCTAAGGAATATACTAGTGTAGTGGTCCTTTTGTAGTATACAAGAGAAACCTCCTGAAAATTCTCAGCAAATAACTGTCTTGACTTGGCTATTAATGAAGTATCTGTTGAGTTGGGGATCCTATGGAAACCTCTTTCTTCATCCCTATATTCCTGCTTTCCTACTGAAACATAATAAAGCATGCATGCTATCATTAATACTTTATGTTGATGAGACTGTTAGGTTACTTCATTTATACTAGATTATAATTTTAGGAACTTAAGTTTGTGTAAAATAAAAGATGTGACAGTAGTCTGGAGTTTTGATTATGGTTTCCTTTTCTAAAATTTTAGTTTTACTGCTCGGATTACAGAATTAATGCAAGTACTGAAGGATTTAAATCATGGCAAATATGAGCGCACAATGGTCTCGCAACAGGAAAAGGGTAAATATGAGTGTCACAGTTTAAGGTCACAATTTTAAGTGTTTGCTGACGTAATATGATGCTTTAATACCTATTTTCCATTTAAGGTATTGAAGGAGTACAAGTCATTCCCTTGATACCTGGTGCTGGAGAAATCATTATTGCAGATAACATTATAAAGTACGTACAGAAAAAGGTTCTTTAGCACCATAAATGTTTGTTAAACTTCATAGTAGTCTTTCTTTTTCAGCTTACAATTGCTTAGTGTTTAAAATTATTTCTGCTTTTTTGAAAAACAGCTTTGAGGTATCATTGACATAAAAATTGCGTATATTAATATTTAAAGTATACAACTTGATGCTTTGATATCTGTATACGTTGTGAAATGATTACATTTAGGCTAATTAATTTACCTGTCACCTCTACAGTTACCATTTTTGTGTGTGTTTGGTGAGAATTTAATTTAGATGTGTCTTAGCAAATTTCAGGTATACAATGTAGTATTTTCTACTATTGTCCCTGTACAGTGTATCTACAGGATTTATTCATCTGGCATCACTGAAATGTTGTGCCGTTTGACCGATATTAACCCCATTTCCTCTCTCCCTACCCCCCGGCAACCACCATCCTACTCTCTACTTCTATGAGTTTGACTATTTTAAATTCCACATACAAGTAAGATCATATAGTGTTTCTCTTTTTGTGTCTTGCTTATTTTGCTTAACGTAATGTCCTCCAGATCCATCTATGTTGAAAATGGTCCGGTTTCCTTCTTTTTTAAAGGTGGAGTAATATTCTATTGTATGTATTTTGTGTGTGTGTGAATATATACACACTATATACACTATATTTTCTTTATCCTCTCATCAGCTGAAGGACATTTAGGTAGTTTTCATATACAGACTATCGTGAGTAATGCTGGAGTGGACATGGGAGGAAGATTCTTTTTGAGATACTGATTTTATTTCCTTTGCAAATGTACCCAGAAGTGGGATTGCTAGGTCATACAGTAGTCCTACTTTTAATTTTTTGAGGAACATCCATACTGTTTTCCATAATAACTGTACTATTTGTAGTCCCACCAACAACATACAAGGTTTCCTTTCTGCATATCTTTGCCAACACTTACCATTTGTCTGTTTGATAATAGTCATCCTAACAGGTGAGAGGTGACATCTCATTGTGGTTTTGATTTGCATTTTCCTGATGACTAGAGATGTTGAGCACCTTTTCGTATGCCTGTTGGCCATCTGAATTTTTTCTTTTAAGAAGTGTTTAAGCCCTTTGCCCATTTTTTAATCAGATTATTTGTATTTTTGGTATTGAGTTGTATTAGTTCCTTATATACTTTACAGTAGTTCTCTTTTTTTGAATTTCCTCTATAGGTTTGATCATGTTCCTTTAGCAACGCCAAATGGAGATATTTTGATCCGTGACCTTAATTTTGAAGTAAGTTTATTTATTTATTTATTTTTTGAGACGGAGAAGCTTAAATCATCTTTAAAATGTGAACTGAAAAAAGGTTACCTGAATATTTAAATTAACTTTAAGGCTCGACTTAGTCTCTGAATCCACAGAATTGCTTTAAAAAGTAAGTCTTTGAAACACTTAGAAATCTATTTTTCTTAATTGACAGGACTTCAAAATTTCAAATACTACTACCAAAAAACTTTTTGTAAATGAAGTTTATGTCAAGAAAGCCATAGAAAATATAGTAAATTGGAGTCTCCAGTGTAAAATGAATATTTAAACACAAATATAATTTTAGTCTCTTTACATTAAAAAGAAACTTATGATGTGGTTGGTATTATTGTGACTGTACAGGATGATTTGTACCTATAAAAACAAAATACAGACTGTTTTATTACTGATGAAAACAGGGGAAGAGTCGCACAGTAGTGCTACAAATAGACACTCACCTAAAACAAGTAAAATCCCATGCCAAATAAATACTGATGTTGATTCAATCTACTATGCTAATGAAATGGGATATGGCAGACCAAATTAAAAAGAAAAGACAAAAGTTGAATGTTTTTGTATGATTTTGTAAGACTGGCAGATTTAAGGGTTACTATTTAGGTTTTCTCTATGTTGTGGCTTTATGACTGGTTCAGATCCAGAAATCTTCATAATTAGTAACAAATTCCTATCACATAGGCTATCTTCCCCATTCTAGACACCATTTCTCTAGAACAACACTTTCCCGTAGAACTTTCTGCGATGATGGAAATGCTCTATACTTTCACTATCCAGTAAAATAGCCATGTGTAGATACTGAGCATGTGAAATGTTACTAGTACAGCTGCAAAACTGAATTTAAATTTTAATTTAATTAATATGATTTAAAATTAAATAGCCACATGTGAGTAGTGGCTATGGTATTGGACAACACAGCTCTGGAATTCCTCTCCACATGCTTATGTGCATGGCCATCTGTAGTTTGTGTTTTATGTGGGGATTTTTTTTCCTACTGCTGTCTTTGAAGGAATATTGTCTGATAGTTTATAAAATAAAGAGTATGATTATTGGACTTGTTTTTAATTTGTTACAGTCTTAAGGAAGTGTTCAGTTTTCTGCTCTTAGTAATTTGTATTAAGCACATGTCTACTTTCTTTTCAATGAATTATAAAAATGAAAATTGTTAGTTATGCAAAGTACTTTGAACTTATTCAACAAAGAGTAGTCTATTATTATCATATTTATTCCAAAGCCAGGAAATACATGATGAAGTACAGAAAATGTAAATGTAGTTGATAAATATCGACTGGCTCCACATATTGCAGAAGTGTTTTCTTACGTAGCTCCAGGTACTTCAGTCACTTGAATGTTCCTTTGGCAAAGTAGGTAGCCAGGCTTCATTTCCAGTAGCCCCTTTATTGCCACTGTCCAAGGATAAAAAGGACGTGAGACTTCGTTGAAGGATGCCTCTTGGCCCTTTCTCCTACTTACTCTCACTTCTGTCTATGCAGAAATAAAATATACCAACAATATAGGGACACACATGACTGAGGCACAATGAGAAAGGGCGTTGGGATACACAGAATAGATCGATCATGATTATGGTCCATAATAACCTTTTGTCATGATGTTACCACACTAAAGCTGTCACTTTCTTTTTTAGTTCAAAGTCTTTTCTTTTAAAACCCTTATGTTTGGCTTTAATAGACTTCTGTCATTTCTATAATTTCATTTCTATAGTCTTAAAAATGTCCTTAATTTTTTCTGTTTTTTGGATTTCATTTGGAAAGTCTCAAGTCCTCACTTATGTCCTTACTTGTTGGAGTGTTTTACTTCATAACCATGCTCCATACTTCCTGGTGTCTATCCTGTGATTCTTGTTTTCTCCTCCCTTGGCAACTGTTTCTCTGACTCCTCTCTTTTTGGTTCACTGTTACGAATTCTTACCTCTTTCTGACTTAAAGTATTCTAAAGTAGACTTGGGTTTCTCACATTCATTATGTCTTTTTATTGTTTTTCTTAGCATAGCCTTTCTATAGTCAACAAATATTCTTCAGTTCTTTGCAACCTCTAATTATTTTCTACTCATCTGGCTTACTTGAAAATAAAGATTACTTTCCCTCTTGGAAAGAGGCATAATAAAACTGAGACTTGGCCTCTCAAATAAATGTTTCCTACTTTATGATTCATTTGCCTTTTGGGTTACATTTGTAACCAAATAATAAACACTTCTTTGGAATAAGAGATTTTATACCATTTTCCATTAGAAATTCCCCAATACAGCCATATTTATCTGTCTAGATATTATTCTGGGAGGTATGTAGACTGGAGAGAACCTAAGAGGTAACAGCTTGCAGGTTACCATGTGGGGATTAAAATAGTACTTTGTCTGAGATGGGCGGATTGCTTGAACTCAGGAGTTTGAGACCAGCCTGGGCAACATGGCAAAACCCCGTCTCTGAAAAATACAAAAAAAAATAGCCAGGTGTGGTGGTGCACACCTTTGGTCCTGGTTACGCAGGCGACTGAGGTGGGAGGATCGCTTGTGCCAGGGAGGCAGAGGTTGCACAGTGAGCAGAGATTGCACCACTGTACTCCAGTCGGAGCTACAGACTGAGACCCTGTCTCCAAAAAACAAGCACTTTGTAACTTATTAAGATTTTTACCTTTTCAGTAAGGCGTACTTAACAGTGTTTAAAGAAACTAATCAGTCTTCATAAACACCATATTTTTATATAATTTTTCTTTTACTTAAATTTATGTGTAGAATTTTTGATTTGTTATGATAAATTTATAGAAGGTAGGATTTATCAAGGAGTATTATTTGGGGGTATATTTTTATTGGTAAAAATATGGTGGTTCAAAGCATTGGTTGATCCAGTAAAGCATTCTGAGAGTCTCAATAATATAATGCTGTCAAGAACATAATTTTCAGTAAATGTTACTGTTGGCTTTTAGTCTTAATTTAACCCCACAAAAAATATGTACTTAATAAACTTGTAATACAGACAAATTATCCCTGGCTTATCATGGCTGACATCATAATTGGAAGTTTTGTTCAACACCGCCAAAAGCCATGGAATAAAGAAAAGTGAATGCTGAGTAGGCTAGCCAGGCTTGATTTTGAGCATAAAAGAATAACTCAGGATTTCAGTAAGTCTGGTTATTATTTATATACATCATTACAAATCTGCTTTTGGGGTTCCTGGCATATTGCAACAATAATGTGGAAGGGTATTATTGGAGGCGGGAATATTGATACCATTGTAAACCACAAAGAGCAGTTGGGAGGGGAGAATGTATATATGGCCAACATTACTGAAATAAAGCGTAGTAGCAGGGAACCATTTAATTACAGCTCACTGAACTTTAGGACCTTCTAAGGGCATTGCTGTAACAGTAGAGTATGATTATTTTATATGATAACCTTGCTTTATGAGGAACATTCAGTATATTCAATTTTATATGATAAGGAAATTATGTTATTTAAAAAGAAGTCTATCAAAATGATTCTTTAATTATCAGAAAAAATGTTTATTCATTTGGAAAAGTCACTTAGAACAACTCTAACAATGATGTGTGTAAATTGTTATTTTCTTTTAGATCAACTATGTGTCAGGCTGCTTCATTCTTTTTTAAGAAGTTTTTAAAATGTAAAAATAAACATAAAATTTGGCTTTTTATCCGTTTCTAAGTGTGTGATTCAGTGGCAGTAAGTTCATTTACAGTGTTATGTAGCCACCACCACTATCCATTTCCAGAACTTTTCCATCATCCCAAATAGAAACCCTGTACTCATTAAACAATAACTCTCCTTCCTTCCTCTCCTGAACCCCTGGTAACCTCTCATTCTTTCTGTCTCTATGAATTTGACTGCTCTAGGGATCACATATAAGTGAAGTCATACAGCATTTGCCCTTTTGTGGCTGGTTTATTTCATTTAGCATAATGTTCTCAAAGTTCATCTATATTGTAGCATGTGTCAGAGTTTCATTCATTTTAAAGGTTGAATGCCATTTCATTGTGTGTGTGGCGGGGGGCGGGGGCACATTTTGTGTATCCATCCATCCCCTTGGGTTGCTTCCTTGCTTCCACCTTTCGGCTGTTGTGAACAATGCTGATGGCTCTGTGTTTTGTCACAGTAAAAGCCAATGTCCTTTCAATGCCTGCCACTACCCTACTCCTACCTGATACCTCTCCGATCTCATTTCCTACTAGTATTCTTTCCTGTTCGTTCCTCAGTAAAATCAGTCTTGTTTCTGCTTTGTTTTTTCTTTTTTTTTTTTTTAATAGGATAGCTACGTTCCTGCTTCAGTGCCTTTGTACCAGCATTTTTTTTGTTTTGTCTTGTTTTGAGATGGAGCCTTGCTCTGTCACCCAGGCTGGAGCACAGTGGCGTGATCTTGGCTCACTGCAACCTCTGCCTCCCAGGTTCAAGCAGTTCTCATGCCTCAGCCTCCTTAGTAGCTGGGATTACAGGCACATGCCACTGCATCCGGCTAATTTTTGTATTTTTAGTAGAGACAGGGTTTTACCATGTTGGCCAGGCTGTACCAGCTTTTTATGGGTAAAGGTGGGGACTAGAACAGTCTTCTTTTAGTTAAATCCTAATTCACCCCTTCTTTCAAAGTTTCACTCAGTTGTCATTTTCAATAAAGTCTACTCTGACCACGTTAAAAATGCAACTTCCCTCACCCGCTTCCAAGTTCCCTTTATCTGTTTTTTCCTCCAAACTACTTATTTTTTCATACACTATTTAACTTGTATGTTATGTGTATTCTTTATTGTATGTCTCTTGCCACTAGAATGTAAACCAGTAAAGGTAGAGGTTTTTGGTTTTTTGTTTTTGTTTTTTGTCTCTTTTGGTCACGAATGTGGCCTACTTGCCTAGAACACAGCCTGACAGAGAGCATTCAATAAATATTCATTGAATTAAATAATAGGAACAGAAGGCTCACCAATTTAACAGATTTGTTAAAGGCAGGTTACCAGCTAGGGTAACTCATATATCTCTCTGATATTTTCTTTCCTGTTGTGTTGCGTTGGTGTTTATGTTGTAAGCTAGAATTATAGCTAAGATTTTCTGATTCTTTACAGAGTTGATCAGATACTTATAAGATCATAAGCCTAGAACTTAACCACTCTATATTTTCTCATTTATGTTGTTGCAGAATAATTTAGTGCCACTTGTAAATATTTATAGTGTACATATATTTTGATAAAACAGTTATAATTTCTAAGAATGGAATCTACAGAAACATTACTTACTATTGCATAAGTTTACTTGCTGACTTGTACACTCATTGCAGTATTATCTAGAGGAGCAAAACAAAATGCAGACCTAAATATTTAGCCAAAGGGGAGTGTTTAAATAAGTTATAGTATATCCTTACTATGGAAGATGTTGTGGGAAGTCAGGGACCTCAAACGGAGGGATCGGCTAAAGCCATGGCAGAAGAACATAAATTGTGAAGATTTCATGGACATTTATCACTTCCCCAATCAATACTCTTGTGATTTCCTATACCTGTCTTTAATCTCAACCCCATCATCTTTGTAAACTGAGAATATATGTCGCCACAGGACCCTGTAATGATTGCGTTAACTGCACAAATTGTTTAAACAATATGAAATCTGGGCACCTTGAAAAAACAACGGGATAACCATGATGTTCAGGGAACAAGGGAGATAACCATTAGGTCAGGCTGCCTGAGTGCCGGGCGGAACAGAGTCATATTTCTCTTCTTTCGAAAGCGAGTAGGAGAAATGTCGCTGAATTCTTTTTCTCAGCAAGGAACAGCCCTGAGAAAGAGAATGCGTTCCTAGGGGGAGGTCTCTGAAATGGCTGCTCTGGGAATGTCTGTCTTTTACGGTTGTAGATAAGGGATGAAATAAGCCCTGGTCTCCCATAGTGCTCCCAGGCTTATTAGGATGAGGAAATTCCTGCCTAATAAATTTTGGTCAGACCGGTCATCTGCTCTCAAACCCTGTCTCCTGATAAGATGTTATCAATGACAATTTGTGCTGAAACTTCATTAGCAATTTTAATTTTGCCCAGCTCCTGTGATCTCGCCCTGCCTCCATTTGCCTTGTGATACTTTATTACCTTGTGAAGCATGTGATCTCTGTGAGCCACACCCTAGTCATACACTCCCTCCCCTTTTGAAAATCACTAATAAAAACTTGCTGGTTTTGTGGCTTGGGGGGCATCATGGAACCTGCCGACATGTGATGTCTCCCCCAGATACCCAGCTTTAAAATTTCTCTCTTTTGTACTCTTTCCCTTTATTTCTCAGACTGGCCAACACTTAGGGAAATAGAAAAGAACCTACGTGAAATAACATTGAATTATCAGGGGCGGGTTCCCCCTATAGGAAGATGCTTGAGGCATTAAAGGAAAGGAATAGGGGAATCTGAATATGCTGACCTGGAAGAATGTCTGTGATATATTGTTAAATAGTAAAAGCAAGTTGTAGAACAGTCCATAGAGTATGTTTTCATTTTTTTAAGAGAGACTGTATATACACATGTATTTATTGTTTTCAAGAATTCTCGGTTTTTTAAACTTTAGTTCTTCTATCTTAAGTTGATATCAGTCAATTTATTTATTTATTTATACATACATGTATATAGATGTGGTCTTGTTCTGTCAGCCTAGGTGACATCATAGCTCACTGCATCCTTGAACTGCTGGACTCAAGCAATCCTCCCACCTCAGCCTCCCGAGTAGCTGGGACTACAGGTGTGCATCACCACACCGGCCTAATTTTTTATTTTTATTTTTTGTGGAGATGAGGGTCTCACTTCATCTCCCAGGTTAGTCTCAAACTCCCAGTTTCAAGCGATCCTCCTGTGAGCCACCGTACCCAGCAATAATAATTTTTTAAGTGAAAAAAAAAGTAATGGTAAGAATTGGAAGTAAACAAAGTAAAAGGTTCCTTTACAATACCTCTTTACTGCTCTACCTAATGCTACATTTACAGACAAATAGAAGGCTTATAATTAGCCAGGAGCTATTAATACTTGAGTCTAAGGAAATGTTCACTGAGTATATGTTAATTTGATTTAATTACTTCACAGACTGATTTTTTTTTCAGGTTCAATCTGGGGCTAATGTTCTAATTTGTGGTCCTAATGGCTGCGGAAAGAGTTCTCTTTTCCGTGTTCTTGGTGAAGTAAGTACAAGTTGGCCTCAAAATTTTGCAGTCTTATTTTGCCATACTGTCTACCACTTTGCAAATTTTACAATTGTTCTTCTCCCTTCTCTCTTTTTTTAATAGTTATGGCCTCTTTTTGGAGGACGTCTAACTAAACCCGAGAGAGGAAAGTTATTTTATGTTCCTCAAGTAAGACCTAGCTTGAGTTATCTTTGATTTAAAGATCCTTTTGTTTATTTATTTTTTAATGTTTCTTCTAATGACTTTTGCTCTACTACTGTCAGAGACCTTACATGACCCTTGGAACACTTCGAGACCAAGTGATATATCCAGATGGACGAGAAGATCAGAAAAGGAAGGGAATATCTGACTTAGTAAGGAAACGTTTATATCCTAGATCCACTGAAAATACTCCATTTCAGATTGTTTATTTTAATCAATTAAGTATTTTAAATGCCAGGTAGTTTATCTTAATCTGTAATGCCTTCCAAAGCCATTAATTATGATTTTCTAAGCTGAGGTAAGATGATAATCCCTTGGCTTAAAAAGAGGTTAATCTTAACCTTTGCACTATTGTTTGTTTTCTCATTGCCATCATCCTTTTATTATGTACAATAGTGTTATTCTTTTTAAGCTACTAGACATATTTTGTCAAGTTTAGTGTAGATAGGAGTTGAAAGATTCAGGGCTACCTTGTGCCACATTCTTTTTTGAAATGTATCTTTTAAGTGGTACAGATAATAGAATTACAGTGATTCCAGTTTAAAAAATAAACCAAGATTTAGAATGTTGGCTTATATTAAGTTTGATTTCCCTTTAATCATTTTGCTGAAAGGTACTGAAGGAATACTTAGACAACGTCCAGTTGGGTCATATCCTTGAACGTGAAGGAGGCTGGGACAGCGTTCAGGATTGGATGGATGTACTGAGTGGTGGAGAAAAGCAAAGAATGGCAGTAAGTATACTCTGAAGAAATTGCACAAGAATGCAACTGGTTCCAGCATTTTGATTAATCAGGATACAAAGTTTCATCTTATATTTTTTTATTCAGCAGCTGTTTCAGTATGGATTAGTTTAAATTATCATAAAAGTGCTTGAAAATCTTTAACTTGCATGTAAATTTGGAATTCTGAAAAATTCATAAATAATCCTGCCAGTACCTATGAAAGGAAAAGCTGCAGATCCAACTATATACCAGTAATCCATTTTTCTAAAAGTTCAGAGAAACTCTGTAACTCATTAGTCCTGGGATATAAGGTAATCCTGGCTGGGTTATGAAATTTCTTCTCATGTCTCTTCCCTATAGACATCTCTTTTGTCTCACTCAGACTTTTCTTTCTGAAATAGCTGAAGGTATTAGAAATGATCCAATAAGATTTCTTTATTCTGTTCTTGCCCTTTTCCTCTACTATATGTGTGTTTTGTTTCAAGGTTCGGTATCCACTACTTAAAGTTACTTAGAATTTTTAAGTTTTCCTAATATAAACAAGCATTTGAAAGAAACTACTTTAATTGTTAGGATGACTAAACTTGTCCCAAACCAAAAATATGCACTAAACACTACACAGAAGAATGAGACCAGCCTGGGCAACATAGCAAGACCCTTTCTCTACAAAAAAATTTTAAAATTTTCTGGGTGTAGTGGCACATGCCTATAGTCCTAGCTACTGGGATGTGGAAAGATTGCTTGAGTCCAGGAGTTTGAGGCTGCAGTGGGCTGTGATCACACACCATGGCACTCCAGGCTGGGCAATAGAGGGACATCCTCTCTCTAAAAATAAATAAATAAATAAAAATTTTAAAAGCGGTAGTTTGGCTACCTTGTCAAGGGGGCAACTTCATGAAGAGTCATTTTTTTAACGATATATTCCATAGTTTGAATAGATCCAAGCAAGAGATTCTCCTCTCCCGCTGCAGAGTATTAGCCTCGTGGAGATTAGAGAAAACTATAGCTAAGGAAAGAAAGCGAAAGAAATTGGCTTATGGCAGAATTTCTGACCCATTATATTCAGGTTATATTCCACCTTTTTGTTACCTCCAAGTCCCTGATTTTGCAGCTTATTTTTCCCAAAATCATACCCACTCTACATGAGGTTAATATTAACTTAATAGTGTGATTTGCCTGGCTAGTGCTGTGATGTGAGATGAATCTAGTGTGAAGAATGAATCATAAATGGGAGAGATAATAGCTATATTCAAAATGGAAATTAGGCTGAAGAAGTGAAAATTTGAAATGATTAGGCATTTCTAGAGTCAATTTAGAAGATGACTGTAGAAATAACTGCAAATCAAGAACTGCAAAACAACTTTAAATTTCTGTGCTATGTCTTCAGAGAAAATGGAAGCATATGGTTCAGAAATGAATACGATGGAAACTGAGAGAATGAATAATGAATGTACTTAAACCAAGGAACTCTGTGTGTGTGGTATAAAAATACAGAGGGGATAATTTTTATTTGAAGATTAGGAATTCAAAGGCGTGCCCAGAGCAGTGGGGGGCTGAGGCAGGAGAATCGCTTCAACCCAGGAGACATAGGTTGCAGTGAGCTGAGATCACGCCACTGCAGTCTAGCCTGGGCAACACAGCAAGACTCCATCTCAAAAGGAAAAAAAAAACAACAAAAAAAACAAAAAACAGATGATCCAACACAAGTGTTTGGGAGATGGGGAAAGGTCACCTGTGACACTGCTGCATATATAATTGGAGCATGGCTAAGCCATTGGCAGGGTGTGTTCTGTGTAAGCCAATGTCTGGAGAATTGAATGTGATGTGTGAAAGAGAGCCTGTTGTTTTGTTTCAGAGTGGGGAAAGGAGAAGGCTAACGCTACAAATATTAACATTGGTGAAATTAGGTCAAGAGTGTATATGTGTGTTCATTTTACTGTCCTTTCAGTTTTTTGGTAGGATTGAAAATTACCAAAGTAGAAAGTTGGGGGGGATATAGGTATTATAATTTTTAGGAAGAACAGACCTAAAAGGCCTAGCCACTTAGAACAGTGAGTCAGCCAGGGTTGCTCCAGCTAATGTCACAATTTGGGGTATCTTGTGTTTCTGACCAAAAGTTACCTTTTCCACTCCATTTTTTCTTGCTCTTCTATTTAGTTTTCTTATTTTGAGTTTTCTAATTTTGAATTATGAGTTTTCTTATGAGTTTCTTATGAATTTTCTTATGAGTTTTCTTATGAATTTCTAATGAGTTTTCTTATTTTGAATTATGAAAAAGTATATATGATAGAAAAGTGGAATATTTATTTAAGTATAAATTGGGCCAAACCCCTTTACCAGAGATACCACTGTTATAAAATTTTCAGTGTTTTTTTAAATCCATTTTTGTAAATCTTTTTTTTTTAACCATAAGCGACTATGCCCCTTTCTCAAATTCCCTGAGATCTCTAGAATATTGATCCTTCCCTTTTCTTACAACTGATCAGTCCTTTTCTGTCTCTGCCTTCTTTACTGTCCAGTACAGACTTCATAATCCAGGGCATGGCCTATAGGAGATAAGATATATTTCTTAAGGAATGAACAGTTCATCCCTTCCCCTTAACTTCCTTTCCCACTTTTTGTGTCATCCTATTACCTAAATCCCAACCCAATTATTTGCCTTGGCAGTTCTTTGCCTTGGCACTTCTCTAACCACTCTTCTGAGCACAGCTAAAAAACATCAGATGGGCTCACAGCATGGCTTAGCAATCATTTTACTTATTTTTATCCTCCTCTCATTTTTCATGACAATCATTTTAAAACTACCAATTTTGGGTTTTCTACACCATTACTTAACCCACCGCACTTGGCAGAATAACTTGCCTTCTACTTCTCAAAGAAGATAGGCTATTATTTCAGTTCAATGACAGCTAATTTTTATTGAGTGCTGAATAGATGACAGACAGTATGTCAGGCACCTTACACAGGTGATCTCATTTCATCGTCACAGCAGTCCTGTGAGGTAAGAACTGGGAATGCCACCCCTCCTGTTTTGTTTTTGTTTTTTTTCTTTGAGACAGAGTCTCATTCTGTCACCCAGGCTGGAGTACAGTGGCACGATCTCAGCTCACCATAACCTCCGCCTCCCAGGTTCAAGAGATTCTCCTGCCTCAGCCTCCCAAGTAGCTGGGATTACAGGCAAGCACCACCACACCTGGCTAATTTTTGTATTTTTTTTTAGTAGAGACGGGGTTTCACCATGTTGGCCAGGCTGGTCTCAAGCTCCTGACTTCAAATGATCCGCCTGCCTCGACCTCCCAATGTGCTGGGATTTTACGTGTGAGCCACTGCGCCTGGCCGAAATGCCCCATTTTACAGAGGAGATTGCACTTCTGTACAGTTCAGTAACTGGCCAAGCAAAGACAGCTAGTAAATGTTAAAGCTGATGGTGGGGGCTTTGTCAGGCTTAAGGCAAGCAGTATGGCTCCAGTGTGCATATGCTTATTCACTTTACAACAAACTTGCCCAACCTGCAGCTCACGGATGCATGCAGCCCAGGACAGCTTTGAATGCAGGCTAACACAAATTCATAAACTTTCTTAAAATATTATGAGAATTTTTTGTGGGCGTGAATTTTTTTTTTTTTTTTTTTGAAGCGGAGTCTTGCTCTGTTGCCCAGGCTGGAGTGCAGTGGCGTGATCTTGGCTCACTGCAAGCTCCGCCTCCCGGGTTCACGCCATTCTCCTACCTCAGCCGCCCGAGTAGCTGGGACTACAGGCACCCGCCACCACGCCCGGCTAATTTTTTTGTATTTTTTGTATTTTTAGTAGAGACAGGGTTTCACTGTGTTAGCCAGGATGGTCTCGATCTCCAGACCTCATGAGCCACTGCACCCAGCCGTGATTTTTTTTTTTAAGCTCATCAGATATCGTTAGTGTTAGTGTATTTTATGGGTGACCCAAGACAATTCTTCTAATGTGGCCCAGGGAAACCAAAAAATTGGACACTCCTGCTTTACAACTTTCTTGTATTGTGGCATTAAGTAGTTGACAACATAGTGGGAGAGAGAGACACGTGATGAGAAAATGTCCATGTCATGCACTAAGTGTGAGGAGGGAGGTATGCACAGAGTCTTTTGGGAGCAGAGAGGAGAGACATTGGTGGAATGCCCTCAGATAACCATTCCTCTTAATTAAGTGTGTGCTGCTCTGTCCTGACCTTCCTACTTCCACTGTCTGTGGAAGATATGTCATCTTTCTTGAGAAAGGCTAATATCTCCATCTATGTTTATAGACCCTCTGTCTTCTGACTTTATCACATCCTTTTCCTTCAGTTATGTCCCCTCCCTCAGCCCCCACCTACATTTAACCTCTTCTAGTCCTTCTCTTGCAGAAAGACATTTTTCAGGTCTCTTTGATCTAAAAAGCAAACTCAGCCTTAGCCAAAGCTTCCCTGTGGTCTGTACCTTTCATTTTCTGCACAGTTGAACTTCTTCATAGTCTATACTTGCTGCCTCCCCTTCCTCACCTCATGCAAATAGGTGGAAAGCTATTTTAGTCATTCATTTATTAGATATTTGAATGCTACCCATATATAAGTATTCAGTATGTAGTAGTGATTAAAACAGTCTCTGCTTTTCTGCATTTTTTTTTTTTTTTTTTTTTTGAGACAGAGTCTCACCCAGGCTGAGTGTTACCCAGGCTGGAGTGCAGTTGCACAAGCTTGGCTCACTGCAACCTCCACCTCTCAGGTACAAGCGATTCTTGTTCCTCAGCCTTCCAGGTAGCTGGGACTATAGGCATGCGCCACCATGACTGGCTAATTTTTGTATTTTTAGTAGATACAAGGTTTCACCATGTTGGCCAGGCTAGTCTCAAACTCCTAGCCTCAAGTGATCTGCCCTCCTCAGCCCCGCAAAGTGCTGGGATTATAGGCATGAACCACCATGTTCTGCCCCAGCTTTTGTAAATCTTATAGCTTAGGCAGGTAGACAAAGACAAATATACAATTCACAATATATGAAGTGCTTCAGAGGTGTTACAGAAAGGACCCACTTGGATTGTGGTTAGGGATGAGGGTAGGATTGCCTGAGAATATGACATTATAAGCAGAAATTTGAAAGCTCTAAGGAGCAGAGTAAGGCATTTAAGACATACGAAAAGAATGACGTGTGCTTAAGCCTCTAAGGCATAAGGCACCTTGTTCCTAGCAGTTGAGAGGAGGTGGTGTTGGCTAGAATGTTGAGGTTAGAGTAAATAGGAATAAGATCGTGCAGGTCTTGTAGACCATGGTAAGGAGTTTGAATTTTAAGTGAAATGGGAAGTTGTTGAAAGGTTTTAAGCCAGAGAGTGAAGTTCCCTGATTGACATGTGTGAAAGATGTTCTCTGGTTATATGGAGAGTGGACTGGAGAGGAGCAGCAGAAGTGGTAGGAGCTTACTTGTAGTCTATCCAGACAGGAGATGAGTGTGCTCTGGGCTAAGGGCATGTTTGTGGAGATGAGGAAAAGGGAGTGAACTTGAAACTTCACATTTCTTACTTGAATGGACTTTTTAGTTCATTCTAAAAATAGTGGTGGGAGAGTGAAAGGGAAGAGGAAAAGGGAAGGACCAGACCAGGGAGGACTCCTGGCTTTCTAGCTGGAACAACTGTTTGATAGTTTATTTGCTGAAGTGTTCAAGATTAGGGAAGGGAATGGATTTTAGAGGGAAAATCTAGAAATTACATTTGAGTTTTAGACTTTTAACATTTGAGAGTCTTGTGAGATACCCAAGTAAAAACTCGAATAGGAATTTTTATTTTTAATTTTTTAAATGTGTCAAATTTTAAATTTTTGTTTTTTGAGATAGCATCTTGCTGTTTCAGCCATGCTGGAGTGCAGTGGCCTGATCATAGCTCACTACAGCCTTGACCTACTGGGCTCAAGCCCTCCTGTCTTAGCCTCCTGAGTAGTTGGAACCACAGGTGAACACCATCATGCTTGGCTAATTTTTTTTTTTTTTTTTTTTTAAGTGTAGATGTGGTTTCCCTGTGTTGCCTGGACTGGTTTCAAACTCCTGATCTCTAGCAATGCTCCTGCCACAGCCTCACAAAGTCCTGGGATTATAGGCATGAGCCACTGTGCCTGGCCGAAATTTTTATATATCTGGAAATAGAGAAGTATGAGTGAGAGATGCATATTGCAAGTTTATAGAATGTAAATACTATTTGAAATCAGAAGATTGGATGAGATCACTGAGAGATAGAATACAGGAAAAAGAGAAGGAGATCTAGAAATTAGCCCTAAGGAGCTCCTGTATTTAATGGTCAAGTGGAGGAGAAAGTGCTAGAAAAGAAACTGAAAAAGGATCCTCAGAAGTAGGAGGAAACTTACGTGCATGGTTTCACTATCACTTTCTCAAGAAGGATGGAGTGGTCTTCTAAGGAGAATGTTGCAGAGAAGATAAATTAAGGATAGAAGACTGCCCCACTGGTCTTAAACATGGAGATCTTTTCAGGGGGCAGATGACAAAAATTGGAATATCTGTTACACAAAAGATCAGAATAAACAGTCCCCAGAAAATACATGGGAACAAAAATGTGGGAAAATGTTCATCATTCCTGATAGTCAAAGAAATGTATGCTATACTTTTGATATTAATTTTCATTTATAAAATTAGCAAAGGCTTAAAAAAATGAGCACAACCAGAACTGACAATGGGGATATAAAACAGGTACAATAAAAAATTATTGGTGAGAATAGTAATTGGTACCATTACTTAAGCAATAAAATATTTAAAATAGAGACCTTTTTGCATCAGAGTCATCTAGTCTGAATTCTGAGATTTGGTTAAAATATGTATTCTGTAATCTTATTTGTTTAGTGAGCTTTCTTTAATACTAGTTTGAAACTCCCTCTCTCATCAGTCTTAAGTTTTGTGTTTTACTCTGAGCAATTAATATTTCCCATGAAGTACATTTTTCCCTTTGTTCAGGATGACAGTGAAAACAGTTATGTTTATATTGTTTCTATTTCTGGGAAGTAGATATTTTGAATTAGAATAATTTTTATACTTTTGATTTATAAGACTGCAAATGCATATTTAACTTAAGTTTGTTTCGGCTTATTAATTTTAGGTCTCTGCCTGTGTTTTACACAAAAAATTTTTTTTTATGCTTCAGATGGCAAGATTATTTTATCATAAACCCCAGTTTGCCATTTTGGACGAATGCACAAGTGCAGTTAGTGTCGACGTGGAAGGCTACATTTACAGTCATTGTCGAAAGGTAAGTGTGCAGGTGCTCAGTTTGAGAAGCCATGGCCTCTTTCCTAGTGTAAACTGTGTCCAAATCTGTCCAAAGAGAAGATTCCAAGTCAAAAAGTAACACAATTTCTACCCAAAGATTTCTTGTTTTAATAAAGATTTAAAACATATGAGTAAAAGAAAAATAATTATAAATACAATTCTGTATATAATCTCTTTATATATAGAAATAGATTTAAATATGTTTATATCGCATTAATATTAAATATGTTGTTTTATATCTCATTAATATATTAGCATTAGTAGTATTAATATATTAATGAGATATAAAACAACATATTTAAATCTATTCCCCTTTACCTCATTACTTATACTCAGAGTTAATAAATTGCGCTTTTCTTAATTTATTCCATTAACTTTATCTAAAATTAGGGTTTTTTTTAAATGAATAAGACTCAACAATAATTATTTGGCAATTTTTAATTTATTCGTTTTATTTTCTAGCCTAAGCACTATTTTACCAAAGCTGCTTTTAGTAGCCAAGTCTGAGGCTGTCTTTATTGGTTCCATTCTTTAAGTAATTATTCAGTAGTATCAATTTTCTTTCTTTTTTTTTCTTTCTTTGAGAAATTGTTACCAACATCTATACTGTGGTTAAATTTTGGAACAAATGTAGTATATCCTAGCCATTTTATAGTTTCTATATAAGTAAATGAGGTAGATGAGGATTTTTAACATTTTGTATTCGTTCTTTGGGAGTTCTCAATAAATAATAAAGGTCATATTGAGTATATATAGTATGAATTCCTACTATTAAGCCCTGCTAAACCAGAATCTGCATTTTAACAAAATTCTAAGATGATTCAAATGCACATTAAAGTTTTAAGAAGCACTGGTGTGATGATAAAAGAGTAAATTTGGTATTCTTTGTAGAAAGATTTTAACTACTGATTTTATCTTGTTAATGATTTATTTTCTATTCTGAATTTGCCTTGGTAATATATAATTATACATTTGTTCATGTTGGTTTTCAAATTTCATAGGTATTAGAGATGTTTATGGTATTCTCATATACATAAAACCATGTAGTCTGCACTTAATTCAATAATATAGCAGCTCTTTGCTGGTAATTTTGACCATGTGATTTCCTCTTATGCCCTAGGTATAGGCTTGAAATTCCCACAGAAGACTGTATAAATTCTATAAAACATCAGTTCCATTTAAAAGAAAATTCATATGGGGCCTCATTGATAATTTAAATTACTGTGATAGCACTTAAACATGTATAAACATGAAATGAGGTGTGAACTCCTTAAGCCTAGAGCTCTTTTACAGCTACAAAATTAATATAAAGTGACAAAACAAATACAGTTTCAAACTTGCAACATTAAAGAGACCTATGATACCATTTAGATGAAACTAAACCAGTGGTTTGGGATTTAACTAAGGAAAGATAGAATCTGAGGTTCAAATTTTATTATTTTGCATTTTGCTTTTTATTTTGACATATACTCCATATATTTTTTATATCCTCATATAAAGAATGTGTGCATTAAGTAGATATCTAATCCAACTATTGTAGAATCATGAACAGAGAAATAATACCTGAAATGAGCTTTGAAAAATCAGAAAAGTGTGGTATGGTTGAAATACATGTTTTATTAATACTGATAATATGTTTATTTTATTATGCAATTCCTAACCAATTTAAGTTCCTTTTTAAAGTGCAGGCAAACACATTTGAAGTTTTATGTTTTATCACTTTGGCAATCAGAGGTGTAAATACAAACTTAGGAACTTCAATCTCATGGTAAAAATGACCCAGAATATACTTATAATGATCTTTTAAAAATTATCATCAAAATGAAAATGAAATTAAGAAACCATGGTAAAAATTTCCCAGATGCCCTAAGCATGCATTTGCCAGCCTTGAGTGATCCACTTGGAGGAACAGTGACCCAGAGTGGGGTTTCTCGGTCTTGGCACTATTGACCTTTTGACTGGTAATTCCTGGTTGGGCAGGGCTGGGTGTTGCTGTGCACTGGAGGATGTTTAGAAAGCATCCTTGGCCTCTACCCATTAGATGCCAGTAGTACTTTCAGTTGTGACAATAAAAATGCCTCCAGTCATTGCCAAATGTCCCCCCAAGGGACAGATATCACCAACCTCCCCGCCTTGGTTGAGAACCACTGATCTAGAGCAACTACAGCTGTTATCTATTAATGTTTTTGTTCTGTTTTGTTTGTTTTTGAAAATCTGAAGTACAGATCTATAAATACGTATTCACAATCTGAAATCCAGAAAGTGCTTAAATTCAAAACATTTTTCATAATTTTGTAGCAAGTTCACTGGGTAAAACTTTGCCTAAGCTAACAAAAGATATTTAAACTCTATTTGTCTCACTTAATATCAGTGTCCATATGTGTTGCTGCTGAAACATTTATGTGTTTAATTACAAAATTCTGCCTCAGAACTCTCTGGGGGTGTTAAATAATACATTTTCAAAATCTGAATTCCAAGACACATTCCAAAACAATAGTTTATGGTAGGGGATTATGACCCTGTATTTGAGAAGCAAGTTGACTGTCAACAATGCTATACTGATTTAATTTTTCCTGATTTTGACCTTTGGCTATTTTTATCCTTCTCATATTCCTCTCATATATTTTTCACAATAAAATAGGAGACATGCTAGGAGATATGTTTTTTGCCCAAAACAGAATAATACACTTAATGCCAGTACCTGGTAGTTTTTATTATGTGGTTGATGGCCAGTGTTTTCCATTGCTATAAACATTTGGCATCAGTTGTAATTTTTTTCTCATTGACACTGCTTTTTAACTTTAATCACTGAAGACAGTCCTCTTAACAGCTTAAAGTACATGGACTAGTTTAATTTGTGACTCTGTTATTGATTAGACCTAAATCATTTTCTTTGTATTAGGTTGGCATCACTCTCTTCACTGTGTCTCATAGGAAATCTCTTTGGAAACATCATGAGGTTTGTATTTCTTTCATTGAATGGTACAGCGAAATTTTATTTTCTTTAAAATAAGAATTCTGGTGAATATGGTTTTCAATTTTATGGTTTGTATTCCCTTAAACATATGTCTTAAGGAGAAAAGGCGGTTTTATTTGTTTTATAAAATAGGATTTTCTTAAATATTGTAGTTGTCGGTTTTGAAAGCAATGGTGTAACATTTTTTCTCCAGTTTTACAAGTGACTCTTATCTGTTAATAGTAACTGACTAAACTTTGCATAGTCTTATCACAAATATGGCGAAGTAAACTTTTCTTATCCAGAAGTGACAGAGGAGAAAAAGTCTTAAGAAGAATTAGATGGCAAAAAATTTAGGGGCATTTTTAATAGAGGTCAGGACTACAAGGGGGAAGATTGAGTAATGTCAGCTATGTTTATCAATGCACTGTAGTAAATAGGATTCATTAGGTAGTGACTATAATTTACAAAGATATTCAAGTGAGGCTTACATTGGTGCACGTGTGTTACTTGTTCTGTTGCTTCAGTAGTGCCATTCTCACTATGGCGGTTCTTTTCAACTCTTAATGTAAAATGCTCAAAACCTGGAAGTAAACCCAGTTTAATTCTCTTTATTTTCTTTCCTCCTCCCTCCCTCCCTTCCTTTCTTCCTTTCTTTTCTTCTTTCCTTTCTGTCTTTCCCCCTTCCCTCTTTCCTTTCTTCTCTTCTTTCCTTCCTTTTTCCTTTTTTTCTTCCTAAATGATATAGAAATTTTAGGTAAAAGCAAGGGTTTGAGAAAAATTGGAATAATGGTAAGGGTATCTTGCTACACAAAACACATAACCTGATTAAGGACCCTTTTTTTTTTTTTGCCAGATACTGAGCTAAGTGTCATAAGGGATGCAGATTAATTACAGTCTTTACCTTCAAGAGCTTTAGGATGTAGATGATAGTCTACAAGTGATAAAATGAAGAGCATAGGATTTGAAGTTGGAGAGCCTGGGTTCAGGCACCAGTGTTTCTAGCCTCAGTTACTTCCTTTGTATAATGAAGTTATTGATCCTTACCTGCCTATCTCTTAGCTTACCATGAAAATTAGACAGGTAGCCTATATGAAAGTACTTAATAAAATTCAATGAAATTGTATATAACTGTATGACTTTTAAAGATAGCTTTTATTATTTTATTGCATATTATAATTTGTCAGTTTTTCATGAGCTGAACAAGAAATTGAATAACTAGAAATGAAAGCGCTTTAAAATATAGCCAAGCCTTTGTGTTTTCTCAGAAGTTCATAAATGTTATAGCCATAGGACATTGAGAGGAATTGAGAGCATCTGGGTTTCACTTTCCTCTTCTTTTGGAGGTATAGACAAGTAGCAAAATAATCATCAGGCCAGTGATCATGTGAAGGAGGGGAACACAACTAGAATGAGAGGGGCCAGGATAGCTAAGAAATAGTAGTACAGAAAATGGAAACTCAGAAAGCTTTCTGCAAATAAGCCACTAAATAAAAACAGAAGGCTTTGTAACTGCTGTTGTGTCTTCAGAGGTTAGGATATATAGGCACTTTTTATAGCTCTTTTTCCCCTCTACTAAATTAAAAACAAATAAAAAGCCTTAAGCTAGAGATTCCGAGCTGATTAGGAAATCAGGCTACAGGAAGCAATACTGACTGACATGTGGAACAGTCCTGCATTTAGCACAGTTTAACCTACTGGTAGCTGAGATTCTTGGTCATGGAGTTAAGGAAGCATTCTAATTTGTGGGATGCTTATAGATTTAGCTCCCTTAAAATAATGAGGAAGTCTGTATTTTACTTTTCATAAAGGACAGTACTGTATTCACTTAGTTACTGACTTTTTTCCCCCTTCTTTCCCATAGTACTACCTGCATATGGATGGCAGAGGCAACTATGAATTCAAACAGATAACAGAAGATACAGTTGAGTTTGGCTCTTAGAGAAATCTGGAGAACTATACCTGCTTCAATGAAATAATTACAGAATACACTTAGAAATGCAAAGTACATTGTAAAATAAAGTTGAGCTTGGTTTTTTTTAAAAAAAAAAACAAAGCAACAAATTAACTAGATATAGAATAATGGAGAACAAGTTGTTAAAACATTTAGTATTATATAGGATATTGCTAATTGTGTATATGTTGGTTTAATTATTAATATGTACTAAGAATGTCCTTATTCTTGTGGTTAAAAACCTGCCTAAATTAAATTGGGCTTCAATCACTGTAACCTGATTCATCCTGGGATGTAAACCATTTGAAGTCAGCTAATTGGACTTTTATGGCTCTATCTTTTCCTTCAATGAAGAACCCTATTTAAAACCAGGTTATCATTTGTCCTGTTCCAGCCAGGTAGTCTTCAGTTTCATTTTCCTGTGCCCCATGGTAGTTGGAAACAAATCATAATGTATTATTTAAATGTATAACATCATTGCATAACAGCATTTATTACACAGTGGCAGATTTCTTTAGCTGCCACAGTAATACTCATTCCTTGTGTGTGTCTTGGGTGCATTTAACTCCAGGAAAGCCATTTTGATTTTCCTTAACTAAATGATAAATGTACCCCTCTCAGTCTGCAGTATTGAGTTGTTTAAAGTATATGTGCAGTCTTGCTTACAAGGAGGGGTTACCATGTATCACACTAATCTTCCCAATGTTTGGGATATTAAAACACAAAGTCCTTAACATGCCAGGCTCAAGGTCTTATGGGAATTTTAGATTTTTTAAAGAATTAGACAAATTTGTGTGTGTTAGAAGCCCATTTATTAGAAGTGTGGTGGTTATTTGGTATTAAACTCCAGATGAGCCATAGGAAGGCACTACATGAAGTAATGCACTGAGTGTGCAATGCTATCACTGTCTTTGTGATTTTATGTTTAAAAAGTATGTTCTAAAATTATTATATATACATGGGTGAATTATGTTTCCGACGCACTGTTTTATCTCTGTGAATCTTGAATAACTTTTTAATATTTGGGTTATTATGTTGAACGATCCTAAGAGAAGATGATTTCAGTTCATCAAAACATCATTAATGACTTTATGTATTATTTACCCAGGGAGAACTGAAACTGAGTATAATCAATAAGCTAGATATGAAATCAGTTTCTCAAACTGAGCTACTGAAAGGGGCATTTTATACTCTTGTTTCTGCATAACTGGTTTTGTTTTTTTGCAGAATTAACTATAACAATCACTGGCTACCGAAGTAAACTGATGTACTGAATTCCATAATACATAACATTCAGTTTTTACCACTTCTGTTTAGCAAACTTGTATACTTATTTTCTGTACAGATTTAAAAAAAAAAAAAAAGAAAACAAAACTCAGATATCCTATACAACTTTTGCTTGTTCTTTTTATTCTGGTATCTAAATACTGAGAAGTTCATTTATAATTCAGCCTCTTGACTTGAAAACATACATAGTTTAGTCTTGACTTGAAAAACACAAAAATAAATTCAGAAAATGCTTTTAGCACAGTGTCTCTTTTTTAAAGTTTTGTCAAGTGTGGTTTTTAATTGAATGAATTTCTCTGTTAGAAAAGTTCAGTAAAATCTGTGTACCTGACAAATGCTACCAAACATCCAGGAGACTTTAAAAGATACTATTCGTCTTGGAAAATATTTTAAGGCATGGGGAAGTTTCAGATTTTCAGATTTCTGGATTACCTTAAACCTACTCGTAGAAGTATTCTCCTAGCTGCCTTATAATTGCTTTTGTTATGATTCTTGCCATCAAAACAACAATTTGGGCTTTTTTTCTTAATTCTTTTCTTTTTTATGTAACAAATATTATAGTGCCTTACCATTTGAGGCACAGAGGAAGATCCTTCTGGAGAATCACATTATGTAATGGTGGTTCTTAGAAGACCCACAATAAAGAAATCCATTGGTTCCAAAACGTGATTGACCACGGAACATCTTTTTCTACGTAATTCCTATGAACACCTTCCAGAAACTACACTGGGAAATGGTAGTTTAATCCGAAGAATAAAGCAAAGAATAAGAACTTTCATCCATGAGCACCATGCTGCATACCAAGACATATCACTGTGTTCTCATAACAAGTTTTTATGTAATGAGAAGTATGAAACAGCGATGGTAGTTTGTTTTGCATTAATAGAATAAAATATATCTAGCATTTGTCTCTTTCCCCCCTTTCTGACTGATTAACATTTGGCTTAAAACCGGTGATACGATAGCATCTGTCATTACCTTATGTAAAGTTTTAACTTTTAAACTTGGTGTTTAAAATCATAATTTGTGCTGAGAAGCAGGATGAATTTTCTTCTAACAGATGGACTTTGACATTGTTAGCTGCAGGAAGCTGTCTCTTTTTTTTTAAACCTACGTTAGTGATTTTTCCTTTGTGAAGAATTGGAATGTTCTGACCATTTCCATATACATAGCATATGCATGTCACTTTAAGAAAGTGCCAAAACAACTGAAAAGCAATCCCCTTCAAACCTTAGGAACAATGATTTTAAACTCTTCTAGTTGGTGTAATTGCATCTCATTTTTTTAAACAATATGCCTTCATAGCTATTTCTTGGTTTATCAATTTTAGACATTCCCTACCACCTTTTTTTCTGCCACATCCCCTCATATAGTTAAATCATTTTTTAAATGTGTAAACATATTATTGTAGTATATGTACAAAAACGACAAATTTAGGCTCTGAATTTTTAAGAAAGCGTACACATTCGTAACCACACCCAAACACCAAATGAAATAGAACATTGTTATAGCACTAAAGGCTCCTTCTTGTTCTCTTCCAATTATTAGCTCCTGACTTCTATCACATAAATTGGTTTTGCCTGTTTTTGGACTTTATATATATTAGATACCCTTTTGTGTATGACTTCTTTCCCTCAGTATTGTGAGGCTGATTGATCCATGGTAAGTGTCAAAATAGTTCCTTCACTTTTATTGCTGTGTAATGGTTAATTGCAGACCATCCCTGACTTAACAGAGGGTTCAGTTTAGAAGTTTTCAGCTTTATAATGGGTTTACCTGGATGTCAAATGCATTTTTTGACTTAACGTATTTTTGACTTACTGTGAGTTTATTGGGATGCACCTCCATTGTAAGACCAGCAGCATCTGTATGTGAATAGGCTATTTTTTCCTCTTCCCATTGATGGGCATTGTGTTGTTTTCTGTTTGGACCTGTTAGGAACACTTCCTAGAAATATTCTTATGCATGTCTTTGGGTGCACATGTGTGTGCATTTATGGAATGGAATGTGTTCAGCTTTGGCACTGCCAAAGTTGTTCAGTTTTTACACTGCCACCATAAGTGTGGAAGAATTCTGGTCTTCCTAGTCCTTGCAAAGACTTGATATTCCCAAGTCTTTTTAAAAAATTTTAATTTTTACTTAATGTATGTTCAGCCATCATTGTGGTTTCATTTTGCATTTCCCTGATGACTAATGAGGTTGAACTCATTTAATGTTTATTGGCTATCTAGATGTCCTCTTTTTTTTAAGGTGCCTATTTAGTCTCTGGGCCCTCTTTCAAATAATATTCTATTATTCCAGATATTCTATATTCTGGATATGAATCTTTTATTAGATAAATATTCTAATATCAGACAAATTAGACTTTAGGACAGTGAGTATTTCTGGAAATAAAGAGGGACACTTCATAATGATAAAGGTCAGTCAAACAGTGTAACATTTCTTAATTTGTATATCCCTAATAGCATAGGCTCAATCATAGAAACTGACATAATAAGGGAAAATAGACAACCCCAATTTTTAGAGTGTTACTTACCATTCCTGACTTAACAGAGGGTTCAGCTTCCAAGTTTAATTCCATGATGTTTAATTTCTTTGAAATTTCTGTTAACTCAGGTAAAGCTCTTTTTGCTAGTTCTTAGAGTGGAATAGCAAGCTCTGGGGTCTGGGTTTGAAAATGCTTTCCAAAAGTAGCAGTTATTCTAAACAAAAATAGTTATAGGCAATACTTTGAAAGCCATCTCTCTCTCTTAAAAAGATAACTGGTGCAACTCTAAATAGCCAGTTTGCCAAGTGACTGACTGGAATGCTTGAGGCAATACAAAACTCCAAATTTTGTCAAACACATTTATTTTTGGCATTATCTATGACCAAGATTATGTTTTAATGATGCTGGCATGCCCTCTTCCTGGAACACTTTGTACTTCCCCCCACCTTGCCTGGTTAACTCTGTGTCCTTCAGCTGAGATTGTAGGTAACCCTTCCAGACCGAAGTTAGGTGGCTCCAGGTAAGTTCCCCAAAACACCCTACTTTACCTAACATAATATTTATGTTCTATTGCAATTGACATTTCAACTCTACAAATACATAAGCTCCACAAAAGTTGGGATTATATGTTTCATATTTTAATCAAATCCATAGTGTCAGGCATGTAGTAGGTGCTTAGTACTAGAATAAATTACTGAACAAACGAGTGAATTCAAATGCATAAGTATGGTTCTTGCCAAGGAAATGACAATCCAGAAAAGGGGCTACAATGGGTGGACAACCGTTTTGTACAATAGTAAGAGTTAGAAGAGTATAATAAGGAAGTGGGGAGAATGCAGTGGGAATCCAGGAAGAGGAAAGCTCCTTGGTGAGATCCAGGAAACATTACAGTCTTGCTGAGTTGGTAGAAGCAAGGAGCATGATCAGTGGAATCAAGGCAAGAAAGCGTTTGGTCTTTAGTAAGCTGTGGATTAAGACAGAGGTCCTCAAAGTATTGTCTTTGAAAAATGTGTAGTATTTTTAATATGATCACGACTCTGCCTTTTCTTATGGCTTGGATTCATAACTTGCTGATATTTAAGTTTAATACATTTCATCTTCTCAAGACTGTGCAGTTCTATCCATTGGTGGGGTGCCTGTCTCCCTTTTCCATCCCACCTCCGCTACCCTCTTTGTGAAGGAAGGCATAGAGAGCAGTTTCCTAGACTTCAGTGTGCACAAAAACTACCTGGAAAATGCAGATCATCATTCATTAGCTCTGGGATTGGGCCCAAGAATCTCGATTTTTAACTAGTTTTCAAGTGACGCTAAAGCTGTTGTCCCAGACCACAGCTGAAGTAGCAGGATCTGGGGTGGGAGCTCTGGCTATGAACTAGAGAGGCCATCACAGAGTTGCAGAAATCTGCAGAGTATTTTTTGGGTTCATTTATTCAGGATTCCGTTTCATGTTCCTTCATTCTTAATCACTTACGGGTCTTTTGGATTTTATTTACAATTCCTTCAGTTCTTTTATAATCCAGTCTGTGAACATTTCAGTCGTCTATCCTTCTCAGGAACTCAAGATGGCGCCACAATCGTAGTTGTAAAGGACGCTTCCCGTCCCAAATGACGTTAATATATGCAAGGGAAAAAGCATTTCCTGCCCCTCTGAGTGTCTGTTACATCTCTTATTCTCCAGCCTGAAATATGCTTGGAGAAGACAAATTGCTTTGCAAATGGAGCATAGTTTTTTGGTTGGTTTTTGAAAATCAGGCTGGATGAAGATTGTCATGTCAAAAAATGTTTTCTTAAAACTCCTTTAGATCCCTATTTTTAAGATTTGTTAAATTGTATATATTCAAGATGAATTTCAGCTTCTCGGTTTCAAAATTGCTGGATTATTAATTTTCATTTCACCCAGAAATGCAGTTATTTTAAAGTATTAATTGTTGATACTTTAATAATGTATAATCATAGGATTTAAGCGAAAAGGGGCTAAAGATCTTAGACCAATGAGCTCACCTGAAAAAATAGGTCTCCCATTTTTGCTTAAATGTCTTGAGTTTTTGTTCCTTGCAACTGGAAAAATCCTAACAGGCTCATATATAACAAACTTTATAGGGAGTGTGCAGTCTACAGATGGAGAATCTTGTCTATGCTCTATGTATTCTTAATTTGTTTTGGCTTCAGAGCAGGTTGCATTCTGATTTCTCCAAGGCCTGGGAAGCACCATTTGGGTCTGTGGCTATTTCCAGCCTCTCTGCAGTAAACAGTAAACACATATTGCTGATTGCAGTCATTAATAGGTCAAGCCAGTGGTTCTCAAACTTCATTGGGCATTAGAATCACTTGAAGGGCTTCTTGTTAAAACATTGATTGCTAATTCGGTAAGTCTCCAGTCAAGGTCAATAATTTACAGTGCTACCAAGTTCTCAGGTGACACAAATGCTGCTTTGAGAACCATCGGATTAAACTAAATGGAATAAAGCAATGGTTTGGATGCATTCAAGAAAATGAACAAAATTTCTTCAGAGAATCAGATATGCACACAAGATTTAATCTTTGCCACCATGCAGATAGCTTTTCTTTAAAAGGAAATAGTGTGGCTTAAAAAAAGAATATTAAAAATAAATATGGAAAATTGGGCTCCCAGGCATGGAGCAAAGTGTAGCAGGATGAGGGGCATGTCAGAAAGGCACAGGGGTCTGCTACAGAATGGCAAACCAGCATGTGTCTGGATTTAGGAGAAAAAAGATTCCTCCACCTTCCCACCAAATCCCCTCACAACAGCTGATGAGTAAAATTCTACCTTTACTCTCTTACTTTTTTTTTTTTCATTTTAAGAATGTGACTGTTGATAAAATATTATGAATCATTGACACTTTAATGTGAATGATTTTTAAATCCTTTCATTAGTTGGAATGGTGAAATGGTGTCCTTTGAAATATCCATCTATGGCCATGCTTAGTGGTTCACACCCGTAATTCCAGCACTTTGGGAGGCCGAGGCTGGCGGATCATTTGAGGTCAGGAGTTCAAGACCGGCCTGGCCAACATGGTGAAACCCATTTTTTTTGTTTGTTTGTTTTACCAAAAAGCCGAGCACGGTGGCATGTGCCTGTAGTCCCAGCTACTCAGGAGGCTGAGGCAGGGAATCGCTTGAACCTGGGAGGCGGAGGTTGCACTGAGCCAAGATCCCTCCACTGCACTCCTGTCTCGGCAACAGAGTGGGACTCTGTCTCAAAAAAAAAAAAAAAAAAAAAAAAAATCCATCTATGTTTTTTTCCCAGGTCTGTCTTGATCCTTGACCCTTTTTCCAATTTAGTTAGCTCAGCAGTTCTGTGATCACTGTCTCTGGAAGGGATATGGCAGCTGAAAGCAGAGAAAAGTGGAGTCTCCTGCGGTTCAGGACAGTGTGAACAGCAGGACTAGTGCATAGACCACAGATTTAAAAGAGAACATGGCAACGAGTAGGACAGAGGCTTCCCCGCCCCAGCCTGCCACTCTCAGACTTGAAAAAGACTTCCCAAGCTGAAGGGAGAGGTTAGAGGGGAAGTGGAGGGATCTAGAGGGCAGTTACAGTGGTGACGGGATGTGCACTTGAACACAACTCCAGTGGAAAGGTAGGTAATCCAGAGGGAGTCACCAAATAGCTTTGGATAGTTTCTGTCATCTGGTGGAAAGGAAGCCTAAATTTAAAAATCACGTGTTAGAGAAATGAAGAAAAATACTGCTACTGTGCCCGTGGACTCTGTACTTCTCTTTGTACCACTATGGGGCCTCGTGTATGGGAAGTCATGAAGTCTCGTGGCTCTGGAGTAGGAAGTTGCGCTAAACGGTGAAGGGCTCGACAGGAGGCTCCTGGTGCGTGCACTGGCCGGCGCTGAGCAGCCTTTTGGTCCTCATGCTCCCATTGGGTGCTCTTCTCTGGAAGCCAGCGGGACTGTAGAAGGAAGGATCATTCCTTCATTCACATCCAACTCTTCTTTGAAGCCTTTGTGGATCCCCACAGAAGAATATGGTCATTTCCTCCTTGGACTCCCAGAGAGAGAGAGAGAGCTGGTGAAGGAGAGCTGGTGGAAGATTGCTCTAGATCCAGTGCGGGGCCTGGGATCCCTACTGGTCAGCAGAATGAGAAGTGAGTTAGAAACAGCTAGTCACAGAGTCAGGGAGAGCCACGGTAAGCTAGAATCTGGAAGGGTCCCTGCATTTGTCTCTCGCCACCTCTAACCATGATGACCAAATGGCTGCTGCTTCACTTCTCCTGTACAAATCTTGTGAAAATATCTCTTTTGGTTAACTATAATCTAGAACCATACAGGGACCGTGACTCTGGGAAACGTAGTTCCAGATTAGCCAAACTGACACATTATAAAATTGCTCATAGAATCCTATGAGCATAGAGAGCTGACAGCAATACCCATTAAAACATAATTTATCATTTGTAAAAGGGTTACTTAGATGTTGCGAGGAAAATAGACTGTAGGGGAGTAACTGTGGGAACAGGAGACCAGTTGGAAGGCTATTGCGGTCATCCAGTGAGAGAGGAGAGTGGCTTGAAGTAGAGAAAGAGCAGAGGAGGTGGCCTTTGGAAATGGGGTGTATTTTAAAGGTAGAGATAGCAGGCTTAGCTGATGGATTGAATGTGGCATGGGAGAAGAAAGAGAAGTCAACGATAACACCAAGAAGTTTTGGCCTGAGACAATGGTGGCTGTTTCTTAAAATGGGAAGGACTGGGGGAGAAACAAGTTTTGAGTTTGGGAGAAATTAAAGATTCTCTTTGCATGTATTGAGATTAAGATGCCTGTTAGCTATCCAAGGAGAGAGTTTGTGTAAGTATTTGGATCAACAGTGCAGCTCTGGAGTTCGGAAAAGAGGTTGGGAGCTGTGACATGTATTTGGGAGTCATCAGCATCTAGATATTATGGGCATCTGGCATGATAGAGCTTGATAATAGAGCCATGGACTTGAATATATTACCTAGAGAGTGATTATTGATAGAGAATGAGAGCATGAATGAGAACTAATTATCTTAGTTCAAGCACTAAGATAATCCAATATTTAGAAGTTGGAAAGAAGATGGTGTCCAAGAGGGAATAGGAAGTTAAGGAGAAAATCCAGATGAGGGGTTCCAGGGATCAAAGGAAATTTGTTTTTTATAAGATAGAAAATAATACAGGATGTTTACCTTCTGCTAGGAATGATCAAATAATACGGGAGAATTTATACGGCTGGAATGAAGGGATAATTTTAGGGGGCAGTCATTAAATAACTGAAAAGGCATGAAAATGAAATGTTATTTTACACTATAAATTCACATTCTAGGCACCTTCTCTTTCTGTTTATATTCGATGGTCAGTGCTTATACAGCATGGTAGGGTGCTTTTGACTGCAAGGTACAGAAAAACTGACTCAGCTCGCTTAAATAATTAGTCAGGTGATGTCCAGTGAGAAGTCCATGGGTTGGACTTTGAGCAAGGCTTGATCTAGCAGCTTGGTGCTGTCACCAAAGACTTCACTTCTTTTTTCTTTTTTTTTTTAAGCAGTCCTCTATAACATGTCTCAAAGAGTGATTACAAACACATGTGAAACAAATGTGAAATTCGAAGGTCTTGCCAAATGAATGAAAAGCAAAGACTTCACTTTTTACCATTGCTCTGCACTGCTCTCCAATATGTCAGCTCCACGTAAAGCTGGCTCCCTTTGTGGTCTCAAGACGGCTGCCAGCAGCTCTTGTGGCTACGTCTCTTCATTATGTTCATCAAGAAAGAGCATCCTGCCATTCCCAGAGAAAGCCTTGATATACACTCTTCTTAGGCTTGGTTAGGTCACATGCCTACCTCTAAACCAATTTTTGCAGCCATGAAGAAGGAATGTGCTGACTGGCGAAGCTGAAATCACCTAGATCACAGTTGAAAAGCAAGGGCTGTGGGAAAGGAGAGCATAAGCATTCATTCTAAGTATCTGAACGAAAGTCAGACGATGTCATAACAGTAATCAACCTTCCAAGCAACTATTGGAGGTAAATCACACAATTAAATACACATATCATAGAACAGATTAAAAGAGCATTTGGGAATGAGTTTATTCACCATTTGATGAATAGAGATAATTGTTTAAGGGACAGTTCCTTAGATTATAAGCCATAAGCTGTAACTAAGCTAAAATGTGTTTGGATTTCATGAGTATTAGTTTCTTATATGTAAACCAAATTCAGTTAATAATTTAACATTGGAAAAATATCTTTAGAATGCATGAAAGGGCTGGGCACGGTGGCTCACGCCTATAATCTCAGCACTTTGGGAGGCCAAGGTGGGTGAATCACTTGAAGTCAGGAGTTCGAGACCAACCTGGCCAACATGACAAAACCCTATCTCTACTAAAAATACAAAAATTAGCCAGGCGTGGTGGCTGACACCTGTAATCCCAGCAACTCAGGAGGCTGAGGAACAAGAATCGCTTGAACCTGGGAGGGAGAGGCTGCAGTGAGCCGAGATCTCACCACTGCACTCCAGCCTGGCGACAAAGCCAGACTCTGTCTCACAAAACAAAACAACAAAATCAAAACAAAACAAAGAATGGGTGATAGTTTGGTTTACTAACAATTAGCTCTATGGGGTACATTACTGGTCAAGTAATGAAGTATAATTTGGTCCACTGGAGGGCAGCAGTTTCTGGATAGCAGCCAACAGTCTGTAGTATGGTTTCTGCTCCAGTGTCAATCACAGTGCTGATTTTTAGTAGCGGCTGGTAGGTCTCAGCAATGCGGAGGGATGTGGCAAAGTAGGGAGTGGTTAACATTTGCTGTGTGGAAGCTTTCTGATTATTGCAATTCAGCCTCATTCCCATCTATAATGAATCCCTTCCTTGTGATCAGCCAGATTCCTCATTAGTACCCAGACCTGTTTTCAACCTGCCAGTATTTTCCTTAGTGGAATAATTCAAATTCCTTAGATAATGAAGCCAAGAAATTACATAATGCTATAATTAATCCTGGCAGGGAAATATCTGGATAGGCACCTTCTGCTGTAGCTTGTTTTGCCTCCTCATGTAATGCACTAAGCTCTTTGTTCCAGGTAGACCCATGTGAACAGGAATTCGAGATAATGGTTGAAGCACCCTTCCTTGAGGATGTGCCCCCATGCCAGTTTCTCTTTTGTTGACTCTGCTGCAAACACATCCCTTTTCTCTGGTATAACAAAACACTACAACAGTGCAAGATTCAGCCTATCCAGCATCTGCGTTGATGGCAAAAAAAAAAAAAAAAAAAAAAAAAAAGTAATAACAAACAAAACCAACCAAATAAACCAACCACTGGTCTGTTTTCCATAATTTCTCCAAAATGGCTATCATTTTTATGAGGATATCAAAGGTTTGTTTCAGGCATTCTTCCTTAGGATGTGGTGTTACATAAAACAGTTCATGCTTGGAATTTTATGGACAATGTTCAATTTCTTTGGTGCAAAGGAACAAAATGGACTTAAAATTTATTACTAGCTAGGTAGTGAGCTGAGGCTGCTCATCTGAATGCTTGTTCAATTTCTTTGCGGAACCACTTCTGAGTAGGCGTGCCATCTGGTTGTTTTTCCTAGATGGTAACAGTGCCCCCTTCCACAGTGGGAAGCAAAAGTAGTTTTGTGGCCCAGTAGGTGCCAAGAACCTTTTTCATCTCTAGTTAGAATCCTCTTTTACTACAGTTCAGAGAATAAGGCTGTTTTGCATTTGAATGGATAACTACATTCTAGAGATAATAAAGTCAACTCAATTCAGCCATGACTGACTGAGTCCACTGTGCAGTCACCCTCAAAAGCTATAAACCATGAGCTAGGCCCAGTCCCTGCCCTCCAAAAGCTCTCGATCTAGCTTGCTTTTAATTGACTCTAGAGATCTCATTCCACTTGTATCTCTCTCTATCCTATATTGTCCTTTTACCTAATTTTCTTTCACTACAATCATCCCAAGAATGTTTCTTTTTTTCTCATCTCCAATTAGTCAAACTACTGCCAATGGAAAGAAATCTCTCCAAGTCTGCAGTAGAGAGCATTATCTTTTCCCTTCCCTGTAAGACCACATCCCTGCCCCCTGTCATGTGCCTTGTGGTGACTCCAGTAGGCAAAGTATTGTCAGGCTTGGTCACTTGCTTGGGGCAGCAGCATGTGAACAGAAGTGACAATGGGCCCGTACAGAGCAGAAGAGTAGGAGATGGGCTTAAAGCTTGAAGCTGTGGTTGCTGGTTTCTACCAGTTTTTTGTTTTTCCCTCTGCCCTGACCTAATTAGGGGCTTCTCCATTGGTTTGCATCCTACAATGAGAAGACATTGAGAAGAGGTGCAGTCAGCCTACAGTCACCAAAATGTATTGTAAGTGAAAAAGATACGTTGTTATAAGCCACTGACAATTTTAGTCATTTACTATAGTAGAGCTAATACAAACACCAAGCCATACATAAATAATAAATGGAAGATCGAATAAGTAACAATTCCCAGTCACCTTTATTTATATAAAAGTATATTAAATAAATTATCTCAATATATACAAATAGAACAATATTACCTATATAAATAGAAAAATCCCCATATAGAAAACCCTTTAAAAAATTATACATACAATGTCAACCATAGAAGCTTTGAGTACCTTAAATCATAAACTCTGTAGTTTGTATAGTAGTCTTATAAAAATAGAGTTAGCTCTCAAATGTTTAACGCCACTTCAGTCAGTTAAAGTGCAGACTGTAAAGCATATAGGAAGGTGCCCAGAATACCGACGTCTCCCGCACTTAACACATTCATACAAAGTCTGCCAATTGTTTTGAATTTCCAAATGTATTCCTGAAAAAAAAAAGAACCTAAACACTATATTACAGACATATGTTAGAAAAGTCCTAGAAATTCACCCAATTTCCATTTTACTTTCCTACATGGATTGAAGTCAGCCTCTCAAAAGCTTTTTGGCTGGGCACAGTGGTTCACGCCTGTAATCCTAGCACTTTGGGAGGCCGAGGTGGGTGGATCACCTGAGGTCAGGAATTCAAGACCAGCCTGGTCAAGATGGTGAAACCCCATCTCTACTAAAAATACAAAAATTAGCCGGGCGTGGTGGCGGGTGCCTGTAATCCCAGTTACTCGGGAGACTGAGGCAGAGAATTGCTTGAACCCAAGAGATGGAGGGTGCAGTGAGTCGAGATCATGTCACTGCACTCCAGCCTGGGCAACAGAGCGAGACTCTATCTCAAAAAAAAAAAAAAAAAAGCAAAAAAAAAAAAAGCTTTTCAAAAGTCCACCCAGGATTTTTTAAGGCATTTTCTCATTTGTTTTTGCTTGGATGACCTGGTTACTCCTTGAGTGCGGAATATATAATCTAAAGCATGTTATGTGCAAAAGGTGCCATAGTGTTAAAATTAAAACTTGGAATTGGTTGTAGTACCATTCGTTACATTTCAAAGTGACTAATGCTGATGTCAAAACCAGAATGCTAATGGTAGTAATAGGTCATATCAAGAGCTTTTTTTGAACTCCAGGGTCTTCATGCTCCGAAATACTCATTTGTGTTTCCATGTATTCTATTCTCTTAAAAGTTCTCGGTCACAGTGCAATACAGCATTTGCAGTAGCTCCAACGGTGCTTCCTTTATGCAACATTCAGTGGGGAGTTCTCCTTCCAGCTCCGCCCCACTCTTGCCTTTTTACACTTGTGTAGAGATATAGCCAGGATGATGACAAGGATGATGACCACAAATACCACAGCTCCAATGATATAGAATATTTCTGAAAAATAAAGGGCATCTAGTCAACTTGGTGAGCTCAAATCCCATTTATCAGTGGGCAAAATTGAGGGCATAACCCCAAATTACACCATCCTATTTTTGTGCAATTTGAAATTTCTTTCTTTCACTCTTTCCACCACACTTAGATTAGGAAAGAATTTGTCAAACCCTGAACGTTTCAGAGTAATTGACAATGGCTAAACACATTTAATGGGTATTTAATAAATTGAATAATGTGCAGTCCAGAAAAGATATGTAGTTGGAGGTAAGAACAACGGCTGGAAAGAAGTGCCTAAAAATGATGCTGAGATTGATGGCAATGATTATAGTAGAAGGTGAACCCTAAGTGCAAAGTGGGATATCCAAAGTGCTACCAGGATTCAGGTGAAGAAGAGATAGTAACTAGTTGGTGCAGTAGGAAGGCTTCCTGCTGGAAGGGGCATTTGAAATGCCTCTCCAAGATAGAGAAGGGCCGAGGAAGCAGACAAGTGTGTGTGTGCACAAAAGGAGAGGCACTGGAATTAGAGCCAGGCTTTAGGACAATGACTGAAGGCTGTGGGTAGGATGGCCCAGAGGGAAGCAGGACCAGAGGCAAAGAGAAACCTCTCCCATCAGTGGCAATAAACAGGAGAGAACAGTTTATTTAAAGTGTTTTAAAATGTTCAAATATCATCTTCACCTGGAGCTAGGCCATCATTTCTTTTCTTTTTTTTTTTTTTTGAGATGGAGTCTTGCTCTGTCACCCAGACTGGAGTGCAGTGATGCAATCTCAGCTCACTTCAGCCTCCGCCTCCTAGATTCAAGCAATTCTCCTGCCTCAACTTCCTGAGTAGCTGGAACTACAGACACGTGCAACCATGCCCAGCTACTTTATGTATTTTTAATAGAGCTGGAGTTTTATCATGTTGGCCAGGCTGGTCCCAAACTCCTGACCTCAAGAGATTTGCCAGCCTGGGCCTCCCAAAGTGCTGGGACTACAGGTGTGAGCGACCACACCCTGCATAAGCCATCGTTTATATCCCCTGACTCTTTTCTTCACTGAAAGTACTCAGAATACTTTCCTCGTAAGGCATGGAGCGAGATGCACAGTCTTGCAGCTTCCTGTACGTCTGAATGCCCACAGCACTTCCGGTTAGGGACCGTTCCCCGCACAATGTGCCTGAGCTCCCAACATCTGCACACGCGTGGATACACACGTGTCAGCCATATGCACACATGCATGCGGGTATATCTGATATACTCAATCCCTTCCCTTTATGGGTTAGACTCTATAGCCTCTGTGGCAACAGAGGGTACTCACAAATGTCTACCGGGTCCTGCTGCAGCTGGTCCAGAAGCCACCCCAGAATTAGAATTTAAGCATGAAAAAATGCCCAGGGAAATCTGTGACTTGATGCTAAGTCCTAAACATAGTTTGTGTATCCAGGGCTCAGCAGAGGGCTTAGCACATGGTAGGTGCTCAAGAAAACCCTTGCTAACACAAGGGCTCAAACAACACAGAAGCATTTCTAAATGTCCAAAATCTTAAGAGTACCAAGAGCAAAATCAAAACCAAAACAAGCAACAACAAAAAAACCTCCAGGCAGTTTGTCTTCCTGAATATTTAACCAAGGAAGTACATCCCAGCCCTGAGGGTGGAGCTACTCCTCCAGAAGGCACCCACACTCCCACGCAAGCAGAGCCACTCACCTCTGGATTCCCCTTTCTCATGGCCCATACACTCGACGGGGCTGTCTGTACTCTTCCGGTTAGCTGTTCTTCGGGAGGGAATCACTGCTTGAACACTGAAACAGTAGTTTTCTCCTTTATCCACATCAATCAAAAACTCATTAGTGTTTGTTTTGGCTGTTTTCTGTAAAAAGATAGAGTTCTTAATTCATCTGGGCTCAGAGTCAATTCTTTCCCCTTCCTTAAGTCACTGCAGAAGTAAAAACCTAGGTTCTAAGCAAAGTGTACATGAACATAGCTGACACGTGAAGGATTAGAAGTGACTTCGCTAATCAGTTTCCCTTGATCACTGCTAATAATGCCTTTTCCAAGACTGAGAAGATCCAATTTAGGTATATTGAGCCCTATTTAGCCCCTTTAGAAGATATCTGCAGTAAAAGAAAAAGGAAGGGAGTATTATGCATTGAACCAAAAACACATTTTGTGCCCGGGATCCTCAATAGAGGGAGAAATGTGAGTGTGGGGGACCTTTAGAGATGGCCGGATCCAGCGGTTGGCTGAGGAACCTGGGACTCTGCGGGGGCCCTGCCCAGAGTCACAAGGTAATGGAGAGTCACAGGTAAGACCAGGCCTGTTGTCCACCCCTCCCCACAGTGGGTGCTCCCCCTTCTACTCCACCACCTTCTCAACAACCCTGTTCTGCTTTTTTTGAATTGGGGAAGAAATGGGCTGTAAAACCCAAGTATCCACAATTTAAAACAGGTCATAAAAACAAATTAAAAAATGCTCACCTTTCCCGAACTTGAAGATTTCCAATAATAGAGTGTATAAATTAAGTCCTTGCCAAAAACATCCCGGAGGCTTAGGAAAGTGTCGTTCCTTCTAACTAAAGTCCATTCATCTTGTACTGTCACATTCACTTTTGTTCCCACTTGTTCAAAACTCTGAATTGTTGGCTGTCCAAGGTTTGCTGACACAAAGGAAATGAGCTTGGTTAGAACCAAAGAATTATGTACAAAGTCAAATCCTGTTTCATTTTCATAATTGACAACTTAATTATCTCTCATATAAAACATCTACATAGAACCAGCTGCCTGAGAGAAGCAGGCATGGCAGCCCGGAGCTGAATCCTGAGACATTTTGTGGCAGTGCTGTCCAAGGGGAAGACAATGGAGCCTCAGATATCATTTTAAATTTTCTGGTAGTCACATTAGAAAAAGTAAAAAGGAACAGGTGAAATTAATTTTCATAATACATTTTAGTTAACCAAGGACAGTTGACCCCTGAACAACATGGGTTTGAACTCTGTGGATCCACTTATACGCAAATTTTTTTCAATAAAAGTTACACCAAGTGTGCCTGCCTCCTTCTACCTCCTCCACCTCTTCTCCTGCCATGGCCCCTCCTCTTCCTCCTCTTCCTCCTCTTCCTTCTCTTCCTTGTCCTCCTCCTCATCCTCAGCCTACTCAACATGAAGATGACGAGGATGAACACCTTTATGATGATCCACTTCTGCTTAATTAATAGTGAATATATTTTGTCTTCCTTATAATCGTCTTTTCTTTCTTTCTTTTTTCTTTCTTTCTCTCTCTCTCTCTCTTTCTTCCTTCCTTCCTTTTTTTTTTTTTTTTTTTGACAGAGTCTCGTTCTGTCACCCAGGCTGGAGTGCAGTGGCACAATCTCAGTTCATTGCAACCTCCTCCACCTGGGTTGAAATGATTCTCCTGCCTCAGCCTCCCGAGTAACTGGGATTACAGGCACCCACAACCATGCCCAGCTAATTTTTGTATTTTTAGTAGAGATGGGGTTCTACCATGTTGGCCAGGCTGGTCTTGAACTCCTGACCTCAAGTAATCCACCCGTCTTAGCATCCCAAAGTGCTGAGATTACAGGCGTGAGCTACCATGCCCAGCCTCTCTTCCTTATAATTTTCTTAATAACATTTTCTTTCCTCTAGCTTACTTTATTGTAAGAATACAGGATATAATGCACGTAACATATGAAATATGTGTTAATTGACTGTTTGTCTTATTGGTAAGGCTCCAGTCAACGGTCAACTAATACACAGGCTATCAGTAGTTAAGTTTTTGGAGAGTTAAAAGTTATACTCGGATTTTCAACTGCACAGGGAGTCGGTGCCTCTCAGCCATGCATTGCTTGAGTCAACTGCATATATCTGGAATATAATCATTTTAACATGTAATCAATATTAAAAATTTTTGAGATATTCTATACTTCTTAAGTTCCAGTGTATACTTTATACTTACAGCATTAGCCATTATTTCAAGTGGTCAACAGCCACATGTGGCTAGTGGCTACTATATTGAACAGGGTGGTAGCATAAACTATAACATTTTAGGTCCAAAAAAATGTAGGGCTATGAGAAAGCCCAGGAAATGTCCTTGGTACCTCGAGAAGCCAATTTAACCACTGGGTCTCTACAATGGCTCAATTATCTCATATGCTTTGGTTAAATGACAGGAAAACAAACATCAATTCACAGGCCAAATATGCATGTGCACATGCAAAACAAACATATAAAATATTTTCTATCTTGCACCAACAAAGGATTTGAAGTAGCTTACAAAAAACTCAAGAACTATTAATATAAAAGAGAATCATGAGGATGCCATTAACTAGGCGGGAAATGAATGTCAACCATGCCGCAGTCACCAGAGGGACTGCTGACGCCGCTACATTCTTGCCTGGTGCCACAAGAGACACAGGCAGAAGCACCCAGGGGTCTGGAGGGTTTTGCAAATGGGGGCTCTGGGAAGGCAGCCACATTCACCTAGGGTCAGGCCCTCTATTTCAACCCTCAAAGTAGATAGCAGAGGAGGATGGCTGGTTGGTTGTCTGTCCCCCCCCTTCTCCACCTTTCCTACCTTGAGAAACTGTTCTCTCTCGCTGGGCCTAACACTAACACAACACCTTCATTCTAACCAGCTGGCCCTACAAGAGAAGCTCATGTCACTCTACTCAATGTGCTACACGCGTTTATCTGAAATGCCTAGATCAGAGCCACAGTTGCGGCAAAAGAATTTAAATCTCCTACCTGACAGGAATTCTCTTCATTCTCTTACTGGCTCCTAGGGCCAGCTTACAGGGGCAAAGGCTGAGGAGGAAAGTAGTCCACCTTCCCAAAAGCAGAACGAGGGTGACAGGCCGATGGCTGGGCAGGTGCTGGCACACCATGGAACTCAAATCACGGCCAAGTGATTGGAAAAGGTCAGCATGATTAGGCTAATGATGGGCTCAGAGGGAAGCCATGGACTTTCCTCATCGATTTATGACCATTTGGGAAAAATCCTCAACTGGGATTTTTGGTATGATAATGGGACAGAAAAATCAGGATATATGATACATATAGGGAAAAGCTAAAACCCCGGCCTTGGTGGATTTCCTATCCCTACCCCCTTCCCTGGCCTGCCCTCTCCCAACACACATTCAGGTGGTTACTGAGGACAGTAACAGAGTCTGGGGACAGACTCGGGGAGAAAGTTACTTGATGACACTGTCATCAGCTCCAAAGTTCTTATTCTGTGAACCTCCTGCCACATCTGGAATGTGTGAAGAGGGCTGTGTTACATACCAGTTTCCGAGAAAAAAATAGTAAATATTTTTAATTTAGTAGCCCCTAAAGGTATCAGATCACAAGAATATTCAGACGTTTATAACAAGAATGAACAGTGGTACAGCCCAAGCGACTTACTCTCCAGGTAAGGTGTGAACTCTGGGGAGTTCTCATATGGAGGCTCCTCCGTAGAACCTGTGCTCTCCACATGCCCTGCCGGGTAGGAGAAGACCCGTGCCAAGTACGTCTGCTTCACATCCTTCACAATCTCGTCAGTGAGGTCACACTCTGTGTCTGCTGTGTAAAAGCATTTGCTTTTCCAATCCCCTGACTTAGTACTAAAGAAAGAAAAGAAGGAAGAAAAATAAATGGAACATTACAATTTGCACTCAATAAGATAGACTGCTTCCTGGCTGTGGCATTCTGTGCTAACATCAGGAGCCCTACGATCAACACTAATGATGCAGTTACTGTGCAAGCACTTTGCTTTTTTTAAAACATTGTTTTGTAGAGATGGGGTCTTGCTATGTTGCCCAGGCTGATCCTTCTGTTTTGGCCCCCCAAAGTGCTGAATTTACAGGTGTGAGTCATCATACCTAGCAACACTGAGCACTTGGGATGCATGTTTGAGTCCTCAGAGCAACCCAGGGGATGGCTCTGTAATTTGCCCTGTTTTTACAAATGAGGCAACTGAGACAAAGTGAGATTGGGTGACTAGCTCAAAATCACACAGCTGGACTTTGAACCAGATAGCTATTTGACTCGTGGATCTGTACTCTTAACCATTTTGTTAAATATCTTTCTTAGAATGTAGATGCTCTGTCACGGTTACAGGGCAGAAAGAGCAGTTTTCCATCAAGAGGAGGCAACTGAGACAAAGTGAGGTTGTTTACTATAGTCTACTTATTATATCATATTACATTGTTTGTTATATCACATTCTATATTCTATGTAAAATAGTCTACATAATAACATGTTATACATATATTCTCTCATGACCACTATTAATGCTATTATTAATCATTCATTGACTCCACTATATGCCAGGTACTCTACTGGACCGTTTACTCATGTTACTTCATTTGATATAATCCTTCCAAGAAGGTATTGGATCTTTCTTATCCGTGAGGACATTGAAGCTCACAGACACTAAGCAACTTGCAGAAGGTCACATACCTAACCAGTGGCAGAGCTGGGTCTGTTTGCCCCATTATACTACATGCCTCCCCTGCTTTTGCAAGATGCGAATCCATCCCAACCAAGATTACAGAATGACAGTACAGGTAGTATCTGTCTAACAAAGTCTGAAACTAAAAAACTAAAGACAGATCATTCTTTTGCGAGACGTCATTGAAGGGTAAATGATTTAAAGGACTTCTAAAATGAAATTCTTCTAAATGACCAAAATAATAAATAGGTGAAGTGTCACTGCAACTTGATTCACACACTTCTGTCCCATGGAAAGTGACAGTTATGCTGCTCTTCCCTTTGGCATTCCTGACTACCAGAGGCAGACCCATCGTTCAAGGCCAGGTCCCAACTCCACCTGCTCCAGGAATCTCCAGATCTCCCTGCTGAGCATTTACATCTCCCTCCCCTGTCCCCCAGCATGAGTTCCTCCATGATGCTGTTAATATGAACACAGTCGGCCTGGTACGAGGGGTGCGTGCCCTTGTGTGCTCTGTCAAGCAACAGGGCTGTAGGGTCTCGCTGACTATTAGATGGTTTGTATTTACAGGTTGAATTAATACATAATCTTGAGGAAAACAAGGCATCATGTGAATTCCATTGTCTAAATTCACACATAAAAGCCATAAATATATTTTCTTTCAAAATCTGAACTAAGTAACCAGGCCAAAAGGATTTGGGTAAACACATTCTTTATCCTAAAGTGCACAAACTAAGATTGATATTGAAATATTTTGGTTTCTATTTATTTAATTTTATGTGATAAAAGGAGAGAGGCTATTTTGTTCCAGAATGACCAAAATGTGTTTTATTATATCATTTCCATTTCAAAAAGCAAATGAGACTACGCTGTTTCCTTTTTATCACTACAGCAAATAGTTGTTCAGATAACAGGAGAAAGTCTCCTAGGGCTTTCTATGTACCATACAGATACAGTATTTGGTTCCTTCCAGCTCACAGCAGGGACCACATACTCTACAGCAAAATTTAGCACAAGGATTTACACAGTACCATGGTAAGTAGTAACTGTGTAAACAGGTAATGAAGGGACAGTTCTGTAGAAAATCCCTCTTAATGCCATTAATAGCATTAACACTTTAAAAGCCTCCAAGGTTCTTCCAGGCATTGCAAAACCCTCTGATTTGGAATTCTGAGTTGACTAAAAAATTCAGTCACTAATTTGGTTGCAGGTTGTTTTTCAGAAGCTTTGTAAATTCAGCTTTAGAATTCAGAACATTTCTATGGAATGAATATCACAGGTGATGGTTTGTGCTAAGGCTTAAGCCAATAACATTTCCCAACCACCACTGAAAACTGTTAGCAAAGGTGAAAAATGCAGTTGGAGCTCAAAGTAGGGGCTTCTGCACAGCAGTAGTGTCCGGTGGCTGGAGCCAGGCTGCAGTAGTGAGAGCAGTGGGGAGGGAAGAGGGGCAGCTGCTTAAGATGCTAACTGTAGGGAGGGAAAACAGGCAGGGAGGAAGCCCCACTGAGGAGATTCAGTGGGCAAGGCTTTCCTTCTTCCTCCTGCTTTGCGGCCTCCCATCAGACTGTAGCAGAGCCACCCAAGGGGTGTGTGGATACTGGGTAGACCTTGGTTCCAGACCTGACATGGGCACTTACCATCAGTGTAGTCATGAATAAATCCCTCACTTTCCAGAGCAACAGTTTCCTCATCTGTAAAAATGACTGCTCTGGTCCTTTTTAACCAGGAATCTCATTTATTCCTGGGGTGGGTAAGAAGAGTGCACACTTCAGGCGCAGGCTGATGAAAAGCTCCCAGGCCCTCCAGCACAGCAGCAAGGGATTGTCCAGTCCACAGGACCACCCTGAGTCGGCTGGCATCCCCCAAGCTGTAGCCCTGCGCTCTGATGTTTGCAGAACAGGAGCTGTGCTCACTTAAATAACAGCAGCCTTATAAAGTTCAAGAACTTACAGTTAACAAAGGCTTATGTTTAAAAAGCAGGTGAATCATAAATATATTCCCACATGTCCCTCAAATATTAGATTGAATATATTTAGGAGGTAAGCATTCCTCTCAAAATCTAATTTTTACCATGTAGAAGGAAAGTGTTTACCAAGGTAAACTTCAGGCCTGTATCAGAGAAATTAATTACTAATTCTCAATTGGTGAAATCTGAATTGACAAGTTTGACCAGAACTGTAATCATTATTTCAGGTTATGAAATTCCTTCATCTTTCTCTCCGCGCCCCCACACATATCCACACATGCATGCACATATGCAGGCAAGTTCTCCCTGCTGGTTTGGCAACTGCTGTCATGAAGTTCATTTTGAAAAACAAGAACATTCACTTAAAATATCCATCGTATCTAGAAGTTGCATTCCTAATGCTGTAAAAAGCCTGGCACAAGCTAAAACAAAACAGAACAACAAAATACCTTTCGTTTTAGCTGGTGCTACTTTTGTACTTTACATAATTAGCATTAAAATAATTTCCACAACAGCTATTCTCTATTTCATAAGATCTCTACCAAGCCTCCTAGAACATTTCAAAAACCAAAAACTTGCCAAGAATATGGTGAAAACCATCAAGGAAGACATAACCTTTAGATTGAATATGCTAAATTATCGGCTCCTGGGGACAGCTGCCAATCAGAGTTGAGGCACCAAGAAGCAGAGCCACCCCAGACCCAGAGGGTACAGACAGCGGAGTATTTCTGCTCTGCCAGGCTCCGTGAGTCACACATTTGGCCTCCTCCACTAAGATCATGTATACTACCAAATTTCGATTCATGGAGTCCAGAGATGAATGAATCAAACACTGCTTAAGGGCAATGCATACATTGGTATTCCTCCCCACCTCTTCCCTAAGGTGTTAGACATGGTTCACAGTCTAGACAGCAACAGAAAAAGACATCAATGTTTAGATGAGATCAACTAATCTATCATGACCCAAAGCACACTTCAGTGCCTACTCAAGAAGGTTCACCTCTCCACAGTTCATACTTCACTTAGGAACTCTCCCATCATTTCCAGAAACAATTAAAACAATTAAAATATTCTATCAGTTTAAGGTCTGGAAATGTTGCAGGCCTAATAGAGTATGACACCGGCCAGCGAATTGCCACGAATCCCTTCTTCTTTGTCATCTGTTAAATAATTTCTTCCAATAATCAGCTTTAAGAACATGAATGTTCAGCATAGGAGAGTAGAAACATCAAAACGCTTAATTTTCTTTTTTTGTACCTAGCTTACCTTATTTGAACAGTGTAGACTTGATTGATGGGTTTGGGTTCCCACTCCAAAATTGTCTTGAAATTAGTTGATTTCCAAGTTAAATTATATGCTGCCACAGTATTTGTAGTGCCTTTAAGCAACAGAGAAACAGCTGTTATTACATGCATTTCTCAGCATTCGACTGTGTTGATGTATAAAACACCTTCCCACCTGACATCACCATAAACCTCACTTTTTATTTTTCAGCAACAAAAGCTTCATTAGTGAATTATCAAGAGAAAAAGAATCTTCAAATTTTTTCTAGACCTAGAATTTCTTCATGACAAGATTCACCTTGTAATCCCAGGACACCGGCAAGGATCTTGACATTTTCGTTGGAAATTATTCATGGGCAAAGCCTTGTTATAACTTGACCAGGAAGAGCCCAGAGCCATCAGTGTGCCCGTCCAGGACTCAGCTCAGGAAGAGTCAGCTTCAGCCCGCCAGGAAGGGTTTTCAGTAAGTTATGGAAAAAAGGCAAATCCCACACGTGTGACAAGAGTTAGGACTGCATACAAATGAAAAAAGTCAAACTTCACTTTTTCCATTTTTATCTGAAATGTCTCTATCTTGAAACTTCCAAGGAGACCCATGTTCGTGTGGTCTGTCACACCGTCGGCTATATTGGATCAGGATAATTTATTATGAAGGTGTGCTTTGCCAGTACGCAGCAGGTCCCAGTCTGCACGCCGTACCGAACACCGCGTAGAAATACGGGGCATGCACAACGTTGTACCTGCTCCAATCTAAGCAGCAGTCCAGCCCGTTTGGATTGCCTCTACCCAAATCTAGAACAAAGATGGCCAGGAAAAGACCAGGGACGCTCTTTATTAAGGGAAGATGCACATATAATGAAAGATAATATCCAAACCTCTGCACGCCAACACGTGCAGACGCAAGCCCAAGTTCTATTATATTGAAGGTCGCGAATCACTGGGAAGCCCTTTCCCCAGAGTTAAAGCGGGAGCCAAAAGTCCGCTTATGCAACAACAGTCCAATTACTTGGACACCCAGAGCAAAACTCTCTAGCAGAAGGGGCAGCGGGGTCTGGGGCGCCAACTCCCTCCCTGCAACTCCCGCCGGCGCCCAAGGGACTGGGTTCATTCAAGCCCGGCAGGGTGAACGCAGCCGAGTCCCATAGGCGCGGGGGGCAACATGGGCGCCCCAGGGAACCAGGACGAGCCCGCTGCCAGCCGGGACTGTCTCCTCCCTCCTGCGTGTGGCGCGCCCCGGGCTTCCAGGGGCCAGTGCCACTCACCTGAAGCGCCGGCCACCTGGGCGAAGACCCAGCCGAGCAGGAGCGTCCGAGCGACTGCGGTCTCGGGGCGCGGGACCCGGGGCCAGGCAGGGGTCTCCATGTCTACGAGTTGACCGCGATATCGAGCGGGTTCCGTGGCGTCCCGGAGGCTGGGGAGGTTGGGCTGCAGGCGCCCTGGGCCGGCCAGAGGGAGTGCGAGGGGGTGCCGGGAGCCCGGAGTCTTGGCGAGCCGGTGCCCCGCGCGCTATAAAGGGCCGGCAGCCAGCTTTCCCGCGCCTCTGCCCGCCCCCGGCGCCCGCCCCCGCCGCTCCTCCTGACTCCCCGCCCCCGGCCTGGGTCACTCGCCGTCGCGGTGGGCGGCCCCCGGCGAGTCCACACCCCTGCCCCGCCTCCTCCCGGTAGGAAACTCCGGGACCCTGCAAGGGGTGACTCACCCCAGTGATTCAACCGCACTGCCGAGCGCGGAGCTGCCCTGGGGGACGCAGGCGGGTCTAGGTGCGGCGGGGGCCCGGGTCCCCCAAGGCCCCCGGATTCACCCAGGCCCGCGACTCCGACGTGCAGCTTAGGTGGGCTGCAGGTCTATGGCAGGAAAGGGAGGGCGCCTTGGAAGGATTCTTCCCTTCCATTTGGTGATAAAGTGGGAGCGGCGGCATCTACAACCTTTAATAGAAAGCACGGGCTCTGGGCTCCGCTCGGGTAGCGGAGGGCATTTCCCGGGCGCTTTGCCCACCTGGGGCTGAGGCTTGGGACCTGCAGCGAAGTAAACGTGTGGCGGTGAGCAGGGCGCTCTCCCAGCCACGATGGCTTCTTCTACCCCACGAGGGTCAAGAATACCTGGCCTGCCCACCTCGCGGGGCCCTTAGCGGGTCGCACAGGAGAAAGGCGGTGCGAATGCCGGAGTCAGCCACGATGTGACCTGCTCGGCTCACAGGTCTGAGCGTCAGTTGACCCAGGCACCGCCCGGTACGACCAGAGATAGTGACTGAGGAAGAGCAGCCTCACATCTGGCAGTTTGCCTCTGGGAGAATTCCAGCGTGACATCTGCAGCTCTGTGGTTCCAGAGAGGATGGTTCTCACATTGAAGAAGACATCTGTGGGACTGACTTCCACCCAAATGCAGAGAAACCAAAAATGAAATTGAAAAATGTAACCAGACTTGTGTGTCACTGGTTTTAAGCTTTGGTTTTTCTAAATTATTTTCTGGCTTCTCCTTCTGGGCTTTGCTGTAAAGTTGCCAGGCATGAGAACAACTCTTATTCTATTGAGTGGCATTTTAAGCCATCCTGTCAAAGGATCTCCTGTCGTTTTTATTATTATTACTCTATATTGCCTGCAAGACACGACTGGAGAATTCTTAGTGTAAGAATTGTTTGTTTCCTCTCTCCTTCTTTCCCACGTTTTCCCAGGGAAGTCAGTCTTGCATTTTAGTGCATATTAAATACGTATTTCATATAGCTTGCCGAACCACTTGTTTTAACAGAATAAAACAGTGCAAAATTTTAATTTTCCCCCTTTGCCTGAACTGAAATAGCACATCCAGGTTTAGCCCTTGTGGACTTTCCTTCCTCCAAGCAGAAAGTTGCCCCTGCTGGTTTCCTCTTTGAGCTCTCTGCCAGCTCTGAAACCCACAAAGTGTATATTTGCAAAACTAAGCCGTGCAAGCCTCTTTTCATGCAGACTCTAGACTCTGAGTCATTTTCCCTAAGAGATCTTCAGCTCCACCTGGGATGGGATTCTTTGCTCTCTGGGATTGAAGGCAGCTAAAGAGAAATAGTTACACCTCAGGTTGGTTACAAGACCCAAGAAACTGTTGCAATTCCACTTGGAGTCACTGACTTTTCTGAAATCATATAGGGTTTTAAACAATGTCAAGATCAGCCATTTGATAAGAAAAATGTTTACCATTGGATTTTGATATAAAATGTGCCTTAAATATTGACAAATTAGATGAATATTTATTTTGTATATCCATTAAAATTGTTAGACAGGAAAGAGAAGAATTCGTTGGGTGTCTGCACAGGCTTTTAAGGAAGTACAGAATTATGTTATTCAAGATTTTAAAATCTTAAAATCATTACTATTTTCAAGAAGAGGGAGGAAGAAAACATGGTAAATAATATTTCATTGTGAAATGCTTATCCCTGACTGATCTAACTGTGGCCAGATCAGTTTTTTAATGGTGCCAAACAGCAGTTGATTATAAAAAGTACATATCTAAAATTTCACTGTTGAAATGTGTTCACAAGAACAAATTGATTGTTAAAATTATTCCCTAACCTTAACACAATTTTTTTACTCCTGTCAGTAAAGTCAAGCTTAGCAGTTACCAACTCCCTCCTCCATGATCTATCTTGGAGGCTCTGAGAAGTTCAAAAAGTTACTAAACTATAACGATAATCTCTCTGGCTTGACCAGTCCCTTTCCGATTAGATTTTAGGATGTCAGAGGGTGGGAGAGGACCTCACAGACATTCTTTTACGGATGAGGACCCTGTGGCCGGCTGATCTGAGTAAACTGGCTCGCCTAACCACGCAGTGCAGATCTGGTCTTCTGACCCCAGGGGCTTTCCTTCCATCACCAGGCTTTCTCCTACTCCCAATGAAGGAAAGTAAGACCGGGTGGTAAATCCATCAAATGAGTGATTAATTAATCCATCCATAAGCACTCGAAAATGTTCTGCATGTACGAAAACTGCACAAAAGTACAAAACTGCACAAAAACTGCACACAAAGTATAGAAAATACTTGCAGTTTGGGGAACTCATTGTTCTTAGGCAGAAATATCCTGATGGTTAGTCCTTGAAATAAACAGACAAGGAGACATGTAGAAGAGTTTGAGTTCCCTTTGCATAGCCGGTGATGAAATGTGGTTGATGAGAAGTCTGAAAATGACTGCAGAGATGTTTCAGCCCTTCCGCTGTACTTTCATAGTACTTGCTGCCAATTTCACCGACTCAATTTCCTTGAGAACTTCACTTAATCTCACTTGTGTGTTTACCTGTTAATCTTTCCTGTTGGATTGGGTTTTTTGTCTGTTTTTTTTCCTCTCTCAACCCTTTCCACAATTATCAGCACATAATAGGCGCTTAATACCTTTTGAGTCAATGAATACTTTATGACACTATGCGTGCAGCCAAATATTTCACTGGTGTTCAAGAGATGAAATCTGTCACTGAAAACTCTCTTTCTAGGAGCCGGGCAGTGAGTGTTTCATAATGCTGAGATTGATAAGAAAATACAAATCCATCATGACTGGAAAGGCACCACTCGACAGCAAGCTCTAGCAGTCTAACCAGTGATTAACTATCTCTGCACCACCAGAAAATCTCACCAGGAGGAGAGATAGCTGAGAAGCAGAAACCAGATGCAGAAGTTTGGAAACTAGCTAGCATTTTTCCAAAAGACTAGATTCTACGGTGATTCCGAATATACTTCATCATGTGATGAGGTTGTTGATAGTTTTTCTTGCATACAAAGGCTGAATAACTTTTTAAAACAAATTCCTCAAAATATCTATTTCCCAGGAAAGACACAGGTTAAGATATATGATAGCAAGCAGAATTGAGAATAATTCAGAGAAACTTATTTTATGCATGTGAAATGGTAAAAACAGCAATGAAACCATTTTACCCAAAATTCAGGTAAAAGGCAAAGTATGAGAAAAGGCCAGTGGGAATTAGGAGTTAGTAGGAACACAGAGTTCTGGAGGAAAAGGAAAAAAGTGACTCAGCAGAACCTAAGAAACATCTGGCAGGGTATAGTTAGTCATGGAAAAATTGGCAGTCATGATTATGCATTTTGTGAAAATAGCGATATACTAGTCCAACAGTTCATTTAGATACAAATTAAATAGTTGAAAGTCAGTATGATAAAATCTATTATCCTGGTCATTCAAAATACTTCTATCAACTGTCCAGAATAGCTTACAGGAAGCTTTACTAAATGAGTTATCACATAGCACCAGTATTCTGAAAAATATAACTTTAGAGAAAAACTTTCCAATTCAAGTCTTAGACTGGGATTGGTATTTTCAGCAGACATCTATTTTTATGAACTGAAAGCTTATCAAACTTCCTGTCAACTTTTGTTTTGATGAACAGTAAATATTATTTTTATTATCTACATAGAATCGTGACAAAATAGATAAATCATAAATATGAATTGTATTTAGTAGCAAAAAGTCATTTAAAATGAAAACCCTTAACCTATGTTCTTATTAGTATAGTATTTATGTGACTTAAAATTGTGTATATGGTATCATTTACTTAAGCATCTCTTAATTCCTCATTTCTGTAACTCTTTATACCTGACAAATGCACTAAATTTGATGAACAGAAATTCATTCATTCAACAATTGCTTGAATGTCCACCAGATACTGGGTTCTTTGCTAGATTCTGGATGTATGGAGTAAAACAAAGAAGTCCCTTTCCTGTTAAACATATCCTCATTCCTACTTATGTCCAGATTTTATGTTTGTTTGTTTGCTTTTTGAGATGAAATTTCGCTCTTGTTGCCCAGGCTGGAGTGCAATGGTGCAATCTCGGCTCACTGCAACTCCACCTCCCGGGTTCAAGTGATTCTCTGGCCTCAGTCTCCCGAGTAGCTAGGATTACAGGCACGCACCACCATGCCTGGCTAATTTTGTATTTTTAGTCCAGACGGGTTTCTCCATGTTGGTCAGGCTGGTCTCAAACTCCCGACCTCAGGTGATCCGCCTGCCTATGCCTCCCAAAGTGCCGGGATTACAGGTGTGAACCACCACGCCCGGCAGATTTTATGGTTTGAATGATTTTCTGTCAGTATTTGAATTGGATATAAAAAATCTTAACAGTGTTGTTTATTTACAAATTTCATTCTGTCCTCCCCCCAAAAAGATGTGTCATGATCAGTTCATCAAATAGGTATCTTTAACTCAAAAAATGACTTACAGGTTTAAAATATACATTCTCTGTCAGTTTGAATATGTTGATGAACTCTCAAAGTTTTGAATATGGAAAAAACATGAAGCTCAACAAGAAAGACAACTTTATAAAAGGACAAGTCTAGCAGAAAAAGATAACCAACTAGGAGATTCCTCCGGTGAAGAAAAAAATACATAAAATAATCAGCTTAAAAGCATGTGTGCAAGGTATTTCATTGTTATTTTTATGTTTGTTTGTTGACATTTTATAGCCTAGTTAACAGATGCTCCAAATTTTGAGCCTGTAACCCTTCCAATCCCTTGCTGCCTTTGATGGTGATGTTCCATCCTATTATTCCAACTCCACATTCAAGCAGAGCTCTCAAGACACAGGTAATTCGTTAGTAAGCAAAGTTATTTTCACACTGGAAACATGTTTATAACGTTTGACTAGGTGTAATTGTCATCCTAAACCATCATTACTCTTTATGTTACAACATTTTAGCATCTCACAGTTCTAAATCAACTACTTCGATTCTCACGGTTATAAATCAAATACTTGTATTCCCTGCCATAAGGGGAATAACAGGTTGCTTTAGGCTCATTGTTTGTGTCCCCTCACACCCCCCCAAACAAATCCGTATGTTGAAATCCTAACCTCCAATGTGATGGTGTTAGGAGGTGGAGCCATAAGTAGGTGATTTGGTTGAGGATGGAGCCTTTGTGAATGGGGTTAGTGACTTTATAAAAGAGCTTCGTCTTCCTTTCCGCCGTGTGAGGACATAGCAAGAAGATGATTCAGGAAGCTGAACCAAATCTGCTGGAAACTTGATCTTGGACTTCTCAGCCTCCAGAACTGTGAGAAATAAATCTATGTTTGTTTAAGCCAGTTGGACTATGGTATTTTTTGTTATGGCAGCCTGAATGGACTAAGATACAAGACATATACTATGGAGACAGCTATTAAAATGATCAAATTAAAATGATTGATCTTAGACCTGAACCTTATTTTAAGAATAGTGTTTACTTTGCATCTCCAATCATAATGGATTTGTTAACCAAGATCTTGCCTTATATGGGTTAATCAATACTTATTGAGGGATTACTATGTACAGGACAGTGTATCAGGAACTATGAGTCCCTTTGGTAAAATGTCTTGCACCTAGTCGGGGAGAGGAGACAAATACATAAGCTTCCACAGGGGAAAGTGGTGTGAGTGATGTGGGATATAGTGCCACATCTCTTGCTAGTAGATTGGGAGCCCTGCACTGGAAGAGACTGCTTTATCATTAGAGGTATCTACAGTGCTAGGAACAGTGCCTGGCACACAGTAGTTCCTCTGTATTCATAAAGCTTTGTTTAAAGATATAGAAGATGTTCAGTACCTCTACAGAGAGAGTTTGGTTCTCACTGGGGTGATGAGAGAAGGCTCCCTAGAGGAAAGTAGTATTTAAGCTGTGTCTTAGTCCATTTAGTCTGCTCTAACAAAATAGACTGGGTAATTTATAAGTAACAGAAATAACAGTTCTGGCAACTGGAAAGTCCAAGATGAAGGCACTGGAAGATTTGGTGTCTGGCAAGGGCTCACTCTTTGATTTATAGCTGGAAACTTGTTGTTGTATCCCCACGGTAGAAGGGACAAGGCAGCTCCCTTTAACTTCCTTTATAAGGGCACAAATCCCATGCATGAGAGCAGGGCCTCATGCATCACTGCATAAAAGGCCCCACCTCTTAATACGACCACATTGGGCATTAGGTTCCAACGTATGGATTTTAGGAGGAAACCAACATCAGACCATAGCAAACTGGACCACGAGGAACAACAGAGAGGAGGAGGAGAGATTTAGTAAGAAAGAGGAGGTCATGGCCACTAAGAGTGAGCAGAAAACCAGTTATAGGCAGACTCTGGAGATAATGAAGATTGAATTCCAGACCATGGCAATAAGCCAAGTATCACAAGAAAGCAACTCACACAAACTTTTTAGTTTCCTAGCACATGTAAAAGTTATGTTTATACTACAGCATAGTCTACAAAGTATATAATAGCATTATGTCTGAAAAAGTACAGACCTTAATTTAACAATACTTTATTGCTAAAAAAAAAAAAATACTAAGAATCACCTGAGCCTTCAGCGAGCTGTACTTTCTTTGGTGGTGAAGGGTCTTGTCTTGATGTCGTTATCTGCTGACTGATCAGGGTGGTGATTGCTGAAAATTAGGGTGGCCATGGCAATTTCTTAAAATAAGATGACATGAAGTTTGCCACATTGATTTTTCCTTTCACAAAAGTTTTCATCACCCTATACTGAGGTTACCCACAATGTCTGTGTCTTCTGCTCTAGCCTATCATCATGCAGGCAGGAATGTGTCTGCCTTGGTTTTCCACCAAAGGCCAGTACCTCCACATGCTTAGATGCTACAATCAAGCACTTTCCCCCCCACCCCCCAAAAAATGGATGCTAACAAAGACATAGACCTGACATGGTTCTGACAGGTTATGTCATGGTTATGGTTATGACAAAACCTTTCTGAGAATTCAGAAAATCTGCAAAATGGCTTTGTTCTGTCTTTTATTTCTTCTTAGCTGATGTCATGATGTCAACGGAAAAGCAAATGATCATTTGGGAATATCCAGTGATCTCAGTACCAGTCTATTACTTGCTGCCAGTGAAATGGCCAAAAAATATTGTTCTAGCATCTTAGCATCTTACAGGTATTAACTTACTTAATGCTCACAACAGCCTTATGAGAGGTAGGTGGAACTATACATTTTACAGATAGGCTACCTGAAGCCCAGAGAGGTTGAATAACTTGCCCAAAGTTGCACAGCTGGGAAATGGCTGAACTGGGATTTGAACACAAATAGTGGAGCTGCAAGGTGCACATCCACAACCTGTGACGCCATGTGGCCTCTCCTCAGTCATGACACTAACACATGCACACTTCCCATGAAAGTTCAGTGAAAACCACTGCACTGATTCAAGTCCCTTTTTCCTCTTTCCCCTGTATTCTCTACCTGGTGAAGTTGACCCGCTATGACGCACCTGGCTTCAAAATATGGGGACTTTCCGAAAGAAAACTAAGCCAAAACCTGGCCCAAGTCAAGAACAAAGGGATCTTTCTTTTGCTTTGTTTCCAACTCATTTCATTCACATCTAGATTGCTTTCCTCTCCAAAATAGGAAAAAGGAAGCTATCTCTGAAAATGGCTTATTTACCCTGACAACATGAGATAAATGCTTCTCAGCATCTTATTATTTATTAAGAAACATGGGTCATGATTACAACTCATAAATGTTAGGAAAGCCTTTTCTGACCTACTTCTTGCTTACGGCATCATTGAACTGATGAGTTAGATTAGTCCATAATCACTTTCGCTTATCTGTCAGCCATTCCACGGCCCTTTTCTCGCCTATGAATTAATGTTGTATTTATCACTGTGATACAGACATCCAGGGTCAGGCTGGAATTTGTTGTGCAGTCACTTCTATTTCCCTGGACTATTTGTGCAGTGATTTCTCCCTACTTGAGAGTCCCATAGGGAGCCTCTGCAGATGAGCTCCCTCCTGTGGGATGTAGGGTGGTCTCCACTACGACCTGACTCCTCTGTGATCAGTCACTTCCCCAAATCTGATCTAGGTTGCCTGGTACCAGCTTCAGAGCCTGCCTCTGGGACGAGGTTAGGTGATACCAGTGCCTGGGTGTCACCTAGAAAAATGTTGGCGTCTGCAGAACCCACGACTGAGGCTGATCCCGGGAAAAATCACCTTGTCCCCTTTTCTTCCCTCCCATCAGAAACATCTTTATCATTTGGCACTCAGGTTATAATAATCATTACAAGCAGCCATTAAGGAAAATGGTAGCCATGGGCGCAATGGTAGCTGATTGAGACGGCGCTTGTGTGTGTGTGTGTGTGGTGTGTGTGTGTGTGTTAGGGAGCTGTTGGGGAAGGTGGAGATAATTTTATTTTTATAATGAAGAGGGTTTGGAATTGATTGTGTAGGCATGAACCACAAACACCCACCAGCTCTCTGCGAATATCCCAGGAATGGTAAAGGAGAGCTTTGGACCCATACGTGAGAAAGTCATTTTGCCTCTGTCTTTATAGGGCAGAAAGGTCATGCTGTAACTGGAGATATTACCCCAGTGATAACAAGCAATACCAGATTCTGAGTCCCAGCTACTTTTTAGCTGAGTGGGGTAGGAATGGTTTCTCACAGTCTCATACAGGGATGAGTTACAATAACAATAGGTGTGCCAGAGCTGCTATCTCTGTGGTTCTGTTTCACAGAGAATTCCACCCACTCTAAATTACCAAAGAGAACTTCTTCCTTCATTGCAGTTTCAGCTCCAGCTGCTGCATTCTTTCTTGATAGTATCTGATGTCTGGCCCTGCTTTGGTCTCTGCCTTTTGTATGCTGTATCCAGTGTGGGCCTCCTGAAAATCTGATCCCCAGATATCTGATCCAGGCCTTTTCTGTTGCTAGAGAAGTGTGCATGCTGGCTCTTGGCTTTCTTATGTGCTCATGACCTGTTAGGCAGAGCACTAAATAAATATTCTCCAGTCAGCATTTCAAAGAGAAGATTAGGAACAAGTTAAGCCTTTAGTTAAATGGTTCAGTTAATCCAGGAGCAAAGCACACTGAGGTTCGAGGCCGTGTGAAATAGTTGACGTCTTAAAATGAAATATAAGCATGGAAAACTGGCATACACGCCTTCCACGAAGGGAAGGAAATGTGAATGCATGCTGCCCATATGTGTCTAGCCATTTGTTTTTCCTGGGGTTTAGCTGTACTATCTGTAAAAATGGGGCAATGGGCCTGTGGTCTGGATCTCATATTTTATGATTTGCTACTTAAAGACTTGAACATTTGGGCCAGAGTTGATTATCATAGCTGACCTATGCCAGTTATATTGAATAATGACTATTTCTAATTTTATTTTAAAGTTTTAATTGACATTTATCTGCTTCTAATAATTGTAGTTCATAGTTTCTGTGAACCTACTTTCCAAACTGACGTTGTTCAAAGCATCCAGTATTTCCAGATATAAACTGGTTGTGAGAGTTTAACACCAAAACCAGACTGATTGTTTCTTTTCACAGGAATTGACTCAGATATTAGAGGCCATTTGCTTGTGGGTCTGTTTGCTTTAGTTCAGCACTGACACATGCAGTAATTATGGTTACTGCAGTCTTAGCACTGTCCATCATTACTAAGACTCGGCCATACAGTCGGCGCCCAGTGAATGCTCAGCTCTCAGGGGTGGATAATCTCACCAGGCACACGGGTAGGGCAATCACACACCCAGACAGGGTAGGTGATGCCCAAAGTAGATGACTGGGTGAAAATGGGTTGCATGACAGGCTCTGCACCTGCTATCAGCGTTCATCACTTTCCGTACTCAGCAGGGATGTGCTGTTCTGGGAAGGGCTTCAGGGAGGAGAGAACTAAATAGGGACAGGTGAGAGAGTAAGGCACGAAGCAATTTTCTGGGATTCTTCTATCGCCTATAAAATCCCCCCAGACAAACTCATTGAATTTTCCCCTAGACAAACTCACTGAATTTCCCCTTCAACTAATAGCTTCTGACCTCTCGATTCTTCAAAGCCTTCTTGATGATAATGGACAAGTATTGGTGGTTTCCCTCAGCACCCACTTTCTAATCCTCCCACCTTCCCTAAGCACCTGCCTCAATGAGTAGATTTCCCTTTGCCTGAACACTTCACAAAGAAACCATTGTTTTACCAGCATTGATGAGTATTCTACCTAGGGTATTATTGTTTAGTCACTGATAACATCCTGAATATTTTGAGTGCTTGTCATGCACTAGGCGTCTCTAATTTACTGCTCGTGAAAACCCTGGGAAGCAGACGCCATAACCTTCCCCATTTTACCCTTGAGAAAGCTGGGGCTAAAAGTGGCTAATGTAATTTGCTCAAGATCACACATTGGGGTGTGGTAGAGCCGGGGCCCAAAGCAGGTTGTTTGGCTCCAGAGTGCGTGCACTTGACCACGACCCAGCCGGTGAGCACCCTACCCAGCACTCACTCTACGTCGGCACAGAGTGAGATTCTGTGATGGCATCAGAAGAACAAGCTGTTCCTCTTGCCCTAGAGGGGGCCTAGGGAGGGGAAGGCAGAAATCCGCACTACAAGAGGACACAGTGCCAGGTCCATGACACAGGCAGAACAAGAGTGCTGCAGGGGCCTGAGAAAAGAGTCGACAATTCTGGGTTTGAATTATTTTCTCTTTCAATTCACCTGGCTAACATGAATTATTATATATTAAAACAATGACTCAGACTGAAAACTGGGGAAAAAGTGCCTTTTACACCCACACAAAATGGATGTATGGCTTCAAAGAAAATTTGAGAGTCGTTTTCTCATTTGCATTCCCCGAATATTTGGATGCCTCTCTGTTCACTTTTGTTTTTTCTCTTACTGTCAATTCTCTTCAAGGGTGAATTTAGCTTTTTTTTTAGCAGTTTACTTCATTCCTTCCCAAGGTGTTAATGTTGATGTAAAATCTTTTGATTAACTCTGAGGAGGAAGAACAGTCCCTTAAGTTGATCTGCCCCTCCCACACCTGTTAAACTGATCTAGCTTAATGAAACCAGTCAAATAATCAGGCAAACCCCACATCCACCCAGCCCTCAAGTTCACGCCCTGGACAGTTGTTTGATTGATGGGTAATGTTTTGACTTGGCTGCCCAAGCCAATGACAATAATGACAGTGTTTGATCTTGTAAACAAAGCCTAAAACTTCGCTGATGTCTTTAGGTGTTGAAAGGAATAAAAACTTCAGATTAGTGTAATGATCAAAATGCTACTGAAGATCAGATCCAGGTAGAATTTGTTTTTTTCTGTGTAAATTCACTCAGAGTGAGGCAGCAGGAAACTCTGGGGTGCGGTGGGTGAGGAGGCTGGAATGAACAAGACCTGAGGGGGTGGAAGGGTGGCTGCCCAACAGCCCTGCTGAGCCCCAGGCTGCAAGCCCCGCTGGGGATGGAGGGTGGGAATGTCTCAGCAAGACTCCAGCAGACTTTGTCCTTTCTTGAAAACACAAACAGATTGAGAGGTCTGCACAAATTGCCACATGAGACCCAACATCCTGTGGCTGAGTAAACGGAGACACTTGGCTACCTAAGTCCTTGCTTATGTTTAAAAATTTAGTATTCCAGGAAGCAGAGATTTGACACCAAGGATGTCCAGGTTTGGACATGATTTTTTTCCTCTTATGAAACAGAAACATATCTGCACTCTTAAGATACAACAATATCATCCCAGGAATGCAATTCTGAGCGTATTGCCGGAAAGAAATGAATATCTTGAAAAACAAAGACAGTCTTCTTTTTCCTTATCAACCAGATAAACCCATTTTTAAAGAAAAGTTTGCTATGCAAGAAATTTATTCAGATGTATTTTTTTCCTAAGTATTAATCAACCAGAAAGTAAGTTATACCATTGAATTAGTTTACTTACCTAGGCACTTTTTGAAAAGCATTAATCTAAGAGGAGAAAAATCAGACTTAGAAGTAAATAAAATATGTTTTTTCCACTCCCTGCCCCCTTCCAGATGGGGAGGGATGGATGGGCTGTGAAGCCCCCCGGCCAAGAAGCTGGAAGAACATTCTCCAATCCTGCAGAGCTGCTCAGGGGTCTGCCTTGTATCTGCCTGGCTGTTCGGGTAGGTTGGAGGATAAACTGTAAAGGCTTTCCATGGCTGAGCATCAGCCCTCAGAAGTACTGGCTGGAGGCTCCCAAGCTGGCTCGGATCAGCTTCACATTGTCCCGAACAGTATCATCACCGCTTTGCCCTGGTAGGGAAACTACTCTTCACCCTCTGTGTGAACCTATGAAGCATGCGGGTCCCTGAAACAATTTCTGAGTTTGAAGTTGCTTGGATTTACTGCTGCTGCTATGTGGAGGGCAATGCTTTTGAAGGGAATGCTTTTGAAGAAAATGTTCATCTCTGGTTCCAGTAATAGGCATGGAATTGACACATAATAGGTGCTTGTTGAATTGAGCTGAATAAATTAGAATCTGGGGCAAAATGTAGTTGTTCTTTATAGTCTTATGTCTATTAATAAAGCAGATATGTCCTTATTACATGTTTTACTGCCATAAATGTGTCTACCAGAACTAGGAATAACGACAGAGGGAAGGGTTGAGGATCCTTTCTGATAATACCCTGCCAGGACACCCGCTTTCTCCCTCCTTCTCCGGATGGGGTGGACTACAGTGCTCTGGCTCACACCAGGGGCAGAGGAATTCCCATTATTTGTCTGTTTTGTTCTCTGCAGTGCTTAGTTAGAATACTGCCTGACACATTGCAGGGGTTCAATGACTTTCTGTGGAATGAATGAAGAGACAGATGATCACTTACCCCGGGGACATAAGGGCCTCACATAGCTGCAGCATGAGCAGTGCCCTCTGCAGTCCTGGACCCAGACGCATAGAGGCCGAGAGGTTCAGCCTTCCAGCCCATGGCCATCCCGGAGCCTGGGGCTGACTCTCTTCTGGTTTGGCTGCTTCTCTTCAGACAGTTGTCAAGCTCTGTCTTTTCTCAAATAGCTTTATTAAAATGAGTTATAACTACAAGAAGTTAGTTCTATAGTTATCTTTTATTTTGCAAATTGAACATGCATTCATTATTCTTTGATACTTCCTTGGAATTTACATTTCCTGGATTTTAGCCCATCTTTAGGGCCCTCTTTCTCACTTTCTTAAAAATGCTTTAATATATTTGATAATGTGTTGAGGAGAACATCCTTTTTGCCAGGGATGAGCAGAGAAAGTCCTTGCATATTACCTACTCATCCTTGATCAGTGGCCTCCGGCAATACCTCCAATCCTTCTTTCCCCGCCCCGCCCCACCTCTTGCCATATTTGCAACCGATTCTCCGCTACATTGTTGATTTCAGCATAGTGCCAGTTATTCACCTGTTCGCCCTTAGATTCATAACTGACCTCTTTCTGTCCAGCCCTATATGTCAGGGAAGTCCACTTCCCAGGCTCCTCTTCCCTCCAGCCTCAGGTAAGTTCAGTCATTGGGAGGAGCTGTCAGAAGCCTGGAGGGCAAGAGAAAGGGAGATGCCTGGGCATTTCTCCCCACTCTCAGGTCCTGTGCTGGTCAGCGTGTCCATTGCTGGCTGTGCCTCTTTCTTGGACCCAGCTGGGCAGCCCTCCACCTGGGATCTGGTAGCACCACCTCTTCCTGTTGTCCCCTGTCCCTGGGGATGGTAGCAGGTGTCAGCTCTTGTTCCTCTTGAGACTGCCTCCTGTGCCCTTTCTGGTTTCTCAGCTCTTCCATGACTTTTGTAACCAATTCTGTGTAACAAATCCACTCTGTGTGAGAAACATGGAGTGGCTTCTGACATCAGATAAGGCTCTAATGGACACAGCGCAAAAATACCACTGCTGACTTCATGTGAGCCCCCCACTTTCCTTTTGACTGGAATGGGTGCCCTCACCAGATACCCTGATAATCAGTTCTCTATGGAAAATCTCTGAAATCCTTGAATGGCTAAAAGTAAGTACTTATTTCATTCATTAGCATTCATCCAAATATTCACTGCATGCTGAAAACAATTTTAATTTCTATTTCTTTTGGAGCAACCATTTGAAAGATTGCTGGTTGAAAAGAAAGAGCACTAACTCGGCAATGATTTTGCTTGCCTTCCAAGCCTGGAGACAGCTGGGGTACCTGACTTGTCACTCACTCAATGTCAGGCCACCTTTCACTTCTGCCAAAGCCATTTGTCCAGTGTGCTTTGGATGCCAGTGACAACCCAAAGCTAGATCCAGTGTAGCTGTCCCAAGGAAGCCGGCAGATGACTCAGGGCTGCAGGTCTGGGTTGGTGAGGTTCAGTGGGAAAGGAGTTGTCATCAGAGCCAGACACGCCTACTTTGGAGTCCCAGCTTTGGATCTCCCAAGCTGTGTAAGTTTGGGATAGTTTCTTAAATTATTTAAGTCTTTTTTTGTTTTTTAATATCATTCTTCAAAGGAGGAGAAGAAAGCCTGTTTTGAAGGGTTGTGAGGATTGCAGATGGTGGGTGCTGGCACCTCAAAGGGAGCTCTGAAGATTACAACAGCAGTTATTAGTAATAGATGCCTGTCTAGGATAATCCTGTATATATGAAGTTGGTGGTCACTTCTTAGTTGTAGCAAGTGTGGCTTTGGCTGGCAGTTCTTAGCTCTCTGCTAAGTCACGAAGAAACCCAAGAAAACAGAGTTATGTTTGCTTTGTAAAACAAAGTGTTACTAGAACATTCTGCTCAACTATGTACTGGTAGCATTTATAAACAATTTATTCTAACTTTTTTCAAAATACCGTTGCAAAAAAGTCTTGTTTTTTTTTTCCTCTTTGCACAGTCATTAAATTTCAGCAGTTCTAAATCAGAATCGCATCTAACAGAGTGCATGTGAAATGTGTTTGCTATATTCGAATATTTTCTGGCATATTCATTAATTAGTACTCAATATTTTATTTATTTATTTATTTATTTATTTATTTATTTATTTATTGAGACAGAGTTTCGCTCTTGTTGCCCAGGTTGGAGTACAATGGCATGATCTCGGCTTACTACAACCTCCGCCTCCTGGGTTCAAGTGATTCTCATGTTTCTGCCTCCCGAGTAGGTGGGATTACAGGCACGCACCACCAAGCCCAGCTAATTTTTCTATTTTTAGTAGAGACGGGGTTTCACCATGTTGGCCAGGCTGGTCTTGAATTCCTGACCTCATGATCCACCCCGCTAGGCCTCCCAAAGTGCTGAGAATTACAAGCGTGAGCCGCCGCGCCCGGCCTAGGTATTTATTTATAACATCATGTTACTCTGTTCAATAACTAAAAGAAATTGGCAAATATGCATCTGTATCTTATTTTTTTTAGCAGAAGAATTCTGTCCTATATTGCTCTTTTCTTTTGGGTGTTGGTCAAATTTAAGTAACATATACAAAAGTGTTATGCTATCTGTTACTGGAAATAAAAGCTCTTTAATTAGTTAACTGAGATAGGTGAAATAGGATACTAATATACAAAGTTTTAATAGTCCCAAGATTGGCCCAATAGCTATATGGACCATTATACTGTGTATTTAAATTAATTTTAATTTTAAAAACAATAAATATATTATTATTATATAATCTTCAGTAAATAAAGAATATATAGAAAAAGTGAACCTCTCCCCCTCATCGTCCACCGGTTCTACTCTTCTCTCCAAAAGACTGTTATGAATTTGACATCTATCTTTGAAGATCTCCTTCTATGTACATATACACACATATATGGGGCCTCTGCAGATACTCTATTTTTGTTTATTCCATAAATGGGGTTATACAGAATGTATTCTGCAGGTGGGTTTTTGTTCTTTTTTACAATGTTTTGGAGGGCACTGTACATTGATTGCTATTCTTTTTTTTATTTTTATTTTTTTTCAAAGAAAGCCTCGAGGCCCCCTGCTATAGGTTCAGAGTGGCTCCTCCCAGGCAGTTAGACTCCCTGTCTATTGAGCTTGGGGAGGATGTGTCAGGCAACTCCCAAGGTTCAGAGGCACCTTAGGCTTTACCTTCAATGGGCTTTATATTAGGGTGTAGACACCAGGGCTTTCTACCTGGCTTTACATTAGGGTGGTTGCCTTAGAGACAAATACCTGCCTCCTAGGAAGACCCAGTGAGCAGTAAGGCCACAGTCAGCAACTGTAACTCTAAGACTTGGTTTCTGAGAGCTGGTTCTGCTCCTTTACCATCGACACAGTATATAAGGTCAGCTCATGCTCCATACCTGAAGTCAGCTGCTATCTGTTTCCAGATCTGCTCAGAGGTAACCCAGACCTAAGGCCTTTTAAAGAACTCAATACCTTTGTTTCTACTAAAAAATTGGCTTCCTTAGTTGATTTCTTTTCTGTGTTTATTAATCCTGCCTGTTTATTAAACACATGTTTGCTTAGTCTTTGTGAGCAGGATTAAAAAATGAAGAGATTCAGAATGTTTAACTTTGTATAGCCCTGGTAAATACTGGATGGTGTTGATAAACATGCAGGTCCTGAATATATGACCTTGTGGGGCCAGACAGGTGTCTTTCCTTATGAGACATCGGCTAAATGCTGGCTTCACCAAACTCTAAGCTGGAGGGCATGATACCAAGGTTTTGCTTTTGATTTGAGCTCCTTTGAAAGGGACTGATTGATGCTGTTCAGAAACTAGGTAAACTGCACGGTTAATTTTATTCAATAACTCTGTTGAATGTTTTGAGCCATTGCTTTTTTTTTACTCAAAAGGAAAAAGCCAGTGATAGCTTACATTATGATCTTTTAAGAAGTAAAAAATAAAACACCCAGGTAGATTGATAGGAGACGGGAAGAAGGAAGAACCTTGCACCCCAAACCATCCTATTAAATTCTGACTGGCACTGATTTCAAAAGCATGGGGTGAGAATAGTCTGCAGCATAGCTTTGTCAATGAGCACTCCAAGGTCCAAAGACTGAGATGTGCTGAGAGTAAGTGCCAGCACTTCAACCCTCATCAAACAGAGGGACTTTTGCTATGGAAGGTGATCAAGGGACTTGTTTGGAGGCTGAAGGGAGCCTTTCTCCCTTCCTGCCCTTTGAGAAGAGGAAGGGGAAAAGAGTGGGCGATAGGTTTGGGGAGCCTTGCTGGCTGGTCAGAATTGATAAACATGTCAGACTTAGTACTTCTGACTCTTAAACAACAGTTCAGGGCTGGATGTGGTGGCTCACACTTACAATCCTAGTGCTCTGGGAGGCCAAAGCAGGAGGATCCCTTGAGGCCAGAAATTTGAAACCAGCCTGGGCAACATAGTGAAACCCTATCTCTACAAATTTTTTAAAAGATATATAGCCAAGCATGGTGGCAGACACCTGTACTCTCAGCTACTCAGGAAACTGAGGCAGGAGGATCTCTTGAGCACAGGAATTAGAGGCTGCAATGAGCTACAATTTTGCCACTCTCTTCTAGCCTGGGCAATAGAGTGAGACATTGCCTCTAAAAAGCAAAATAAAAAAAAATTTTAAAAACACAGCAATTCAGTAAGCAGCACGTGGTGGGGTGGGATTTGCCTAAAGCGGCTCCTAAAGAGAACGTAATGAGGGCCCGGTGAAATGGTCCTTATTTAGAATAGATGTCATTAGCATACTTCTCTTTTCAGTTTTTCTCCCTGGTCTGTAGGTTTTTTATATTAGCCCTTAAAAAGCACGTGCAGTTACCTGTTTGCTTTCCTGTGCCTGTGCTGAAAGTGGAAATAAGCCAGACAGAGCCCACTGCAGCCTTTTAGTTCTGCAATCTGCTTGTCAAGCACCTCCAATTCTCTTTACTCAATTTTGTTTTTATTTTAAGTAACACTTACCTCTTACCAAAATGCTATATAGTAGTTTTTAAGAAAATCATGTTGATTTTCTCTTCCTTGCCTACCTCCCGGACTATAAATTCCTTGAGAGTAGATATCTTTGGGTATTTTATTCAGTTACATTTGTCCCCAGCACTTAGAACAGGGCTTAAAATATAGCAGATGTTCAATAAACATTTCTTGAATGCATGAATGAACAAACCACAATCCTGGTTTTATATTTTTATATGCCAAAAGGCTGATAATAGACATATTTTAAAAAAATTTTCAGAGCTGTCTTTGGGAAAGCAAAAATTCACCTCAACATCTTTCCTCCCTCCATATCTATAGTCTACACAGCTGTGCAAAGTATAGGGTTGCGGTCAGCTGACTGGACAGGCAGATTCCAAGCAGGGCATAGTAGCCAGACTGGAACATGACTCATTGTGCTCACTGCTGAAGACTTTACTGAAAGGCAGTGGGATTTAGTAACACAGGGGGGATTTCAAAAGAAGGGATACAGTGGCTCAACTTAGTGAATGTGCCACCTGAGTAAGTCTTGTGGACTTGGAAATGCAATTCATTCATGTGCTTCATTATGTGAATGAACTCCAGGCTTAAACAGTCATAAGAGACTGCTGTCTTCAACCAGAAATCCAATTAGTATGGCACAATGGAAAGATGTAACTCTTAGGCAGACTGGATTAAACTGAGCTCTCTAGTATAGTTTCTCCCATTGAAAAGCTGCACAGAAAACCCAGTTACCAGCTTAATAATGCTGGAATTGGAACCAGGGAATATAGTTCTAGGACTTAGATGCTGGATAGCCCAGGCTCTGACAGCTGGATGTGTCCTCCGCAGCTGGGATCCTTATGCTCATATTGGCCTCCAGAGGCTGCTCTGGGACACCTGCCTCCAGGCAGGACACCCCTAGTCTCTTGGGATGGAGCAAATGGCCAAAATTTGTGTCTGAAACTCCCCCTTGTTTATGCTTCTGTGGGTGATGAATACAGTCCATGAAATATGTTAATACTTCAGTCAAGTCTTGCTCTGGCCTGGGAATCGTTTTGTCTACTGACTCTTAGATTAGAGATGCATGAAGGCAATAGATAGTTCTTGAGTATTCTCTCCAAGTTAACGAACACAAATGGCTCTTCTCTGACCCATTGGGTGACTTGACTTTATAGTGTAACTCTTCAGAAGGTGCCCATTTCTCTTTGAAATGTTTGGAATGCCCTTTGAAAACTGGTGCAAGACAAGGATGTCCTCTCTCACCACTCCTATTCAACATAGTGTTGGAAGTTCTTGCCAGGGCAATCAGGCAAGAGAAAGAAATAAAGGATATCCAATTAGGAAAAGAGGAAGTCAAATTGTCCCTGTTTGTAGATGACATTATTGTATATTTAGAAAACCCCATCGTCTCGGCCCAAAATCTCCTTAAGCTAATAAGCAACTTCAGCAGTCTCAGGATACAAAATCAATATGCAAAATCACAAGCATTCCTATACACCAATAACAGATAAACAGAGAGCCAAATCATGAGTGAACTCCCATTCACAATTGCTACAAAGAGAATAAAATACTTGGGAATCCAACTTACAAGGGATGTGAAGGACCTCTTTAAGGAGAACTACAAACCACTGCTCAAGGAAATAAAAGAGGACACAAACAAATGGAAGAACATTCCATGCTCATGGATAGGAAGAATCAATATTGTGAAAATGGCCATACTGCCTAAGGTAATTTATAGATTCAGTGCCATCCCCATCAAGCTACCAATGACTTTCTTCACAGAATTGGAAAAAACTACTTTAAAGTTCATATGGAACCAAAAAAGAGCCCTCATTGCCAAGACAATCCTAAGCCAAAAGAACAAAGCTGGAGGCATCACGCTACCTGACTTCAAACTACACCACAAGGCTACAGTAACCAAAACAGCATGGTACTGGTACCAAAATAGATATATAGACCAATAGAACAGAACAGAGGCTTCAGAAATAATACCACACATCTACAACCATCTGATCTTTGACAAACCTGACAAAGACAAGAAATGGGGAAAGGATTCCCTATTTAATAAATGGTGCTGGGAAAACTGCATATGTAAAAAGCTGAAACTGGATCCCTTCCTTATGCCTTATACAAAAATTAATTCAAGATGGATTAAAGACTTAAACATTAGACCTAAAACCATAAAAACCCTAGAAGAAAACCTAGGCAATACCATTCAGGACATAGGCATAGGAAAAGACTACATGACTAAAACACCAAAAGCAATGGCAACAAAAGCCAAAATTGAGAAATGGGATCTAATTAAACTAAAGAGTTTCTGCACAGCAAAAGAAACTACCATCGGATTGAACAGACAACCTACAGAATGGGAGAAAATTTTTGCAATCTACCCATCTGACAAAGGACTAATATCCAGAATCTACAAAGAACTTAAACAAATTTACAAGAAAAAAACAACCCCATCAAAAAGTGGGCAAAGCATATGAACAGACACTTCTTTAAAGAAGACATTTATGCAGCCAACAGACACATGAAAAAATGCTCATCATCACTGGTCATCAGAGAAATGCAAATCAAAACCACAATGAGATGCCATCTCATACCAGTTAGAATGGCGATCATTAAAAAGTCAGGAAACAACAGATGCTGGAGGGGATGTGGAGAAATAGGATCACTTTTACATTTTGGTGGGAGTGTAAATTAGTTCAACCATTGTGGAAGACAGTGTGGTCATTCCTCAAGGATCTGGAACTAGAAATACCATTTGACCCAGCCATCCCATTACTGGGTATATACCCAAAGGATTATAAATCATGCTACCATAAAGACACATGCACACATATGTTTATTGTGGCACTATTCACAATAGCAAAGACTTGGAATCAACCCAAATGTCCATCAATGATAGACTGGATTAAGAAAATGTGACACATCTACACCATGGGATACTATGCAGCCATATAAAAGATGAGTTCATGTCCTTTGTAGGGACATGGATAAAGCTGAAAACCATCATTCTGAGCAAACTATCGCAAGGACAGAAAACCAAACACCGCATGTTGTCACTCATAGATGGGAATTGAACAACGAGAACACTTGGGCACAGGGCGGGGAACATCACACACTGGGGCCTGTCGTAGGGTGGGGGCTGGAGGAGGAATAGCATTAGGAGAAATATCTAATGTAAATGACGGGTTAATGGATGCAGCAAACCAACATGACACATGTATACCTATGTTATAAACCTGCATGTTGTGCACATGTACCCTAGAACTTAAAGTATAATAAAAAAAAAAAAAAGAAAAAAAGAAAAATCATGAGATGTTAAGGGGTTTTGGTGGCTACAGCCATTAAGAAGTTGCTGGTGGTCGAATTACTGAAAGGACCAACAATGCATTTTAAAGCGCTTTTTGAAGACATAGAAGTAGCCGACAAACATGAAAAAATGCTTAACATCACTGACCATCAAAGACATGAAAATCAAAATCACAATGAGGTATCACCTCACACCAGTCAAAATGGCTACTAAAAAGTCAAAAAAATAACAAGGGCAGCAAGGCCGTGAAGAAAAGGGAATGCTTATACACTGTTGGTGGGAATGTAAATTAGTTCAGCTACTGTGGAAAGCAGTATGGAGATTTCTCAAAGGACTTAGAACTACTATTAAGTCCAGTAAGCCCATGAATGAGTATATACTCAAAGGAAAATAAATCGTTATATCAAAAAGACACATGCACTCATATGTTCATCGAAGCACTATTCACAATAGCAGATACATGGAATCAACCTAGGTGTTCATCAATAGTGGATTGGATAAAGAAAATGAGGTACATATACACCATGAAATACTACACAGCCATAAAGGAGAATAAAATTGTTTCCTTCGCAACAGCATAGATGCAGCCGGAGGCCATTATCCCAGTTGAACAAATGCAGGAACAGAAAACCAAATACTGCATGTTCTCATTTATAAATGGGAGCTAAACATTGGGTAAACATGAACATAAAGATGGGAATCACAGACTGTGGGGAATATTAGAGCCAGGAGAGAGGGAGTGGATAAGGGTTGAAAAACTACCTATTGGGTACTATGCTTACTACCTGTGTGATGGGATCATTTGTACTCCAGACCTGTGTCACACAATATACTCATGTAAAAAAAACCTGCACATGTATCCCCTGAATCTAAAATAAAAGTTGAAATTATAAAAATATATTTAAAAAATGTTGCACATATACACCATGGAATACTATGCTGCCATAAAAAAGGATGAGTTCATGTCCTTTTCAGGGACATGGATGAAGCTGGAAACAATCATTCTAAGCAAACTATCACAGGTATAGAAAACCAAACACTGCATGTTCTCACTTATAGGTGGGTGAACAATGAGAACACTTGGACACAGGGTGGGGAACATCACACACTGGGGCCTATTGGGGGAGGGAGCTGGGGAAGGGATAGCATTAGGAGAAATACTTAATGTAAATGATGAGTTGATGGGTACAGCAAACCAACATGGCACATGTATACCTTTGTAACAAACCTGCACATTGTGCACATGTACCCTAGAACTTAAAGTATAATAAAAAAATTAAAAATAAATAATTATGCCTTTAAATGTCCACTTTAAATATGCCAATTATGTTTCAATAAAAATATTTTAAAGAAAAAAAGAGAAATGTTTGGAATACCATTCTATCTTCCCCATCCACCGCCTTTGCCTGTCAAGCAGTCTCCTTATGTGGATGGATTTGCTCTCCTAAGCAGCCTCTCCCACAGAGAGATGAGTGAAGTTGTTTTTTGATCCAAACGCTCTGATCTCTAGCAATTTGTTTCCTCCTCTAAATTAGTGAAATTAGTGAATTGCCTTTGGAATGTGTATGACCATCTTTAATGAACTTGAACCATTCAACTTGTCCCTCTACAGCTTGCTTATTGTGGGTAAGGAGAAGTGGGAAAGTCACTACGGGATTGAGAGAGATGCCACCTAAGATAGATTTACTCTGCATCTCTGTGAGGGCCCCTCAGGCCATTCCAAACACCACAGCTGCTCTTGTGTGAGGTCATTGACCTTTAGAGTCTCTTGGCCTCTTGTGCTCTCCACTCAGTAGCTTTCATTGCCCTGCCTGGGTTTGGGGCCCAACCCATGACATAGATACCTTTGGGAGGCGAAAAGCTGAATTAGATAGAGGCCAGACAGAATGACACAGGCAAGCCTGTCTTTATGGAAAGCCATTGTTCTCATGTTAACTCTCGAGAAATGTGTCTCTAAGATTTCAGCCAGGAAACTTACAAAGCCCATGCTCTGAACATGTGGGGCAGAAGATCCCAGGTCAGGGGCTCCTTCGAGGACAGGACCAGCATGGAAAAGCCACTGTTACTATCTTCAAGACAACGGGGCCACTGAGAAATGTTTAGAGCAAAGCTTTGGTGATGCAGAATCATTCACACTTCCAGCACATTAATAAAAGGAAACTCAATTACATTAGCTATGCTTTGTACCACTTTGTTTATTAAAACCCGGACATGAGCAATGTGTTTTAGAAAATTTTTCAGTAAGTCTTGAAATAACAAAGGATTTCTTTGTTTAACTCAGTTTGTAATACCAGTGCTATCCAACAGAAATATGTGAGCCACATATGTGACTTAAAGTTTTTAGTAGCCATGTTTTTAAAAATAGAAACAGGTAAAACGAGTTTTGAGCTTGTTTTACTGATCCCAGTATATCCCAAGCATTATCATTTCAACATGTAATCAGTATAAAAATTATTAATGAGCTATTTTGCATTCTGGTTTTTTTTTGTGGGGGGGGGATACTAAGTCAAAACTCAATGTATCTTTTTTTGTTTTTTCTTTTTTGAAATGGAGTCTTGCTCTGTCCCCCAGGCTGGAGTGCAGTGGCGTGATCTCGGCTCACTGCAAGCTCCACCTCCCGGGTTCATGCCATTCTCCTGCCTCAGCCTCCCAAGTAGCTGGGACTACAGGTGCCCGCCACCACACCCGACTAATTTTGTTTTTGTATTTTCAATAGAGACGGGATTTCACTGTGTTAGCCGGGACGGTCTCAATCTCCTGACCTCATGATCCACCCGCCTCGGCCTCCCAAAGTGCTGGGGTTACAGACGTGAGCCACCACGCCTGGCCCAGTGTATCATTTTTAAGGAGCATCTCAATTAGAACTAGCTGTGCTTCAAGTTCTCAGTAGCCACAGGTAGCAAGTGGGTGGCTACTATATTAGAAAGGAGTGTAGTCCTAAGACTTTTCTATACCATGGATTTTCTGCAGTTTTGAATTCTAATGCAAGGAACTCATCATTAACGCAACTTGACCTGAGGTTCTCAGTATGGATGGCAAAGTTCATGTTAATGTGCTAATAATCTGCCACCCTAGTCTCCTTCTGGGCTATTCCTGCTTCCACTGTGTTTTGTATACACAATTAGGATGATCCCTATAAAGTTGAAGTTAGATACCATCACTTCTCTGCTCAAAACTTTTCCGTGGCTTTACATCCCAGTCATTACCGTGGCTTACAAGGCTCCACAGTCTGATCCCTGCCTACAGCGTTGGTCTCATTTCCTATAATTCTCTCCCTCATTTGCTCCACTTACTCATCTCAGCCACATGGTGCTGTTGCTGCTCCTTGACTGTGCCAAGCACACTCCTGCCCCATTCGTTTCTCCCCTTGTGCTAGAGCTCTTTCCCCAGCATCTTCCCACGGTTTACCTTGGACTTCCTGCACAATGTCACTTCTCAGAGAGGCGTCCCTGGAGCACTCTATATGAAATAGCCCTCAAAGAGTGCTTCTCTTAAGGCCCCTTCTCATGACCCTACAGTTTCACCGTCTTCTTACCTGCTTTATTGCTTTTCATAGCACTTGCTGGTTAGCTAGTTTATTTTCTACCTCCCTCAGCCCCACACCACAGAAGGTGAGCTCCATGAAAGGAGGGACTTCCTCTGTTTCATTTGGAGGCACTGGGGACCCAGCAATAGTATCTAGAACACAGTAGGTGCTCAACAAATATTGGTAAGTGAAAGAATAAAGGAATGAATCCAATTTTGGTGAGAGATGCTTCTGGGCATTATGGGTTCCCACAACAATAATAGATTTATGTCTAAGATCCTTATTTGAGCTTAGTTCTCAAGCCAAGCAACTGTTTCCCCAGTGGTAAATACTCCCCTGAGCAGAAACGCAATGGCTATATGCATTCATCCAGGTCATTCAGCCCTGCTTGGTGTCTTGCTTCCTGACCCCCCTTATTGCACTTCTTATTAGTGCAGCCATTATCTCACCTTTTGCAGGCTAGATTAGACATGCTTTCTTTTATTTGATGAATTGTAAATCGATAGTCATCTCACACAGCAGTTCCCAACCCTTTTGGCACCAGGGACTGGTTTCATGTAAGACAACTTTTCCACAGACTGGGGTTGGTGGGGCGATGTTTTCAGGATGATTCAAGTTCATTGGGTTTATTGTGCACTTTATTTCTATTATTATTACATTGTAATATATAATGAAATAATTATACAACTCACCATAATGTAGCATCAGTGGTACCCCAGTCCCATCTGGGGGTGATGGGAGACAGTGACAGATCATCAGGCGTTAGATTCTCCTAAGGAGTGGACAACCTAGATCCTGTGCATGCACAGTTCACAACAAAGTTCGCGCTCCATGAGAATCTAATGTGGCAACTGATCTGACAGGAGGCGGCGCTCATGCAGTAATGCAAGTGATGGGAAGTGGCTGTAAACACAGAAGCTTTGCTCGCTCACCCACCACTCTCCTCCTGCTGTGTAGCCCAGTTCCTAACAGGCCATGGACTGGAATCAGTTCATGGTCCAGGGGTGGGGGACCCTGTTCTAACAATCCTACATGTGTTGCTTTGCTCATGGCTCCTGCATACAACACCTTGAGTTGCTTAAGACTAGATCAATAATCTCTGTTAAAGAAGTCCAACCTCGTGACTCTCTGGTTGTCCTTCTCTTTAATAGTATGCACACATTCCCTTCAGAAACTCAGGGAGGATCCCTGGCATTTGTGTTTGGGCATTGGAATTCACACGAATTTCCCTGTCCAGGTTGGGTGCTCACAGCCTTGAGGAGTTGTTAAGTAAACATCTGCTCTCAGCAGAGCCCTCTGAGGTCAGCAGTGGCTGCATGCCTTTCATGCTTCTAAGTTACCTTTGACCTGCTTCTGAGATCAGTGGAGCCACTTCAGAATGAACCAATTAATACAATCGCTAGGTGCCCTCCTGTAGTACCTCTGTGAGGTTGTGAAGGACTTGCCCTGATGAACCTCCACGTCCCTGTAATTCCTTATAAGATCTGCAGCACAAAGCTGTGAAGGTGCTGGTCAGGGGTGGAATGCAACTGGTGCTGTCACCAGACTCTAATCCCAATATCTCCCAGATATTCCACAGATACCACATTCTAACCAGAATAATCTGCCTAATCTAAAGGGTTTATGATATGTGGCTGTGGGACTGGACGAATATGAGCCCACAGAAGCCTGCATACTTGGAACCACTCGGTGAGATCAATGTCATTAGGAGACACAACTATAAATGCTGTCATTCAACCCAGCTTGAACGAATAACAAAGAACATGCTCCAGGAGGATAAAGAACAGAGCATCTCCTTGGTAAGTATTCTAAATATAATGTACTATAAGTATCATGAATTCTGATTAGTTGTAAGATAAAGCTAAAAAGTCTTGTTTATATGAACATAGAAAAGTATAATGGTCGTTGTGAACTATCTGTCAGAATTACGCAAATTATTTAGTATTTATTAAAGGCTGTGTGACTTTTTTTTTTTTTTTTGCATGGCAGAGTCTAGGCTTAAATGTCACTTCTTCAGAGAGGCTTTCCCTCACCATCCTAGACAAAGGTCTTCCCTGTTATTTTCTGTCCTGTACACCGTTTGTCTTTAATAGCATGTATTGTAAGCTATAACTATACATTTGTTTTCTGGTTTCTTACCTGTGTTCCTGACAAGATTAGAAACTCCACAGAGGCAACAGAACACTTTTATTTTATTCACCCTTATATACTCAGGAACAGGTTCTATACTTGGCCCATGAAGTACCTAAAAATATTAATTGAATGAATGATTTAGTGACAGTCTTTCAACAAACCTCCTTAAACAAAAACGACTAAATCAAGATAAAGTATCACCATTATCAACAGTGAAGTTGATATCACTTCAGTCAATATCAGTTTCAAAGTCTAAATTATTTTGAAAGAGGCAGTTGATTAGTGCAATCTAGGAGTTAAAATAGGTTAATTCTTGAAAGGTCAGTTATTTTAACTGGGCAAATAATAATTTGTGTTCTAGAATTTTACATTCATGTAATACTGATTTATTAAAGTTTGTAAACTTTGCCAAGTTTTACCCAGAGAGGATGAGAGCAGTGAGGATATTGGCTTAACTAGATCCAGGAGTGTGAGCTAATGTTAGATTAGAGGTCAATTAATGAATGACTCTACCTGCCAGATTAGGACACCAAGCTTCAATTCAGTTCCACAAAATTTTATCAGTGACTCCAGATGACATGAATTAAATAGGGTTCTATAGTCAGCAAACTCAGTCTATCAGAGAGAGACAAACTTGACAATTTTTATAATCACTCGAATAGAAGCATGGACACCGTGATTTTGTCACTCAGAAGAGAGGCAGCTTGCTTCCCTGATATGCTGAGGAAGACTTGCCAAATGATATGAATTCCACTTTAGGGCCTTGGCACCTGCTGTTCCCGCTCCTAAAACATATTTTGGCCCCAGATTTTCCAGATCACCTCATAACACTTCAGGTTACCTCCTCCATCACTATTTATCTATCTGATTTCTTCTTGGCACTTACCATTATCTGCAATTATCTAGATATTTACCTGTTTACTTGTTTATTGTCTGTCTTATCCCTCAAGATCATAAGCTCTGTGAGAGCAGAGACCTGGTCTTTGTGCATTAGGGGCTTATGCACGGTGCCTAGAAATGTGACTGAGACATGGTAGGAAACGGAGATGCCTATGGAGTTACCAAGGGGCTCACAGCAATAGGGAGTCATTGGAACTTCTCGATTGCAAAATGATATGATAGAATTGCTTTGGAAAAATCATCCTGGCAATGAGGTTTGCCAGGATTGAATGGGGAGACAGCCAATGAATGGGGAGACACAGAACTGGGGTAAGAGAAACATTTAGAAGATACCTGTAGTAACTTAGATGTGAGTGATACAAGTAAGGATATGAGTTGCGGTAGGAAGCATGAAGAGGCAGGCTGAATTCAAGACGTAAGTTGAAAGAAGAAACTGCACTCACACTGGCCTTCTTACGAATCCTAAGGCAGGCCTAGCCCCGTCCTTCTCAGCTTTTATAGTTGTTCCTTCTTCCTGGACCCTTTTCCCCCAGATCTTTGCATTTTATTTAAATCTCTGCTCATGTGTCACCTTATTAAAAAGTTTTTTCCTGACCACCTTATGTTAAAAGCGTCCTCCCCCACCCATGCCCTGATTTTGCTTTTCTTCCTGGCACATTCACCTCCTGCCATTACATTGTTTACACTGCATTATATTATACATTACATGTAAGCTCCCTGAAGCCAGGAGGGCAAAAACTCATTCTATCTTGTTTACCACTCTATTTTCAATGAATGGGATATAACAGAAGCTCAACACATATTTGTTGAACTAAATAATACACAAATTAGATTAGACATAAATATGGTTAATAAGAGAAACTCTCAAGGGAGACCTCGGGTCATTAGGAAATTAAAGTAACAGAAATAGGGAGCTTGGTAGGAATTATAGGTCCATGAGAAAAGCTCTTCCTTAGGACAGATTCAGCTAAGCCTCTATTTTGCAGCATCAGTGTCTGAAACATAGCAGGCTCTCAATTAATCTAAAGTAAATAAAAGAATACCTTATTTGCCCTTCCAATTACTGTATGTTGGGAAATTAATAAAAATTACATCCTCAGTGAGTAATTTTCCTTCTTCGGATGTTTTACTAATGCATATTGGTTTTACTAGTGAGGCTTTGCTAGATTTAACTAAGCCATCTGTACCACAGATTCTTTTAAACTACTTCCTTTAGGGTTTCCTTGGGGAATACAATTAGCATCTTAACTTGTAACAATCTAGTTTGGATTAATAATGCCCTGATTTCAATAGTACATAAAAGCTTTGCTTCTCTGGAGTGTCATTCCCTCATTCTCTTTTGTGCTGTTATTGCCATGCAAATTACATCTTATATATTGTATGCCCATCACATAGATTTTAATTATTGTTTTTTGCAGTTGTCTTTTAAATCAGATAGGAGAAAAAGGAGTTACAACCATAAAATACTATCTTTCATATTTACTATGTGCTTATCTTTACCAGTGCACTCTATTTATGTAGATTTGAGCTACTGTCCAGCGTCCTTCCATTTCAGTCTGAAGGACTTCATTCAGGATTTATTTTCTGTATGACATATTTGCTAGTTTTCACTCGCGTCCATGTGAAGAGACCACCAAACAGGCTTTGTGTGAGCAACAAGGCTGTTTATTTCACCTGGGTGCAGGTGGGTTGAGTCCGAAAAGAGAGTCAGCAAAGGGAGATAGGGGTGGGGCTGTTTTATAGGATTTGGGTAGGTAAAGGAAAATTAGTCAAAGGGGGTTGTTCTTTGGTGGGCAGGGGTAGGGGTCACAAGGTGCTCAGTGGGGGGGCTTTTGAGCCAGGATGAGCCAGGAGAAGGAATTTCACAAGGTAATGTCATCAGTTAAGGCAGGAACAGGTCATTTTCACTTCTTTTGTGGATCTTCAGTTACTTCAGGCCATCTGGATGTATATGTGCAAGTCACAGGGGATATGATGGCTTAGCGTGGGCTCAGAGGCCTGACATTCCTGTCTTCTTATATTAATAAGGAAAATAAAATAAAATAGTGGTAAAGTGCTGGGGTGGCAAAAATTTTGGGGGGGTGGCATGGAGAGATAATGGGTGATGTTTCTCAGGGCTTCTTTGAATGGGATTAGGGGCGGCATGGGAACCTAGAGTGGGAGATGTCAAGGTGAAAGAGGATTTGTGGTAAGGGGTGATATTGTGGGGTTGTTAGAAGGAGCATTTGTCATATAGAATGATTGATGATGGCCTGGATATGGTTTTGGATGAATTGAGAAACTAAACAGAAGACACAAGGTCCGAATTAAAAGAAGGAGAAAAACAGGTATTAAAGGACTAAGAATTGGGAGGACCCAGGACATCCAGTTAGAGAGTGCCCAAGGGGGTTCAGCTTAATTACTTGCTTGGTTGGTGAGTTTTTGGGCCCTATCCAAGTTTTTGGGGTGCAGTTCAAGTTGGGCCAGTGTCTGGAATGAGACTGGGGCCTAATAAAGAGGAGTGTCCACACAGGAGCTCAAATGGGCTGTAACCTGTAGCATTCCGAGGACAGGTTCGAATTCTGAGAAGGGAAAGTGGTAAAAGTATTGTCCAGTCCTTTTTAAGTTGGTGGCTGAGCTTGGTGAGGTGTTTTTTAAAAAGACCATTAGTTCACTGAATACCAAGAGCCTGAGAAACTGTTTGGGTGATTTGACTAATAGAAGCTGGTCCATTATTGGACTGTATAGAGGTGGGAAGGCCAAACCAAGGAATTATGTCTGACAGAAGGGAAGAAATGACTACTGTGGCCTTCTCAGACCCTGTGGGAAAGACCTCTATCCATCCAGTGAAAGTGTCTACCTAGACCAAGAGGTATTTTAGTTTCCTGACCCAAGGCATGTGAGTAAAGCCAATTTGCCAGTCCTGGGTGGGGGCAAATCCCGAGCTTGACGTGTAGGAAAGGGAGGGGGGCCTGAGAAATTCCTGAGGAGTAATAGTATAGCAGCTGGAATACTAAGAAGTGATTTCCTTGAGGATAGATTTCCACAATGGAAAGGAAATGAGAGGTTCTAAGACCCAGGCTAGCGGCTTGTAACCCACAAGGAAGAGGTTATGAAATGATGACAGAATAGAATGGTCCTGTGAGGCTGGAAGGAGGTATTTTCCTTGGTCTAAGAACCATGTGTGTTGGGTGGGAAGAGATTGATAGGTGGACGTTTTAGTGGGGGAGTAGGTGGGAGTGGCCAGATGAGAAGGAGAAAACGTGCCTTGAGGGATAGAAGTTTTGACGCTAGCTGCTCTTTTAACTACCTTATTAGCATAAACATTGTCCTGAGCAGTGGGATCTGATGCCTTTTGATGACTGCTTTTTTAGCTACCTTAAGAGCATAAGCGTCCTGTCCTGAGTGATGGATCTGATGCCTTTTGATGGCCTTTGCAGTGAATGACTCCAGCTTCCTTTGGAAGTAAAGCGGCTTTGAGAAGCGTTTTCATTAAAGAGGCATTAATGATGGAGGACCCTTACGTAGTGAGGAAACCTCTTTCAGCCCATATAACAGCATGGTGGTGCAGGATATGGAAGATGTATCTAGAGTCAGTATAAATATTGATGTATGGTACCTTTGCAAGAGTGAGGGCCCAAGTTAAGGCAATGAGTTGAGCTTGCTGAGAGGTAGTGGAGGGAGGCAGAGTGGTAGCCTCAATGATAGATGTGGAAGATACTATAGCGTAGCCTGCCTTTGCTGGTGAGTGGCGATTAGGCCTGGTGGAACTGCCATCAATAAACCAAGTATGTTAAGGGTGAGGAACAGGAAAGAATATGGGGAAGTGGAGTGAATGTCAGATGGATCAGAGAGATACAGTCATGGGGGTCAGGTGTGGTATCAGGAAAAATGTGGGAGGCAGGATTGAAGTCTGGGCCAGGAACAATGGTAATTGTGGGAGACTCAACAAAGAGTGAGTATAGCTGAAGGAGCTGGGGAACAGAAAGTATATGTGTCAAGTGGGAGGAAGAAAATAGATTTTGGAAGTTATGAGAACTGTAGAGAGTGAGTTGAGCACAGTTTGTGATTTTTAGGGCCTCTAAAAGTATTAAAGCAGCGGCAGCCACTGCACGCAGACATGAGACCTAGGCTAAAACAGTAAGGTCAAGTTGTTTGGACAGAAAGGCTACAGGACACAGTCCTGGCTCTTGTGTAAGAATTCTGAGCACACTAACCATGCCTAGGAAGGAAAGGAGTTGTTTTGTAGAAGGGATTGGGGTTTGGGAGATTAGCCAGACACAATCAGCAGGGAGAGCATGTGTGTTTTTATGAGAATTATGCCGAGATAGGTAACAGATGAGGAAGAAATTTAGGCTTGACTGAAGTAATGGGGGCTGTCTGTGAAGCCTTGCAGCAGTTCAGCCCAGGTAATTTGCTGAGCCTGATGGGTGTCAGGGTCAGTCCAGGTGAAAGTGAAGAGAGGCTGGGATGAAGGGTGCAAAGGAATAGTAAAGAAAGCGTGTTTGAGATCTAGAACAGAATAATGGGTTGTGGAGGGAGGTATTGAGGATATATATATATATATACTGCTGCAAGGCTTCACAGAGAGCCCCCATTCAGTCAAGCCCAAATTTCTTCCTCATCTGTTACCTATCTCAGCATAATTCTCATAAAAACACACGTGCTCTCCCTGCTGATTGTGTCTGGCTAATCTCCCAAACCCCAATCCCTTCTACAAAACAACAACTCCTTTCCTTCCTAGGCATGGTTAGTGTGGTCAGAATTCTTACACAAGAGCCAGGACTGTGTCCTGTAGCCTTTCTGTCCAAACAACTTGACCTTACTGTTTTAGCCTAGCCCTCATGTCTACGTGCAGTGGCTGCCACTGCTTTAATACTTTTAGAGGCCCTAAAAATCACAAACTGTGCTCAACTCACTCTACAGTTTATAGGAGAGTTTATAGGCTTTAAAAGGCCATGCTGTAACAGGTGAGTGATAACAGGCTTTAATCCTTTTAAAGCGTGCTGTGGGATGGGATATTGGCATTGAACAGGGTAAGGGTGATTAGGTTTTAATGGGATGGTAAGGGGTGCATCACCTGTTGCCAAGGAGGAGTAGAGGTGCCCTATACTTGTGGGTTAAGGTTGGGGGATACAAGAGGAGGATGCGAAGGAGGCTTTGGGTTAGGAAGAAGGGTCACAATGAGCTGTGGCTGTAGTTCAGGAATAATCAGGGAAGCAGATAATTTGGTTAAAAGGTCTTGGCTGAATCAGGGAACTGGGCAGGTGGGGATAAATAAAAAGGAGTACATAAAAGAATGTTGTCTAAGTTGGCACCAGAGTTGGGGAGTTTTAAGAGGTTTAGAAACCTAGCCATCAATACCCACAACAGTTATGGGGGCAAGGGAAACAGGCCCTTGAAAAAAAGGTAATGTGAAGTTGGTAGCCTCCATATTGATTAAGAAGGGGACGGACTTACCCTCCACTGTAAAAGTTACCCAAAGCATCTGTGATGGTCCTGTTGGCTTCCGAGGCGATTGGGCAGCGTCAGTCTTCAGCTGCAAAGCCGAGAAGATCTGGGAAAGAGTCAGTCAGAGAGCCTTGGGTCAGAGTTCCAAGGGCTCTGGGAGTGGCTGCCAGGTGAGTTGAACAGTTCGATTTTCAGTGGGGTCCCGCACAAATGGGACATGGCTTAGGAGGAATCCCAGGCTGTGGACATTCCTTGGCCCAGTGACCAGAGTTCCAGCACTTGTAGAAACTTCTAGGGGAGGAGGTTCTGGAGGAACCTCTGGCAACTGCGGTTCAGGCGTTTGGAGTTCTTGTGTGCTGGAGATGTGGCTGGGGTTTGTCTCACAGTGGAGGCAAGGAATTGCAACTCAGAAATACGTTGCTACTCAGCTGCCTCTACTTTATTATTGTACACCTTGAAGGCGAGGTTAATTAAGTCCTGTTGTGGGGTTTGAGGGCTGGAATCTAATTTTTGGAGCTTTTTCTAATGTCAGGAGTGGGTTGGGTAATAAAATGCATGTTGAGAATAAGACAGCCTTCTGGTCCTTCTGGGTCTAGGGCGGTAAAGCATCTAAGGGTTGTTGCCAAATGGGCCATGGACTGGGCTGGGCTTTTATATTTGATGAAAAAGAGCCTAAACGCTATCTGATTTGGGAGAGGTCGGATAAAGAAAAAAAAGCATTAACCTTGACTATGCCTTCAGCTCCAGCCACCTTTTTTTTTTTTTTGAGACCGAGTCTCGCTCTGCCATTCTGGCTGAAGTGCAGTGGTACGATCTCGGCTCACTGCAAGCTCCACCTCCTGGGTTCACACCATTCTTCTGCCTCAGCCTCCTGAGTAGCTGGGACTACAGGCGCCTGCCACCACGCCTGGCTGTTTTTGTCTTTTTAGTAGAGACGGAGTTTCGCCATGTTAGTCAGGATGGTCTCGATCTCCTGACCTCGTGATCTGCTCGCCTTGGCCTTCCAAAGTGCTGGGATTACAGGTGTGACCCACTGCGCCCAGCCAGCTCCAGCCACCTTTTTAAGAGTAAATTGCTGGGCAGGTCAGGGAGGGCTAGTTGCGGAACAAAACTATAAGCTGGACCCCGCACGAGGAGAGGAGGTTATAAAAGGATTATAGGGTGGGGGAGCGGAGGCTAAGGAAAAATTGGGACCTGGCTTGGCCTGGCGAAAAGCAGCCTGGGGAGGAGGAGAGAGGTCAGATGTGTCTGTAGAAAAGGAAGATCAGAAAGACTCAGCAACACTTGGGGTTGGGACTGAGGGGACAGACAGGAGGGAAAGAAGGAAGATTTGCGACAAGTTGCATTGGGAACAGAGACTAGGGAGGGAACAATGTGTAAAAGAATGCCTGGATGTCAGGAACCTCAGACTGTTTACCCATTTTACAACAAGAATTATCTAGATCTTGTAGGATGGAAAAATCGAAAGTGCCGTTCTCTGGCTACTTGAAACTACTGTTGAGTTTGTATTGGGGCCAAGCGGTATTGCAGAAAAAATAAGATGCTTAGATTTTAGGTCAGGCAAGAGTCAAAGAGGTTTTAAGTTCTTGAGAACACAGGCTAAGGGAGAAGGAGAAATGGAGGGTGGAAGGTTGCCCATAATGAAGGAGGCAAGTTTAAAGAGAAGGATAGAGACACGGAGAGAAGCGGTGGGGGGTGCTTTCCCCCCAGGAAAGTGGAGAAGAGGTGGGAGGTGCTTGCCCCCCAGGAAAGTGGAGAAGGGGTGGGAGGTGCTTGCCCCCCAGGAAAGTGGAGAAGGGGTAGAGATATGGAGAGAAGGGGTGGGATGAGCAGCCCTGGGCTGCAATGTGGGTGAGCAGCCAAAGCAGGCATCCCTTCAATTGACTTGCCACCAAGGGAATGTGGGTGAATGACCAAGGCAGGCATCCCTGTGGTGATCATACACCAATGAAATGTGGGCGAATAATCAGGCAGGCGTCCCCGTGTGATTAAACAACAAGGGAAGACTGGCTTCCTGAGTCCACAACCGGCGCCAGAGTTTTGGGTCTACAGATAAAACGCGTCTCCTCTGTCTCTACCAGAAATGGAAAGGAACTGAAATTAAGAGAAGGGAGAGATTGAAGTGTGGTGCCAAGACTGAAGGGAGAAAGAGGTTGAGGGATAGTGAGAGAGGTTGGAGAAGAGAGTAAAAAGATGCCTCTTACCTGATTTAAAATTGGTGAGATGTTCCTTGGGCTGGTTAGTCTGAGGACCAGACATCATAGGTGGATCTTTCTCATGGAGCAAAGAGCAGAAGGACAGGGGATTGATCTCCCAAGGGAGGTCCCCCGATCCAAGTCACAGCACCAAATTTTACTCGCGTCTGTGTGAAGAGACCACCAAACAGGCTCTGTGTGAGCAACAAGGCTGTTTATTTCACCTGGGTGCAGGCTGAAAAAAGAGTCAACGAAGGGAGATAGGGGTGGGGCTGTTTTATATGATTTGGGTAGGTAGAGAAAAATTAGTCAAAGGGGGTTGTTCTTTGGTGAGCAGGGGCAGGAGTCACAAGGTTCTCAGTGGGGGAGCTTTTGAGCCAGGATGAGCCAGGAGAAGGAATTTCACAAGGTAATGTCATCAGTTAAGTCAGGAACAGGCCATTTTCACTTCTTTTGTGATTCTTCAGTTACTTCAGGCCATCTGGATGTATATGTGCAGGTCAGAGGGGATATGGTGGCTTGGCTTGGGCTCAGAGGTCTGACACTAGTGACGAATTCTTTCAGTTTTTAAAATCTGGGAATATCTTAATTTCTCCACTTTTGAAGGATGTTTAATTCTTGGTTGGCAGTCTTTCTTTCAGAACTTTGAGTATGGCATCCTACTGCTTTTTGGCCCCCATGGTTCCTCATAAGAAATCAGCTGTTAATCTAATTGAGACTCCCTTATACATGATTAGTCATTTATCTCTTGCTGCTTTCAAGATTCTGTCTTTGTCTCAGCTTCCAGCAATTTAATTATGATCTGTCTAGGCGTGAATCATTTTTAGCTTATCCTACTTGAAAGAACAAGCTATTTATCCTGTTTTTGTTTTGTTTTTGGCTCCTGGGATGTGTACATTAAAGTTTTTGTCAAACTTGGGAAGTTTTCAGCCATTATTTCTTCATATATTCTTTCTGTTCCTTTTTCTCCTCTCCTTCTGAAACCCTCATTATGTATATTATGGGATGCTTGATGGTGTCTCACAGGTCTCTGAGGCTCTGTTCATATTCTTTATTTTTTTGTTTCTTTGTTTTTCTCGGACTGGATAGTCTCAATGGACCTATCTTACAGTCCACCAATTCTGTCTTCTGCCTGACCATATATGTTGTTGAACTACTCTAGTGATTTTTAAATTTTAATTATTGTACTTTTCTTCTTAAAAAATTTCCGACTTTTAAGTTCAGGGGTACAGGTGCAGGATGTGCAAGTTTGTTACATAGGTACATGTGTGCCATGATGGTTTGCTGCACAGATCATCCCATTGCCCAAGTATTAAGCTCAGCATTCATTTGCTATTCTTCCTGATCCTCTCCCGCCTCCCATCCCACATCCTCTGATAGGCCCCAATGTGTGTTATTCCACATCCATGTGTCCATGTTTTCTCATCATTCAGCTCCCACTTAAAAGTGAGAACCGTATTTGGGTTTCTGTTCCTGCATTAGTTTGCTCAGGATAATGGCTTTCAACTCCAACTATGTTCCTGCAAAGGACATGATCTCATTCCTTTTTACGTCTGCATAGTTTCCATGGTGTATATGTACCATGTTTTTTTTAATCCAGCCTATCATTGATGGCCATTTAGGTGCATTCCATGTCTTTGCTATTGTGAATAGTGCTGCAGTGAACATACATGTCCATGTATCTTTACAATAGGACAATTTACAGTCCTTTAGATATATACCCCGTAATGAGATTGCTGGGTCAAATGATATTTCTGGCTCTAGATCTTTGAGGAATTGTCACGCTGTCTTCCACAATGAACTGATTTACACTCCCACCAACAGTGTAAAAATGTTCCTTTTTCTCCACACGTTGCCAGCATCTGTTGCTTTTTGACTTTTTAATAATATCCATTCTGACTGGTGTGAGATGATATCTCACTGTGATTTTGATTTGCATTTCTCTAATGATCAATGATGTTGAGCTTTTTTTCATATGTTTGTTGGCTGCATGTATGCCTTCTTTTGAAAAGTGTTCATGTCCTTTGCACACTTTTTAATGGGGTTTTTTCTTGTAAATTTGTTTAAATTCTTTATAGATGCTGGATATGAGACCTTTGCCAGATAGACAGATTGCAGAATTTTTCTCCCACTCTGTATGTTACCTGTTTATTCTGTTGATAGTTTCTTTTGCTGTGCAGAAGCTTTTTAGTTTAAACAGATTCCGTTTGTCAATTTTTGCTTTTGTTGCAATTGCTTTTGGTGCCTTCATCATGAAATCTTTGTCTGTGCTTATGTCCTGAATGGTATTGCCTAGGTTTTCTTCTAGGGTTTTTATAGTTTTGGGTTTTATATTTAAGTCTTCAGTCTATCCTGTGTGGATTTTTGTATATGGTCTAAGAGAGGTATCCAATTTCAATTTTCTGCAAATAGCCAACTAATTCTCCCAGCACCATTTATTAAATAGGGACTCCTTTCTCCATTGCTTGTTTTTGTCAGGCTTGTCAAAGATCAGATGATTGTAGGTGTGCAGTCTTATTTCTGTGTTCTCTATTCTGTTCCATTGGTCTATGCATCTGTTTTTGTACTGGTATCTGCTGCTTTGGTTACTGTAGCCTTGTAGTATAGTTTGAAGTCAGGTAACGTGATGCCTCCAGCTTTGTTCTTTTGCTTAGGATTGCCTTGGCTATTTGGGCTCATTTTTGTTTCCATATAAGTTTTTTAAATAGTTTTTTCTAATTCTGTGAGGAATGTGAAATGGTAGTTTAATGTGAATAGCATTGAATTTATAAATTGCTTTGGGCAGTGTGCTCATTTTCACGATATTGATTCTTCCTATCCATGGGCATGGAATGTTTTTCCATTTATTTGTGTCATCTCTGATTTCTTTGAGCAGTGATTTATAGTTCTCCTTGAAGAAGTCCTTCACTTCCCTTGTTGGCTGTATTCCTAGGTTTTTTATTCTTTTTGTGGCAATTGTGAATGGGAGTTCATTCGTGATTTGACTCTTGGCATATAGGAATGCTAGCAATTTTTGCACATTGATTTTGTATTCTGAGATTTTGCTGAAGTTGCTTATCAGCTTAAGAAGCTTGTGGGCTGAGATGAGGCGTTTTCTAGATATAAGATCATGCCATCTGCAAACAAAGATAGCTAGACTTCCTGTCTTCCTATATGAATACACTTTATTTCTTTCTCTCACTTAATTGCCCTGGCCAGAACTTCCAATACTTTGTTGAATAGGAGTGGTGAGAGAGGGCAAACTTACCTTGTGCTGGTTTTCAAATGGACTGCTTCTGGCTTTTGTCCATTCAGCATGATATTGGCTGTGGGTTTGTCATATATAGCTCTTATTTTGATGTATGTTCCTTCAATACCTAATATGTTTTTAACATGAAGCGATGTTGAATTTTATTGAAGGTCTTTTCTGCATCTATGGAGATAATCATGTGGTTTTTGTCTTAGTTCTGTTTATGTGATGAGTTACATTTATTGATTTGTGTATGTTGAACCAGGCTTGCATCCCAGGCATGAAGCCTACTTCATTGTGGTGGATAAGCTTTTTGATGTGCTGTTGGATTCAGTTTGCCAGTATTTTGTTGAGGATTTTTGCATCGATGTTCCTCAAGAATATTAGTTGGAAGTTTTCTTTTTTTGTTGTTGTATCTCTGCTACATTTTGGTATCAGGATGATGCTGGCCTCAGCATGAGTTAGGGAGGAGTCCCTCCTTTTCAATTTTTTTGAATAGTTTCAGTAGGAATGGTATGAGCTCTTCTTTGTACCTCTGGTAGAATTCAGCTGTGAATCCATCTGGTCCTGGGCTTTCATTTGTTGGTAGGCTATTTATTACTGTTTCAATTTTGGAATTCATTATTGGTCTATTTAGGGATTTAATTTCTTCCTGGTTCAGTCTTGGGAGGGTGTATGTATCCAGGAATTTATCCATTTCTTCTTGATTTTCTAGTTTCTGTGCATAGAGGTTTTTATAGTATTGTCTGATGGTTGTTTGTATTTCTGTGGGGTCACTGCTAATATTCCCCTTATCATTTATGATTGTTTTTATTTGAATCTTCTCTCTTTTCTTCTTTATTAGTCTAGCTAGTAGTCTATTTTATTAATTTTTTCAAAAAACCAGCTCCTGGATTCACTGATTTTTTTTGAAGGGTTTTTTTGTCTCCATTTCCTTCAGTTCAGCTCTGATATTGGTTATTTCTTGTCTTCTGCTAGCTTTGGGGTTTGTTTGCTCTTTGTTCTCTAGCTTTTTAATTGTGATATTAGGTTGTTAATTTGAGATCTTTCTAGCTTTTTGATGTGGGCATTTAGTGCAATAAATTTCCCTCTTAATGCTGCTTTAGCTGTGTCCCAAAGATGCTGGTACATCGTATCTTTGTTCTCATTAGTTTCAAAAAAATTTCTGCCTTAATTTCATTATTTACCCAAATGTCCCTCAGGAGCAGGTTGTTCAATTTCCATGTAGTTGTATAGTTTTGAGTGAATTTCTTTTTTTTTCTTTCTTTTTTTTTTTTTGAGATGGAGTTTCGCTCTTGTTGCCCAGGCTGGAGTGCAATGGTGCAATCTTGGCTCACTGCAACCTCCGCCTCCCAGGTTCAAGTGTTTTGCCTGCTTCAGCCTCTCTAAGTAACTGGAATTACAGGCATGTGCCACCACGCCCATCTAATTTTGTATTTTTAGTAGAGACGGGATTTCTCCATGTTGGACAGGCTGGCCTTGAACTCCCAGCCTCAGGTGATCCACCCGCATTGGCCTCCCAAAGTGCTGGGATTACAGGCATGAGCCGCTATGCCCAGCCTGTGAATTTCATAATCTTGAGTTCTAATTTGATTGTGCTGTCATCTGAGAGACTGTTTGTTATGATTTCAGTACTTTTGCCTTAGCTGAGGAGTGTTTTACTTCTGATTATGTGATCAATTTTAGAGTAAGTGCCATGTGGCAATAAAGAGAATGTATATTCTGTTGGTTTTGGGTGGAGAGTTCTATAGATATCTATGAGGTCCACTTGATCTGGAGCTGAGTTCAGTTCCTGAATATCTTTGTCAGTTTTCTCTCCTGATGATCTGTCTAGTATTGTCAATGGGTTGTTGAATTCTCCCACTATTATTTTGTGAGAGTCTAAGTCTCTTTGAAGATCTCTAAGAACTTGCTTTATGAATCTGGGTGCTTCTATTGGAGATATATATATACACACCCCCACACACACACATATGTATATATATGTATATGTATATGTATATACGTGTATATTTATTAGCTCTTCTTGTTGAATTGAACTGTTTACCATATGTAATGCCCTTCTTTGTCTTTTTTGATCTTTGTTGTTTTAAAGTCTGTTTTATTAGAAACTAGAATTGCGATCCCTACTTTTTTTCTGTTTTCCATTTGCTTGGTAAATTTTCCTCCATCCTTTTATTTTGAGCCTATATGTGTCTTTGCATGTGGTATGGGTCTCTTGAAAATAGCATACCAGTGAATCTTGGTTCTTCATCCTGCTTGGCATTCTGTGTCTTTTAATTAGGATATTTAGTCCACTTACATTTAAGACTAGTATTGTTATGTGTGGCTTTAATCCTGACATCATAATGCTTTGCAGACTTGTTTATGTAATTGCTTCAGAGTGTCACTGGTCTGTGTACCTCAGTGTGTTTTTGTAGGGGCTGATAACGGTTTTTCCTTTCCATATTCAGTGCTTTCTTCAGGAGCTCTTGTAAGGCAGGTCTGTTGGTAACAAATTCCCACAGCATTTGCTTGTCTGAAAAATATCTTATTTCTCCTTCACTTATGAAGCTTAGTTTGGCTACATATGAAATTCTGTGTTGGAAATTCTTTATGTTAAGAATGTTGAATATTACCCCCCAATCTCTTCTGGCTTGTAGGGTTTCTGCTGAGAGGTCTACTGTTAGTCTGATGGTCTTCCCTTTGTAGGTGACCTGGCCCTTCTCTCTGGCTGCCCTTAACATTTTTTATTTCATTTCAACCTTGGAGAATTTGATGATTATGAGTCTTAGGGATGATCTTCTTGTGGAGAATTTTCCTGGGGTTCTCTGCATTTCCTGAACGTGAATTTTGGCCTGTCTTGCTCAGTTGGGGAAGTTCTCCTGGATGATATCCTGAAGTATGCTTTTCAAGTTGATTCCATTCTCCCTCTTTCAGGTACCCCAGTCAGTCGTAGATTAGGTCTCTTTACATAATCCATACTTCTCGGAGGTTTTCTCCTTTCATTCTTTTTTTTATCTATTCTTGTCTGCTTGTCTTATTTCAGAAAGATAGTCTTTAAGCTCTGAGATTCTTTCCTCCACTTAGTCTGTTATCTATTAATACTTGTGATTGCATTGTTAAGTTTTTATAGTGTGTTTTTCAACTCCATCCGGTCAGTTATGTTTCTCTATATACTGGATATTTTGGCTCCTGCCACTTCCTACAGGCACATTCAGGCTGGCAACAGGTCAGCTCCTGCATTGTTTTATCATGATTCTTAGCTCCTTTGCATTGAGTTACAACATGCTTCTTTAGCTCAGTGAGGTTCATTTTTATCTACATTCTAAAGCCTACTTCTGTCATTTCAGCCATACCAGCCTCAGCCCAGTTCTGACTCCTTGCTGAGGTGCTGCACTCATTTGGAGGAAAAGGGACACTCTGGCTTTTTGAGTTTTCAGCATTTTGGTGTTGATTCTTTCTTATCTTTGTGGGCTTATCTACTTTTGATCTTTGGAGTTGCTGACCTTTTGATGGGGTTTTCGTGGGCCTTTTTGCTTTTGTTGTTTGTTTGTTTGTTTGTTTCCCTTTCAACAATCTAGCCACTCTTTCATAGGCTGCTGCAGTTTTCTGGGGGTCCGCTCCGGACCCTAGTCACCTTGGTTTTTCCCCTACCTGGAGGTATCACCAGTGAAGGCTGCAAAAAAGCAAAGATGGCAGCCTGCCCCTTCCCCTGGAAGCTCCTCCATCCCAGAGGATAGTGACCTGTTGTCAGCCCGAATGTACCTGTAGGAAGTGGCTGGAGATCCCGGTCTCTCAGTCAGGAGAAATGGCATCAGGGATCTGCTTAAAGTAGCAGTTTGGCTGCTTTTTGATACAGCAGATGTGCTGTGTTGGGGATCCCTTCAGCCCCCAGTTGGTTTGGGTTCTGTAATACCCTCAGGCTGGACCAGCTGAGATGTCAAACAGCCAAGGTGTTGGCCTGCCCCACCCCCCAGACGCTTCATCCCAGGGAGAAATTAGAACTCCGTCAGCCATAGAACATGGACAGGAATGACCGAGGCCCCTGCTGGGAGGACCAATGCCTTAGGAGAAGTGGATCAGGGTCCTGCTTGAAGAAGCCATGCCTCAACAGAACAGCCATGTTGTGCTGGGAAGCTGCCTCTGCCCCTGTAGACTTGGACTGTCCAAAGCCTGCAGGCTAGAATGACTGAGTCATCCAAGTAACCAAGGTAGTGGCCCACCCTTCCTCCCCAGGCACTCCATCCCTGGGAGAGATCAGGGTCCTGCTTAAAGAAGCATTCCAGCCAGGTTCTGGCAAAGGAGCTATGCTGGGGAGACCCCTCCTCATCTGGACTGTCTGTTCTCTCCAAAGCCCACAGTTTGGAATGGCCAAGTAGACCAAACAGCAAAGATGGCACCCGCCCTTCCCCCTAGGGGTCCAATCTTGTATCAGGCAGGCTCCACCCTGTTGCTGGTGGCTTGCTGGAATTCCAAGCCAGCAGGTTTTCTCTTGTGAGGTTCCGTGAAAGTGGGGCCCACAGACTGATGCTGCTCAGCCCCCTAGATTCAGCCCCCTTCCTTGGGGTATGCACAGACCTCCTGATTTGCCTCAGTTGCATACACCTTTATTAGAGATCCTGAGGCCAGAATATGCAAAGCTCCTGGGTCTCTGTGTCTGCCTGAGCAGGTGCTCTGCCAAGACTCCATACAGCTCTGTGTGTTGAACCTAAGGCTTTGATGGTGTGGGCTTGCAAAAGGATCCCCTAATCTGTGGGTTGCAAAGATCTGTGGGAAAAGCATGGTTTCCCAGGGTTGCACATTCACTCACCACTTCCCTTGGCTGGAGGTGGGGGCTCCCTTGACTCTGTATCGCTCCTAGGTGGGCTGTCACCCCGCCCTACTTTTCTTTATTCTCCATGGGTTGAGTCGTTTCCCTGATCAGTCCCAATGCGAGCACCTGGATATTTCAGTTAAAGGTGCTGTATTCACTCATCCCTTTCATTCCTCTCTGTGAATGCCACAGACTGCAGCTGCCTCTCATCAGCCATCTTGGCCCCTTTATTGTACTTTTCAACTCCAGAATTTCTATTTGTTTTCTTAAAAATAATTTTAATCTCTTTATCTGGTGAGACATTCTTATCATACTTTCCTTTAGTTTAGACATAGTTTTCTTTAGTTCTTTGAACATATTTAAAATAGCTGACGTTGTCTAGTAGTACAGGATCTGGCTTTCCAGGGATAGTTTTTATTGGCTGCTTTTTTCCCCTGAGCATAGGCCATATATTCTTGTTTCTTTGCATGTTTCATAATTTTTACAGACATTTCTAAAAACTAGACTTTTAAAAATATAATATGGCAACTTTGGAAATCAGATTCCCATCCCCAGGATTTGTTGTTGCTGGTTTGTTTCTGAACTAATTCTGTAAAATTTGCATTCTTTTTCATATGCAGTTATTGATGTCTCTGCTCAGTTATCTTAGTGGTCAGGTAATGATTACACAGAAATTTATCAAATGTCTAGGACCAATAGGTGTCACAGTGTTTGGTCAGGGGGTCTGTGTGAATGTTTGAGAAACATCTTCAAAATTCAGCCAGACAGTTTCCAACTCCACCTTAGCCTTCACTTCCTGCTTGGGCAGAACCTCAATATCAATCAGAGGTGAGAGTGTAGGCCTTCTTAGTTCTTTCCTGAGCATGAGCATAGGCCTGGGCATGCAGGTAATCTTCTAGATTACCAGGAATATATCAAAGCTTTCCAAAGCTCCCTATGGACATTTCACTTCCCTGATTTTCTTTTTAAGATTTTTGATAATCTTGTTGTTTGGCCCATCTGCTATCTACCACTTTGGGCAGCTGTATTGTTTTCAACCAATGCTTCTAGGAAACGACTCTCCACGGTAGGTAGGTACTTTCCAAGTCGGTTCAAATAAAGACATCCTTGCAAGTGGAGCCTCCCAGGAACCACCAGACAGATAAAATAATGACAGTTCTCTAGGAATGGGGCTTTGAAGCAGATCTAATCCCACTTAACCCCTCCAGTGTCTTCTGGATGCTGATTTTCACTGTACTTGGGGGCTGTTGGTTTTCGAGGCTATTGTTGAGTTGTGGAGGGGAAAATGGGGATAGAGGAAGTTAAAATGTCACAAATATTGCTACCCTTACTGAGACTGAGCCATTTTTCCTTGAATAAACTTTCCTTGTATTGCTGCAAGCCTTTGCTTAATTTCCAATGTTCTGAAAAAGTTGACTCTGACAATTTTTGTCAGTGTTCTCACTGCTTGTATAGAGATGATTTTCCACAATCCTCACTTATCCTTTTCACTGGTATCCCGCCACAGATTCTTTCAATGGCATTTATCTTTTCCTTGACATCAACTCTTATTTTTCCAAACATTGAAAAATCGAAAGCCCCAAATAGTTTATATGTGCTGTGTTTTGAAGAAGTGAGTTTTCTGAGGTAAATGTTTATTCTTATAAAAACCACCAGTAAAACAAGGCCATTAATGGATGTACAAACAGACAAGCCACAGAAAAAGATAAATTGTTTGTGACTGTCTTCAACTTTCATCATTTGTTAATGTCTTTTTTCTTGTGTGTCTTAGTGCAGACCTGGTGAACCTGAAAATTCCTGGTTAGATTTTGACTGTGTGGGTTAGCTCCTCATCTGCCTGGGCCTGAGCAATCCTGGAAGAGAAAGAGACTGAGGTAGAGCTGGTCTTCAGCAGCCCCTTCGCTGTTGGCCGTCAGTGCTGTAATAATCAGCTTGAGCTGCCATCACAGATTGCCACAGACAGGGTGGCTTAAACGACAGAAATTTATTTTCTCACAGTTCTGGAATTCTGAGATCAACTTGCTGGCAGGCTTGGTTTCTCCTGAGGCTCCCCTCTTTTGTTGTTGGTGGCTTCTTTCTTCCTGTTTCCTCACAAAACCTTTCTTCTGTGTGTGCATGCTCCTGGTGTCTCTTCCTCTTCTTATAAGGACAACAGTTCTATTGGATTATAGCCCCACCCTTATGAACTCATGTAAGTTTTTTTTTTTTGTTTTTTTTTTGAGACAGAGTCTCGCTCTGTTGCCAGGCTGGAGTGAAGTGGCACGTTCTCGGCTCACTGCAACCTTCTCCTCCCTGGTTCAAGTGATTCTCCTACCTCAACCTCCCTAGTAGCTGGGACTACAGGCGCACACCACCACGCTCAGCTAATTTTTGTATTTTTAGTAGAGACAGGGTTTCACGATGTTGGCCTCAATCTTTTGACCTCGTGATCCACCCACCTCAGTCCCCGAAAGTGCTGGGATTACAGGTGTGAGCTACCACGCCCGGCCTGAACTCATGTAATGTTAATTACCTCCTTAAAGGCCCGATTTCCAAATACAGTCACTTTGGGGGTTAGAGCTTCGACATATGAATTTGTGGGGAGGGACACAATTTAATTCATAAGAAATGTCTAATACATAGCGAGTAAGTTCTCCATAAACACTCATTGATCATATGCATCCTCTTTGGCTCCTTGACCTTTACATTTCTGCACCATCCTTTTTTCTTTTTTTTCTTTTTTCTTTTTTTTTTGAGATAGAGGCTTGCTCTGTCACCCAGGCTGGCATGCAATGGCGTGATATCCACTCACTGCATCCTCTGCCTCCTGGGTTCAAGCGATTCTCCTGCTTCAGCCTCTTGAGTAGCTGGAATTACAGGTGCATGCCACCATGCCCAGCTAATTTTTGTATTTTTTTGTAGTAGATGGGGTTTCACCATGTTGATCACGCTGGTCTCGAACCCCCGACCTCAGGTGATCCACCCACCTTAGCCTCCCAACGTGCTGGGATTACAGGCGTGAGCCATCACACCCAGCCCATTTCTGCACCATCCTTATCCCGCTACAAGCACCTCCCAAACTAGGCACTATGGCTTCTGGTCTGTTGTGAGAGCAGCATTATGTAGAGTTGCCAGACTAGGAATCCTGACACGAGAGTTCAAATTCCCCCTCTGGTGTCAAAGAGCTGTATTGCCTTGGGCAAATCAGTTAATCCACCAATTTTCTCTAGTTTTTGCATTTTTGAGTGGTTTGGCCCAATTATCTCACTGCTCTCTATTCCCTAGGCTCTTGATTTGTCACCAACCCCTACTACTAAAACATCCTTGCTTCATCCTCTGTGTAGCATATCTAGGGGTCAACTAGCAAAATATATCCTGATAATGCACTGACTAAATAGCTCTCCAGAGTAGTCTTCGTCTCTGCCCAGACGTATTTCTGGAAATACTGTCCCTGTTGCTGCTGCTCAGGTAAGAGTTGCATTAGCATTGCTGGGTAGTTAAGCTCAGGAAGGGAACATGCAGTGAGAGAAAGGGCTGGTACGGGAGGTAAGTAGGGGTAGAGTAGAAGCTGGGAACTCATTCAAGTATATTTGCTCTATCAACTTTTGCTAGGAATCTACTTTTTCCAAGCATTGTGCAAAGTGATGAACCACAGCTCACATCAGGGGCATCTCTGACCATAGGATTTGTACTTGGCATGAACTATAGTTGTAGAAAATGAAAAACGACCTGAGTTCAAGTTTCGAATTTGTTGTTTATTTCTCCGGGACAACAGGCAAGCCACTTATCTCTTCAAAGTTTTGGTTATTCCATTTTAAAAAGAAGGGATGGATCAAGTGTTTTTATGGTCAATTCTACCACTTTGGCTCTCACCTCCTAGAATTCTGTTTCATTGGGAGTTGGGTGTGAATCCTGCCCAAAGAAAAATCTGTATTTTTGAGCTTGTTTTCTGCATAAGGCTGCTCTGCAAAGAAGATGGAAGGAGAGAAGTGTACAAGTGGCAAACGTTTGGAGGTGGTGGAATTAACCCCACAGTTCACTCAGAAAACTTGGAAAGGAACCCTTAAGGGAACCAAGCTCATTTTAGCAGTGTAGACCAAGAAGGTGTCCACTGTGGGTTATTAACCCTAAGGAGATTAGCCAGGTGTTAATAGTAAATGTAGACTTAAGGGACAAAACTATCATTTGCCCAGTGAAATAGACGCTTTAGTCACATGTTTATGTGTTTTGGTGCAAGGACCATGTTTTGTTAACTTCTCTGTTCCTCATACCTAGCAACACAGAGTAGAAACTAAATGGACATGTAGAAACTCAGTGGACATAATAGTCCTTGTTCTCCAAATGAAATTTTCTTCATGTCACCTGCTTAAAAAGAGAGACAAAACCAAAACCAAATTTCAAAACTGACAGTGTTCCCTAAATTGTTGAAGAACTAGATTTCATTATTTTCAACAAATTCAATAGAAGTTGTCCATACCTTTGGAATTAGCAATTTAAGCCTTTGCCTCTCCAGGGCCCAGTGGTACCTCTATGTTCAGGCTAACTGGGTGTCAGTGTCAGCCTTCAAGGGCAGCTTGGATGATACAGGAAAGGTGGTAAATCACAGTGGGTAAGGCTTGGGCTTCAGGCCAGGGCTAGATTTGAGTTCTGACTCTGCCACTCACAACCTTGTAACTTTGGCAAGGTGCTAACCTCTCTAAGTCCAGTTTCCAAGTCTATGAAATGAGGATGATACTATTACCTACCTTATAGAGTCATTGTGAAGAATAATTTTCAAAATGCATTAAACTATACAGTGACTGGAATAAAATTTAAAGGCACAGAAAACGTGAGCTTTTTGAAGAACTGACAGTTTGAAGAACTCATAGTCATGGGGAGGAAGGAGAGCTTTCTATTTCTTTTATTTTTTTCAGGATCCATATAGCATAGCTATATTATTATTATTGTGATTATTGTACTCTAAACCTATATATTAACTTTATCAGGAGACTAGGACACATCTGAACCATAGCATGGGTACTTGCTCAACCTGAGATGTCATTAACTGGTTTTCCAGATGTCCTTTCAGAAAATTCCCATAAACCACTGTCCTGGGCTCACAAAGTTTAGAAGAAATCAAGTTAAAAAAAAAAAATGCAGGCCAAGAGATGCAGCAAAAATAAAACAAAATTGAAAGTCATCTCATACATTTGTGTTTATAAATAGATATTCTCTATGAAATAATACTTAAAATCTTTGAGGATATACATGTAACTGCTTCAAAGCCACGACAAGAAATAAAACATACACAAATCCTCAATACTGATATAAATATTTTTAAAGTCTTTCCAAACTGATGAATCTAAACACTACACTTCCTCCTATTTTTCCCACCCTCCCTCCTTCAAATGAACTCTCTTGTTTTCTTTAGGTCTCAAAGGCACCTGAATTCATACACTGGTCATCAGAGACTAAAGTTTCAAGAGCTCTTCCTCCCAAGTACTTAGAAATATTTGAAATAATTGCACCCAGATAGACTGTCTGGAAGTTAGCTTTCCCTCGAGTAATTGGAAACAGTGAGTAGTTGGTATTTTAGAGTTTTTCAAAAGAGACCTTAATCAGGGCAATTGTTGTATTCTTAGAGAAGGAAAACATGAGCTGTGTGGTAGATAAATATTTTGGCCACAGTTATATCTAAAATAGGAAGATGACACTCCCAGGACTTGATGAAGCTTAATTGGATCAAATACGCAGCCCATGATCTCACTTTTTTCTTGAGGATTTGAGGTTGAGAAGTGGCTGGATATCCATATTTGTTGAGATACTAAAGATTGAAGTCACAATGATGAGAATGAATTAGGCATCTGGGGATAATGAGGCATCCCAGCTGCTCTGAGATATTTACAGGGATTTTTGAGAGACCAGAGAGCTTCTCTGAAGTTTCTATACCTGTTCAACTTCCTGTGTGTATTTCTTGAAGATCATTTATGCTCCAGATGCAAGATTCTCTCTTATTTTTCTGGAACTCTCGATCTCACCCTCCTTGTAACAGTTAGTGCTCCTGCAAGCATTACTCTAAAGTTTTCCTGAGGCTGGGGGATAAAAGCAAAACAGAATAAAGTTAGAGGCCTGAACAAATGAAATGGTCCTTCTATTTTCTTTCTCTATGTCAGCATAAAAATTCCCTGTGTGTCTCTTTCAAATATGTGACTTTTTAAAAAAGCTTCCAAATCCAGACAATAAATTTTGGTTCTCCGTACTTGGACCAAATGCCTAATAGAATGGGTAACTTGAGGGCATAATCACCACAGTGGAATACATTATAACAATTAGAATTAACAACCTGCTACGAATGCAACAATACCAGTGACTCTCATAAGCAGAATGTTGAGTGAAAGAAGCCAGACACAAAGGGTGCACACTATGTGATTTATTTTATGTGAAATACAGAAACAGGAAAACTAATTGGGATAGGGATTGTCCTTTGTGGGAGGAGGTGTCAGTGTGTCTTCTGGGGTGTTTGTGACATTGTTTTTTGTGCTGAGTGCTGGTTACACAGCTGTGTTGTTTGCAAAAATTCCTTAGATTATACACTCATCATATATAACCTTTCTGTATGTTTCACTTCATTAAAAAAACTTTTTAAAAAATGATTTACGAAAGCAAGTGACCCTCAAGCCATTGGCCAAAACCTTTTCTGACTTCAGTCTGATATCCCTCACTTATCTTTTCGCCCTTTCTGCATTTTATAATTTACCTTGGAAGAAAATCCTTTAAGACTTTTCAAAATTTTCCATGATGGCATCCCTAGTAAACATAATCAAGCATTTATGATTTTGGGCGGCCTAACGATTTCCAGATTTCTCTATGAGGGATTTTGTACAGTGTTGTCTAACATGTTGTTATGAACTTCTCAGGTTGTTCTTGTTGGGGTCATATGAGCTGTCAACTAAACTATTCCTTTTGTTTGCAAAGATTTCAGGAAACTACATGTTCTTTTATGGCAAGATCACAGTGGTGATTACGAGCTAGCATGGGTTTGTGTATTTTATTGAGTGATTTCTCACAGTCACCTGATGATAGAGGGCAACTGGAATAACTCAGATGCAAGGATGATGGAACACAGCCTACAAAAAGACATTTTTTTTTTCTGAGCATTACTAATGTTTTCGATTTATTCATTAATAAAAAGTGCACAGTATAAACCTTTTATCCCAATCCAAGTACTCAGTAAAAGATTAACAATAAACCCTGGATGGCACAGACATGATTTGTTTGGCATGATTTAAACATGAAAACAACAATTAACATTTAATATACCACATGACTACTTTTGCTTTTAACAAAGTAATCATCATACATGGTAACAAATACGTATGATTTTTCATTTAGAAATATTATAAGAAAACCACACTTAATATTGCAACGGCAAAAATTTAACCCATTACCTATAAACTCTCTTCAGTTTTCCTCCTTCAAGTTGCTGTTTTGTGTCTTAAACTGAGCTGGTCATACTTGAGCACATATTTATTTAGAGTGATAGACTCATTTAGAGTGACAGACTTCCAAGGTTCCCTTGAAAAGTGAAGATATTGTTAATTATATAAACACTATCACATCACATACCACAAAGACACTAAAAGTACCCATAAAATAGCTATATCCAGAATTATTTTGGAAAGTCGAAAGCTGTAAAATATGACTTACTGACTATGCGATAGTGCTTGGATAGATAACAAGAACTTTTAAGTTGAGAAATGCTAGCAGTTTTCAAAGTGTTCTATTTGTTCTTTATTTTTATATTGATTGGTTGATATTAGAGTTTTCCCAGATATTATTAATAAGCAAGAAAGGAAAGCAGTCAAATTAATTAATTCACCTTTATATTTAACAGAAGAACCAAAATTTGGTTTTAAAAAAGGTGTTTTATGCCAGTAAAGATGTGGAAATCTGCAGGTACCTTAAGCTCATCAGAAGGAATATCTTAAGATAATTTTTAAATGCTTGGGTCCTGAAAATAAATGTCAAATGTAGTGAGATCATAGCTCACTGCAGCCTTGAACTCCTGGGCTCAAGCAATCCACCTGCCTCAGCCTCCTGAGCAACTAAGACTACAGGCATGTGCCACTACACTGGGATCATTACTTTTTAATTTAATTTTATTTTATAGAGATGGGGTCTCACTGTCTTGCTAAGCTGGTCTCGAACTCCTGGCCTCAAGTGATCCTCTTGCATAAGCCTCCCAAAGTGCTGGGATAACAGGCTTGAGTCACTGTGCCAGGCCCTGACTATTATTTTTTAAACACTGGGTTTAAAAGTTGTCACTGATTATTTAAAATAATGTAACAAAGAGGCTCAGCGCGGTGACTCATGCCTGTAATCCCAGCACCTTGGGAGACCGAGGTGGATGGATCACCTGAGGGGTCAGGAGTTCGCGACTAGCCTGGCCAACCTGGTGAACCCTGTCTCTACTGAAAATACAAAAACTAGCTGGGTGTGGTGGCTGGCACCTGTAATCCCAGCGATCCTCAGGTGGCTGAGGTAGGATAATTGCTTGAACCTGGAAGGCAGAGGTTGCAGTGAGCCGAGATCACACCACTGCTCTCCAGCCTGGGTGACAGAGCGAGATTTCCATCACCAAAAAAAAAAAAAAAAAAAAAAAAAAAAAAGTGACAAAGAATAATAAAATAGGTAGGAACTATTCCTAAATGGAAGGCCCTTCAGTTTCAAACGAGTTGACTTTTCAAGGCATCTAGTTAATTAGTTTTCCCCAGCAAAGAATCACTTTCCTCTCTCAAGCAAGCTTGAACCTGACACCACTGCTTTCATCCCATGCAGGATGGTCACTGCAGTTTCTGGAACTCTCAGTCCCCCATCAGTGATGGCCTATTACAAAGATCTTTCTCTTCTCCTAGGAAACACAAAGATCCTCCTTCCTGGTTTGGGCTGAGGTTCTTGAGAGCATAACTGTTACAAGGAAATGGAGACTTAAAGTGCCCAAATGTGATTTTTCTGCCAGAACAAACGATCGTAGTCAAACCTCCCTTTTTTCAGGAACAGATGAAATAATCTGAGGAAGGTGCATGGCCTGCATGAGTGGGAAGAGTGGTGAGGTGGAGGGGCCTCAAGCCCGTGTCTCAGCCAGTCCACAGCTCTCCAGCACAGCAGAGTGATGGAGACAGGCAGAAGTTCTCCTATAGTCAGATGCTTGGCTTTGACAAGGCTACCGTCCCTCTCCCTGGATCCTGACCCAGAGATCTTCTTAGTACCCTGAATTTCCTTGTATTTAAAGCAGACATAAAGAGTTCCACCCTGTAGGACCAGGACTTTTGGGTCAAAAGCTAAACACCCTGCTAAGCCTATTAATTTCTGTGTGATTTCACATACCCAGCACCTTGCTTAGATCTGGTCCTTCACAAACACCTGAAATTCACTGATTATTGAAAGTACTTCACAGTTCATCTATGTCTGTCACCTTGAGTATGAAACAGATTTCACGCAAAATATTAATAAGAGTTTCTCAGTAAGTCTGCCTCTCCAATAGAGATTGCCAAACACTGGGGCTGTCTCGGTCAGCCAGAGCCAAGGGGTGACCCTACACTAAACACCATACCTCAGGCACTTCTGCTGAAGGGTCCCCCTTTCAGCATCTCTGCTACATGGATCCTCTTTTCCGCCGTCCCTCCCTCCCCAGGGCCCTTCTCCAGCCATAAGAAATGACCTGGGATGTGCTGTTGACCTAGGGTGATATATAGGCCATCCAGTAACTTATGACATGACCTAGTTCAAAATGATAAACTTGTCTAGGAATGCAACTAAAAATATCAAGAGGATAAAATTACTAGGAACCAACTCAAAAGAGGGGACATTCAGAAGCAGATAAAGCTGGGACCATGCCAGGTCCATGTTCCTGGCATCAAAAGTTACAGGGAAGTGAAACCCTAAGCAAGCATCGGCGAAGAGGCACAAATAAGACTGAGCAGAGGGAAAGAACACGGCAAAAGGTAGAAGGGCAGAAAAAGAATAGCTGAGAATGTTTTCTGAATTTTAGTTTCTTTTCCTGGGTTTCTGTGCAGTCCTCATAATAAACCTCCATACTTTTTGAGTCACTGTGATCTGTGTGTTGCACCCAAAAGAGCAAAACCAGAACAGTTAGATGCATGCGGTCTTCCCTTGCTTCCACAGAGGGATTCAAGCCCGTGGAGGGAGAATCTCAGACGACTGGAGTTGTGGATGGTCCATGCTAATGGGGTTCCCTAACAGATCAATAATACTACAAACATAGCAGGCCTCAGGTCTCTAAACTACCGGACTGAAGTAATGACTCACTCTCCTCATTTCCGACTCTGGCCCACAGTTTGTAGAAGAGGGCTTTCCTTTCTTGCTGTGGGCTGTCGAGGTCATTGACACCTGGCAGCGATCTTATTTCTCCCTGACGCTGTTTTTCTCCCTGGCATTTGTAAGAATGGAGTAGAGGGGAATTCCTCAAGAAGGCATTTTAGATTTCTGGATAGTAGGAGAAGGAAACTAGAAAAGGCTCAACACTCCTACAAATTATTCTTTGATTTTTGCATGGCTAGCCATTGAGCATTTAACAACAACAACAACAACAACAAAGGGCTTACACAGCAGCTGTGACTTCAGGAGAGTTCACCTCACGCGGTACTGACCGATAGACTGGCTACCAGGGCTGAGTGTAAATTCTGTTCCTGTATGGGAGGAGGCAGAGGTGCCCGATCCAGGCTTGCTGGAGGGCAGCACTGTTGTGGCCAGAACCACCACCGGAACGTCTCCCAGTGCTCTTTCCATCTATCTTCAAAGCAGGATTTCACTGCACAATTGAATGCTTTTCACTCTGTTGCCCAGGCTGGAATGCAGTGATGCTATCTTGGTTCACTGCAATCTCTGGCTCCCAGGCTCAAACAATTTTCCTGTCTCAGCCTTCCGAGTAGCTGGGACTTAAGGCATGTGCCACCAAGCCTGGCTAAGTTTTGAATTTTTTGTAGAGGTGGGTTTCGCCATGTTGACCAGGCTGGTCTTGAACCCCTGGGCTCAAGCAATTCGCCTGCCTTGGTCTCCCCAAGTGCTGGGATTATAGGTGTGAACCACCCGCACCCGGTCTGAACAATTTATGGTTGTTGTTTTTTAATGAGTTCACGGAAAGTTGCTTTCTTCTGTTCGTCAATCTTAAAAAGAGTTCTCCTCTTACTGGAACCCTGTGCTGTGAGATGAATTTGAAAGGAGCAGACTCATGTGACTAGCTCTGCTTCTTTCATTGTTTTCCACCTTGAAAAGCATGTGAAGCTGCTTAGTGAGGAAATAATATTTTCTTGAAATGTCATAGCTCATGCCTTTCCATCTTTTAATGGAAAATCTGACCATCAGGGCCTCACTGCTCAGTGCTTTCCACCTGCAAAAGCAATTGGAATCTAGGTTGTAGGCTGAAGAAATAAGCAGTATGTCCCCTTCGAAGAGTGCGGGAGCCCATCCATCTTTGGGAGGCCAGAGCAGCCAGCTCACTGGGAACAGTCCAGAAATTCCGACCTCCCAGGGCACTGCAATGCCATTGTAATTTAGGGTGCTCTGACTCACCTCTTTCACCTTCAGTTCTGAGAGGCTCGGGAGCCTAGTTCCCATTATGGTGTCAGCACAATGGCTCGGGCTTAGAAAGACTTAAAAGGAGAAAAGAGGTCACAGCTCTCCCTGCCAAGCATAAAACAGAGGCCCCATTTGTGCAGCCCCTCTTTGGTCATCCTGCCTCTGTTCTGAATAATCAGCTTCATGAAAAGAGTGGGCAGGAGCCCCAGATTGTAGCTCCCATCCACCCCGCCCCCAGCCCCACGTCTCATAGCTCTTCTTTCATCTCGGCAAAAATTACCATCCGAGAAAGGTCTCCAATTTACCTCCTTTAGAATAAAATCCCTTTCAGGAAAAATGACCCAAATACTCTTCAGAAACAAGAGCTCTGATTGGCTTGGTAGCATTTCCTCCCTGATGGGAAGGGGCAGTCCTGGGCCTGTCCATCCCTCAGATGAATGAATACTGTCGCTAAGCAACCATCTCTAACCCCAGTCTAGAGCTAGCAAGAAGAGAAAGAATGAGGCCACTTATTTCCCAGTCTCCGCTCATTACTGGCTCATGGCTTTGTCTGGAAAGACTATGAGAACAGAAAAGTGTCCTCAGGCTCACACTGACTGTAATGATATATTTCAAGAAAGAGTGGCAGAGAGCAACAGTGACCTTAAAGCAGGTTGAAGTCATTTCCTACAGTTCTAGTGAGTTGCCCAAGGCAGCAAATTGGTAGCAGGGACCCAGTATATACAGTGGAGTTGTATATATGCTCTTTCATTTGAGTCTCACAAGCACCCTGGGAAGTGTCAGCTGTTTTACGTTTGAGAGACTGAAGTTTGAAGACAGCTGAAGTGACTGGGCCAAGATCACACAGAAAATGAGCAGCTGAGTCAGGCCTGGGTTCTGGGTCTGTTTAATTTAAAGCACTTGCCCTTTCCTCCACACGCACTGCAGCCTCCAGACTTCTGGGAAGGAAGTCAGGGAGCCAGACAGGCAGGTGCTGGTGCTTATTAACAACTAAATATTTGCCAATTTAAAACTCCTATTGAGTTGCTCACCAGCTGATCATGATTGGATTTCTTTCTGGCCACATCAGTTGACTAAATGTTTATCCACACCGTTATGCTCATCGAGTATTTCGGGAACATGCCGAGGCTTCCTGGATTCAGGAAAGGGGATGGAGTCAAGTCTTCATGGTGGACACCGCTGTGTCTGCAGTGCAGCCAGTGTATGGCGGGGTGAGGAATGAATTGTGTTCTTTTACTTGCCCCTCAGGATGCCACTCTTCACCCACCAGGCGACGGTAGTCCATATGCACCTTAGCTCAAATTTACTTCCCTCTTTTCCTGCCTGGAAAGCTCTTCTCATCCTCTAAGATGCTTCATGAGTCTTCGCAGCAGCTGATTGCTCCTCCTTCTCTAGGGCACTTCGCCTGGCAGGTGGGCCCTGCACTGCACCACCTGAATCCTCCTTCATTGCAGAACTTGTTGCCCCCGTTGCTAGAAGTGCTGTTGGTAGATGGCCTTTGGCTGTCAGCTCCTCAAGGATGCCCCCAGCTGCCCACGTCAGGCTCCTGTCTGGTGGCCCACATCCAGTGATGAATCAGTGTAGCATGCGAAGGCTATCTGTGTCTAACCCAGCACAATCCTGAAGGGACGGAGCTCCTGTGGGGTTGCCTTCATCAAGCCTGTATCACAGCTTAGCATTTCTACCCACCCTGCTTCCTCCTCCTTCCTTCCACAGATGTTGGCCCCAAGGGCAGGCTGGATGCCCAATTTTGTCTCAGAGACAGTTTTCTGGGGAGCCCAGTGTGCTACATTCTCTTGCAGACCTTCTCTGTACACAACCGTCTGGCCCATTAGATTGTGAGCAACTCAGTGCAGGGGTCCGGTCCGTGGCCTGTTAGGAACTGGGACACACAGCAGGCAGTGAGTGGCAGGCAAGACAGCAAGCTTTACCACCTGAGCTCCACCTCCTGTCAAATCAACAGTGACAGTAGATTCTCACAGGAGCAAACCCTACTGTGAACTGCGCATGCGGGGGATCTGGGTTGCCCGCTCCTTGTGAGAATCTAACTCACGCGTAATGATCTGAGGTGGAACAGTTTTCATCCCAAAACATCCCCCCATCCCACCTTGCTATCCGTGAAAAAATTTGGAAAATTATCTTTCACAAAACCCGTCCCTGGTGCCAAAAAGTTTGGGGACCACTGCCTTAGAGGCAAAAGCTGTGCCTTATTTATTTCCAGACCTACAGTGCCTAACCCAGCCTGGCCAGCAGGTGCTCGGTAGATGTCTGTTGAATGAATAAACGTAGTCACTTAAAATGATGAGACAGACTGAAAGACTGATACTTGTGGATGGACATCTCAGTTAGAGTCTTTTCTCTACTTTAAAAATACTGCCTTCCCAGAAGAGTATGCAAGCAACTCTATTATCTAAACTGGGAGGAGCGTGGACTCGTTCCTCCTTTCCCAAACTCTGTCCTGCTGGACTAAAAACTGGGCTTGGGGTGGGGTCCTTCAGGATTATTGAAATACAGTGAGGAGCCAGGTCCAGGAGCTGTGGCTGCAGTGCAGTCAATGTATGACCAGAGGCTGGTGATTGCCGTGTAGCAGCCCTGTGCTCTGAAGCTCCTTCCGTGGGTAGATTGTTTTCTCCCAGTTTATTTCCATTTTTTTTTTTTTTTTTTTTTTTTTTTTTTTTTTTTTTTTTTGAGACGGAGTCTCGCTGTGTCACCCAGGCTGGAGTGCAGTGGCGCGATCTCGCTCACTGCAAGCTCCGCCTCCCGGGTTTACGCCATTCTCCTGCCTCAGCCTCCGAGTAGCTGGGACTACAGGCGCCCGCCACCACGCCCCCGCTAGTTTTTTTGTATTTTTTTAGTAGAGACGGGGTTTCACCATGTTAGCCAGGATGGTCTCGATCTCCTGACTTCGTGATCCACCCGCCTCGGCCTCCCAAAGTACTGGGATTACAGGCTTGAGCCACCGCGCCCGGCCTATTTCCATTTTATTTTAACCTAACATTTAGAAGATTCTCTGTTTCAGGTGAGATAAATGTGTTGCTCACACCTGTCCAGATGCCCTGTCCAAATGAGTCCCAGGAGCCACCTGATGGTGGGAGTCATAGTGGCAGCCCAGATGGAAGTGTTTCATGTATAACAGAGACAACGAGACAGCTACAAGTCAAGGCATTTGGGAAGAACAGTGATTCCTTTTATGATCCTTCCCTGAATGCAATTCAGAGGCATAGGGTTCCTCTCTCTAAGGAAAGGATGGATTTATCCCCGACAGAGAAAGAAGGAATATGCAGTCCTCCAAGGGGGGAAACTCTGGTAAGCGCTACAGGAGGGACCTCAGTGAACACTTTGAAGTTCCCAGGTCATAACCTCGAATGCTATCAGGAATATTATGTCAGTGACTTCAAGATTATTGGCCCAGGTCTGCTTCTTTTTTCTTTTTTTGAGACAGACTCTCGCTGTGTCGCCCAGGCTGGAGTGCAGTGGTGCAATCTCGGCTCACTGCAACCTCTGGATTCTGGGTTCAAGCGATTATCCTGCCTCAGCCTCCGAGTAGCTGGGATTACCGGTGAGTGCCACCTTGCCTGGCTAATGTTTTATGTTTTGGGTAGAGACGGGGTTTCACCATGTTGGCCAGGCTGGTCTCAAACTCCTGATCTCTACTGATCCACCCGCCTCTGCCTCCCAAAGTGCTGGGATTACAAGGTGTGAACCTCCGCCCCCAGGTCTGCTTCTGAAGGAGCCTGGGTATAGCCACCAGCAGCTACAGAGGCTCCTTGCCGGACCTCCTTGTGTCTTGGAACAAACTTGGCCCAAAGGAAAAATGGACAAAAGAGGATCCTCTCCCCTTACAGAGGATCTACCTCCTCTCCTGACTTGGGCAGGCACATTCCTCCTGTCATCTCAAACTCAAAGTGGCTCCCTCTGATGTGACACTGGAGGCTCTCCTGATTTACTGCCATGCTGCTGTGTTTGTGCAAGAATCCACATATAAACAAGAGTTGCCGGCATGTTGCACAAGCAGAGTCCTAAAGTCATCAACTCCTGTCTTTATTTGCAGTCTCCCACCGTGCCTTCATGTTCCTTAATGTCGTGTTTACTATTGGTGATCTCTCCCTGCTGTTGGATGAGAACTCCAAGCAGGCCCCAAGATGTTTTGCTTACTCTTAGGTAAGGGACAATTCCAGGGCTTTTTAAAGCAGCAAATACTGACTTAATTCAGCAATTAGAAAGTCCAGCCTAAGAGAGCAATCAAAACTCGGATCCTGATAAGATGTCAAACCCTGCAGAGGGCCTGCAGAGGGCTGGGAGCTGACTGTGGAGGACTGGGTGGTGGTCTGATTGGCTTCTCCCAAGTGGGGCTGGCCTGTGGGGAGGGAAGAGGGGAAAAGTCTCACTTTAACGGGGATTGTCATTAGCTGGCCTCACCTTTTACTGCCTCTGGTCCTCCATCTCTTGGGGCACTTTCATGAGCAATTCTCAGGTTCCCCACCAGGGGAACAGAACCGCCCTCAGCAGCGCTGTTGGACCCAAGTCAGGGCATCTCTGTTTTGAGGGGTTGCTGGCATTCCTTCTTTAGTCCCAAACATTTACCTCCAACTTCTTGCTGTGGGGATCTCTCAGCCACTGCAGGAGGCCCTTAGGACAACATCTATGATGACCCAAGCCAGGGTATCTTTCCTTATAGTCCATCTTTACAACACTGCACAGCCCTCACCCCAACAAACCAGGGGTGCTGGCTGGCCCTGCCAAAACAGCAATCTGCTGACCCGGCTTCCAAAGCGGGAGGTCGGTCCAGCTCTCATCCTGTGGGATCCCAGGTGGGAGTCAGGCCTTTCTCCCCCATTATAGGGGTAGTATGTGAAGCTCTTTGGGGGCCAAGGAAGCAGGCAATCTTCCGTGCCTCAGGGAATAGAGGGGATGGGCCCATAGCACAGCGTTCTCCAGATAAATCCTCTTCATGGAATCCTCTCTCCTTGCCACCCTCTTGGCCTTTTTTTTTTTTTTTTTTTTTTTTTTTTTTTGAGACAGAGTCTCACTTCATCACGCAGGCTGGAGTGCAGTGGTGTGAGCTCAGCTCACTGCAACCTCTGCCTCCTGGGTTCAAGTGATTCTTGTGCCTCAGCCTCCCAAGTAGTTGGGATTACTGGCATATGCGACGATGCCCAGCTAATTTTTGTGTTTTTAGTAGAGCTAGGACTTTGCCATGTTGGCCCAGCTGGTCTCGAACTCCTGACCTCAAGTGATCCACCCACCCTGGCCACCCAAATTGCTGGGATTACAGGTGTGAGCCACCACACCTGGCGCTCTTGGCCCTTTTTTATTCTCTGAGTGGTGAGAAGATTGAACAGTTATGGAGCAGGTTCTCTGAATTTTCCTTTGAAGCAAACATGGAGATTTGACTCCTTAGTCTGGGATTATAAACATACTGTGTTTTGTGCCTCATCAAAGCTTCAATTTAATATCCTGTTACATAAACTTTCCAAATGCTGATTCTTTATTTTTTTCCAGTTTTTAAAAGGAAGATTTATTTAACAAGTTTCACTTAGTACAACGCATCTAAATGGAAATCACAATACAAGGAAAGATTTAAAACAAAGCCTCAGAATTTCATATAAACTACATGACCACACTTCTGAAGTATTGGTATTACATCTTAAAATTGTCCCGTATCCTTAAAAAAAAAAGAAAAAAAAAGTGTACACTCACGTGCCTTACAGGATATTAAACCAAAAAGCTAGAATTAACAAACATGCCAAATGTTTTCACTTTGAATTGTAGACACAGCTCCTATATTTGAGTTTTACAGAAAAGCATGTTTCTCAACATGCATCCGAAGTTTTCAGTGTATTTGGGGTATAACAGCAACATTTAACATAAGTGAAACTGCATTAACCTAAATATGCTTACTGCTTAGGTACACTCCTACAACATAACTAACTTGAGGAAAGCTAAAAATTGTTTTAACAGTTATGGTCAATACTGAACTTTGTTATTATGTCCCAGATGAATGTTTCAGTGTTCAAAATTGCTGAGCTTGAAGTTTTACAATAATCTCAACTTCCACTTTACATTAAGCATGAATCATAAGCCTGTAATGCAAAACTGTTAAACTTAACTCTTGTTTTCTTAAAAAAGGAGAAAGATAAAGAAAGAGAAGCTGACCAAGAGTGATCAGAATCAATTATCTTTCCCATTTACCAATCATACTGGATATACTAGACATCCCTCCCATTCTATTCAACTCCCACAAATGTACAGCTTTTATATATGGAGTAGCTGTTTGGTGCTCCTTCTCTACCTAAGCAAGGTTTGACTGATAGTCACTGGAGTTTTCCTGCAGAACTTGGTCATTTCCACTCATACTGCTCTGACCACCATAACCACCTCCATAACCACCACTCAACTACTGGCTAGCAGGACCTCCATAACTAGACTGGTTGGATAAGCGCATCCCTCCCATCATTTGGCTACCATAAGCTCTACCACTTGCCTCTGCTGTAGAATTTAAAACAAGTTCTACATAGCTGTGATCGTAAGCACCCCCACTTGTTCCTGCAGTAGAATTTAAGAAGAGTTCCACATATCTATGTTGCATATTAGCTTTGTCTTTTGCCATAGCTGCCATAGCATCTTCATGAGTAGCAAATTCAACATCTGCCTCACCAGGAACTCTGCCATCGGGTCCAATTTCAATATGTACTCTCATGGGATGAAGAGGTGAGAAGAAATTATAAATATCATTCTCAGTGGCTCTGTAAGGTAACCCCCTCATGTGTACACAGTGCCCTGTGGTGCTCTGGAAACTGGACCCACCATCTCCATATCTATGATCAGACATTCCTCAAAAAAAAATTGAGGTCTCTTCCAAATCTATCAGACCCAAAGCCATATCCATAATTATAGCCACCATAGTCATCATAGCCTCCACGCCCTCCACCATAGGCACCACACCTCATCCTTTCAAAACCAGCTCCCCTGCCAATGCTATTATACCCTCTGCCAGCCCCCGGCTTATCATAGGGACCTGGCCGCTGCATAGCCATGAACTTTCGAGGGGGGATCATAGTGGGTTTGAACTTCAGCTCGGCTACTCTTGAAGATCTCAATGTACCTGTGCCCTATTCTTTCCTTGTGTTTCTTTAAGGCCTTCTCAGCTATCTCCTGCGAAGCAAACTGCACAAAAGCTTCCCCTGTGCTTCGCCCCTGAAAGTCCACTGGCAGTGTCATCCCATTTGGCACAATTTCCAACCCTGAAAAGAACTGAACAATCTCTTCGTTGCTACAGCCAAATGGGAGTCCTCTAAGCCGGACGAAGCCATTGTTGGCAATATCAGGGCTATTCAGACCTGTATGCTTTAACACCTAGTCCATTTCAACACTGTTAGACTTGAATACTTCGGCGTATCTGTGTCCCATGGTTTCTCTGTCCTTCTTCAAAGCCAAGTTCACTTCCTCTTCAGATTCAAGTTCAACAAATGCTTCACCACTGGGTCTGCCTCCTCTGGCGTAGATGAAACGAATACCTGATGTGCCATTTTGGATCTTGCGATCAGAGAAGAAGCGCATCACTTCATCGGCTGAGCAGGACCAGGGTAGGGCACTGACCTTCACCACGAACCCCTCCCTGCCTTCCGTGCTCAGCATCATGGTGACTGTTGGGCTCTTGGTGGCAAGTTTGACTCAATGCAATTTTGGTGCAGCTCTAACGATACCGGGTAATTTTCCTCCTTCTTCCCTCAAACGGCTATATCCAAATGCTGATTCTTACATTCCAATAATTTGAAATTATTTATAACAAAAATAACACATCTCACAGGTATGTTCACGCAGTGGCGCAGTGGCATCAAAATCACTAGGAAAAGGACAAAGCCTCAGACTCAGCCACGAGTGAAAGCATTTTTCTGCAACACTTCTTACAAAATTCAAGGGCCTGAGGAGAGCAGATTCATGAACACACCTCTGCTCTCTGTGGAGAAAGGGGGAGAAGGAGGGGCTGGAAGAGGGTCCTGAGGTCAGTTTAGGTGATTGCGGAGGTGGAAGCGGGGTGAGCAGCAGGGAAATCTTCCTGCTTCCCCAAGTCTTCTGCCCTTCAGCAGAGGCAGCCATGTGGTCAAAGGCATGGATTCCAGGGCTGACCAGACCTAGATTTGAATCCCAGCACCGCTGATGATGAGCTGTGTAACCTTGGGCAAGTATTTCACTCCCTGGAATCTCAGGTTCTGCTTCAGCAAAATGACGGTGTTGTTCACCTCACACTGCGCAGTCACAGTAACGAGGTAAGATCTTCCGTGTAAAGTGACTGTATGGTCCAGCGTGTGGCAAGCTCTCCGTGAGTAACGGCTGTTGCTATTTCAGCTCCACCAGATGCTGTGTCTTATAGTCAACCAGGAGAAGAATTTTGGAGAGAACATGCATGTTAAACCCCCCTGGAAAAAGTCACAGCAAAATCTCTCAAGCCTGAGCTGGAAAAGAAAAGAGTTAGATAAAAGATACTTACTGATCACATCCCAGGTGTCAAGCTGCAACTTTACAAGTCTTTTATTTATTTATTTATTTATGTTTGCTTTTATTTTTTATTGAGACAAGTTCTCACTCTGTCACCCAGGCTGGAGTACAGTGGCAGTCTTGGCTCACTGCAGCCTCGAATTCCCAGGCTCCGGTGATCTTCCCACCTCAGCATCTTGAGAAGCTGGAACCACAGGTGTGTGCCACCATGCCTGGCTAATTATTGTATTTTTTGTATGGTTTTTCCACGTTGCCCAGGCTGGTCTCAAACTCCTAGGCTCAAGTGATTCACCCACTTTGCCCTCCCAAAGTGCTGGAATTACAGGCTTGAGCCACCATGCCTGTGTGTCAAGCTAAAATTTTAGGAGTCTGTTTAAAGAGCACTTTAAAAGAGATTTTTCATTTAACATTTGGAGTAACTCTATGACACTGGAAATTTCACAGAAAGAAATCAGAGCACAGGAATGTTTCCGTTTGGTTTAGGTTTGGATGCCTATGGCAGAAAAACCTAAGGTAATAATAACTAAAATAGGATAGAACTATATTTCTCTTTCATGTGAAAGAAGTTTATGAATAAACAATTCAGAGCTTACACAATTTTATGTAGTGGAAGGACCCAAGCCCTTTTTGCTTTGTCGATCTCAGCTTTAGCTTCTATCTTTTTTTTTTTTTTTTTGAGACTGGGTCGTGCTCTGTCACCAGGCTGGAGTGCAGTGGCATGATCTAGGCTCACTGCAACTTCTGCCTCTCAGGTTCAAGCGATTCTCCTGCCTCAGCCTCCTGAGTAGCTGGTACTACAGGCACATGCCACTACACCCAGCTAATTTTTTTGTAATTTTAGTAGAGATGGGATTTCACCATGTTGGCCAGGATGGTCTTGATCTCCTGACCTCGTGATCCGCCAGCCTCAGCCTCCCAAAGTGCTGGGATTACAAGCGTGAGCCACCATGCCCAGCCTTTAGCTTCTACTTTATGGTCCAATTTCTGCAATCCCCTCCACGTTCCAGCCAGCAGGCAAGAGGAAGGGGCAAAAAAGAGTGCACTCGCTTTTTTCAAGAACAATTCCTGAAAGTCACATACATTGCTTTCACTTATAACTCATCAGCTAAAACTTAGTCACATGGCTAGACCTAGTTGCAAGGGAGGTTGGCAAATGTAGTGTTTATTGTGGGAGGCCATTTACCCTACTAAAAATCAGGGCTTTTGATATCAAGGAAGTAAAGAATGGCTTTGGGACCAAACAACCAGCACTTTCTTTTTTTTTTTTTTTTTTTTTTTTTTTTTTTTTGAGACGGAGTCTTGCTCTGCCACCCAGGCTGGAGTGCAGTGGCTGGATCTCAGCTCACTGCAAGCTCCGCCTCCCGGGTTCACGCCATTCTCCTGCCTCAGCCTCCCGAGTAGCTGGGACTACAGGTGCCCGCCACCTCGCCCGGCTAGTTTTCTGTATTTTTTAGTAGAGACGGGGTTTCACCGTGTCGGCCAGGATGGTCTCGATCTCCTGACCTCGTGATCTGCCCGTCTCGGCCTCCCAAAGTGCTGGGATTACAGGCTTGAGCCACCGCGCCCGGCCACAACCAGCACTTTCTGCTTTAGGGGTGAAATAGTGTGCCCAGAGTTTCTCAGTTGTGCCCTGTCTGCAGAAGGCACTGCCTACCCCCGAGGGAAGCAGTAAGCACAGGGTGGTGGGCCGGAAGGGTGGGATCTCAGCAGAACGTCCACCCTCAAATTTGGGAGGCGGCTCTAGGGTTCCCTGCTGGCTTTACCGCAATTCCAGTTACTTTGCCAGGAGCCTAGAGGACTCAGCTAACTGTCTGAATCTTCACTGCCACCTGGCTTTAGCCAGTGGTCACTGGTAGTGAAGCCTGTCGCAGCCTGCAAGCCAAAGCAGAGAGGAAGAATTTCAAAGTCAGTGTTGAAATCATCAGGAGGAGTAAAAAGTAGAGCCATTTTTGTTTCTTCCCGGGTCCCTGACCCCAGTTTCTCTTTGAGAATGGTGGACTTGTGGTTCAGCTATTTAGTGTGTATCTACTTCATGGAAGACCCCAGACAGGCCCGGGGGAATACAGACTTGAGTGGACAGGGTCCTACCTTTCCGCAGCACAGATGTGTACACAGATAACTCTAAGGCAAGGCCCTGGAAAACGTAAACTGAGGTGGGCATTCAGCATAGGGGGTTGAGGGAACATTCAGGAAACAGAAGGCATTTGAGCTTGGCTTGGAGGAGCAGTTGGAACAGTGCTTAGAGTAACTTAGGGAAATGGTCAAAGGGTACCCCAAAGAAAGAAAAGAAGAGCAGAAAGGGCCTGAGAAAAAGTAATTAATGTAGAACCATTGGAGTTTCTGGAGGCTGTGTGGTGTGTGTGTGTGGTGTGTATGTGCATGTCTTTAGGATGGACGTGGGCATGGAGATGGAGTGGAATGAGATGAGAGAAAAAACTGGGAAAGTAGTTTGAAGTAGCTCGCAGCAGGCTTTACCTATTAGAATAAGAACCCCAGGCTTTATTATGTAGAAAGGAGAAAGTCATCAAAAAATTTTAGAAGGAGGTGACATAATAGGCTTCCCTTTCTGTCCCATATGTGTGTGTGTATATATATATATATAAAGCAGCAGGCATTCTCTAAGAGGGCCGAACACCAATACCAATACAAGTCACAATAGAGAGGGCTTACTATTAGCATTTTCAGTTTTCCATTTACAGACATTCTATAGTTAGATGATGACAAATTTCCATGGGAAAAGCTCAAAGTGTGGAATGAGCACAGTTCTGTTCCCGTCTGAATAGGTTGTCACCAGCCAAGGTCACTGGGGAGGAGTCTCTAGAGACTTGTCCAGATACAGCTTCTCTCTCTGTGGGTTAGACTTAGCCTGGCTCCCCAGGAGCAGGGCAGCCTCACCTGAATGGTAGCTGAGCAGGGCAGTGAGCAGGGAGGGACAAGAGCTTCCTTTGCCCAAGCCCAGGGCACTGGAAAGCCAGCCTCCTCTCCTGGAGGAAATGAGGAGGTTGAGAGGCGAGAGGGTGGCCCTGGGTGGCGGACAACTGCATCCCTCATGTTCTCTGCCATTTCCACCTACACTGTTCCAGTATCTGAGAAACTTACCAGAACAAGTTCTCCTGTCCATTAAATCACATTTAATCCTCTGAGGAGCCTTAAGAATTGGGAATATGCTACATTTTACTCTGGAAAATACGTTTAGTTTTTTGGTACTCACTGAAAACCTGGTGCATGGGAGACTGAAAAAAAGAAAGTGATGTTTTATGCACATGAAAGCAGCAAGTTATGTCAGTTATTTCATCTTTTACCAAGGATTTAGGAATTTTAGAGGCTCACTGGGTAAAAGAAGACTTTATTTTCATTTTCCTAGACTGAAACAATGTAGGGTTGTGAGAAGTTTAACTATAAATTTTTTCCATTGTTTAAAGCTGGGACTTTAAACATTGTGCTGAAACTTAGATTTGAGAGATGAGCAGATCCATACAGTAGCATCCCATTTGTCAGGGATCATCAGGGCATGAGGCATTTCAGAGAAATAAAATATTCCAGTATTTAAATCATATCTCTTGAGGGTCTTAATGTTTGTGTCATACATTCTTTGATGTAAGAGTTTCCCAAATCTCCAGCTAACTCACTGCCTTGTGAAACAAGAATGCCGTATCAGATCCCATTCGCCCTGCTGATGTAAGAGCATTTTTATGAAAGCCAGTTATCAGATCATGCCGACGCACTGCCCTCTGAGGCTCCCAAAGCTTGTCGGGTGTTTACCCCTGTCCTCAGCGGACCCATTTGTCATCATCCTATAATTCTGTTAGCCGTAAGAACTCCGGTATATTTTCCTGGGCAAGAATGTTCTGTAAAGTGTGGTATTTCTGTCTGGTGTTGGCATTAGAGGGCCTCCATCCCACTGACAGCTGGGTTTGCTTAGGCTTGCTTTCATGAGTCTTGCTTGCTTGTAATGTGAAGTCCAAAGATCAGAATTCAAGTTCCATTTCTTTCTCTTCTCCTTGTATGATCTTGGACAAGTTATCAGCCCCTCTGTACCTGGGTTTGCCCACTAACCAACATGGTCATAATAATGCCTAGCCCAGGGCTGAGGATGAAGCCGTACCATAAATACAATGTGTTATACAAATGGTAGTTCATTTCACTGCAAAATACCTGCTCGTGCCCAGCCTCACCTTAGGCATATAGTTGATCAGGAGTGAGTTGTGGAGAGCACTTCTAAGTTTTAAATGACACGGAGGGGGCTGTTTATGTGAAGGGATGACTGTGGCAGATGCAGCAGCCAGGCTCTAAGGGGAAAGGGTCTCCCCTAAATGTCCTATTATGAAACTTGGTGCCCAGGACACTGTGGCGGTTGAGAATCAGGGTTCAGCAGAATACGCAAATTGCCTTTCTCTTCATCAGGACACAAAGAAAGAAATGAGCCCCCAAAATATCTCTCAGAAGTGATAAACACAGGTTTATCATTTCCATTATCCTTGACATTTTTCAGGGGTTAAATGTCTCTGGCTGGGGCATGTTATTATTTGAGTATTACTAGCCCTTTAAGAGCCCCGACACCTCTGGAAAGCAGCCCATGGAGCTGTTTCAGCGCCGAGTAGGTCTGAGCTACAAGAGGGTGACCGCTAATCCTAATTCTAACCTCAACCTGAATTTATGAGGTCCTGCTGGCACGCAGAGGGAGGACTGGAGGGGCTAGTCAGGTTCGTCAGCTGGCCCAGTGGTATAAGGAGCCGTTGGATTGGGGTTTGTCGCATCGACTGGGACCCTGCCCAAAGTCGAGACTTTGCAAGATTCCCCTGTTTTGCACCACCCTGTGGTAGTAGCCACATCCTTATTGTGTAAATTCAGGTTTAACCACAGAACAACCAGCGTATGCCTTGTTAGATGAGGAGGAGCTTAGACCACTGAAGAGTACTTTCTTTCAATAAGGAGAGACAACTTCAAAAAAATTGTTTTTCGGAGTCCCCAAAATTTCAGACGAGGACACTTTGAAGATTTTGAGTCTTGCAAGCTGTGTGATTAAAATGATCAAGTGATTAAAATGCTGTTTTAATGCTATTATAAAACGGTATTTTAGTTTGGACACATTCTTAGAAAAACTCAGACTCCTTCCGCAGAAAAACTGACACAGCAATTTGTAGAGGGCAGTCACAGGTGTTCCATGAACTGAATCACTACGTGGGGGATTTTTAAAAGCTGGATTGAGGGAACAGCGGATGGTAGAATGAATCCTTTATCTTGAAGATATAGCAAAAGTAAATACAAATTATATAGCCTGTAAGATTAATGCTTTTGAATCATAAAAAATAAACACAAAATTCTTGTGGCTTGAGTTGCATAAAGATAAGCAATTCAAAGTCCATATCTTTAATGATAGCCTTTTTTCTGTCATAAGTAGAGACTGTGTCAAGGAATTAATGCAAACACATTTCTGCCCACCATCCTTATATTTCCCCTTTCTTGCTAAAATTACCTACTTCACAGGATGTGAGAATTAAATGAGATATGTGTCACTGTGTTTAGCACCAAAGAAACACTAAATAAGTAGTGTCAAGTTAAAATCTGAATAATGCTTTTCTTCTTCTCCCTGTCTTCCTTATCCTTTCCCCATCCTTGCCTGCTTTCTTGGTGCTTACTGAGAACTGACTGTGTCCCCTGGACTGGCGCAGAGGTGGCCTGGCTCTCCAGGAGCTTTGCTTATTCACTTACTCAACCAGTATTTATTGAACTCCAACTTGTACCAGACTGTCTTCCAGCCTTGAAGACTCAGTGATGAGGATGAAAAACTCCCTGTTTACATCCAAGGGTTAATACACCAATACATTAATCAATCCATAGTGTAACTTTGAGTATATTAAGTGCTTCAAAGAAAGACAAAGAAGCCTAAAGGGATGGAGAATGGTGGCAGTGAGTTGGAGGCTATTTCATATGGAAACATCAAGAAAGCCTCTCTGGAGAAGGTGGCATTTGGGCAGAGTTCTGTATGAGGTGAGGAGGAGGCCCACGGGAGGATTCAGGCAGAGGATGGGGCAGGAGCAGAGGAAACAGCATGTGCAAAGGCCCTGAGGTGAGCGCAAGCTTGGCATGGTCTCAGGAAAACAAAAAGATCAGGAGGGTGTGGTCTCAGGAAAACAAAAAGATCAGGAGGGTATGGTCTCAGGAAAACAAAAAGATACTGAGCTGGGAGAAGGTTATCACACAGGAGCCTGGAGGCATGGGGTCGGGGAAGATCACAAAGAGCCTCATGGGGCATGCTGTGAAATTTGTTCCGATTGTATTCTAGGATTGATGGGAAGCTATTGGAGGGTTTTGAGTCATTACATTGTTTATGTGCTTTGAAAGGATCACTTTAGCCACTGGAGAATACAGAAGGGCAAGAGCAGAGGCCCCAACCAGGAGGCTAGTATAGCGATGGAGAAGCAGTGTAACAGTGGGGAAGGCTCCAGGGCCAGACTGCCAGGGTTTGAAGCATGTCTCTGCCATTGATGAGCAGCATGAGCATGGACAAGTTAAATAACTCCCCTGCACTTTACTTCTCTCATCTATAAAATGGAGATGATAACAGGGTTACCACACTGTACAACTCCAGAATCTCCCCCTGCAGTCCAACGAGTACAGCATGAACAGTGCCACTCAGAGCTGTGCAATGCAGCGGTCTCCATCATGAGCCCTACCTTGTGTTACCGTGAAGATTAAGGCATAACACACATGTAAAGTGTTTAGAACAATACCTGGTACCCAAGAATAGCTCAAAAATATTTGTTATTGTTTGTAGCTGAGGTGAGAGATGATGGTAAGTGGATTAAAATTGTTACAGTGGGGGTGGTGAAAACTGATAAAATTTGAAATGAAATTTGAAGAAGGAGCCTGTGCTGCTTCCCAGGGCGCAACCACGAACTCAGAAACACATCCTTGCCAGGACTTCTAGGTGGGTTTCCTAGTATGATTCTATTTTGGAGCTGAATTTCTCAGAATCTTCCTTACCAGGATGTTTTCCACCTAAAACGATGAGTGGATGTATGTAGTACATATGTTATAGAGTGATTATGAGAGTTAAACAAGATCTTACATGTAAACACCCTACTTAGTGCCTAGGACGTCATAAGTTTCAGTGACAGTTAGCTATCATCATCATCATCATCATCTGAGCAGCTCAACATTTCTGCTTAATGCAGGCACATACCTACAACTCCACAGAAGAGAGATTGCAGCAGTTTCCCCTTGTGAGGAGAGCTAAAGAGAACAGAAGCATTTGGGAATGAAGGTCCTGAGGCCACAGTGTCCCTAAGGAGGCCCATTGTTGTGCCCTCAGACACCCTCCATGGCCCTCAAAAGGCTTGGATAAGAACGAGCCCAACCAGGAAGAGAAGCACTGGAACCTAAATGAAGGCATAAGATTTAAAAGGCATGATTCACCTTTATTTCATTGGGTTTACCACATATAGAGCCCAAGTCAACCATTTAAAGTTATGAAATTTATGTTCTGTTCCTTTTCCTTACTCGCTTGGCCCTAATGAACCTCAAACACGAGTACTGGAGGTGGTAAGTGGACCCTGGCAGGCCCAAGAGATGCAGACACCCAACTCCTCCCAGGCCTTCCTCAACACCACCCCTCTCTGCTCTGCCCCCCCGAAGCCATAGGTACTGGTCACATTGCTGTCTGACTACTCACAACACCTGTTTTATTTGTTCTTGGATGTATGAGTCATATAATTCCTTCTTCAAAAGTCGTGAAGGTGAGACTCCAGCAAATAACTCCACATAAAAAGAGAGCGCCATTTTCTCAGCCTCAGGCTTGGTAATGATTCCTGCTGTGAACCAGTCATTATGGAAATGACTCAGTCTTTCTCTCCTATGTTAATAAGATTTTACTGTCTTTGGTCCTGACACAAACTGGCTGAGAGCAATAAAGTTGTACCAGAGTGTGTCACTATGTAACTTTTCTTAACTTACGCAAATACCATGTGGACAGGAGCCATTCCAGCCCATCGCCTTCCTTCCGAGTTGGCTGTATTCTTAGGCCGGTTCTCACAATGGGTATCTGCTAATCTCTTTCCTTACCTGCCAGGAAGTTGAGGCCAAAGTTCTCTTTTCTCTCTAAAGGCTAATCAAGCTGTAAAGATGGTTAGTGGGCTGAGCTCAAAATAGGGCACCTGAGCTCGCTTTGCATCTCTAACATCCATATCACTAAGCTTCTTCCTGGGGGTCCCAGTGTGAGAACTGACCCAGGCCCAGATGGCAAACAAAAGCTATTAGGGTGACTGTGGGAGCTTCTGTGTCTTTTTCTTGGTTGAAATTATCCTTCTGGAGTACATCTGGAGATCCTGGCCATTTAGAAGCCATGCAGGAGCTATTCATTTATTTGACAGACATTATTGATCGCCCACCTAGTGCTAAACAGCACTAGGTATTGAGGACAGAGAGACAAAAGGCACAGCTCCTAGTGTCAGTGACCTCAAGGTGTCGTGTAGGGGACTGATGAGAAAATGAACAATGTGAGTAGTTTGATTAGTGCTATAAAATATTTTGGGAGCTACAGAGGGATTCAAGGAGTACTGATCACACTGGTGGTCAAGAAAGATTTCCTAAAGGAAAACACACTTACATGACCCAAAGGATGCACCAGCACCCTCTAATCAGAGAAGGGCGAGGAAGGAAGCAGAGGGACATTTCTAAAGAGAGAAGGAACAGCACATGCAACAAAGCTGGCTAGCTGTTACCACTAACATCCATTTCCTCCTTCCTGGTCAAATAGCTAGATGATACCTCCCAACCTCCCTTTCAGTTGAGGATGCTACGAGACTGCGTTCTGGCCAATGGGAGGTGTGCAGAGATGCTGGGTGTTCTGGCCCACAGGATCCTCTCATGTGTTCTCCATGTGCTTCCCTACCTCAGGTAATTGGGAACAGATAGAAATCAGATCACAAAGGGCTTGTGTGCTGCCTGAAGGAACTCCATATTACAGTGCAGGTAAGAAGCAAACGAACATAGCAAAGTGACCATACCCAGTGTTTAGAAAAATGGAGGTGGCAGGATATTAGGGACAAGGCTAAACTTTACCTGAGCTTAAGAAGTCCCCTACCTTTTTGTTTTCCAAAACACCCCCATCCTTTTTTGTTCCATGGCAAAATCGCAAAGGACCATCCTGCCCTCCAATATGTCAAGTAAGACCTGCCTCCATCCTTTCTAGAGATTCCTGTGAGACTCCCTGGTTTACCTGCCTGTATAAAGCCCCAGGGCCCCTTCATTTTCTTTGAGACATTCCCCTTTCATGAACATTCTCCCTATTGCAATACCCTGAACAAAACCATCTCCTTGATGGCCTGGTGCATTTTGTCTTTCACATGAGCACTGGATGAGGAGTCAAATCTTCTAAGTGAAGCTCTGCTTCTACTTGAGAGTAGACTTCCACCTTGCTTTATTTAGCTTTGTTCTTTTTGGGACAAGGTCTTGCTCTGTCACCCAGGCTGGAGTGCAGTTTCGTGATCATGACTCACTGAAGCCTCAGGCTCAGGTGATCCTCCCACCTCAGCCTCCTGAGTAGCTGGGACTACAGGCACGTACCACCATGCCTGGCTAATAATTTTTTTTAAAAAATTTTCATAGAGACAGGGTCTCGCTATGTTGCCCAGGCTGATCTTGAACTTTTGGGCTCAAGCAATTTGCCCGTCTTATCCTCCCAAAGTGCTGGGATTACAGGTGTGACCCCCAACATCCTTAGCCTCTGCTTTATTTTTCTTCAACATATCTTATTGCATATTAGTTATCATCAGTCCTCCATTAGAATATAAACTCCCTGAGAAACAGGCTTGTCTTCCTGACCACTGTATGTCCAGGGCCCAGCACAACTCCTGGCACGTAGCAGGTGGTCAATTATTAGGACAAATCATGGCTCGGTGACCTGATCCCAGACCATCTGAGCTTTCTACCACCCTCCCTCGGCACCTCTGACCTTTCTTGCTCTCTACTGTTTCTCTCCCTCTTTCTCCATGCCCCTCTCTGTCTCTTTTGCTCTAATCTCTCTCTGTCTTCCTCTTTGTGGATCTCTTTCTTAATCCCTCCATTCTTGCTTTCCCCTCTCTCCTCCTTGGGCGTTGGGCCTACTGTTCTCTCGTAGCCCTTCAGCTCCTACTTTTCAGCCAGATTGTTTATTGGGAGGATATGGACCCAGGTGACAGAGCACCAGCTGTGGAATAAGGAATGACCCAACCACGTCTGTGTTTGTGTCTGTTGAGTCATACAACTTTAGCAGCTTCGGACATTCGTCTGCTCACAGGCTCCTTGAAAGTTAAAGATTTACCCAGAACTGGCCAAGTCCATGTTTTGGTAACAATCAACAAAGTGATCTATAAGCCTTGCTCCAAGCAGATTGCTGAGTGCTGAGAAGGAAAACAGAACCCAGGTGAGGCCCCTGCCTTCCAGGAGCTTCCAGTCTAGTTAGCCAAGGATGTGAGGCCCACACACAGTCCTACAGGAAACAGAGAACAAAGACAGGTAGAATTCGGGGTGTAGGCTGTGTAAACCAATGGGGTCTGGAAAGGATTGGCCATTGCTAACTTTGGAACTTTGAGACAAGTGGTCTATGTGTGAATGATGAAGCAGGGATCAGGGGTTCGACCGCAGACAGGAAAGCAAGAAGTGAGGATCAGTGAGTTGCAGTGTCCTGTCGGTAACTCCTTCGGCCACTGTGCCCCAAGCTTGCCTCAGGGGGCTCCTCTCTTATCAAGGCCCCACACTGTGTCCTACTCATCCCATCATCAGACTGAGTTAAGGTGCAGGACTCAGTGAATGGAGATTTCCTCAGAACACAGAGTTAGAGCTGATGAGCTGGGCAGCCAGGTGTGGCTGCACCGAGGGGCACCAGCAGTTGCGTCCTGCAGCGGCAGGCCTGCTCTGAGTTTCTCCACGTGGAGACTGCATCTCAGTGCACCTGGAGTGAACTCTTTAGTTTCTCAATAGCTATCCACTGAATTGATTGAGATACTAGGAAACTGTCTGAAAATCGTGATGAATAAACCCTGCAGTATGGCTGATGCCTTGTCCTCTGCAGGCTCAGAAAGTTGCCCACAAGGAAGTACAGCTCTGAGACACACTGGGGGGTGGGCGGCCAAGTTGAGCTGAGAGCAGAAAACAGAGGGGAGTGACTTCGTGCTGGTTGTGGAAACTCCGGGCTGATGTCAATCCATCCAGTGTGAAACTTGTTTATACTGACACAGAGCTGAAGGGCACTTGGCATTCCTTTAGTTGCTGCTTTTATAAACAGAGGGGCCTGAAACTTCCTGGGAAAAGCTGGGAGCGTCGTATGGCCCTAAGGTGGCTCTTTGTGGTGCTATGACTCTGGGGAGGCAGAGAAGGGAATGCATATTTTCTTGAGCACTGGCTCATTTATAAATGTGGTGGGGGAGGTGGCAGTAATGAGTAAACTGAGTAAATGTTCTCCCCAGAGGATGATTCTTGGAGCGAAAAAGGATTTGAGGGAGGAAGGAAGCGATTAGCAGAAAGGGGCGTGGGAGTGCGTACGGGGCATCTCCCAAGTTCCTTCAGGAGGCAAGCTCTCATCTTACAGTCTTGTTGACTCCTGTCTTTGCTCCCATCTAACCTGGCCCAAAATACACACCGAAAATCAAATCCCGCCAGGAAGGCCGATTCGTTTAGTCACCCCTTCCTTATCGCTGACGGTCTCCTTGCTCACATTTCACTCCCATTGCTGACTCACAGGTTTGTCTCAAAAACTGTAGTTTTTGCACCTTGGGAAGATAATTTTGTAACCCTCTACCTGCTATCTAGGTCTGGCCTGTGTGCTGTTTGAATTGGTGTGTCTATGACAGAGATACCAACAACATTAGAAGCCAAAGTTCATGGCCCGGGTTAATGGATATTTAGGGCAAAGGCCCCAGTTCCATTTTCAGATCGCCCTCCCCCACCAATTAGGATATTTAGGAAATATTTAAATGGCAACACAGCAATGATTAACTCGATTTACTTCTGTTTCTTTATTTTAAAAAATAGTATTATCCAGGTTTCACATTTCAGTATTAAGATGCCTTAAGTTATTGAAATTTCAATGGTAATAAAGCAATAAAATAAGTCCTGGAGGCACGGGAGTGAGAAAGGGCTAATATCTCTAATGTTTGTTGACCATTCATCTGCGCTGCCGGGCCTCATGAGTGCTTTGCACATGACATCTTAATCCACCTAGAAATGGGGTGTCAAGAAAGTGTGATTTACTCACATTTCAGCTGAAGGAAATGCAGCTAAGTGGCATGTGCAAGTGCACACAGCCAATAAAAAAACGCAGTCAGGACCAGAAGCCACATTTGCAGGACTTCAAAGCCAAGGTTCTTCCCACCACAAAACCAGGATGCCTTCCTCTGCCACTGGAGTCCGCTGGACCAACCAGCAGCACAGGCAATGGCTATTGCTTTTGGTTATAGCATCAATGCAATATATCTAAGTTTGTTTGTTTGTTTGTTTGTTTGTTTGTTTTTTTTGAGACAGAGTCTCACTCTGTTGCCCAGGCTGGAGTGCAGTGGTGCGATCTTGGCTCACTGCAACCTCCACCTCCCAGGTTCAAGAAATTTTCCTGCCTCAGCCTCTGCAGAAGCTGGGACTACAGTTGTGTGCCACCACATCCAGCTAATTTTTTTTTCTATTTTTTAGTGGAGACGAAGTTTCACCATGTTGACCAGGCTGGTGTCAAACTCCTGACCTCGTGATCTGCCCACCTCAGCCTCCCAAAGTGCTGGGATTACAGGTGTGAGCCACCATGCCTGGCCCAATCTATCTAAGTTTTTCTGTGGAAAAGTAGAATTATCTGCTTAACAATAAAATACCTTTTAGATAAAATTGCATTATGGTTTTCAAACTTCTTGAATCCATATTATTTATTTCTTACCACAATCCTACAGTGTAGGTATCATTATTAGGGATTACAGGGAGCATCTGCTATTTTTACCAGCCCAGCATCCACTTCCTTTTCTTCTGGCACCAACAGATCACCACCCTTAGAGGATCACTCTTCCTCCATCCTCAGTCCATGTGACTTGCCTAGGGCTGATCCCAGTGACTGGCTCTAGGAGTCTAGACCCAAACCTGGCCAGCGAGGGCACTGATCTCTGATTGGTTTAGGGGTGAGCATGGCCATGTTGACCAATCAGAGGAAATGAGCATCAGCCCCCAACCTTTTGCAGAAACAATAGGACATGGAGCTTTCCTCCTGGTGGTGGTGCAAAGCTGGCAGGAAGTGCTGGTCATTGTCTTTGCCTAACTTGGGGAGAGCCAGTCTGAGAATGGAGGTAATCCAGAGGAGAGCTGAGCTAAAGAGAGGGAGGAGACAGGTCCCCGATGACATTGTCTGGCACCCAAATCCAGCAGTGCTCCAAGTCCAGGCTCTCCTGGACTTCTTAGTTCATTAAACTAAGAAAATTTGCCTTTGTTTAAGCTGGTTAGAGTTGAATTTCTGTCACTTTGTTATATGCTATTCAAATTATTGCCCTCTACCGGCAAAGGAAATTTGGTTGAGATCACTGTTTTTCTTAACTAAAACATCACAAATGTATAAATTTGGAAAGGAGACTTTATTTCTTATAAAGGGTTACAGCCTGCAAAGTGGCCATCTGCAGGCTGGGAAGCGTAGCCTCTGGCAAAGACCAAAGACAGGCACTTTGAAGGAGGAGGGTCTGGGCAGGAATTTACGCTGAATGGGTTGGTCAAGTACACATATTCAACAGGTTGTAAGAGGAACTGTGAATATTCACGAAGGTGGTCCTGACGCATGCATATTGAACAAACACGCATGTAACATACAACCTGTGTTCACCTAGGGGTGAAGACTTAACATTTAAATGTGTTACAATTAGGCCCTAAATGTCAAAAGGTCTTTTTAGAATGTGAAGGCACTCAAGTGCGCATCCTCTGTAAACTGGCCAGAGTCAGTCCATGGTTGGTGGTCTTCTTATCAGGAGAAAGTTACTGAAATCAGTCTCTTGTCCAATCAAAGCTGTAGTGATGGCTTGTGGAACGGGAGGTCAGTTAGTGCATGGCAATGGCTGCAAATTATTTTACTATTGTTTATCTCGAGGCCAGTGCTTGTTTAGCTGCTAGAGAAAAAGGTAAACCTTGTGGCAGAGAACACAGTTTATTCTTTAAGTGTAGAGGTGAGTGACTCAACCCTTGTCTGGCATGGCCCTAGGTCCTGTTTGTAATTTGATATTTTATTGCCATGAAGAGTCTGTTCTGTCAGTCTTATGAGCTCAATTTTAACATTAATGCTGCTCGATTCCTTCTAACCCATAAAAGGGAGGGGGCATAATGAGGCGTATCTGATCTCCTGTCAAGGCTCGGTTTTTAACATTTTCTGAGGCCTCCTTGGACAAGAGGGAGTCCATTCCATCAGCTGGGGAGCTTAGGATTTTATTTTTAGTTTATAGTTTCATCCTTCCCAACCTTCTTAGCCATATATGAATTGTGGATTCTGGGGATACAAGAAGCATCTAGCCCCAGAGATGTTTCTTATTTTGTCATAGAGTGGTGGAGTGGGTTGCTGATAACACAAGGTATTATGAGCTAAAGTTGAAATCCACTTTCACTTTCCCTGTCTTCTCAATTTTGCTTTCATTTGAAAGGGTGTGAGACAGCCGGAGAAACTGAAAGAATTAGGAAGAAGAGGGGAGAGGTGGTGTTTGGGGACACTGTTGGAAGGGAGACATAACCTGCATGTGAAATGCACATTAGGCAATATTAAATGTGACTCTAGGCATGTGTTGAGAGGTCAGAAATGAAAATGCAGTTTTAGACAACCTAGATAAAGGTGAGAGGTGAAAGGTCAAGTTTCAGGAGTCTACATGTCAGAGGCATGTGAACCAGAGCAACTCTATCTTAAATAGGAGCTGGGTAAAATGAGGCTGAAACCTACTGGATTGCATTCCCAGATGGTTAAGGCATTTTAAGTCACAGGATGAGATAGGAGGTCAGCGCAAAATAGAGGTCATAAAGACCTTGCTGTTAAAACAGGTCACGGTAAAGGAGCCGGCCAAAACCCATCAAAACCGAAATGGTGATGAGAGTGACCTCTGGTTGTCCTCACTGCTGTACTCCCACCAGCACCATGACAGTTTGCAAATGCCATGGCAACATCAGGAGGGTACTCCTATATGGTCTAAAAAGGGGAGGTGTAAATAATCCACCCCTTGTTTAGCATATCATCAAAAAATAACCATAAAAATGGGCAACCAGCAGCCCTTGGGGCTGCTCTGTCTATGGAGTAGCCATTCTTTTATTCCTTTACTTTTGTAACAGACTTGCTTTCATTTTGCACTGCAGACTCACCCTGAATTATTTCTTGTGTGAGATCCAAGAACCCTCTCTTGGGGTCTGGATCGGGACCACTTTCCTGTAACATATGCAAGGAAAGGAATGCAGAGGAATGGAACTGAGCCATGGAACAGACATATGGGGTTGGGGAGGAGGAGTTAGCAGAGAGATCTGCGTAACTCTTATCCTACTTAGCACTAGTGCTGTTGAAGGTAGAACTCACAGCATAAGAATTCACTCTGGAACATAGAATAGGGTGTCTTTAGGTGTATATATATACATCAATGTTCAGAAAACGCAGAATCTTGTTAAAATTATAAAATCTGCTATTCTTCCATAATTTATTCATTTCTTTTGCAGTTGAAGAAAATGTGTTTAGGGCGAGTTACCTTTGGCATGTTTGACCATAATAAATAGTTTGGGTTTTTAAAACAATTTCAGAATGTCTAAGAATTAAATTTTTTTTCTGTGTAATTTTGTACATGTGAAATTTAGAGTCAAAATGTCACAAAACGCCCTCCAAATGATAAGACCAAAATATTATTTTAGATCAGAGCCTTGTCAGCCTTTTGTGTACACTAGAGTCTTTTGATTATTTTGAGAAGTCTGTAGTCTTGAAAGCATATCATATGAGAAGATAGATACTGATATGGAACTGCTAATGGAAACTTGTATGTAAGAATTTTGTTTTTTCTGGCTTCATAGAGCAAATCCTTGTTCACACAGAATAAGAGAGAAGAAAGAGGCAAGGGGATACATTACCTTTCTAAGTTAAGTGCAAGCATCCTGGATATTGTAACAGACTGGGAGTTGTGTTAGAGTTCATTTGATTCTCAAAGCATTTTGCGGCCTTTTGTTAGGCAGCACCCTGCCTTCCACATCACAGGCTGTCACACACACTTGTTGAGGATGATGCTGGTGATGTCATCAGTCCTTTTTCAGCAAAGTCTCCTGAAAATAAAGCTCAGATTGACTGTGCAGAGCTCCGGACCTAGTCCAGAATCAAGCACCACTTTGAGGGCAGGGACCTGCCCAGGGGTGCTGCTGACGTTTGAGATGGAGTGGTTCTTCACAGCACAGAAGTGTTCTATCACTGCGGGACACTTAATATCCCTGCCCTCTTCACTAGATGTTTGCAACACTCCCCAATCATTGCGATAACCATGACACCATGGACACCCCTACATTACCAAATACCCTCTGAGAGATACTGCCCCCTCTTCTTAGTCGGTAACCGATAGAAGATTGCCCCTTTGGTTCTGAAGATGTTAGCTTTGGGAACCTCAAAGGCTTAGGAAACTGCCAACACCCAAGATCTACTAACTTAACCCACCATTAAGCCACCATCTATTTCTGCCATGACCATGCTACTTTCATCCTTTATAATTGCCAGGCAGAAATAACAAATACTTTGGGATATTGTTGTTCATGACCACTATCCACCCCAAACTTTCCTATTAAATCACATGCAAGTGCTTTCAACCTGCTGCATTAGAATTAAGGCTTTGAGTTATTCACCGGGAAGGAAAAGTTCCAGAGGTTCAGAAACTTAGGAAGCAGTGTGGAGCCCAAGAGACCCAGAGAGGAGCAGCTCTTCTTTAGAGCACATGCAGCTTCTGAAATTCTTCTTCTGGGTGTGCATGTTGAAGAAAAGATGATCCCTCGGCTTCTGCAACCGCCTTTGCACTTGCTCCTTCCTCTGAAGAGCTCACCAGGAAGTCTCTCCGGGCGCCTTCTCCACACTCCAGACTTCCCACACTCAGCAGCACCTCCACCCTGACCCTGTCTGCTTCCAACTAAGTCGTTTCACTTCCTGTTGTCTGGGGCAGTCAACACATGTAAACTTTCAGAGCTGAGGTTTTTTTTTTTGGAGGGAAAATATTTTGAGGAATTTTTAGGGGGATTTCAGTAGAAGACCCGGGGATTCCCAGCACTGTTCTGCTATGCTAAGAATATTAAGCTGTAGTCCCCTAGATATTTGCAAAGTCACATTGTCTTTTCCCTTGTTTCTGAAAAGAACAAAACCATGCAGCCAAGAGCTGATCATTCCATTTTCAAGTTCACCTAGGTCAGAAAACCACTGTGGGCAGTTGCTTCAAGGCAGCTTGTAACTGCTTCCATGGAAGTCATTGTTTATTTTTATGTTTTAAATTAATTAATTAATTAATTAATATATATATATTTTTTTGAGACAGAGCCTCACTGTCGCCCAGACTGGAGTGCAGTGGTGCCATCTTGGCTCATTGCAACCTCCGCCTCCCAGGTTCCAGCAATTCTCCTGCCTTAGCCTCCCGAGTAGCTGGGACTACAGGTGCGCACCACCACACCCGGCTAATTTTTGCATTTTTTAGTAGAGACGGGGTTTCACTGTGTGAGCCAGGTTAACTCCTGACCTCGTGATCTGCCCACCTCAGCCTCCCAAAGTGCTGGGATTCCAGGTGTGAGCCACTGCGCCCGGCCGCAATTGTTTATTAAGAACAGCTACTTGGCCTTCGGGAATATAAATATTTAGACTACCAAAAAAAAAAAAACATGCAAAGAATTCATGAAGGTCTCTAGAAATTTGAAAAAAGTAGTGTAATGGTGAAGAAGGAACAGTCGTTGGTGTTCTGGATTAAAGTCCTAACTCTACCCACCGACTGCACTGGACAAATCACTCCACCTCTCTTAGCCTCAGGAGTCTCAGCTATAAAGTAGGAATAATAATATTACTTATGACAGGGGGTTTTGGAAAGGATTATGTAAAATAAAACAAGTGAAGAATGGAGCTAATTCCTGGCATATAGTAGTCACTTAACATATTGTAATTATGATGATGGTGGTTTTCCTACAGAAAGAACGGACACTGGAGAAAAGAAAGGTTTTGTCAGAGAGGGGAAGCAGAAAGGGAGGAAAAGTGAGGCTAAAGAAGTAAAAACAGTTTTTCCAATTACAAATTTATTAACCCCTAAAATAATGCTACAGTTTCAGAGAAAATTAGGAGCATAGAAAACAAACAAAAAAAAGCTAAAGACTGTGGTGACATATATGTAATTAACTGAACAAGAAGTAAGAATTTGAAAGCATTTGAATTAAGATCCTAGAATTCATAGCAGGTCTCCCTTCCCACCAAGAAGGCATGTTAATCTGGATTCTTTAGAGATAATAGAGATGTCTTAAATTCCTCTGGGTGCAGTAAAATGGCCCTAGCTTGCACCAGCCCCATTGAAGGGTAGAGATTAAATTGAAGATAACCAAGCACCTGTGATTCTTCCCACTGCCTTCTGGATCACCACAAAGAAATAAGGATTTGTCTTTTCAAAGAGGAGGAGAGCAGTAGCTCATGAGGCAGTGTTGATTGACAGTTCATGCTTGAAGAAAGGTATGAGTGCTGTACTCAATTTTAACTTAAAAAAAAATCTGAGACTTGTATTTCCTGTTAGAAAGCCCTGCAGAAGGGTGTGTCCAAGGATTCTGAAGAATTAATGACAGACATATGGGTAGCTTCTTAGCGACACAGGAGGAGATGAGGTGCACGTATGCCGTGTGTTGGGGGGGTAATGCGTGCTTGGATTGAAACTTGTCTGCTGTTTGCTGAGCCCCACTCCTCCTTCACAGTCCCTTTCAGGTCTCCATTTCTCCATGAAGCACTTTTAACACTGATCCACACTAAAAATAATGACAATAGCATATTAATAACAATAGTAATTACCATTTATTTAATGCCTACCAGTTGCTAGGCACTATGCTAGCAGTTTAGCATATAATATCTATTTCTTAACAACAATCCAATCCTAAAAACAATCCAACAAGCTTTATGCATATTACCTCTGATTTGTATAACGAGGAAGATAAGTTTTATTATCCTTGCTTCACAGATGAGGAAATAGGCTTAGAGAGGCTGTAGTGTGCTGAAGGCCTCATAGCCTGTTGCAGACACAGCTGGCATTTGGACACTTTCCTGAGGGCAAGGGTCTGGATGTGCACATCTTCTGTAGCCCTCACAGCACAGCCCTCAGTCCCCCTTGTTCTGCAAAAGGTCCTCAGCAAATGTTATTTGATTATGTGATTCTGTCAAAGGCATTCAAATGAGAGTGACTCCATCTTGAATAGGGGCTGGGTGAGATAAGGCTGAGACCTACTGGGCTGCATTCCCAGGTGGTTAGGCATTCTTAGTCACAGAATGAGATAGGAGGTCGGCACAAGATACAGGTCACAAAGACCTTGCTGATTAAGCAGGATGTGGTAAAGAAGCCGGCCAAAACCTGCCAAAACCAAGAGGGCGATGAAAGTGACCTCTGCTCATCTTCACTGCTCATTATACACTGATTATAATTCATTAGCATGCTAAAAGACGCTCCCACCAGTGCCAAGAAGTTTCAAATGACATGGCAACATCAGGAAGTTACCCTATTTGATCTAAAAGGGAGAGGAACCCTCAGTTTCAAGAATTGCCCACTTCTTTCCTGGAAAACTCATGAATAATCCACTCTTTGTTGCATATAATCAGGAAATAACCGTAAGTATACTCTGCGGAGCAGCCCGTGCCACTGCTCTGCCTATGGAGTAGCCATTCTTTATTCCTTTACTTTTCTAATAAACTTGCTTTCACTTTGTGGACATGCCCCAAATTCTTTCTTGCACAAGGTCCAGGTGCCCTCTCTTGGGGTCTCAATCAGGATCCCTTTCTGGTAACACTTCAAATGGATATTTGCCATCTACACATAGGGGTGGTACTATGGTGTGTGTACATCCTGGGGCTGGTATACAGGTAGAACCTGGATGTGATCTCTGAGAGAGCTCCAGGCACTGGCATCTACTAGCCACGTGCTGCCAGCAGCTGGGCTGCCTGCCTCTTGCTGAACTCATCCACATCCCAGAAAATGCCAGGATTTAGAGCCGGAACTGACCACTCACACCATCTGGACCATCCCCATCTATAAATCTACACATATAGGGTCTTTCTGAACGAGACTCAGAGAGCATGAGTCAACCAAGGTCACATAGCTAAAAGTGGCAGGTCTGGGACATGAATGCAGGTCACTTCCTAAACCTTCATCCTGCCCTTTTCCATGATACAACAGCAAGCTTGCGTGAGGGAATGTCAGAGCAGAAGAGGGCCTCTCCTGGCTGAGCTGTCCATGGTGGCGGTCAGTCTGGCCATTGGGCTGGGGTGGAGTGACACACATCACAAGCCTGTCGGTCATGCCCCACCCAGAACCACTCTGCAACAGCCCCAGGTGCACATGCAGGGCAGGCACGGAACCAGCCTGTGGAGACCATTTTGTCTGCCTGGAGTTAAGCCTTGTCGGTGATTCACAATGTGGACCAAGGGAGGTCTATTTTCTGAAAGTTTCATTCTGCATACTCCCTTAAAAACCCATTGTAATGTTCATCCAAGCAAACTACATGTTTGTGGCAGATTTCTCTAGATTATATTTGGCTTATTTTACCTACTTCAGATTTTATCTGTTATACCTGTCTAAATATTCTAGAATAAACTACAGGTATCAAAATCTTGGTTAACTATTTAAAAATAGGGATACATGCAGTTGAAAATACTTTCATTTTACAAAGAGATTTTTTTTAAAAATCCATACCAAGTTTCACAGATTCACTGTTTTGTTCTTTCCTGGAGGAAATTACCCTACACAATAAAACTATGTTCCCCTCGTGTTGCCCCTTCCCTCAGAGTAGAGCAGCAAACCCTTGGGCACATGTTATGTGAAAGGTTCTGTGGCAGGTAACAAAGAGCTATGAACACTCGTCTCTGTCCTCAAGGGGCTTACACTTCATTTGCAGAAAAACAACAACAGCTGGCAGGTATTGAATACCTTCCGTGTGCCAGGCACTATACCAGGCACTTTGTGTAGGCTATCGCATTGACTCCTCCTAACATGCTTAGCGAGATGCTACTAGTGGGTGAGAAACTGAGAGGCTCAGGGAGGTTTTGTGTTTTGCCCAAGATCACAGCTACTGTGAGTGGTCGGGCTGGTCTGTGTATGTGGCAGTCTGACTCCATGCACACCTACCTATTAAGTGCTACAGCCAGCAGGTGCCACCACTTAACAGTTGCTGCCGTGTATGGATTGGCTCCCCCACAAGGGTACAGACGCCTGGTAGATTCCCAATATCTTGCCTCTTTTGAATGCCCAACAGCCCCAGCAGTGCTGTGCTCCCAGTTGAGGTTGACTAAATGTTCTTTGACTGATGGCACAGGAGAGGGGAGACACGTTGTCTTGTGGTGCCCTAAGAATTGAGATGGACCTTATAAGGAATAAACTCTCTCAACAGTGAGGGTGAAATCAAGCCCAGGAACATTTCCTAGGACAGGCCTTGCCAAGCCTTGGCGAGGACCTGATCATCCAATGCTGCCAAGAAGCAATAGCTTAGACGTCATTATGTCCCATGCTCTCAAACAAGTTTACCTGTTGTACTGGAGAGTCGACTTTCAGTTCAGCGATCAGGAGCCCCCACATGCGGGTCCTTGCTTATGAACCTGGGGCAGCATTGAGGGGAGAGAAGCTCGGAGCCCAGCCTGCCCTCAAATGCTGAAGGTGGAGCTCTGAGCTGTAATAAGGCCTTGGTCCTGGCACCAGATAAAATGTATGTGTGTATGTATATTTATGCATCTATCTAGCCTTTATTCATTTATATAATTAAATTTTACATTTTGATGATGAAGCCGTAGACCCCACTGTACTTGTCTAGGAGCTGTGTTCTGAGCTCCACCTGCAGCTATCCCCATGTAGATGTTATGCGGCTCAGGGCTGAGGATGGGGAAAGGCAGGAATCAAAATAGAGGGGCCAAGTCCATTGGAGGCTGGATCCACCCTGGAATATGTCATCTGTGATATTTAAAGCCACTAAAGGCATTTTGCAAAAACCTTTAACATGCGGGTAGAGGGGCCTGGAAAAAAGTTATTGTGTTCCTTCCTTTAACCTCCCTTTCCACCTGGTGCTTCCTTTTCCAAGAGGAAAAAGGGTGCTACCTGTGTGAGTCGGCCAGGCCACTCTGCAGCCAAAGAATCCGGGGGCTGGTTCAGTGCCAGGCAGCACCACACCCAGGTCTGCTCTCCTGCACATTTATCTGCAGAGGCCCCGCACGCTGCTGGGGAGAAGAGGTGGGCTTTCTTGGCTGACTCATGCCAAGGAAGTGAAAAGCCCAGACACATTTGGTTCATCAATTCCTCTCAGGTCGCAGCCTGTGCTTACTAACCCGGGCAGTGTGCTCTGACACTGAGAAACCGGGTGTCTCTGGGAATCAGCGATCTCAGATCTGTGGGTGACATATAGGACTTGATGATTTGATCTTCATTTCAAGTGCCAGCTGCTTTTTTCTCTTCTTTTACTTTGTTTTTCTTTAACTCATTAGGGAATTTTTCAGTAGGATTAAGTAAAATAGATTCCTCAAACTTGTTCCCAAATTCAGATCCAACGAGGAATTTTCAACATCCTCTTGCTTCCTTGCCACATACAATAAATAAATACTATGGTCAAATATTATTACATCATGAGATTAACGTCTAAGGTGAGCCTTGTAGAAACAGCATTGAAAGAAGCCCCAGATATCCTGGTCCTGGTTCTGGAGACAGGGAGGCCTTCAGTCCAGGACTGGACTTTCTGCCCTTAAGGCAGGCCCAGCTCCAGGCTTCTCCCGCCTGAATACTACACACAGCTCCTAAGCCAGGAGCCCTATGTTGGCTCACGTACCCGGAACTTAAAGCAGACTTCTCCAGTGCTAGAGACAAATGGGAGGTAGCAATGCCTGAACAACTGACCCTTGATAGCTTTGGATGGACAGAGGTCTTCAACAAAGTCACTCTTTCTCATCTCAGTGGTCTTTGAAGAACCCCTTCCAGCTGAGCTACTGTGGAGTGAACTCAGCATGGTTGAGCATTCATCGGAGCCTACCAAGTGCTGTGAGGTGCCAGGCCCTGCCAGGCCCTGCAAAAGTAAGGAAAAATGTGCCCAGTTCCTGTCCTGCGTGGACTCAAAGGGTGGGCAAGCCTTGGGTTGACGATTTAGCCCAGGACAATGATCAGAGCACACTACTGATAAATGATTCACCAGAGCCCACTTTTCTCAGGGATGTAGACTTGACGAAATCCTAAAGAAGTTCCCTTATCTCTAGCATGTTCTCTTGCTTTCTGACATTTCCTACCCACTGTGGGGTTTAAGGGGGCTGATGAGGGAGGGACACAGATACACAGGTGTTGAATGAGCAGGATGTTACCTTGTGGACAACTGTGCTCATCCTCCTAGGACCTGGGAAGGATGGTGTAGAACTTTCCTGGCACCGTCCCACCTGCAGGAGAGGAATCTGGGGGATGTGTCTTACCAGTTCCCTCCGCCACTGGCAGAGAGCCTTCGCTCCCCAGAAAGCCTGGCCTGACCTGCCTGTGGCCCCAGCACATTCCTGAGGACAAAGAAATCCAGAGAAATCGCTGAGGCAGAGAGTCACAGAGGCTAAGGCCTGCGGAAGGGTGAAGGCCAATGGACCTCGGCAAGGCATTGGCAGGAGGCGTCGTGCTCCCAGGCCTGGCGGAGCTGCCTGCACCTCAGAGACCAGCCCTCCTGAGGACGAGGGGAAACAGCAGGTCACGTGGGAATGGCAGCATGAATACCCCACCCGGGGCAGAGGAACTTGGACCAGTGATGTCAGCCTCTCCTCCCTACACCAGCAGGAGAAAGTGGGAGGGCAGGCAGAGGTGCTGTTTCAGGCAGCTCTCCTGACAGAACTTTCCTTATGAAAATATGTAAGCACTTGGGGAAATAGGTTTGAATTAACTTCACACACACACAGTGAGGTTTCCTCAGTCCAACATGGCCTCAGCACAGGCTCAGAGTATTGCCTGTATAATTCCTGCACTGATGGACACAGGTTTAGGCGGTAGCAGGGACAGGTGCTGGATGGGAAGCTCTAGGTTCCTGCTTTTCACCCCCACCTAAGTGTTCTCTGAGACCAGGCACTGATCCTGGCCCGCCTGGAGCTTGCTCCACACTCCGAGGATCTGGGAGAGTTTCCGTGTTCGTGCCTGTCTGGCAGGCGGAGGTTTCTGTGACCTAGAAGCTGTCTGGGAGCCTGTCTGGCTCTGGTGAGCCTGCTTCCTGGGAGCAGCCCCAGCCTCCCCGCGTGTCTCATGCCCCCGGACTCAACAGGGGCTTGGAAAATCCTGAGACTGCATCAGGGTCCTTGGCCCAAATTCACACTGGAAGTTACTCTGCCTGGCTCCTAGGTGCCAAGGAGCCTATTAACACTAATGAGCTGCTCATTAGCATTGGGAGAAACCAGCCCAAACTCTGGCGGGAAGGGAGGGTGTGTGTTGCTCTAAATAGTTTGGTGCTTGGTCAGCCATCCTCCTGTTTGTGAAATCTGTCAGGCCCCTCACCAACAGCCTGGGGCTGGAAGCAGGCCTCCAATCGAGCTGGCAGCAACCCCAGCCCCCTAGGTACTGGCCACAGTGAAGACAACACTCGGGTTCGAGCCCCCTTCATCCTCAGGCCAGGAGGAGATTGAAGTCTCTGACCTGTCTTTGCAACCCCCTCCATTTAATTGTTAATGAGGAGAGAGCAGAGGGAGGAAGGAAAGGTAAGTGCTTCCCTTCTTGTCAAAGCAATCACTCTGCAGCTCAGCCACAGTTCTCTGACCAGTGAGGAGCCCAGGTGGGTCCCGTCGGCTCAGAAACGGTGAGCAGTTCTTTCCAGCGCTGGCCTCCTGAGCCCAGGAAGCCTTCTTGCTTTTCTTCTTCAGGTGAACGTAGCCCTTTCGAGTTGAGAAAAGAGGAGGAGATGGCCAGGCACAAAAAGCCATTCTCTAAAGATCTTGCCTAAGAAGAGAGAAATCAAAGCTAAACCCAGGCTCTGTATCAGATCAGGGACCACCCCTCATCTCAGCTGTCAACACTGCTGCGGTTCCAGGCCTCTTGGGTGAACTGGTTGGGCTGCCTGAGCAGTTTATTTCCAAAGGGTATAGGAGCCTCTGGGATAGAACTCACTCCAGAGGGAGAGCGAGGCATAGTGGGCCTCGCCAAGAGTGAAGCGTCAGGTGTCGGAGGCAAGTTGTGATCCTGACTTCTGTGTGGTTGCATCTGTTCTCCATCTGGTCCCTTGAAGACCTCATCTGGGTCACAGGAGAGAAAGGGCTGCCAGCAAAATACAGACACACACACACACACACACACATATATATACACATATATATATGATAAAATATTATTTAAAAATCTCAGCTTCGTCCTGCCACCCACCAACTGTGTGACTGTGGGCAGGTTACCTCACCTTTCTGTGCCTCAGCCTCCTCATCATTAACCGGTGATGCCCGAAGTGCCTGAGAGGGCTGCTCTGAAGTCATCGGAGTTTGTGTTTGTAAACTGTTTAGAACGTTGTAAATGCTAAATGTTACATACACGAAACCCAAAGCACCTGTAAGACAGGGCACAAGAAGCTCTAGTTTGAGACCATCTGACAGCGCCCAAGGAGGCAAGTGAAGCAGGCCTCACGCCTCTCCGCAGACCCCGAGAGGCTCCAGCACATCAGAGAGTAGCACCAGCTCAGCTCCTGCAGCACCCAGGGGTTCCTCCGCCAGCAGGGAATGCTTTGGGGACGCCGAGACAGCTGGGGCTGGAGTGCACATTGGAGAAGGGCCTGTGTGGGTGGGTAAGAGGTAGCTGCAGGTGGGCCGCTACTGTGAATGTAGCCTCGTCCACACCTGCTGGCTATGAGGCCAAAGAGGCTGGGTCACAGATAGAAGCCCCAGCACAGCTCCATTCAGAGTCAAAGTCCATTTCCCTATAGCCCCTAGGTAGCTCAGAGAAAGGTGAGGGTGGTCTCCTGGGAGGGGCCTGAAGCGCAGCAGTTCTCCTCACCTCATCTGTTATTCTGTTAAATTTAGTAGCCGAGTCCACTTAGGCCACTATAACAAAATGCCACAAGCTGAGTGGCTTGTCAATAACAGAAATGTATTCCTCACAGTTCTGGAGGCTGAGAAATCCAAGATCGACGCACCGGCAGGTTTGACGTCCTGAGGGCCCACTTTCTGGTTCACAAACGGCACCTCGCTGTGTCCTCACACAGTGGGAGGGGCACGTGAGCTCCCGGCGCGTTTCCTAAGGGCCCTCATGACCTAATCACCTCCCCAGAGGCCCCACTCCTAACACGATCACCTTGGTGGTTAGAATTTCACCATAAGAATTTGGGATGGACACAAATATTCAGACCATAGCATTTAGTAAAACTCCTCCGTTCTTTTGTGTTTCACTTCTGTGGGGCTGGGCTTCTTCCTGTTCATGAATACGAATCCCAATCCTTATGGACTGTGCTCACACGAAACCTTCCTTCCAATCCTTTGGCTCACTTACGAGGATGGCTGTTACAACTGACAGGCGGAGTCTATGAAAAGTCAACACGGAAAGGTGGGCCCTTTGAAAAGCAGCTGGAACAGGTGGAACAGGAATGGGAGGCCAGGCTGCATTTGAAAGGAAGGGTGATAATTAGGAACCCCTCATTTTAAAGAGGGGCTAGACCCCTTGCTGAAGACTTAACAAGAGGCTTCAGAACTGGTCCTGCTGGCTCCCCCCAGCCTTCACCCCAGCTCCCCTCTGTAATATAAGCAGAAAGCTAGGGAAAGAAGGAGAAAGAGGACAAGTGTTAGTCAATGTGGCATTCACAGGGAAAGGTGACTTCCTCCCCAAGCTAGGTGGAGACTTGGACGTGCTCTGAGACTGGGGGTTCCCTCTGAGTAGAGCAGAACGTGGTGACACTGGGAGAGCTCTTGAAGAACCTGACTTGTGTGCTGGGAGTTTGGAGGCACCCGTGAACTTTGAGCCCAAAACCTGGAGATTTCTGAAGGCAGAAGGCCCATGGGAGTGGCCTGGGCAGAGGAATGAGGTTACTGTCTGTCAGTTGCTTGGCAGTAAGCTAATTGGCCAAGTGAAGCAATGCCCTGCCCAGAGAGGAAGTTAAAGGCACAGGCCACAATGCTGGTCAAAGGGAGATATGGCTGCCCTGAGGGGGACTCAGAACAGGGGTATATCTGGATACAGCTTCCAAAAAACCTTGCCCATCATTTATGATAAGATCAGTGTACCATCAAAACTTCCAGGATCATATAGACCCTGACTGAGCCAGGGTGACACTGGAAACATCTCCCCACACAGACAGGTGGCTGGCCATGTTAGGTGGTCCCTGTCCCCCTCCAACCTAGAGACACTTAACCCATGAAAGGGAAAGTGAAGAATAAGAGGACTGACCACACATTCTACCTCCCTCAAATCCCTCGCTGAGGGCTGACTTTCCCAAGGAGAGGGAAGAAATGAGATTTAAATTAGATCCAAGGTTGGCATTTTGAACCAGACTGGACTGGACACTGAATGAATGTGATTGTTAGATTGTGGAATATACTTTAGACAGTCATTACAGGATGGGCAAAAGTGGTGACTGAAGAAAGAGAAAACCTTATCATACTTGTTTCCCACCTACTTGAGACTCCTCAAGCCATTTTTGCAGCCATGAACACTAGAAACTTTAAGAATATGTCTTTCTTTTGAAACACAAAATGTGGAGAAACTTAAAAATGGAGCAAGAGTGGCTGCCTTGTTTGGAGCAAAGATCTGAAAACTCTGAAACATTCTTCAAGCCTGGGGAGCTGCTTCTGAAGATTTGTTGATGCACGGTTTATACGTTTTCTAATGCTGCTGTAACAAATCACCACACAGTGGCTGAAAACAACACGACTTTATCATCTTACAGCTCTATAGGTTAGAAGTCCAACATGGGACTCACTAAGCTACAATCAAGATCTTAGGCCTTTCTGGAGTCATAGAGGTGAATCTGTTTGCTCGCCATTTTCAGGTTCTAGAGGTAGCCAACATTCCCACCTTCCTCGGTCTGCGGCCCATTCTTCCATCTTCGAAATCAGCAATGGAAGGTTGAGACCTTCTCCCTGCACCACTCTGACTTCTCTTCTGCCTTCCACTTCCACTTTTAAGGACACTTGTGATTACATTGGGCCCACCCAGATAATCCAGGATAATCTTTAGATCTTCAAGTCAGTTGGTTGGCAACCTCAATTTCACCTGCAAGTGTAATTCCCCTTTTCCATGCAACCTCACATATTTGCAGGTTCTGGAGATTAGGATATGGACAATTTTGGGGAGCCATTATTCACCTACCACATGTGGCTTACATATTATTGAATTCAACTTAATTTAACACAAATGCATATGATCCTCACAATACACCAGCCAAGATTCAATCACAAGCCATCACCTTGCCTCACAGGAGTAAGGAGAAGCCCGGCTTACTGTGAACCATGAAATGAAGCAGCCAAAAGACTACTGGACATTGATCGTGTCCACAGGGCCAAATGAAATCTATTCAATCCCACTTATGCCCCGAGCAGGAGAGCCCACAGGACACACGCCCTGCACTCACCTGCAGTGAGGATCTGAACTCCTGAGCTGCTGCCTGCCTCCACCCAAATGCTCTGCTGATACCAGCACTTACTCTTTCCACTGATAAACATCTTATCAGCATGGCAGGTATCTGGCTTTCGAAATCCTAGGTGGCTATGACCAGTTTGAGGTGCTACAAGATGCTGCTGACTTAGGGAATAAGAAAGGTAGAGCGCACTCTCATTAGGTTCCTGTGTGGTAAAGACAGCTGGAGCCACCAACCCTCCCAGCTTCAGGGAGGCCCGGGGTGGAAGAGTGTGCTGGAGACAGGACTCAGTGCTCTTAGCTGTGCCTCCTGGGATGCGAGACGCAGGCGGGGATCCTGGCAACTCTTCTGTATTTTGTCAGACTGATGTCTCATCCTCACAGCGCCTGGCTCAGGGTGCACTGACAGTTGCTGTCTGGACTCCAGATATGGAAATGGGATTCTAGCCATCACTCCCTGCCATGCTGGCCCAGCCGTGATGGGCCTTATGAGTGTCCTGGAGTGTTGAGGAGGTGTGAAGAGCAGAGCCCTTGTGGAGTGTCACCTCCTCACACCTTGCTGGGCCCTCTGGAGTCCAGGGAGTTCTCACCTCCATTAGGGCACCCTAGCAGGTTAGCTGGGCACTGGGGTAGGGGTGGCTCCTACCCCAGGGGTCCAGGGAGTTCCAGGGAGGGGTCCAGGGAGTTCTCACCTCCATTAGGGCACCCTAGTAGGTTAGCTTGGTCCTGGGGTAGGGGCAGGGACAGGGGCAGGGATTTGGTCCGGCATGACCCCTGGTCATAGGAATGCGTCCCCAGAGCGCTCCCTCCCTCAGTCCTGTCACTGGGGCACTTTGAGTTCAGCAAACTCACCGTTAGACCACTCTCAGCGATGGGCTCCTGGGCAGCTGAGACATCAGTGAGGGATTCCCTCCCCATGGCAGCACAGCCACCCCGCCCAACTGTTTTATACAAAAGCTCTCATTCTGTTTAAGAAGGCTCGCCAGCCTGCTGGCAAGGGTGAGACGGCCTGTTAAGCCAGAACCTCAACCTGTTGGGACTCGTTTACCCTTCTGAAGAGTGAGATGGGCCCATTGTGCCCTAGAATCACAATACCACCGTGACCTTGACTCAGAGAATGAGACGGGTCTACCCTTTCCTAGAAACATAATATGAGGCCTTGGCATCACCCTTCCGTGAGAACATTCATTCATTGAAGACAAGATCATCTTCCCCCTAAGAATGGACTGAAGGCCTTCCTTCCAAAGCACAAAAATCCACAAATCCACTCTAAGCACATTTTTTATAATGAGCACTATGACTTCATAATGGAAAAAAAAATCATTTTTAAATGTTTGAACAGCAAGGCCATGTAGATTGCAGCCAGACGAGACCACATTCCCAATTAAAATAAGCGGTTTCCAGTGTTCAGACACTTTGGTGGAGTTGTAGCCTGACAATAATTTTGCCACGGTTGTTTTAGGGATGAGTACCCAGGGAAGTTTCCTACCTCCGAAAGAACCCCGGACTAAGTCAGAAGACCTGGCTGTCAACCCCAGCTTTTTCTCTTTGCTGATGTGACCTTGAGCCTTGGTTTCTCCCTCTGTCAGGCGGGAGAGGGATGTAGCCCGGCCTGCCTGCCAACTAGGGTGTTGTGAAATTCTGATGAAATAAGGCGAGTGAAAGAGTGTCATCATCAGGTGGCCCTGGAGAGGAGAAGTGGCTGAGAATCCCCTGCAATGCTGGTGATTCTATCAGGCAACAGTAGCAGAGCATGTACCTGCCCATCACTCCCGCTGCCCTCAAGCCCGGCTTCCAAAGGATGCCCTCAGCCGGGACTAGGACTCCAATGGCAAGGTGGGATGAGACTGGAAGAGGGGCAATGACAGAGGGCGGCTGCGCCATGATTTCCTTCCTGGCTTCAGTGAGAGTTTCCACCCAGTCTGGCAGAGAGGTAGCGCCAGGATCTTCCTCAGGAGCACGTTTCCAGGTGAGGAGTCATTTAGGGAACCACACCGCAGCGATCTCCCACTCTCAGCTGGAGCTTTGGAACCAGACTTGCCGACAGCCATAGAAGTCGTCATGCGCTACTGCCCTAAGCCTGTATCCTCTAATACTGCTCCTTCCCAGCCACGCATGTTGATCCTGCTCAGCAAGAATCACAGAGAGCTCCGTATCTGGACCACGGACAGCTGACTTCCTAGAGAACTGCTTTCATGAAACTGTATTTTAGTGTGTAATGGAATATAGGCTTATGTTGAAGCTGAGAACAGAAACAGCATCTGTTTTCTGAGTCTACCAGGAAGATAGTCATTGCCTTGTCCTTGTCATAAAGACTTAGTTTCCCTTTTATCTTTGGTTTTCCTCTTTATCTAACTCATGGCATTCTGCTGCGTTTTGTGTATTCTCGTACACCATCCTCAGTCCTCTGTGGAAGGAGGAAGGGTATTGCAGCTGATGCTGTCAGTATCCCATGCTTATCCCTTGGACAAGTCCTGCCAACCAATTGCCTGAACCCGCACTTGCTCCTGAGGTTTATCCTCTCTCTTGACTGGAAACTGGGGAAGGCAGCATAGTCTAGATGCTGTGGAATGAACACATCTCCAGCAGGAGTTCTGCAATTCATCCTCGGGTGGAATAATTTCTCAGCATGTGTTTTGCATCTTTCCCCAGAGTTTCTAGGGTTAAGCTCTAGTGGCTTACTGTGGCAGCTGACTTTATAGGCTCCCTTTCCTTTTAGGGACCCCTTCCCCACTTCCTGGCAAGAACTACTTGCACTTCCCAAATACACTCTCTCTAGAAGTAGATCTTGAATCTTTGCTTGAAGATCCACTTCTAGGAGAATCTAAGCTAAAAGGGATATGAATAAACAGAAATGAATAGAAACCAGTAAAATGTCTTATATATTACAAATAATCAAATAAATGTTCGCTGCGTTAAGGAGATAACAATGCAGTGTATTCTCAACACTTAGCGCAGAGCTGAGCACAGAGGAGATGTTCAATAAATGCTTGAAAAGGAGGTAAAATGATCCTAGCTAAGCACAGGTTGGATGATCAGCCAGAGGATGTATCACAAATGGGCTTGAAGAATCATTGACTAAGTGGAGAAGCCAAGCTTTGAGGATCCATGTAGATTAGAGTTTTATGGGTATGACCTGCTACAATAGAGGTGGGAGCCTTGTGAATGCTAAGAATGGGGCTAGCTTGGGATTTTCCGTTAGTCTTATTTCTGTAGTGGATTTTCTTTGATTACACAAAATTTATTTCAAACACCTTTATTGAGATATAATTTATACACCATAATATTCACATTTTATAGTATAACAGTCACTGGTTTTTAGTATGTTTATAGATTGTATAACTAATTCCAGAATACTACCTCCCCCAAAGAAACCTGTACCCATTAGCCATCACTTCCCACTCAACTCCCCCAAGCCCCAGCCAAGCACTAATCTATTTTCTATTTCTACAGATTTTCCTTTCATAGACATTTCATATAAATGGAATCCTATAATATGGGATCTTTCATGACTGGGTTCTTTCATTTGGCATAATGTTTTCAAGGCTCATCTATGTTGTAGCATGAATCAGTACATCATCTTTTTCATTGCCAAATAATATTCTATTATATGAATACATCACATTATCTTTATATATTCATCAGTTGATGGACATTTGGACTCTTTCCACTTTCTGGCTGTCATGAATAATGCTGCTATGAACATCCATGTACAAGTTTTTATGTGGACCTATGTTTTCGTTTCTCTTGAGTATATACCTAGGAAGAATTGCTGGGGCATATGGTAACTCTATGTTGAACTTTTTGAGGAACTGCCAAATTGTTTTCCAAAGTAGCTGCACCATTTACATTCCCAGCAGCAATGGAGGAGGATTCTGATTTCTCCATATCCTCACTAATATTTGTTATAGTCTTTCTTTTCTAGTATATTCTCCTAGTGGGTATGAAGTGGCATCTTATTATTGTTTTGACTTTTCCGTAATGACTAATGATGTTGAGCATAATTTCATGTACTTATTGAACATTTGCATTCTTCTTCGGAGAAATGTCTATTCAGATCCTTTGCCCATTTTAAAATTGTGTTACTTGTGCTTTTATTGTTGAGTTGAAGAGTTCTTTATATATTCTGGACACTAGACCCTTATCAGATATACGATCTGCAAATATTTTCTCCCATTCTGTGGTTGTTTTTTCACTTTCTTCATAGTGTCTGTTGAAGCACAAGAGTTTTCCATTTTGATGAAATCCAACTTACCTATTTTTGTCTTTGGTTGTGTTTGCTTTTGGTGTCACATCCAGGAAACCATTGCCAAATCCAAGGTCATAAAGATTTACATCTAAAATTTCTTCTAAGAGTTTTTTAGTGTTAGCTCTTATATTTTGGTCTTTGATCCTTTTCAAGTTAATTTTTGTGCATGGTGTAAGGTGGGAATCCAACTTCATTCTTTTCCATGTGGATATACACTTATCACAGAACATTTTGTTAAAAAGACAATTCTTTCTCCTAGTTAATTATCATGGCACCCTTGTCAAAATTAATTGACCATAAATGCAAAGGTTTATTTCTATATTCTCCATTTGATTTCATTCATCTATATATCTATCCATATAGCAGTACCACACTGTTTTGATTATAGTAGGTTTGCAGTAAGTTTTGAAATTGGGAAGTGTGAGTCCTTTAACTTTGTTCTTCATTTTCAAGACTGCTTTGGCCATTCTAGGTCCCTTGGATTTCCATATGAATTTTAGTATCAGCTTGTCAATTTCTGAAACAAAGCCAGCTAGGATTTTGATAGGGATTTTGTTAGACTTGTATATCAATTTGGGGAGTGTGGCCATCTTAATATTAAGTTATCTGGTCCACAAACATCTTTTTGTGGAAAAGACAAATATGTCTTTTCATATATTTAGATCTTCTTTCTTTTTCTTCAACAGTATTTTGTAATTTTCAGTGTACAAGTCTTACACTTCTTTTATTAAATTTATTCCTAAGTATTTTATTCTTTTTGATGGTATTGTAAATGGAATTGTTTCTTAATTACATTTTTGATTGCTCATTGTTAGTGTATAGAAATACATTGATTTCTGTATGATCCCACAAAATTTCAAAATCTGTTTTTTTCCCCTACAAAGTCAAGAATCATTATTTCCAAGAAATGTTTTCTCCATCTTAAGGCAAGAGATTATTTGAAGCCTGCCATAGAGCACCCAAAGCTTGGGGTTGTCCTTGAGAGAAAACAAAAAAATTCCTGGTGCCGGGAACTGTAGCACATGGTTTGCTTAGTCTTTAAGATAAGGTAGGCTTACAGAAAGTCATGAAGTTTAAAATGTCTGAGAAGTCCTTGAGCACAGAACACAGATCTGGGAGTAGTACAAACCAGTTACAAAATGAAACATTAAGCTCAAAGAGCTGGCAGTATAATGACATGTGCAGAAGAAATGCATGTTAAAAAAAAATAAAAACAAGACAAATAAGTACTCTCTCAGGGAAAATGAGCATATGCATTCCACTACCAACTTTGGGCACTGGTTATGAAATTTAGAGCTTGGTTAGATTTTAGGGTCATCCAGCCTTCTCTGAATTTGCAGTTAAGAAAACTGAGTCTAGGCTGGGTGCGGTGACTCAAGCCTGTAATCCCAGCACTTTGGGAGGCCGAGGTGGGTGGATCACGAGGTCAGGAGTTTAAGACCAACCAGGCCAATGTGGCGAAACCCCATCTCTACTAAAAATACAAAAATTAGTCAGGTGTGGTGGCACGCACCTGAGTGCCAGCTACTCGGGAGGCTGAGGCAGAGAATTGCTTGATCCCAGAAGGCAGAGGTTGTAGTGAGCTGAGATCGCGCCACTGCACTCCAGCCTGGGCGACAGAATGAGACTCCGTCTCAAAAAAAAAAGAAAGAAAGAAAGAAAAAAAAAAGAGAAAACTGAGTCTGGAAAGGTGAAGTGGCTCAGGGTCCTATACAGGAGAAAAAGCAGAGTTTGGAAACAAATTACCCAAGACATTACCACTATGAGACTTTGGGAAAGGTTGCTAAACTTCCATCAACGTTAGTTCTTCACCTGTAAAAAAGGGAAAAAAAGGATGTCTACCTTGCAGACTGGTTGTAGGAAATCAGTTATTCAGTCAATAGTCTTTCCTGGGCACCGTGTGCCAGGCACTGCATTTGGTGCTGAGAATAGAGTGGAGAACAAAAGACATACAGCTCATGACCACAAGAGTAGTTTCAGGTTGAGAAGTAAATGAGATAGATAAGTAATAGGGTGTGAGGCTTAGCTTTTTTCCTCTGGCTCATTGTATTTGCTCAGTTATTTTTCCCAAATGTGGGGTCCTTATTGTACTCTTTTGTTTGTTTGTTTGTTTGTTTTTTGAGACAGAGTTTCACTTTTATCACCCAGGCTGGAGGGCAATGGCACGATCCTGACTGACTGCAATCTCTGCCTCCTGGGTTCAAGCGATTCTCCTGCCTCAGCCTCTCAAGTAACTGGGATTACAGGTGCCCACTGCCACGCCCAGATAATTTTTGTATTTTCAGTAGAGACAGGGTTTCACCATGTTGGCCAGGCTGATCTCAAACTCCTGACCCCAGGCGCTCTGCCTGCCTCGGCCTCCCTTCCAAAGTGCTAAGATTACAGGTGTGAGCCACTGAGCCCAGTCTGTACTCATTTTTTGAATCCTGAGTGCCAAGCCCAGTGCTGGACACGTTGTAGACTCTCAGTAACTGTTGAACTCAACAAATCTTCTTCATTGTACCCCAAGTCAAAGGAGGACTTTAAACACATAAAGGAAGAACAGAGTTTGGCGTGGTGAGGACGTAGAGCATTTCAGGAGGAGGTGATGACCAGCATGAAAGCCTGGCATTAGGCCAGGTCCTGGTCCCAAGGAAAAGGTAATTATATCAGTTGAGCAAAGGTTTATTCTATTTTATTTTTTAAATAGAAGCTAATCTCTTGATAAAACAAAACAAAAAAACTTTCTGGTCCCTTTTTCCTTCTAGTCACATTCACATGTGATGGTCTTTTCCCACAGAATAAATCAGTTTAGCTAGGAAGACTAAGTTTTAAAATAGAAGTAAATGCACTTTATATCAACATCACTCTGAGAGAAAAATAAAAGCATACCATCACAAGTTCGAGCCTGTCCAAACTGGGATGATAAGAACGATGAAGGCAATAAAATTACAAGGAGAAAGGAATTCAGGCACAGGAACAGGAGTCCAGGCCCCCAGGGCGTCACTGTGGATTTCTGTATGGGAAGGCCCCCTCATTCTTCCAGTTGGGGCTGCAACAGCTTGTGGTTTGCAGTCCCGCTGGGAGGGGGCAGAGAGCTCAGAAACCAGGCTGGGAGCAGGGAGCAGCTGGTTATCATGAACCATGTATCAGGCATTACACAGACAGCCAGGTCCCTAATCTCTCCTTGCCTCATAAAATCAGCCCTCTACAGACCTTATGAGAGAGCGAAAAAAGGAGTTGATGTTGAAAACAATACTCAAATGGAAAGCCAGAGGGCTGGATTTTAGATTCGACCCTGCTGCTCCTTGGTGGTACGATCTTGCTGGGCTTACCTCAACTCTGAATATCAGTTTCCTCATTTGTAAAATAAGAAGCTGGAATGAGACGAGGTGTGTTAAATCCCAAGAGGATTTTGTAATTTTTGTAATTTTCAGTGTACAAGTCTTGCACTTCTTTTGTTAAATTTATTCCTAAGTATTTTATTCTTTTTGATGCTATTGTAAATGGAATGCCCATTTAGGGAGTAAGAGGAGTAGAGGAGTGCCCCTTTACTGTATCTCATCCATGGCAGCATGACTAATCAATCGCCCCCCACTATCCTTCCAACAAGCTCCCTGAGCTCCTTCACAGACCCGTGTTGCACAGAACCAACACCAATCATTTGGAACTGGAGTGCAAAATACAACTTAGTTGCCATCCTCGAACAGATGTACAAGGCTTTCTTATGTGATTTTAAATCAGTTTCTGTAGATTTGTCTTGTCCAGGCTTCCCACTGCAGTTGCCATGCAGCAGAAACTGAATGATTCCAAAAAGTCAAGAAATAACCATGATGGCTCTTTGTAAGTGTAAGCCTGGTGAATACTAATATTTTGGTAGAGGACTCTCAACACTGCCGTCATGCAGTGAGGGCTTGCTGAAGGAAGGGAACCTCTTGCTGAGTTTGGTCAGGGATGGTCCAGATGGAGGTTGAGTAGCAGAAGAGACATGGAGAAAGAATTTTGAAATTCTTTCCCCCTGAAATATAAACTTGTGCTTCTGTGCTATGATTCATTTCATTCCATGCAATAATCATTAGAGCAGGGTTGCTAGGAAATTAGCAGCTATTAGTCAGATGAGTTTGGACAGGAATGTGTCACTTATACAATGCTAACAGGGAAGGGCTTTAAAGTATACGAAACTGGTCTCCATCCAGTTCTACTCAAGGAAACACAGTGCAGGGCTTTTTAGACACAGCAAGGTGGAGACTCATTCTCAAGGTGATCTAATTTCCAGGGATGGGTGGCCTGGAATACTTCCCCTGGGTCTCATTCCATCTGCCTGGCTGTCCTTGCTTTCCCTTAGCTGCTGCCTGGCTTCTGACCCTGAGCCTGGCCACTGGGTGCCCGGGACCAGAGTGATTGCTGAGTGGGGAGGAAGATGACACTTCTTTAGAAGGAGTCCTGGAAAGCTAACTCATCCCCAAAGAATTCAGCTTCTGGAGCTGTGAATTGGAGTTTCTAGGAATAACCAGACCCATCTTTTGAGAGGCTAACCTCACCCCCACCATCCCTTCTCCTCCTTCCCTGCTTTGCTGCTGTCCACAGGACTCACTACTAGTCAGCATCCTATGTTTTAATGATTGATGTCTTCAGGGTCTCTCTCCACTTTCTGGCACAGAAGCTCCGTGAGGGCGTGGGCTTTTGTCTGTTTTGTTCACAGCCATTTCTTCGGTACTTCCAACAGTCTCTGAAACTTACTAGGCACTCAACAAATATCTGTTAAATGACTGAATCCATTCATCTATTCAATATTTTGTTCATCCAGATAAGAAAACCTTTATTGAATACCTGCTGAATGTCAGGAATTATTCCTCGGGTCTGGGATCGGGGTCTGGGAGGAGGTTTGAAAAGATAAGGAAAGTTCCACTGAGGATTGGAGGAAAGGGTAAAATGACAATACCCTTCTTTGTGGATCACTTCGTAGTTTACCAAGTGCTCTCATGTCCACTGTTTACTTGTGCTTCAAGTCAGCCTTTTGAGGTAAGTGTGCTTATCATTGTTTCTCAGAGGAAGAAATAGAGGTTCACAGAAATTAGGTAACTTATCCAAAATCACATAGCTACTAAGAAATAAAGCCTGGGCTTTCACTAAATATGTAAATGTTGCTTTCGGCATCTGGCCATGACCCTCCCTCTCTATCCCAAGTCTTTCTAGCAAGCTGCTTTCCAGAGAGGCAAAGCTGTTCAACAATCATGGTTTGACAGAAGTCCCTGATAGAACAGAGTATCATATGAGTGGTGGCAAGTTTTTTTTTTTTTTTTAAATGCCTTGGCTTGAGATTAGAGTAGTAATAAGCTCTAAAAACAGTAAATTAGTCATGATTCTTGCCCACAGGATGAGAGAGCATGCATGGAAAAGAAACATTCCAGTTTGGAATCAGAGTTCCCATATAACTAAGGTTTTGGAATCGCCCAGAATACCCATACGCAGGATTCCCCCTAGATTAGTGATCTTATGTCCAGGGAATTCCTGGTTTGGATTATAAGTGAAAGTCAAATCTGTTTCTGATCAAGTTTTGGCTTTGATACCCTTAGTGATGTACTCCCTTTTCCCAGACCCCCAGGAATTTAGTGCCCTAGTCCTGAAACTGGTGACTGGAAACACTTGGAAATTCTTGTGATTGAGCAACTGAGGACTCCAAGTAAACCCCTAGCACTCAGGACACACCCTGTGTTTGAGTTAGTCCTGAGATCGCTGAAGGAAGTTTAAATTCTGGTTCCGAGAAAGTGCCTGTTTATCTTTGTGTGTTACAGGATCACTGGAGGTCCAGGGCAGTGTTCTTGGCCTGCCTCATGTAGGAGGATGAGGGGTGAGTGGGTTTCACTACAAATAAAGATCTTTCAGGTGAATATTTAAATAATGAAATTTCTTCCAATAAAATTTTTCTTATATCCTACTCATATTATTTTCTTCAACTACTTATTTAGCTTATGAAAATAATAACTATTTTAGTTAATTTCCTTTACTAGGCCCTCAAACAAAAATCACATCTGTGATAGAAAGGGCCTAGATATTTGCTCATACCCTTGTAAACCACACTCCTTTTTTAGACTGGGAGATGGGAAAGGGGGCAGTCATGTCCCTGCATCTCAGTCTGCGGACCCAAATCCCTGCTGATGGGGAGAGCCAGAAAATGACAGTAGAAAGTAGGATGCTTCCAGAGGAGGCAGGGTGTGCAGTTCTCGGTGTCACAGCTTGAACTTAGAAAGCACAGACTCAAAAACAACAGAGGATCAACTGTGGTTTCAACACAAAACTCAGAATCTAAGTGCTTGGGATTACTATGGTCTTAGAGATAGACTGTTAGGTCTTGTTGCATACAAGGTTATTTAGGGTAAAATGACGAGTACATATACAAAGTAAAAGACAGCATCCTTTCCCTTGAAAAATATACTGATGGTCAGGGTATACAGAACATACAACACAAAACAATTGGAGAATGATAGACGAATGTCACAATGTGGAATAAATTAGACAGAAGGAGCAGAGGCGATATGACTATGGAAGGGGATCAGGTGCCCAGGCTGCATGTACATTTTCTCCCTACTCTGTCCGCATTGTTCTTTGAGGACATCAGCTCCATCCTAAAGCATCCTAAACCTAAAATCTTCATTTATTCTTTCTCATTTTCTTTTCCCTAATGAATATTGTCACAGGTTTCCAGCAAGGGCAGAGTATCATACGTTAATTAGAAGATAGAGAGAGATGCACAGAAATAGCAAACAATAATATAATAGAGAAATAAATATAATATATTGATGATAAGAAAAACAATAGAAGATACAACATTATCAGGGGTAAAAGAGATTAAGAATCAACAGCATGTTTTATAAAGAGAATAACCAGCTGACCAATAAACATATGAAAAGGTGCTGAACTTCACTAGTTATCAGGGAACTTGCTATGATCTGAATGTTTGTATGCCCCCAAAATTTACATGTTGAAATCCTAACTCCCAAAGTGGTGGTATTAGGAGGTGGAGATTTAGGGAAGTTATTAGGTCATAGAGGCAGTGTCCTCATAACGCAATTAGTCTCCTTATAAAAAGGGCCCGGACGGGCATGGTGGCTCACGCCTGTAATCCCAGCAGTTTGGGAGGCTGAGGTGGGTGGATCACCTGAGGTCAAGAGTTCAAGACCAGCCTGGCCAACATGGTGAAATCCCATCTCTACTAAACACACACACACACACACACACACACACACACACACACACACATTAGCCGGGTGTGCTGGTGCATGCCTGTAATCCCAGCTACTTGAGAAGCTGAGGCAGGAGAATCACTTGGACCTTGGAGGTGGAGGTTGCAGTGAGCCAATATCGTGCTGCTGCACTCAAGCTTGGGTGACAGAGCAAGACTCCATCTCAAGAAAAAATAAAAATAAAAATAAGGCCCGGGAGAGATCCCTTACCCCTTCCATCATGTGAGGGCACAGCAAAAAGGCACGATCTATAAGCTGGAAAGTGGGCCATCACCAGATACTGACTGCTTTAATCTCAGACTCCCAGCTTCCAGGACTGAGAAACAATTTTTGTTGTTTATAAGCTGTCAGCTCAAATGGACTACAGTAGAACTGCAAATTAAATATCTCACTGTTACACTACCACACATCCAGTTGAATGGCAAAAAGGAAAAAGACAGGCAATACTAAGTTTTGGTAAGGATATGGAGTAACTAAAACTCTCACATATTTATGATGAGAATGTAAGTATCTCTACTAACAAAGTTGAATACATATATACCCTATGACCCAGCAATTCCACTCAACTGAAATGTTCATATATGTTCACCAAAAGACAAGCAAAAATGTACTTAGGAGCACTATTTATTATAGTCTCAACTAGAAACCACAAATGTCTGTCAACAGTGGTATGTATAAAGGAATTATGCTATATGTATATGATGGAACCCTATACAGCAATGAGAGTGAATGAATCCCAATTCCAACTATGTGAAACACCAAGATGAATCTCACTCACAGAATGAAGGTGAAAGAAAGAAACCAGCCACAAAACAGTAGATACTACAATTTTCTTTCTATAAAGTTAAAAAACAGACAAAACTCATCAGTTAGAAGTCAGAATAGTAGTTACCCTTGTTGGGGCCAGTGACTTAAAGAGGGCATGGGGGAGCCTTCGGGATTCTGTCACTGTCTGGTTCATCATCTGGGTACTGCTTATACAAGTGCGTTTTCTTTGTGAAAATTCAGTGAGCTGTACACATTTGATCTGTGCACTTTTCTGTTTGTATATCTTCATAAAATTATGAAGATAAAAATCAATGGTGCATACAAGAGTAAAGTTGGAGTCTTACCTCACACCATATAAAAAATTAACTCAAAATGGACCACAGACCTAAATATAAGAGCTGACAATATAAAACACTTAGAAGAAAACATAGGTATAAATCTTCATGAACTTGAGTTTGGCAATGGTTTCTTAGATATGATACCAAAAACACAAGCAACAAAGAAAAAAATAGATGCATCGGACTTCATCAAAATTGAAAACTTATGTGCTTCAAAAAGCACTATGAAGAAAGTGAAAATATAACCCACAAAATGGGAGAAAATATTTGCAGATCATATATCTGATAAGAATCTAGTATCTAGAACATATAAAGAACTCTTAAAAATCAACAATAAAAAGACAAATAATCATATTTTTAAATGGACAAAGGATTAAACAGACATTTCTACAAAAAAGATATACAAATGTTCAATAAGCAAATGAAATGATGTTCAATGTCATTAATCATTAGGGAAATACAAATCAAGACCACAGAGATACCACTTCCCACACAGTATCATGGCTAACATAAAAAGGACAGATCCAGACAATAACAAATGGTGGTGAGGATGTGGAAAAACTGGAACTCTCATACATTGTTGGTGGGAATATAAAATGGTGTAGCTGCTTTCGAAACCAGTAATGCAGTTCTTCAAAATGTTTGACATAGAGTTACTCTATACTCCATATATTCTACTCCTAGGTATGTACTCAACAGAAATGAAAACATGTGTCTACACAAATAAGTGTACATAAATTTTATTGCAGCACTTTCAAAATAGCCAAAAAATGTGAAGAGAGCCCAAATGTCCATCAACTTATGAATGAATAAGCAAAATGTGGTATATCTATATAATTGAATATTGTTCAACCATAAGAGGAATGAAGTACTAATGTGTGCTGCAATATAGATGAATCTTGAAAGCATGTTAAGTGAAAGAATCTAGTCAAAAAGGCCATGTATCATGTAATTCCATTTATATGATATGTCCAGAAGAGGAAAATCCATAGAAATAAAAAGCATATTAGTAGTTGCCAGAGGCTGTGGGAAGGAGAGAATAGGAAGTGATTATTAATAGGTACTTTTTTTTTCCCTGGGGAGGGGAGTGATAAAAAATATTCTGGAATTATACAGTAGTAATATTGCACAACTTTGTGAATATACTTTAAACCATTGAGTTGTACACTTTAAAAGGTTCCATTATACAATGTGTGAATTATATCTCAATTTTAAAAATCTGGCAGAGGGAGACAAAATAAATTAAGTAATTAGGTAATATGAAAAAAATCAACAGCACAGTTAAATTACTTTGTTGGAGACCATCTTTGTATCCCTTGCAAGAGCCTGCTGGATTCCATTCTAAACCTACCACGCTGAAGAGTATGAGATTACGAAGCAGGGATGTGTACACTGTTATCTATCCCCACTTTTCTACCTGTAGTACCTCCCACCTTGCCTTGTTCCTAGATGTTCATTTTTGCCTTATAGACCAGGGTTTCTCCAAGTGTCACCTGAGTCCAATTGCATCCCAAATCTCTTCCAATGCTTGTGCAAAATTCTTGGGCCCCATTCCACATACACTGAAACAGAAACGCTGTGGGTATAACTCTGGACTTGACATTTTTAACAAGTTACCCACCGATAAAAAAAATAATATTATTAATAATAGTAGCTAATATTTATAAAATACTATTAATATGTGCAGGCACCATTCCAATTGCTTTACATAATGACTTATTTAATCATCAGCACAATCTATGACTAGGTACTATTAGTGTCCCCATTTTACAAATGAGTAAACCGAGATACTGATAGATTAAGAAACTTTCCCAAAGGCATAGAACTAGCAAGTGTAGAGCTGAGAGTGAAATGCAGGCAGTCTAGCTTCAGATTGCAACCAGGCACAATACTTTCAACCAGGGTGCAATACTACCTCTTCTCCTCATTGATTCTTATGCTTCAGTATAAGACTCACTGCAATGATTATTATTTAATGCATCACTTGCACCTGCAAAAATAAAAATCTATATCTCTGCCTTTGATGTGGAAATTTGCAAAACCCAATCATCTTAAGGGGAATGTGCCAAGCTGGTGTGAGATAGTAAGTTTGGAAGCTGGGACAAGAAACTCATACACCTTTAGGAAGAGACCACGCCTGTTCCCCACCCCCAATTAATGAACTGCAATGATGCAAACCACCCAGAGAAGAGGCCTGTCTGCCACAGGAGAAACCTGGCCTGAGTTCCATTCCGAAGCCTGGACCAGCCTTCCCCCATTATGCTTCTGACTCACCAGGGCAAGGTGGGGGAGCCTTATTTGTGGGTGTCATTGTTCTTGTCACAGAACTTGGTCAGGCCTGTTAGGAAGTCCCAGTCAGCTTCAGGTTGTCTACTGATGGCCCAGGCCACTTTCAGGCTGGAATTGGGTCTCACAGCTTCTGTGTGACCAGAGTCACCACGGCCACAAAGGCCAGGGTTGGCTCCACATCACATGGCACCATCCAATGCAGCTCTCCCAGGTGACAGGAAGCACACTGACAAGAGCTTGGTGTTGGATGGTGGAAAGTGCACTAGCCTGGGATGAGAAGACACAGGAAAAATTGCTGCATCTGCCCTTGTGGGTGGGTACAATGGGCAGTCATGCACTCTCTACAGCCTCAGACACCTCACTTGTAGAATAAGGAAAATATTTCCCAGCCAACGCCTCTGCAGGTGGCTAAGATGACTGATCAAGATAACATCAGTGAAACTGCTTCCTCCAGCATTGGTGTCATTCTGAATTGCCAACCTATAACTCTATGTCCGGCCTTCCCCATCCCTAAAGGACTGGAAATCACTCACTCATTCAACAAATATTAACTGAGTGAACGTGTGACTTTCCATGTAGATAACATGGAGAGCTGCAAAGTGGCCAATAGGCATCTGAAGGCTGACGCAGTTGAAGTAGAACTCTTGTTTCTCCAGGAAACCTGCCCCTCTTCCAGCTTGCCCCATCTAGGAAACAGCATCCACATCCATCCACTTGCTGAAACTAAACCTCAGGAGTCAGCTTTAACTTCTCCCCTCCTTCTTTCAATCCCTGAGAAAAGCCTTGAACATACACTTGAGCCTGTCTCCCACGTGCAACACCGCATTCCAGTCCAGTGCCACCATCTGGCTCTTCATCCATGGCCCCACCTCCATGTCAGTCTCTCTGCTTCTTTTCAGGGGCTCTATACTCAGCAGGCAGGACAAATCACATCACGTCCCTCCCCTGCTGGGAAATCTGCAGTGGCTTCCTGGTGCACTTTAACTAAAAGCCATGCTGTCAAGGCCCAACATGACCTGGCCCCTTCCCCTCCTACATGGCTCCCCTTTACTGTATTCCAGCCACTCCAGCCAGCCTACTTACTCATCCCAGCATGCCAAGCTCATTCCCATCCCAGACCTTTGTGCTGGTTGCTGCCCCCATCCTGGAATGCTCTTCTGCCAGAACATTGCCTGGCTCCTTCTCATCACCTAAGTTTCAGTTCAAGTATCATATCCTCAGTGAAGCCACCACTCCCTGTCCTGTGTTACTTCTACCCCTTTATCTGTTCTAGTTTCTGTTATGATCTGATATTGCACCTGTTAGGATCTGATGTTATCCTAATTATGTGTTTATCTACATGTCAAGTATCTGTCATTTCCCTTAAATATACTCTGTTTCACAAGAGAGGCACTTTGTCTGGTTATCCGCAGCTGTTGCAGGAAGTCAGAGACCCCGAACGGAGGAACCAGCTGGATCCATGGCAGAAGAACATAAATTGTGAAGATTTCATGGATATTTATTAGGTCCCCAAATTAATAATTTTATAATTTCTCACACCTGTCTTTACTGCAATCTCTGAACACAAATTGTGAAGATTTCATGGACACATATCACTTCCCCAATCAATACCCTTGTGATTTCCTATGCCTGTCTTTACTTTAGTCTCTTAATCCCATCATCTTTGTAAACTGAGGAGGATGTATGTTGCCTCAGGACCCTGAGATGATTGCGTTAACTGCACAAATTGTTTGTAGAGCATGTGTGTTTGAACAATACGAAATCTGGGCACCTTGAAAAAAGAACAGGATAACAGCAATGTTCAGGGAATAAGAGAGAAAAGACCTCTGACTGCCGGTGAGCTAGACGGAACAGGGCCGTATTTCTCTTCTTTCAAAAGCAAATAGGAGAAATATCGCTGAATTCTTTTTCTCAGCAAGGAACATCCCTGAGAAAGAGAGTGCGCCCCTGAGGGTAGGCCTCTGAAATGGCCCCCTTTGGGGCGGCTGTCTTTTACGGTCGAAGCCAAAAGGATGAAATAAGCCCCGGTCTCCTGTAGTGCTCCCAGGCTTATTAGGATGAGGAAATGCCCGCCTAATAAATTTTGGTCAGACAAGTTGTCTGCTCTCAAACCCTGTCTCTTGATAATATGTTATCAATGACAATGTGTGCCCAAAACTTCATTAGCAATTTTAATTTCGCCCCACCCTGTGCTCCTGTGATCTCGCCCTGCCTCCATTTGCTTTGTGATATTTTAATACCTTGTGAAGCATGTGATCTCTGTGACCCACACCCTGTTCATACACTCCCTCCTATTTTGAAAATCGCTGATGAAAACTGGTTTTATGGCTCAGGGAGTGTCATGGAGCCTGCCAACATGTGATGTCTCCCCTGGACACCCAGCTTTAAAATTTCTCTCTTTTGTACTCTTTCCCTTTATTTCTCAGATCAGCCGACGCTTTAGGGAAATAGAAAAGAACCCATGTTGAATAACGGGGGTGGGGTTTCCCCCAATATCCAGCTCCTAAGGCTTAACACATAACTGGCATTTAACAAATATTTCTCAAAGGGATGAATTGATACTATTACTGCACTGCTTTAAAATACATTTTTCTTGTTCTGGAAAGAATTTAAAAGGGTTATAGAACTGAATAAAATGGAATAAGATTTGTAAAATACCAGCCTAGGAAATTAGGTTTTTTAAGAAAGAGGGTAGGATACTTAGAAGAACTCTTAGCCTCGTGTTGTCCCTGGGCTCAGCCCCGGAAGCACTTCTTGTCCACCCTCCCGCTACCCCACCTACCCTTTATTCCATCATCTGCTCTAGGCCATGGCTCCAAATACCAGTAACGTGTTTCTGTTCAGCCAGATGTCTACCTGAAACCCAAGCTCACTCATCTCAACTTGGGGTCTAACAGGTCCCTCACTCCTGGGGTGTTCAAATCTACTGTGCCAGATTCCCTTCACGGGAGAGCAGGTAGTTAAAGACACTCTATTCTTCCATTTTCTCAGGGTCATCCTTGGCCCTCTCCTGCCCTTCGTGCCCCACACTGTGTCTGTTAACAAATCCTATTATCCAGAATGTGACCTCTTCCCACCTACTACCACGCTGGCTCAGGACACCATCTTCTCTGAGTCCCTGCAGGGGGTCTCCTGAGTGGTCTCCCTGCTTCTGCTTCTGTCTCCGATGTCTGCTCTCAGCTCGTTAGCTAAAGGGACCTTTTGAAGTTATGCCACTCCTCTGTTCCAAACCCTCTAATGGCTTCTCATCTTATGCAGTGTAAAGGCCCAAGTACAGCAAAGGCCTCCAAGGCTCGACAGGAGCTTGCTTCCAGTTACTTCTCAGATCCTATCACTGCCTCACCCACTCCACTCCAGCAACACCATCCTCCTTGCTGCTTCTTCAACATGCTGGGCACGCTCCTGCCTCAGGATTCTGAACTCCCTGAGTTCAGAATGCTTTTTTTCCCCGGGGAGCTAGACAGCACACACCTCTCCTTCAGGCTTTGCTCAGATGGCACCTTCTCAGTCAGTGCCTCTCAGACCTCTGCTCTATTTAAAATGTATTTTCAGAGAAGTATGTAGAACAGTGTTTGGTGGGTAGCAGGTACTCACTAACTACTTGTTGCTTAATGAGTGCAGATGAAGAAGAGTGAGGCAAAGGCATGAAGCACACACTTCAAGGTCTTTATATTGCTCAGTGTTAAGCCACAAACTTGCCGCTCGACTTTCTAACAGCACACACCTGAAAGCAGCTTCAGTTATGCGCATCACTATAAAATCCAATCAAACCATTTGTTCAGGAGAAACATAATAACTCTTCCTGATACCAAGATCAGAGAGAAAGTTCTCCCATTATCCTTTCTAAAGAGGTTGTAATATTGTGAGCAAAGTCCTCAGTTCAGAGCACTAGAAAGCTGCAGCAACAAGGAGCAGAGTACTTCTTATTACATTTTCCAGTGTGGTTGATGTCTTTTACCAGAGTACAATTAATGTAAAAGCAGGGCCAGAACAGTGTGGTGCTGAGATGCAGCTTTCTTTTGAATGGATCCAGGAACAGACCTAGAGTAGCAGGAACAGATCTATATTCCCAGAAAGAAACCTGGAGTACCCAGGATCAGGCATGCTTTATGGCTCTTGCCAGTGCCTCTCAATGAAGCTTGCATTTGCTGAGAAATTGACAGGTGGTTTATGAGAATGGGTCATTCTTGGAGTGTCATGGAGATTATACCAACATAGCTTTAGAAGCACCACCATGGTCCATGTACATGCATTCCCTGGAGTAATGCAGTGCACAACCTGTACAACTGAATGAGGCATCCCCATTTATGAGGCTGGATAAGTGTAGAGACCTAGGCTTTAACCAGTAGCCAAAGCCGAAGGTGGCTTGCCACATATGTGTAAAACATGCAGTGCCAAAAAAGGATACATAACATCTCACGTACTGCAGAAATGGGCTAAAGGAACAGTAGTGGGCAGGGCCAAGATGCTTCATAGAGAGAACTTGGAGTTGGGCTATCAGAGAATGGCTACAAGAATACTAGGGTGAAGTGCTCAAAATAGTTGAAACAAAATATACCCCCCCCATGCCAACTATAAAATATCTCAGCAGAGCTCCCACTGACCCCACTCACTTAAGCTGTGTGACTTTTCTTCAGTGCACAGTTGTGAAATAAACATCAAGGTAGGGCCAGACACTGTGGCTCACGCCAGTAATTCCAAGACTTTGGGAGGCTGAGGCAAGCAGATCACGAGGTCAGGAGTTCAAGACCAGCCTGACAAACACGGTGAAACCCCCGTCTCTACTAAAAACACAAAAATTAGCCAGGTGTCGTGGCATGCATCTGTAATCCCAGCTACTCAGGAGGCCGAGGCAGGAGAATTGCTTGAACCCAAGAGGCAGAGGTTGCAGTGAGCCAAGATTGAGCCACTGCACTCCAGCCTGGGTGACAGAGCAAGACTCTGTCTAAAAAAAGAAAAGAAAAGAAAAAAAAAAAAAGCCGGGCACAGTGGCTCACATCTGTAATCCCAGTACTTTGGGAGGCCAAGGCAGGTGGATCACGAGATCAGGAGATCGAGACCATCCTAGCTAACATGGTGAAACCCCGTCTCTACTAAAAATACAACAAAAAAAAATTAGCCAGGCGTGGTGGAGGGCGCCTGTAGTCCCAGCTACTCAGGAGGCTAAGGCAGGAGAATGGTGTAAACCTGGGAGGCAGAGATTGCAGTGAGCTGAGATCGCGCCACAGTACTCCAGCCTGGGGGACAGAGCGAGACTCCATCTCAAACACCACCACCACCACCAACAACAACAACAACAACAACAACAACAAAAACATCGAGATAGATGGCTGAATTACATTGCTATTTGGGATTGCTAGCCGTAACCTATTAAATCAGGAGCAGTTACCAGACTGATGACTGCACTATGGTTTCCCACTAAGAAATTTGATTCTATAAAATTTACAGGAATACAAATACAAATATTCACTCCACTGGGGTTCACACTCAGTTCTTCTGTCCAAGGGCTCCTAATTTGCACATGACAGGAAGATCCATATTTCCCTGTGTCCATGTGTAAGAAGTACATTTCTTGAATTTTTGTGGTAAGTCAAGGACTTTCATGAGAATTAATTTTCACATGCATACATCCCCTAAAGATATATTTTGTCTTTCTTTTATTGGAAGATATGAAGAAATTACATGATAATTAAGCTGAAAAATATGCAATGTGGCGATGACTAAGCAAACACCTCAGCTTTCATGATCATCATTATCACAGCTGACTGGAGTCCCCAGGAATGCATTCATTCAGAGTCAAACCTGCCTTGAGAGCCAACCATGTGCCAAGCCCCGTGCCAGACATTTTTCTGAGGATGGGTTGGGAGTGGGAAGTGGAGATAAAGATCAAGAAGACATGACCCTTGACCTTAAGGAGATCCCAATCTAGTGGAGGAATCATAACTTTCTCATCTGAAAATTCATCTAGCACTGCAAGGCAGTTCATGGTGAGTATGCATTTCAGAATGCACCTTGTATGATCTCTGTGGATGAGAGGGGTCTGGGGCCTCCAAGGGAGATGGGCCTTGAGCTGGTCTTGAAGAAGATTAGAATATGGAAAACTGGGTCTCATAGAGGGGAGTCGATCACCAACCTCCTTTCTCTGATTGCTAATCAGAGAGAAATTAAATTTGTAGGGCTTGGTGGTACAGACCTATAATCCCAGCACTCTGGGTAGCTGAGACAAGAGCCTTCCTTCCTTTCCTTCCTTCTCTGGCTGTTTCTCTCTCTCTGTCTTCTTTCGAGACAGGGTTTCTTCTGTTGCCCAGGCTAGAATGCAATGGTGCAATCATGGCTAACTGCAGCCTTGACTTCCAGGACTCCAACAACCCTCCCACTTTAACCTCCCAAGAAGCTGGGACTACAGGCATGCACCACCACACCTAACTAACTTACATTTTTTTTTTTTTTAATAGAGACAAGGTCTCATTATGTTGCCTAACTGATATACCTCTGGAGCAGCTCCTGGGGTTCCCTACTCCTAACACATACAGCCCAACATGACTTAGCCAGCAAGAAGGAAGGATAGGAGCCAATGACAAGAGCATGCTTATGATGAGCCAGGCATTCTTCTAATCACATTACCCACAACTCTAACCTCCTCCTGACTCTGCCAGGCAGGAGCAATTGCAATCACTCACTTCTAGTAATCAAGGAGCAGAGGTGCAAAGATTTTCTAAGGTCACACACAGCAAATTATTGGGCAGCAAAGACCAACCACCCTGATAGGTCTGATGCTTTCTACTACTCACACACAACCAAGTGTGGACAAGGAGGGATTTGGAGAACTGGATCAGGTGTCCTCATGGGTCTCTCTTCGCTCCAGGAGGGTAAGAGAAAGAATCTCCAGTGTTCTATTGAATCCAAGCAGGAGCAGGTTATTTAGGGAAGCGTGGGGCGGCAGTCCTTTAGAACTGGAGAGAAACTCGAAAAATGTCCAGTTCAACCTTGTTTTACAGAAGAAGGAACTGAGGCCTAGAGAGGTAAAGTGATTTGTTCAAAGTTAAGCGATGCCTACCTAGTTTATGGCTCTTCTCCCCACAGTGTACTGCAAACCTTACATCCATGACCTTCATGGACACCAGGCAAATTAGGGTATGCCCTTTCTTGCAGGTCTTCTTTGTGTCTGTCTGGGTTCACGAAGCAGGAAATGATGGAAAGTGCTGCGTTGACAAGGGACTTGTCCATTCTGGGTCCTTTGCTGTCTTCCAGGTCACAACCTCCCCACCTCATGTTCTCCCCTTTCACTCCCGCTCTGCTTTCAGGAAAGGGTTGGACAGGTGACAGCTTGGTAGGAATTTAAATCATATCATTGGGCACTGTGTTCATTTAGGCTGCCTCTCCAATCATCAGTGAAAAACTTCATCCTCATCAAAGAGACTTCAGGCCCAGCCACAGATTGTTTTTTCGGAGGGGTGGGGTGGGGAGAGGGCAGGTGGTGACAGCGAGGCTAGGAGGGAGGGGGTCATGGGTGAGATCTGATATGCTTAATAGAGCAGCAGTCACTCCAAGCAGCTTTGTACCCTGAGGATCCTATCCAAGTTGTCATCATGTCGGAGATCAACACTGCCTTACAGAAGATGTTTTGGTGATGAAATAAGAGCTTTCGTATCTGTTTAGGCAGCTCTCGTATTCCCGCAAGCCTCCTGACTTAAGCAGGCTGAGTCAGGGACAGGCCTATTTGTTAGATAAACTCAGAGAGCTACAGGTTTCTCAAGACTTTGTAAACCCGTCCCGTGTGGGAGTATTTCCCTTTCCTTAAATGGATTATTAGAAAAGCTTGGATGCAAATCAAGAATTCAATTTCTAACCAGGCAGATTTCCACCCACACAGAAAACTCATTTTAGTGTAGGCAACTTCTTGTAAATAAAAGATTTTCTTCAACTCCGAGACTGACTTCTCATTAAAATGTGGTGGGACTCTACAGGGGTCCTTTAAGGGTCCCTGTCTGGGTGCTGAAGTCCAACATGTCACAGTTTAAAAGCACCATAGACACACCAAACGAACCTATGTACTCTCATTTGCTGCTCACACCTTCCCTGGGATGAAGGCTGCTGAGCGAGCTCTACGCTTGGCAAGGAAATGTGGAGCAGGTTGTACCCGAGAACGTCTGTAAGTCCCACCTCTGATCAGACAGGTGTGGCATCAAATCCTGGCCCTGACACAAAAGCTGTATGATTTTGGACAACATACTTAATCTCCCTGAGCCTGGGACTCTTCTAGGTCTTGAAAACAGGGGCACTGACACCCACCTCCCAGTGCTGCTATGAAGACCACAGAAGATACCTGTGTAAAGCCCCTGGATACAGTAATCACTCTGTTTCTTGCTAGCAATTATTATGTAAGGAACTTTCCTAAACATTTTTTTTTTCTTTTAACATGAGGTTTTTTCCTGATCATGTGGAAAACTATGATGGTAGATGTTTTGGAAAACACAGAAAGCCATAAAAAAAGAAAATAAAAATTGTCTGTGTTCCCAATACTCAAAAAGAATCACTATTAATATTTTGATATACTTTAATTTCATCACATTCACACACACATGCACACATACTTCTATATAGTCACACACATATAATTTTGTGGTTGAGAATGTATACTGTGTTTTCTTTTTTCACCTAACATTATATTTTGAGCATTTTCTTATATCATTAAAAATTCTTAAAAACATCATGTTCAACAGTTTCAAATAATAATAGTTTTTTTCTGTCTTAATTTCATTGTATACAATTCTTTATGTTTCATATTTTTCTTTTTATTCCTAATTTTGCAGATGAATTGACTGATCAAAGCACTTGAACTTTTTAAAAAAGAGTATCTAATAAATTTACTCAAAGAAAGCTTAAATTATACAGAACTGAAAATATTAGAAATCTATAGCTAATTAAATGTGTATAAATTAGCCAACTCTGTAGACATTTCTAGTTAAGCATTCATAAAAATACATATTAATTCTTTCCTTTTATGTAGAGATAACATATGCCTACATGACATGATGACCCTGGTCAAAAAAAAAATCAGATGCTAAAAACATTCTCAAGTTGTAAAAATGTTGTGAAAAACATTTCAGTGACAATATTCTTCATGAATGTAAACCCCTGATTTAATTCCTCTGATTTATCTTTGAACACGCAGAAGCATGGATGGTTTTAAATTTTTTTTTTTAATGTGGTGGTCAGGATTGTCATCAAACAAATGTTTTACAGATATTGGTATCATAACACATCGGCTTATTAACATTTAAGGCTTTTTGCATTCATAATATCTCATTGTGAGAAAAACAATTTTAATATTGGTTATTTGCCATAATTTTTTAAACTTTCAAAGCCTTTTCAACGTAAGAGAATAGCTGCACACATTTGTTTTCTTATAAAACATAATCTTTAAAAAATTAACTAAGATTGGTCTTTATGGTTCCTAGTAACAAGTCCTTGTCTTATTTTTTGATGTAGTTTAAATTATATGCTTATGTGATATGCAGGACTGCATTAAGACCCAGTAGTTCCTAAACAATGTTACCAAATAACCACATAAATCCCAAATGCTCCAAAGTTCAAGTATCTTCATAGTATACTTCCACCTAATTGAAGTTGAAGCTGCTCCTTTTGGGTATTTTTCTACTTCAATATGAAGTATATTGTTAGAATTTCATTAGTGGGTTCATTATATGGCTTTTTAAAGACAAAAGTGGTTTTGATTTCCCCCATAGTTCACAATTCTGATGAGACATTTTCTTGGAAGTCATATAGTCAAGGGACGCTTTGAATAACCAAACACTCTTTAGTAGCTGTAATCTCTCAATGCCACTGTTACAAATAAGTGTTTATATCCTTGGCTTTAATAGCAGTATTTCCCAGATGGTTTACCTGTTCCCACAATACACTTCATTGTTTTAAAATCTGAATATTTCCATTATTAGAATTTGTTTCATTGTAATCCTGACCACCATATTTTAATGATTGATTGAATCCAGTTTAAACCAATTATTACATAGTCTTCAAATTTGCTTTTAAGTAGTGACTTTGCCAGTGGCACCAAATCTATACAGCAGCCATGTAAGGTGTATTGCTTTTCTTCCTGTAAAGTATTGGTGAGCACAAGAAGGCAATCCACCAAACTCCAAGATCTTCTATCCTCACCAAATAAGGTACAAATTCACTTACACATCTTTTTCTGCAAAAAGTTAAAGCTACTTTCAATCTCAAATTCATGTTCAACAGAACTTGTGCAACTGTTTTACGGTCCTTGGAAACCTTAGGGAAAGCCCGCCATGTTTTGATAATAGGCTGTGTGTGAAAAATCAGAATCACTGGAGTTAACCAGATATATTTAACTATCATGGCGTAATTTTTCCAGCAGGTGGCCTGCACAAGCCAGTTCATTTTCTTTACTTGCCATGCCCACAGCCCCCACTTGAAGAGGGATGTTCCTTTCCATAGGAAAGATTTGAGATTTGGAAAAAAAAGATGAACTTTCTTTCTGCAATAGATGCCCTTACGTAGTCTATGTGGGCATTTCCTAGCTTGTCCAATTATTCTAGTTATGTAAGCAGCCAACTGTCTTGGAAATTTGTTAAGCTCCTTCGTGTTCTTATTAGTCAAAGTAGAGATCCTTTTTCTAAGACCATCAATGAAATGATTCTCAATAATATTAGAAAATTCCCATTTTTAACACTGGGGTTTCAGATGCTGTAGTCTCTAAACATCAGTGCCTCAGGTTACTGCAGCTGTTCAGCACAGTCCTGGCATCCACCAGGCAGCCCTCTCAGGCCCATGCAAGACCTGCTAGGAGAGCTCCCCTTGGGCAACGGGGGGCACTTTCCTGACTCCGCCCAATGCTGGTTCTGCCCTTCTCTGGTGGGTCGGTGGGTCGTGAAGGACCCGAGGAGGGGGCAAGAGCTACAGTCCATGAGCTATTAAGGCAGTAGTGGAAATTTGCTGTCCAGAAAATTTGTACCAACTTAACTTCCATCAGCGGGGGAGAAAAGTAAAGCTTTGGGAACCTTTGCAACTTTCCCATGCCTGTTCTTATTTGCTCCTATGGCAATTAACAATGAAACCAAACCAAACCAAACCAAACCAAACCAAACCAAACAAAACAAAACAAAACAAAAAAAAAACAACGAGGTCTGTGAAAGATGTCAGAGAACCAGAAAGGGGAGATTGGGAAATTGGTCCTCGTTCTCCAGGCTCTGGAAAGCAATAGCAGGAAATTGAATAGATGATAAAAGGTTTACAAAGTCCCGAGGGATAGAAGCAAGAGGGATGTGGGGATGGCAAGGAGGTGCCTCTCGGTGTGTATTTTCACCCCAGATGACACAGAATGTCCTTGGTGCAAGGTGGCAGCTCTGTTCCTTTGCACTGAGTTCTAAGTGCAGTGCTGGGCACACTACGGAGCCCAGGAAGTACCATGTAATGATGGGGTGTCATGAGCCTGGAGGAGGACATGGAAAGTGGGTTTTTTAAATGGTCATCTGCAAGAAAAATCCAGAGTGGAATTCTTGTGTCTGGTCAGCTCTGTGGACAATTAGGAGCTGGTGTTGGGTGGAAGAGACATAGGTGCCTTTAGACCAGCTCTCTACATCTGGCTCACTCTTTTGGTTTGGTTTCATTTGGTTGGTTTAATTTTTATTTTATTTATTTATTTATTTATTTATTTATTTATTTATTTGAGATAGAGTCTTGCTCTGTCGCCCAGGCTGGGGTGCAGTGGCCGGATCTCAGCTCACTGCAAGCTCCGCCTCCCGGGTTTACGCCATTCTCCTGCCTCAGCCTCCCGAGTAGCTGGGACTACAGGCGCCCGCCACCTCGCCTGGCTAGTTTTTTTTGGTATTTTTTAGTAGAGACGGGGTTTCACCGTGTTAGCCAGGATGGTCTCGATCTCCTGACCTCGTGATCCACCCGTCTCGGCCTCCCAAAGTGCTGGGATTACAGGCTTGAGCCACCGTGCCCGGCCTATTTTATTTATTTTTTAATTAACAAATAACAACTGTACATATTCACAGAGTATGTAGTGATACATATAATAAATGGTGACAGATCAGGGTAATCAGCATGTCCACATCTCAAACATTTATCATTTCTTTGTGTTGGGAACATTCAATATCCTCCTTCTAGCTATTTGAAGCTATATAACGTGTACTGTTAGCTAAGTCATCCTACAGCGGTATTGAACGCCAAAACTTATTCCTCCTAGCTAGCTATAATTTTGTACCTTTTAACAAATGTCTCCCCATCCCTCCTGTCCCTCTACCCTTTCCAGCCTCTAGTATACGCTGTTCTACTTTTTACTTCTTTGACATCAACTGTATTTATTAAGCTTCCACATATGAATAAGAACATGTGGTGTTCGACTTTCTGGTCCTGGCTTACTTCACTTAATGCAATGTTCTGTAGCTCCATCCATGTTCCTGGGAATGACAGGATTTCATTCTTTTTTATGGTTGAATAGTATTCCATAGGGCTTGTTCTTAACAGACTATAGGAAGGAGGTGATCATCCAGGCTTTTTGGTCTTATATAACCTAATCCAGCTGGGCACAGTGGCTCATGCCTGTAATTCCAGCACTTTGGGAGGCCAAGGCGGGCGGATCACGAGGTCAGGAGAGCAAGACCATCCTGGCTAAGACGGTGAAACCCTGTCTCTACTAAAAATACAAAAAATTAGCCAGGTGTGGTGGCGGGCACCTGTAGTCCCAGCTACTCGGGAGGCTGAGGCAGGAGAATGGCGTGAACCCAGGAGGTGCAGCTTACAGTGAGCTGAGATAGCGCCACTGCACTCCAGCCTGGGTGACAGAGCAAGACTCCCCCTCAAAAAAAAAAAAAAATTAGCTGGGCGTGGTGGCATGCGCCTGTAATCTCAGCTATTCAGGAGGCTAAGGCAGGAGAATTGCTTCAACCCAGGAGGTGGAGGTTGCAGTGAGCCGAGATTGCACCACTGCACTCTGGACTGGGCAACAGAGCAAGACTCTGTCTCAAAAAAAACAAAAACAAACCTAACCCACTTTCCATCAATCCATCGAGCAGCTTTCACCAAGCACCCCTTTAACGCTCTGCACTTTTGCACTTGGGCTGAGCCCTGCAGGGTCGCATATGAAGTGGAAGCTGCAGTACCTGTCTATGAGGAGCCTGTGGTCTCGGTGAGGAGGCCAGACCAGCACCCATGAAAGAATCACAAACCACAAAAGACCATAGAAAAGCAAGCATCAGACTGTGCGAACTGGTGCAGTGGGAGTCCCAAGGACAGGAGGTGGACAGGACAGGGGCTTCAGCGCAGAGGTGAGGCTTGAGCTTTAGAGATCCTAGGGGTGGCCTTGAGATCTACATGCTCCTTTGAGTGTAAAGGACTGATCCTTCTGAGAGAAGGAAAGGCATCACCCCTCCCTTTCTGGGTCCCTTGCTCCTTGCAGGACCCCCTGCACAACACCACAGTACTCAAGGGCTATCAGTGAAAGGAAAGGGAGGAAAGGAACGAATGGCCTGTGGCAGGGTAAAAACAACTCCAGCTCTTCCTACCAGGCCAACTTTTGTGGCTGGTTCCCAGGCTGCCTCGCCTCTGGGGTTCAAGCGAGGCTTGTCTTCTGAGGGTCAATAGGATTAGACAAAATCCCCAGCTCTGTTCCAAGGGTCTGTCAATATCCTCATAATTGGGTATGTTAAGTGCTGGCATGTTTACCCTGTTTAATCATGGTTCCACCCCTCTGAGGAAAAAGCTGATAACAGCCACTTGAGGAGAGAGAAATAACAGTGACCTTCTGCAGAACCAGCGATAACTTATTCCTTATAAGGAATGGATAAACAAAATGCCCTGCACTCATCACTCAGGAATGTGCACCTCTTTGTGTGTCCTTCCTAACAGTACCTAGTAACTGCGCTCAACACCTCAGTGCAGCATTTCCTGTCATCGCTAGGACAGCAGAGTGGAGGTGACCTCCCTCCCCACTCATTGGAGAGAACAGTCCTGACCATCAAGTTTCTGAATCAGAGCTGCAATTGCATTGAATAGGAATAAAAGGCTATTGAAAGGAAGATTTCTGTTATCTGAGAAATCTCACTTTCTAGCAGCTAGAACACCTGTTCACAATGGGATTTTATTTAACCCCCATTAAAAGAAGAGTCAAAAGTTACAGGAATCAAAGCCAAAGTCCCTCCAGAAGCTGACATAGTAATAAAACCATCAGTAATTTTAATGATTGTTTACATATAATGCCTCCTCTAGGTCAGGCACTTTATTTATGATCTGTTAATTCCCGTGTTAACCTAGTAATTGTACCCAATTTTATAAGAGCGAATATTAAAGCTCAAGGAGAGATCATGTCATTTGCCGGAGTTCACACAGCTAACAAGTGGAAAAACAGAGATTTGAACCTGTTTTCCCGACTCCAAAGCCAGGAAAGTTCTTTCAACTGGAGCCAGAAATACCCTAATGCCTACGGTGACCAGGGTCCCTTCTGGGTCATGTGGTGTGGAGAATGAGTTTGACCACTCCGACTTGTCTTGTACCTCAAGAGGATTTCCCAGACCTTCAAGGAATAAAAGAATATTGTGTTTCCTCCTAAACTGGTTTTTATCCCAATCTTGTGTTGCTCAGAAACACATGGAACCAGAAAGCCAAATTCCAGAGTCCTCTCTGCGCTCATCCCAGGAGGGGCCCAGGCAGCAAGGTTATCTGAGGCCTATTCATGAGATGCTCCAGGCTGTGCCTCCCTCTCCCCGGTTGGCCTGGCAGCCTGTTCACTGGCTGCTCTCATAAGCCACCTAGGCTGCGTCCCTCCAGCTCCCATTGCTAGTCAGCTGGGCCAGACCCCACCTCTGTATTCAGTGTGGTTGCCAGACATTCTACCCCACCATGATCCCCATTCTTCATTCAACCAATATTATGTACCCATTATACATGCAAGGCACAGTCACAAGCTCTTGGGGGACAAGACAGAGATGAACCATGCCCTCTGGGAGTGGTCATTCAGGAATATGGAGTGAATACTCAACCAGTTACCCAACTAATTGCTTAAATACAATTGTATAAATCCTTCAGAAGTTGCCAAGTTGCTAAGCGAGTGTGCAACTGGGGTGGGGATGGGGGGCTTGACTAGGACTGAGGAATGAGGAAAAGCCTCTCCTAGTAAGAAGACAAGAGGGCTGAAGCACACAGAAAGAGGGGTCAGTGGTACAAAATGAGGCCAGAGAGGTCAGCAAGGTTCCATATTGAGGGCCTTTATAGGGCTGGACTTTATCTTAGGAACAAGGAGACTCCATTGAAGGGTTCAGGTTGTGAATGATACATGTGTATGGATCAGGGAAGAAAAGAATGATATGTATGCCAAAAAATTCTGAATTGTGCTGAGAATTAACAACTGTCTTTTTAGCCTTTGGTCTCCCTAAAATAGTAAGCTTCCAGTAACTCACAGGTTGACAATTAAATGGATTGTAATAAATGTCCTTTTAAAAAAATTAGTTTTTATAGACAAGGTCTTGCCTGTTGCCCAGGCTGGAGTGCAGTGGCACAATCAAAGCTCTCTGCAGCCTCAAACTCCTGGGCTTAAGCAGTCCTCCTGCCTCAGCCTCCTGAGTGGCCTGGAGTAGAGGTGTGAACCATCACACCCAGCTAATTTTATTTTTTGTAGAGACTTGTTCTCCCTGTGTTGCCCAGGCTGGTCTCAAACTGCTAACCTCAAGCAATCCTCCTGTCTTAGCCTCCCAAAGTGCTAGGATTACAGGTGTGAGCCACCATGCCCAGCACAGTAAGTGTTCATGATAATATGGATTTGTTCTTGACAATGAGGACTCAAGCCCAGGCAATCTTTTCCAAGTCATAGTATTCAGGGGTGGCCCTGCATCAGTCTGAATCTGGAATCCTCTTCTGGCACAGCCACGTTTCAGTGAGTAGGTCCACCCTGGGCCATTCAGAGGGGTGGATTTGAAAAAGCACTTGGGGCCAGTCTGGAGGAAGGAGGCAAGACAAAGAGTAGGATGGTGCCGGAACCTCAAGGACTGATTCCTTTTATCAGCGTTGTCCACATGGGTTGCTCTTCTGGGCCCTGGGAAAGCATTAGAGACCCCCAGACATGATTCTCAGACTCTGCCCTGACATGTCACCCCAGAAGATTGAGGTCTTTGGTCCTTGAGCCCTTTACTTTGAACACAAGAAGTGTTTGCACCCAGGGACCTACCCAAGTCTTTTTTTTTTTTTTTTGGAGATGGAGTCTTGCTCTGTCACCCAGGCTGGAGTGCAATGGCACAATCTCAGCTCACTGCAAACTCCGCCTCCCCGTTCAAGTGATCATCTTGCTTCAGCCTCCCAAGTAGCTGAGATTACAGATGCCTGCTACCAGGCCCAGCTAATTTTTGTATTTTTAGTAGAGATGGGGTTTCACCAGGTTGACCATGCTGGTCTTGAACTCCTGACCTCAGGTGATCCACCCCCTCTGGCCTTCAAAGTGCTGGGATTACAGGAGTGAGCCACCATGCCCAACCTCAAGTCTTTTCTGATCCTAACATTCTGGGACCTAATCACTTCAAAGGAGACACGCCATTTCCGGGTGAGGCCCCAGGAGGAATGTTTTATGGTGGACAACTCTGAGGGCTGGCATGGAGCCTGGAGAGGGAATGGAAAGGAAGAAGGGAGCTGATGGGAGGTCTACAAGGACTTTTGTTGAATGGTGGGGAGGGGGCAAGGCAGAAGCAACTTATGACATGATTCTACCCAGAGACAGCCCAGCCTTTGAAAACTTGCCCTGCCCAGAGTGAAAAAGATTTAAACAACACACACATACACACACACACACACACACACACACCCATCACACATATATTCCATGCATTTCTTAATTAAGGGAATGCTAACATTTCTTTAAAGTACAATTCTTAAAATGATACTTGGAGACTGTATTCTTTAACTTGTGAGAATATACCTCCAACATCTTAATAAAATTGTGATTAAAAAAAAACTTTCTCTAATTGTGACTAAATCTGATGTCATTTATTAAAATGTATGCCAATTTGCAACATTAATAACCTTGTTGCTATGCCTATTCTGCCAAAACCCTTTTCCTAGTATTTCTTAAGTCACCACACAGCTGAAAAAGTTTCCACTGGGCTTCTCCCCTCCAAAGAGTTCCTGGGGTGGCCTTGGGATCCACATGGTGGGATCGGCCCACAGGTCGGGGAGGGGGAGGTGCTTTTCACCTGTGTTGCATCAGCAGTGTGAGCTACTGCTATCATGTGTTGAAAAGAATGTGAGACAAAAAGAGATAATGTCTGAAATGGAAAAAAGTGGTATTACTAAGCCAAGTGATCAAATATTGCCAATTTTGCTTGCCAGCTATCATGAACTGATAACAAATTAGCAAAAGGCCAAACTTGCATGCACAAAGTTGTCCTGAGCAGTGGCCAGATCCAGACATAATACATGTCTCTAGATATCATTCATGGCTTACAAGCTTTGTAGTCTTTGCCCTGTGATGAGGCTATCCTCCCAGCGGGGTAAGAGGAAATGATTCCTTGCACTCTAGCTGGATGTAGTGGCTTATACTCTGGCCAGGAGGTCAGAAAACTGTCACAGAACCAACTCTGCTCATTATTCACTGTGTGCTTTGGCCAAGTCTCCTAACTCATTGGAGTCTGTATTTCTTTATCTCTGAAATGACAGCAACACTCAACACACGTTGACTGAGGACAGACTGTATGCTAGTCTGAACTATGTGTGAGTGAACACATAGTCATCACTTCCATGAAAGTGGAATAGTGGATATAAGACTAAGTACCACATGTGAGTGACTCCAAATATTACAGCATCCTCATTTACTAAATGAACTCTTAAGAAAAGATTTTCACTTTTATATTTGTTGATATTAAAACATATCAGGATGCTAATGATATGACAACTGTCTGTGCATAATAATGTGTTATTTTAATTACTTATAGGTAAAATCACATGCTATTCATTAATTTGTATATCTTGATTAAAATGTTGAGTTTAAATTATATATTTAAAAATCATGGCTGGGCGCAGTGGCTCATGCCTGTAATCCCAGGACTTTGGGAGGCCAAAGCAGGTGGGTCACCTGAGGTCAGCAGGTTGAGACCAGCCTGGCCAACATGGTGAAACCCCATCTCTACTAAAAATATATTTTTTTAAATTAGCCAGACGTGGTGGTGGGCACCTGTAATCCCAGTTACTCGGGAGGCTGGCGCAGAAGAATGCTTGAACCCAGGAGACGGAGGTTGCAGTGAGCTGACACGGTGCCACTGCACTCCAGTCTGGGTGACAGAGTGAGACTCCATCACACATAAAAAAAATCACATCATGTTTATAATGCAGAAATACTGCCTTTACCCACTCACAATGCAATACTTTTAATCAAATTCTTCCAGTGCACTTTTGACATCAGTGTTTTGACGTTCCCTAGGGCCAGTCTTCAAGTCCATTTTTCAGAGCACAATATCTTCATATTCATCCGGATTGCTTGAGATTCAGCACTTATTGAATCTAAATATGACGTTGTCATTGAAAATTGTACCTCATGCCATGATAGTTCTTTCCCTATTTGTGATCTCATAAGATAACTGTCAGGTCTCTGAGCCCAAGCTAAGCCATCATACCCCCTGTGACAGGCACATATACATCCAGATGGCCTGAAGCATCTGAAGATCCACAAAAGAAGTGAAAATAGCCTTAACTGATGACATTCCACCATTGTGATTTATTTCTGCCCCACCCTAACTGATCAATGTACTTTGTAATCTCCCCCACCCTTAAGAAGGTTCTTTATACTCTCCCCTACCCTTAAGAAGGTTATTTGTAATTCTCCTCATCCTTGAGAATGTACTTTGTAAGATCCACCCCCTGCTCCCAAAACATTGCTCTTAACTCCGCCGCCTATCCCAAAACCTATGAGAACTAATGATAATCTCACCACCCTTGCTGACTCTCTTTTCGGACTCAGCCCACCTGCACCCAGGTGCAATAAACAGCCATGTTGCTCACACAAAGCCTGTTTGGTGGTTTCTTCACCCGGATGTGTAAGACATTTGGTGCCAAAGACCCGGGTCGGGGGGATGCCTTCAGGACACCAGTCCCCTGTCCTCACCCTCACTCCATGAAGAGATCCACCTACAACCTCGGGTCCTCAGACCAACCAGCTCAAGAAACATCTCACCGATTTTAAATCGGGTAAATGGCCTCTTTTTACTCTCTTCTCCAACCTCTCTCAATATCCCTCAATCTCTTTCTCCTTTCAATCTTGGTGCCACCCTTCAATCTCTCCTTTCTCTTAATTTCAATTCTTTTCATTTTCTGGTAGAGACAAAGGAGACACATTTTATCCGTGCACCCAAAACTCCCGCGCTGGTCATGGACTCGCGAAGGCAGTCTTCCCTTGGTGTTTAATCATTGCGGGGGCGCCTCTCTGATTATTCACCCACTTTCCACTGGTGTCTGATCTCTGACGGGATGCCTGCCTTGGTCATTCACCCACCCTCCCTTGGTGGCAAGTCAATTCCCTTGGTGGCTGCTCACCCACGTTGCAGCCCAGGGCTGCTCCCCACCCTGCTTCACCGTGTCTCTACCCTTCTCTTTAAACTTGCCTCCTTCACTATGGGCAACCTTCCACCCTCCATTTCTCCTTCTTCTCCCTTAGCCTGTGTTCTCAAGAACTTAAAACCTCTTCAACTCTCACCTGACCTAAAGTCTTATTTTCTTCTGCAATACGGCTTGGCCCCAGTACAAACCCGACAATGGTTCTAAATGGCCAGAAAATGGCACTTTTGATTTCTCCATCCTATGAGACCTAGATAATTTTTGTCAAAAAATGGGCAAATGGTCTGAGGTGCCTTACGTCCAGGCACTTTTCACACTTCGTTCCCTCCCTAGTCTCTGTTCCCAATGCAACTGTCCCAAATCTTGCTTTTTTCCCTCCCGCCTGTCCCTTCAGTCCCAACCCCAAGCTCCCAGGGGCTCCTTCAAAACATCCTCATGGGCCTTGCTTCAGATGCCAAAAGCCTGACCACTGGGCCAAGGAATGCCCACAGCCCAGGATTCCTCCTAAGCAGTGCCCTGCCTGTGCAGGCCCCCACTGGAGGTCGGACTGTCCAACTCACATCGCCGCCACTCCTAACTCCCCTGGAGCCCAAACCCAACGTTCCTTGGCCGACTCCTTCCCAGATCTCCTTGGCTTAGCAGCTGAAGACTGATGCTGCCCAATTGCCTCAGAAGTCCCCTGGACCATCACGGACACTGAACTTTGGGTAACTCTTAGAGTGGAGGGTAAGTCTGTCCCCTATTTAATCGATACGAGGGCTACCCACTCCACATTACCTTCTTTTCAAGGGCCTGTTTCCCTTGCCCCCATAACTGTTGTGGGTACTGATGTCCAAGCTTCAAAACCCCTTAAAACTCCCCCACTCCTGTGCCAACTTGGACAGCATTCTTTTATGCACTCTTTTTTAGTTATCCCCACTTGCCCAGTTCCCTTATTAGGCTGAGACATTTTAACCAAATTATCTGCTTCCCTGACTATTCCCGGACTATAGCCACATCTCATTGCCGCCCTTCTTCCCAATCCAAAGCCTCCTTTGCATCTTCCTCTGGTATCCCCCAACTTTTTTTTTTTTTCCACACTTTAAGTTCTAGGGTGTATGTGCACAATGTGCAGGTTTGTTACATACGTATACATGTGCCATGTTGGTGTGCTGCACACATTAACTAGTCATTTACATTAGGTATATCTCCTAATGCTATATCCCTTCCCCTTCCCCCACCCCACAACAGGCCCCCAGTGTGTGATGTTCCCTTTCCTGTGTCCAAGTGTTCTCATTGTTCAATTCCCACCTATGAGTGAGAACATGAGGTGTTTGGTTTTCTGTCCTGGTGATAGTTTGCTGAGAATGATGGTTTCCAGCTTCATCCATGTCCCTACAAAGGACATGAACTCATCCTTTTTTATGGCTGCATAGTATTCCATGGTGTATATGTGTCACATTTTCTTAATCTAGTCTGTCACTGATGGGCATTTGGGTTGGTTTACAGTCTTTGCTATTGTGAATAGTGCCACAATAAACATATGTATGCATGTGTGTTTATAGCAGCATGATTTATAATCCTTTGGGTATATACCCAGTAATGGGATGGCTGGGTCAAATGGTATTTCTAGTTCTAGATCCTTGAGGAATTGCCGCACTGTTTTTCACAATGGTTGAACCAGTTTACAGTCCCACCAATGGTGTAAAAGTGTTCCTATTTCTCCACATCCTCTCTAGCATCTGTTGTTTCCTGACATTTTAATGATCGCCATTCTAACCGGTGTGAGATGGTATCTCATTGTAGTTTTGATTTGCATTTCTCTGATGGCCAGTGATGATGAGCATTTTTTTCATGTGTCTGTTGGCTGCATAAAAGTCTTCTTTTGAGAAGTGTCTGTTCATATTCTATGCCCACTTTTCGATGGGCTTGTTTGATTTTTTCTTGTAAATTTGTTTAAGTTCTTTGTAGATTCTGGATATTAGCCCTTTGTCAGATGGGTAGATTGCAAAAATTTTCTCCCATTCTGTAGGTTGCCTGTTCACTCTGATGGTAGTTTCTTTTGCTGTGCAGAAGCTCTTCAGTTTGATTAGATCCCATTTGTCAATTTTGGTTTTTGTTGCCATTGCTTTTGGTGTTTTAGACATGAAGTCCTTGCCCATGTCTATGTCCTGAATGGTATTGTCTAGATTTTCTTCTAGGGTTTTTATGGTTTTAGGTCTAACATTTAAGTCTTTAACCCATCTTGAATTAATTTTTGTATACAATGTAAGGAAGGGATCCAGTTTCAGCTTTCTACATATGGCTAGCCAGTTTTTCCAGCACCATTTATTAAATAGGGACTCTTTCCTCATTTCTTGTTTTTGTCAGGTTTGTCAAAGATCAGATGGTTGTAGATGTGTAGTATTATTTCTAAGGGCTCTGTTCTGTTCCATTGGTCTATATCTCCGTTTTGGTACCAGTACCATGCTGTTTTGGTTACTGTAGCCTTGTAGTATAGTTTGAAGTCAGGTAGCATGATGCCTCCAGCTTCCTTTTTGCTTAGGATTGTCTTGGTAATGCAGACTCTTTTTTTGGTTCCATATGAAATTTAAAGCAGTTTTTTCCAATTCTGTGAAGAAAGTCAGTGGTAACTTGATGGGGATGGCATTGAATCTATAAATTACCTTGGGCAGTATGGCCATTTTCACGATATTGTTTCTTCCTATCCATGAGCCTGGAATGCTCTTCCATTTGTTTGTGTCCTCTTTTACTTTGTTGAGCAGTGGTTTGTAGTTCTCCTTGAAGAGATCCTTCACATTCCTTGTAAGTTGGATTCGTAGGTATTTTATTCTCTTTGAAGCAATTGTGAATGGGAGTTCACTCATGATTTGGCTCTCTGTTTGTCTGTTATTGGTGTATAGGAATGCTTGTGATTTTTGCACATTGATTTTGTATCCTGAGACTTTGCTGAAGTTGCTTATCAGTTTAAGGAGATTTTGGGCTGAGACGATGGGGTTTTCTAAATATACAATCATGTCATCTGCAAACAGGGACAATTTAACTTCCTCTTTTTCTAATTGAATACCCTTTATTTCTTTCTCCTGCCTGATTGCCCAGGCCAGAACTTCCAGCACTATGTTGAATAGGAGTGGTAAGAGAGGGCATTCCTGTCTTGTGCCAGTTTTCAAAGGGAATGCTTCCACTTTTTGCTCATTCAGTATGATATTGGCTATGGGTTTGTCATAAATAGCTCTTATTATTTTGAGACAGGTCCCATCAATACCTAATTTATTGAGAGTTTTTAGCATGAATGGCTATTGAATTTTGTCAAAGGCCTTTTCTGCATCTATTAAGATAATCATGTGGTTTTTGTCTTTGGTTCTGTTTATATGATGGATTACATTTATTGATTTCCATAAGTTGAACCAGCCTTGCATTCCAGGGTCGTATCCCCCAACCTTAAGCCACAAATATGGGACATCTCTACTCCCTCCCTGGCAACCGATCACATGCCCATTACCATCCCATTAAAACCTAATCACCCTTACCCCACTCAACACCAATATCCCATCCCACAGCATGCTTTAAGAGGATTAAAGCCTGTCATCACTTGCCTGTTACAGCATGGGCTTCTAAAACCTGTAAACTCTCATTACAATTCCCCATTTTACCTGTCCAAAAACCAGACAAGTCTCACAGGTTAGTTCAGGATCTGCCCCTTATCAACCAATTTGTTTTACCTATTCACCCTGTAGTGCCCAATCTGTACACTCTTGTCCTCAATACCTTCCTCCACAACTCACTCTTCCATTCTTGATCTTAAAGATGCTTTTTTCACTATTCCCCTGCACCCCTCATCCCAGCCTGTCTTTGCTTTTACCTGAACTGACCCTGACACCCATCAGTCCCAGCAGCTTACCTGGGCTGTGCTGCTGCAAGGCTTCAGGGACAGCCCTCATTACTTCAGCCAAGCTCTTTTCCATGATTTACTTTCTTTCCACCCCTCCGCTTCTCACCTTATTCAATGTATTGATGACATTCTACTTTGTAGCCCCTCCTTTGAATCTTCTCAATAAGACACCCTCCTGCTCCTTCTACATTCATTCTCCAAAGTATATTGGGTATCCCCCTCCAAAGCTCAAATTTCTTCTCTATCCATTACCTACCTCAGCATAATTCTTCATTAAAAACACACGTGCTCTCCCTGCTGACTGATCTCTCAAACCCCAACATCTTCTATAAAACAACAACATTCCTTCCTAGGCATGGTTGGATACTTTTGTCTTTGGATACCTGGTTTTACCATCCTAACAAAACCATTACATAAACTCACAAAAGGAAACCTAGCTGACCCCATAGATCCTAAATGCTTTTCCCATTCCTCTTTCCATTCCTTGAAGACAGCTTTAGAGACTGCCCCCACACTAGCTCTCCCTGACTCATCCCAAACCTTTTCATTACACACAGCTGAAGTGCAGGGTTATGCAGCTGGAATTCTTACACAAGGACTGGGACTGTGTCCAGTAGCCTTTTTGTCCAAACAACTTGACCTTACTGTTTTAGGCTGGCTGTCATGTCTCCTTGCAGTGGCTGCCACCACCCTAATACTTTTAGAGGCCTTCAAAATCACAAACTATGCTCAACTCACTCTCTACAGCTCTCATAACTTCCAAAATCTATTTTCTTCCTCACACCTGATGCATATACTTACTGCTCCCTGGCTCCTTCAGCTATACTCACTCTTTGTTGTGTCTCCTACAATTACCATTGTTCCTGGCCTGGACTTCAATCCAGCCTCCCACATTATTCCAGATATCACACCTGACCCCCATGACTGTATCTCTCTGATCCACCTGACATTCACTCCATTTCCGCATATTTCCTTCTTTCCTGTTCCTCACCCTGATCACCTTTGGTTTATTGATGGCAGTTCCACTAGGTCTAATCGCCATTCACTAGCAAAGGCAGGCTATGCTATAGTATCTTCCACATCTATCATTGAGGCTACTGCTCTGCCCCCCTCCACTACCTCTCAGCAAGCTGAACTCATTGCCTTAACTCGAGCCCTCACCCTTGCAAAGGGATAAGCATCAATATTTATACTGACTCTAAATACGCCTTCCATATTCTGCACCACCATGCTGTTATATGGGCTGAAAGAGGTTTCCTCACTACACAAGGGTCCTTCATCATTAATGTCTCTTTAATAAAAACTCTTCTCAAGGCCACTTTACTTCCAAAAGAAGCTGGAGTCATACACTAAAAGGGCCACCAAAAGGCATCAGATCCCATCGCTCAGGGCAATGCTTATCCTGATAAGGTAGCTAAAGAAGTAGCTAGAAATCCAACTTCTGTCCCTCATGGCCAGTTTTTCTCCTTCTCATCAGTCACTCCCACTACTCCCCCGCTGAAACTTCCACATATCAATCTCTTCCCACACAAGGCAAATGGTTCTTAGACTAAGGAAAATATCTCCTTCCAGCCTCACAGGCCCATTCTATTCTGTCATCATTTCATAACCTCTTCCATGTAGGTTACAAGCCACCAGCCTGTCTCTTAGAACCTCTCACTTCCTTTCCATCATGGAAATCTATCCTCAAGGAAATCACTACTCAGTGTTCCATCTGCTATTCTACTACCCCTCAGGGATTGTTCAGGCCCCCTCCCTTCCCTATGCATCAAACTCGGGGATTTGCCCCTGCCCAGGACTGCAAATTGACTTTACTTACATGCCCCAAGTCAGAAAACTGAAATACCTCTTGGTCTGGGTAGACACTTTCACTGGATGGGTAGATGCCTTTCCCACAGGGTCTGAGAAGGCCACCACAGTCATTTCTTCCCTTCTGTCAGACATAATTCCTCAGTTTGGCCTTCCCACCTCTATACAGTCCGATAATGGACTGGCCTTTATTAGTCAAATTACCCAAGCAGTTTCTCAGGCTCTTGGTATTTAGTGGAACCTTCATACCCCTCCCGTCCTCAATCTTCAGGAAAGGTAGAATGGACTAATGGTCTTTTAAAGACACACCTCACCAAGCTCAGCCTCCAACTTAAAAAGGACTGGACAGTACTTTTACCTCTTGCCCTTCTCAGAATTAGAGCCTGTCCTCGAGATGCTACAGGGTACAGTCCATTTGAACTTTTATATGGATGCACTTTCTTACTCTGCCCCAACCTTATCCCAGACAGCAGCCCTGTAGGTGACTATCTTCCAGTCCTCCAGCAGGCTAGACAGGATATTCACCAGGCTGCTAATCTTCTCTTGCCTACCCCAGATTTCCAGCCATATGAAGACACCCTAGCTGGACGATTAGTTCTTGTTAAGAATCTGACCCCTTAAACTCTACAACCTTGATGGACCGGACCCTACTTAGTCATCTATAGTACTCCAATCACCGTCCGCCTTCGGGACCCTCCCCATTGGGTTCACCATTCCAGGATAAAGCTATGTCCATTGGACAGCCAGCCAGATATCTCCTCTTCCTCCTGGAAGTCACAAGTACTCTCCCCTACTTCCCTTAAAACTTACTTGCATTTCTGAAGAAATAATAATAACCCTTATGAGCCTAATACATCCCTTCATTCTATTAGGTCTATCCATCCTTACCCTACTCCTTGCAACAGGGCTTTACGCAGTCACCCCCACTACTTGGACTGTGCCCCAAAAACTTGTCATCCCTACTATATTCTGTCTAGTCACACTCCTATTCACCATTCTCAACTACTCATAAATGACCTGCTCTTGTTTGCACTGCCAGTTTACATTGTTTCTACGACATCACATTTGCTATCTCCTGGTGCTATCCCCAAACCGCCACTCTTGGCTCCCTCTTGGAGTGGGTAGATGATCTTTAGTGGCAGGGCACCCTCCAATACTTCCACCCTGATGAAGTTCTATTCTTCACTTTTATACTCACTCTTATTCTCATTCCCATTCTTATGCCACTCTCTTCGTCTCCTTAGTTACCTCCAGCATACTATCAATCTCACCCACTCTCTGCTCACTGCCTCCAATCCTTCTCTAGCAAAGAATTGTTGGCTATGTGTTTCCCTTTCTTCCCGCTTTTACACAGCCATCCCCACTCTGCAGTCCGACTGGGCTACCTCTCCCGTCTCCCTGCACCTCAGAACCTCCTTTAATAGCCCTCATCTTTACCCGCCTGAGGAACTTCTTTACTTTCCAGACAGATTTGGTGAGAACTCCCCAGACATCTCACACCAACAAGCTGCCACACTTCTCCACATCTACTTATGGCACCTTTCTCCTTATGCCAATTCCACCCCCACTCCATATTTGGACCCCTAACCACACAAACAACTATCCCTGTTGCCGCTCCTTTATGCATCTCCTGACAACGGCCTACTGAAATCCCTTAAGGCAACTTTCCACTGCCCGGATGTTCCTTTACTCTTTATCTCCAGAACCCAGCCACACACATTACCAAACAGATGGGAGCATTCCAGCTTTGCATTACTGATAAGCCTTTATCATTACTGACAAACCAAAAATCATTGGCAGTCACTATTGTTTAGGAAGACACCTACCCTGCATCTCACTCCATCCTTGCCTACCCTCCCCCTGCTCATCTAAATCTCCTCCTAGACCCACCTCCTGCTTGCTTATAACTAGCCCCATGAATAGCAGTGAAAGGTCACTTGTAGACACTCTGAACTTTCTCATACAACATGAGAACCAAACCTCTCCCTCTATGCAGTTGCACCATCCATCCCCATTACAATCTCTAACGGCTGCTGCCCTTGCTGGAGCTCTAGGATTTTGGGTGCAGGATTCCTCTTTCAGTACACGCTCTCACCTTTTCACTTTACATTTCCAGTTCGGCCTGACAAAAGGTCTCTTCTTTTTATGTGGCCCTTCCACCTACATATGCCTACCTGCCAACTGGATGGGCACATGTACTCTAGTCTTCCTTACCCCCAAAATCCAGTTTGCAGATGGGAACAAATAACTGCCTGTCCACCTCATGACACCAACATGACAAAAAAAGACTCATCCCACTAATCCCTTTACTTCTGGGTCTAGGACTTTCTGCCTCCACTGTTGCACTTGGAACTGGAATAGCAGGCATCTCAACTGCTGCCACCACATTCCGCAGCCTCTCTAATGACTTCTCTGCCAGCACTACAGATATATCACAAACTTTATCTGTTCTCCAAGCCCAGGTTGACTCTAGCTGCAGTTGTCCTCCAGAACTGCTGAGGCCTCAATTTACTCACTGCTAAAAAAAGAAGGATTTTGTATATTTTTAAATGAAGAGGTTTTTTTTTTTACCTAAATCAATCTGGTCTGGTATATGACAACATTAAAAAAACTCAAGGATAGAGCCCAAAAACTCACCAGCCAAGCAAACAATAACATGAACCCCCTTGGACACTCTCTAATTGGATGTTCTGGGTACTCCCAATTCTTAGTCCTTTAATACCTATTTTTCTTCTTCTTTTATTCAGACCTTATGTCTTTCATTTAGTTTCTCAATTCATACAAAACTGCATCCAGGCCATCACCAATAATTCTATACAACAAATCCTCCTTCTAACAACCCCACAATATCACCCCTTACCCCAAAATCTTTCTTCAGTTGAATCTCTGCCACTGTAGGTTCCCATGCCACCCCAATCCCACTCAAAGCAGCCCTCAGAAACATTGCCCATTATCTCTCCATACCACCCCCCAAAATTTTCGCTGCCCCAACACTTTACCACTATTTTGTTTTATTTTTCATATTAATATAAGAAGATGGAAACGTCAGGCCTCTGAGCCCAAGCTAAGCCAGCATATCCCCAGTGACCTGCACATATACATCCAGATGGCCTGAAGCAACTGAAGATCCACAAAAGAAGTGAAAATAGCCTTAACTGATGACATTCCACCATTATGATTTGTTTCTGCCCCAACCTAACTGATCAATGTACTTTGTAATCTCCCCTACCCTTAAGAAGGTTCTTTATAATCTCCCCCACCCTTAAGAAGGTTCTTTGTAATTCTCCCTACCCTTGAGAATGTACTTTGTGAGATCCACCCCCTGCCCCCAAAACATTGCTCTTAACTCCACTGCCTATCCCAAAACCTATAAGAAATAATGATAATCCCACCACCCTTTGTTCTCTTTTTGGACTCAGCCCGCCTGCACCCAGGTGAAATAAACAGCCTTGTTGCTCACACAAAGCCTATTTGGTGGTCTCTTCACACAGACACGAGACAATAACCACATATCCTTCAAGTATGGTATATTAGTAATGTTGACTTTTAACATTACTAATTACTTTTAACATGATCTTTGTATGGTTTGTTTGCTGTGACCTCCAACACTCAACAATTGAGAGGTCAGATCCTCAGGAATAATTGCCAAACGTGTCAGATTTCTTTGCCAGTTTTTTTCCTGTATTGCCAGTAGTCCATGAGATCCCACATTAGCATTACTTTAGATGGCTTAAGACTAACATATGTTTATCAAAAAGAAGGTTGCATCTACAATAAAGTGATTGAATGCTTTGTGTTCTGTAAAGACTCTAAGATGACTCCAACAGATAATTTTGAGGAGAATAGGCAGGATTATATGTGATAATTATAATAAAGGCTAGAGGGCATTAACAGCTCCAAATGAAAAGTGTTTAGAGATAAGAGAGGTATAGACTAGCTATATGATTAATCGTTGAGTTGTTCATTTTTCTTAACCTCTTTGCCTAGAAAATAAGGCCAATCAACAATACCTCAAAATGTTGCTGTGAGGAGTAAATGAGGTTATAAATTGTAGCATAGTGCCTGACTTGAAGGTGTACTTAGGGTGAGGGCCATCATTCCCTGAGTTCTTCCAGGTCTGCTCCCACCTGTGACTCTACGGGGAATGTTAAGGGAAAAGGAACAGGGGCAGGACAAGACAGGAACAAAGTATCTTTGCCCATTGTTCAGCTGAGACAGATTAGAGTTTTTCCAAAGGTGCCTTACCAAGAACCAAAGGAAAACTAAGAACTAAAGACACAAAGACTGTAGTTACAGAGCCCCTCCCCAGATCTCAGTGTCATTGTTCTTTTCTGCATCCTTCAGTTCTGTGGCATTTTCCTTGGCTAGTCTCGCTTGTACATGCAGCCACTATGGAATGCTGGGGCCACCTGAGAGAAGGGGATTTGCCCAACAGTAGAAAACCACTGGGATTTGGAGGAGGGCAAACTGAGTTTAAATCAGTCTCTACCTTTCACTGGCTTTAAGATTTTAGAAATGTCCATTTGCCTCTCCAAGTCTCAGTTTCTTCATCCTTATGTAAACAAAAAAGTATCTGAGACAGGTCTCAATCAATTTAGAAGTTTATTTTGTTAAGGTTAAGGACATTTGCAGAAGAAATAAAGACATAGTCACAGAAACAGGAGAAAGACCTGTGCCTTTCTCCATAGATGATTTTGAGGGCTTCAATATTTAAAGGGGAAAAGTGGGCTGGAGGTGAAAGAGGGAGGTTATGGTAATCCAAGGGAGGGTATGGTAATTCAAGAGAAAAGGAACAGGTAGGGGAATAGTCAATTATGTATTTGTTTTGTGCTCAGTAAATTGGCACTTTGCATAAGATAAGGCTAACATAGAGTAACTCTGTGGAGATATTTAACCTCTTATCTGTAGCTATCTGCTTAGGCACAAAAGGAAAGTCAGCTTCTTGCATGACTCAGCTTTCAGCTTAATTTTTTTCCTTTGGCATAGTGAATTGAGGTCTCGAATTTTTATTTTCCTTTCACATTTCTCCACCCTTTTCTTTTTAAAAGCTTTCAGAGAAAGCATTTTAGAAGAAACTGAGTCTCTGGTATTAGGTTTTGTCTGATGTCTCATGGCAAGGACAGTTTATTCCTAGACAGATAGGTCCCAAGTTGTTAGGCAAGCTCACTTTTAGTAAGTTGTGAAGTCTTACATCCCACAGAGGAAAAAAAAAAAACATAGGAGAAGGAAGAGAGAAAGAAAACAACAAACGAAAAAGGAGAACAATCCTGGAAACCTGATATAGGCCATATTACCCTGAAGTCCATGTATCAGTAGGCAGGTACGAAAGTGGTTTATGTATATAAATAGGATGCTGTTATTTTCTTCCAAAATTTAAGTTGTCTAGCTTCAGTTTGTATGGCATTTTAAAAAGCACAGCTTAGTTTTTCATGATTTTCAAATCAGGAAAAATGGGGAAAAAAGGAAAAGAAGGAAAAAAATTGAAAACATTATTTTGGAGACTTGTAGCCAGGAAAATTTTTAGAATTCAGTGCAAATTGTAGAAAATAATAAAAATTAAAAAGCCTTAGGCAAGGTTAGAATCTAATAATGGGTGTACAGTTTATTTGGAAACATAACTTTTCTCTCCCCAATTCCCCAATTTTATTAAAGACAAAATTGTAGTAGGACCAATTTGCTTGTAAAATAAGTTTTAGTTCTATTATACTTGCCTTAATTATTTGCATAAATTGCAGCAAGAATAACCACTTGCCATATAGGCTGTCTCTCTCTCTTTTTTTAAAATTGGCTTTGCTGAAACCTTTTTCATAAGGAGTCTAAGATTAGACCTTAAAAGCCCTGAGCCCAGCCTGCAGATACCTGTGTGAATTGGGTGAATTTCTCTCTTTTTGAGGTGCCAAGAAAACTTGGGGTTCCTAGGCCTGACAGAAAGTGATATTCTTCACTTACCACAGGTCAGGACCCTGTAAAGGACAAGGTATAAAGTCAGTTTTTCAGGGGGCTTTTATCAGCTCTGTAGGTCAGCCTCCTTTTCTCAAGGCAATCTGAAAATGCCATTTCAGCCAAAGCCATGGTAAAACAACTAGTGTCTCCAATTATGCCCTCTTATAAAAGAAAACAGATCCTTATTGAACTTATGCAAATAATTATATTGTCACAAATCAACAATACTCACAAAATAGCTTCCAAATTTTGGAGAAATTAGGTTGAGAGAAAGGATATGTTTTAAATTTTGCTCATAAGAGCATACTTTACTCAATTGTTAAAAGCTATAAGTAGCTTAAAAGAAGAGAAAGTTTTCTTGACTTTGAAAAACAAAACAAGAAGAATCAGCAAATGTTTTAAACAAAAAGTCATAAAAGATTATTTCAATCTTCAGTTAGTTCAGTCCATTCAATTAACTCCTGTTCTGATCGTTATTGGATCAACAATCCTCATGAATATATCAGACCTCCCTGAGAGTCCTGGAAGTTTTTCTCTATTCCAATGGCACTATATCTCAATTTACCAGAAACCTATATTTAAGAGTACTCCTCAAAGTTCTATAGCTGATTATAAACTGCCCTATAAAAGGATCAAAGTAAAACAGTCATGGATGACAAAAATCTTAGAATAGTCATGGTTAAAGACACAATTGACCAAAAAAAAAAATTGTTTACTTCTGTGGCATACAAAAGTTTTACATAATCATCATAATTACTACTACTGAAAGCATATACTAAGACATATCAGAATCACAGGATTCTCATATAATTTTGGAACAAACACTAATATCACCTTTAAATAAATATAATCCATTAAATACCATTTATATAAATATAATCCATTAACTACCATTTTATATTTGACAATGCTTCCTTTATTATTTTATTGTACCAAATAAACCAAATATGTTTCTTTTAGACTTCATGAGACCTAATATCAAAACATTAATGAGGTCAAAAGGACTGAATTCAGAATATGATTTTGGAAAATTTGTCAAATATCTAAAGTTTAAAACACTTGATATCACAAAATAGGATCACAGGTCATTGTAAAATCAGTCATTCATTTAGCCAAAGTGATAACTCAAAGATTTCAAAAAAAGGCAAAAGCCTTTATTCTTTGAGAGAGGAGACTTACTTCCCCAAACAATAAGCCCTGATAAAGACAGCATGGGGCCAATTACATGTCTCACAAATCTTATAAAAAAATCTATTAAATTTTAGTCACTTCACTATAACATATAATTTCTATAAACCTTTTTATAACATTTTACAATTTTTTAAATTAAAGAGTTAGTTAATACTCCAAGAAAATCTTGTTAGTCTGACACAGGGGCCCAGATGCTGGTCTTGCATCCATGTAACGTTGATATTAATGTTTAATTCATAGAGAAACTTTAAACTAATTTTATCTCTCAAAATCAGTCCTACAATCTCATGTGGCCTATCTCTTCTTGGTAGTCCTGGGGCCTAGAAGGGTTAAATAGTTTTAATTTCTGGCTCTGTGTCTCATGAATGGTTTATTTTGATACTCATCTTCTCCTGAGTTGGTAAATGAGGCTTTAACTGCTGTCAGTGTTTAAGATTTAACAGGATTTGGAGTCCTTTCTAGATCCAAAAGTAAAAGCCCTGTAACTTAACAGCTCAGGATTTCAAAAGCAATACAGAAAGTTACATAGATATAATAACCTTAATGTTTTTAAATCTGTTTTCCTAGGACTTACATTAGTTAGACATAGGAAGAGTATGTCCTGAGTCATAAGTGAAAGTTTTCAATTTCATAGAAGAATTTAAAGCCAAGAGCACACAATGTTATATTGGAAGAAAATATTTCCTTTAGACCATTTAGATAAAACATTTTTAGCATCAGGATACAATGGAAGTTAGAACCTGAGGAAAAAAATTAAAGGAGCTGACGAAAAAGTTGATGGAGAACATTATTATCTCAGCCCTTCTCAAAGGGGAGAGAAAACTGAAAGCAATGACATGCAATAAAAGTTGAACTTTTGGGTTAAAAAAGTTAAAATCTCTTATAATTTTATTAAGATTAAATCAATACCTTCAGATAAATTTGTTGTTCCAACCAACTCTTTAGTTTATTAGTGTATTGTTAAATACCAAAGCCTGACCTCTAGAAAGAATATTATAATTGCCTTTTAGTTATAGTCAATTTGATCACATAAAGTTTTTTTCATAAATTCTTTTACAACCCTTATTCAAACTTGCACAAACCATTTATGACATGCTTAGACTTCCTGTCTTATCCTAAATATCACTCTTTCTTAAATAACCAGTTATTTTATTTTAGGGCAAAAAATTTACCATACAAGATCCTTTCTCATATAAAATGATTTTCCTTTTAATCTTTCTTACCCCAAATATCTCTTTATACATATAACTTTCTTTACATCTCTCTTATTTACTGGTTCATTTTAGCTTGTTTTATAAACAACCTTTAAATAACCTTTGAATTAGACAAAAATTGTTTCCTAAAAAACACATTGTGTTCTAAAAAACACATTGGTTTTTAGAAAAATGATTTTCTATAATTTTTATTTAAACAATTGGAAATGACCCACATATTTAATGAATATATATTATGTAATTTAACTTTAGGTTCTAAATTATATGACAAGTTTATTTACAAGCATTTATTCTATTACATTTGCCTATTTAATTTTTTTAAATAGTTGATCTAGATTACATATGAAAACTGTGATGGTCATCATTTAGAGTTATTTCCCTGTTAACAATTTTTATAGCCTGTGAATTTCAGGTGTTTGCTTAAGTAAGAATATTAAGGTTAAATAAATGTTTTGGGTTTTTTTTTTGTCAATAACTCAGGATTTAGCTATTTTCATTAAACCAACGATATTAATTGCTTTATCAAAAAGTTACACAAAGATAATTCTCTTTTGGGCTACATTTATAGCTTTACAACTCTCATGCCAAATCTTGACACCTTATCATATTTAAGAGAAAAAAATGTAAAACTGCTTGACCAATAAATCTAAACAATAATGTATGTTGGCGATTCTGAAGACACTTCTAATTTTATTTTACCAACAATTTTAAAGCCAATTTATTTATTAAAACTCTATTTAAGTCACTTTAACTTGAAAAGCAGTTGGGCTTATTTACTGAATTTGTGAGTTCTCCTTTATTTTTAAGTCAGTTTGGTACCTTGTGGCCATAAACATAACAATACACATGTAGGTACACATAAACACACCTAAGCACACACACACTCATACAAATAAAGATCCTATAGCTTTTACTTCAGAACTCTAGCCATGAGATACTGATACAAACCTAACCAGTTTACCAAAAAACAGCTGGGTGTGAACACGGTTTTTCTCTCAACATCAGTAGAAAGGGCCTCTGAACGAGAAAAAAATTTACATTTTCTTAAGCAAAAACCACATCCTCATGTTTTTATAAACCTCACCCAAAACACATCATACTATCCTACTAATCTAACTTTTAGTAACTCTAATTCCCAGTAAAAAACCTAGGATTACTTAATTTAACTTAACATGACTTTAAGATTTTAAATTATTGTAGAGGATTTTGAGACTAAATTTACCAAATTAATCTCACTAAAGATTACTAAAGTCATGTGAACTGAAAAGCCTCTGAGCTAGCTTCTATTAGGCTGATGAACACTGACTTTTCTTTAAGCCAATTAATTAGAGCTCTTTCACATAATTGATAGTGAAATGTTATTTCCACATGAGACATAGGAACATACAGACATAATAGACACCCAGACAGACGCAGACCTTACAGATTTAAAAGTTCTCATTCGCCTGTTTTCAAAACTTTTCTCTTCTCTATTTTAGACTGTTAATGTCATGATTATCTGTTCTATGTCCTAAACAATTGTTGATGAGGCAATGTAAATTTGCATCCCAAAGACATGACTTAGGTGAAACAAGGTAGAAAATGTACATCTCAAAGCCATTTTGATCAATACTTAGATCTAAACAAAGGCAATGTCTGTTATGTGAACTTTAAGCCATTGTAGGGACCGAGAAGCTCTTACTAAGTGGAGATTTCCTGTAAAGATGTAAATTTCCTTTGCAAAGAATTTTATTAAAGTGACTCAGTTTGATAGGTGTTATTTTCAATTTAGCTTGATTATATTACTAGCTTTATGGTAGATCTCTTTAAGGAGTAGCGCCAAGAAAGCATATGCAATTTTCTTAATTTAAATGTGCAAAGAAATAAGTAGCCCCCTGTAGTAATGCTATTTCCTATAAACTGTCCTTAGCCATCCCTAAGATTGTGGTTCTCCACCACCATTACATAACACCAAGCCAAATTATCTCACAGTACAAGGTAATCTCTGGTACCCCCACCAAAGACAAAGATGTCAGGTAATGGAATACAAGAAAGCAGAACTTTAGACCTGAGAAAAATCTGCCCATGACTTTTGAAACTCCACAAAGAAAGCAGGACACCCCCAAAAAGGGTGAGTGGCACCTTTATTCTGAGTTCTTTAAGGGGTCTGATTAGAAGCCTTCTCTGTTTTGTTTTGTTTCTTTTGTTGTTGTTTTTTTTGTTTTTGTTTTTGTTTTGAATTTGCTTCGTACCAAAGACGGCAAAAGGGGAAGGAGGAATAGAATGGAAGAAAAGTAAACAAAAGAACAATCTTTTAAGAAAGGAAGTGAACAGAGAAACTGTTTGAGTAGGTAGTTAGGCAGACATAAGCAGGGCAGGACAGTGCCCTACCCCTCAACCAGGACTGCCAGGAGACCGTCAGGTGATGGTCAGGCAGTTATTAAACTGTCTCTCTAAAACGATTGGTCACAGCCAGCACCAGGGAAATTCAGTCTCCCAATACATAGAAAACACCCGAAGCTGTTGATCAGCTGCTTTCCAGCAAGATCTCAGGAGCGGGTGAGTGGACTCAATCATGCACATGGTAAGAGGCAAAATGGCAGAGTTTAACTGGTATATGACCTTCCTCTAGGAACACTTGACTGGTTAGGGAACAACGCCTCAAGTGAGCATGTGCAAAACTTCAGTAAACACACTGTGCCTGCGGCCCCCTCCTAAGTGCCGGGAGGCCACTGCACATGTGGACAGCCTATCCCAAAGGAAGAATCAGGGCAGAAGAGACACAAGACCCCAGAAGCATGCCAACACAAAAAAACCCAAGTTTACATTTGGATCTCTCAAGTTGTCCTCTTGGCCCTCTTCCAAGTGTACTTTACTTTCTTTCATTCCTGCTCTAATACTTTTTAATAAACTTTCACTCTTGCTCTATAACTTGCCATGGTCTCTCACTCTGCCTTATGCCCCTCAGACGAATTCTTTCCTCTGAGGAGGCAAGAATCAAGTTGCTGCATACTCATACAGATTTGCTGCTGCTAACAAAACCAAACGTATGATTTTTTTCTTCTTTTTTTGCAGCTGTGAGGAGTTTTAGCCAATTCAAAAACATTGCTCCCGTAATTTGAAATTCTCATTTAGATTTGACCAAGTCAGGTAGAGTTGGTCAAATCCAATGTGAGAAAGACTAAAATAAACAAACAAACAACAAAACCAGTGCGATTACTGAGCACTTTAGTGTTAAGAGGAAATTAAGATCAGCTGGTTGTTAATCTTAACTCTTAGTCATTAAGCAGGATTTTCAAGACAAAACTCCAATTCAGCTACTTACCTAGGAATAGCGCCCAGGCTCAATACTGCTCTCTACCATTTTAGAAGCAGTAAAAGACTCAAACTCACCTTCCCTGTTGGATGCAAGCTGAAACTCCAAAAAGGAGCTGCCTGCCATCCATTGTCATGGAAACAGGAAAACTCGCCATTTTTGTTGGAAGTGAGTAAAACTCCAGAAAAGGAGTTGTACTTCAAAATAAACCTTAGATCTCAACCAAATTTGGGGTGATCAGGGATTCTCTGGAGGGAGGAGCTCCCAGACCTCAGAAAATTGTCTTATCTTTGTTTGAGCAACAAAGATAACCTAAACTGATTCCAAGCACTGGTAGGAGATTTGTCAAAGGTCGGGGCACCTCCTCTCAGAATCCCTTCCGTTGGCTGCCAATCTGTAAGCCAAAAAGTATCTGAGACAGGTCTCAATCAAGTTAGAAGTTTATTTTATCAAGGTTAAGGACACGCCCAGAAGAAATAAAGACAGAGCCACAGAAACAGTCTGTGGTCTGTGCCTTTCGCCAAAGATTAGTTTGAGGACATCAATATTTAAAGGGAAAAAGTGGACTGGAGGGGAAAGAGGAAGGGTATGGTAATCCCTATGTTGCAAGAGAAAAGGAGCAGGTAGAGGAATAGTCAATTATGTATTCATCTTGTGCTCAGTAAATTGGCACTTTTCTTAAGATAAAGTGAACATAAACTAACTGCATGTGGAGATATTTAACCTCTTATCTGTAGCTATCTGCTTAGAAGCAAAAAGAAAGGCAGCTTCTTGCATGACTCATGCATGACTTTTAGCTTAATTTTTTTCCTTTGGCAGAGTGAATTGAGATCCTGAGTTTTTATTTTCCTTTCACACATATAATGGAGATAAATCTCTTGGAGAAATTTTGAAGATTCTCTCTGAAGATTAAATTGATCATATATCCAAAGTATTCAATACAGACCCTGTTTGGTCAGTAAACAACTGTTAAGTCCTTTCTATTCTTTTGTGTATTTCATAGAGTGGGCAATGAATGGAGGGGACAGGTGGTCCATTTCCCTTTTTCTAGGGTAGCTTAGCAAGACACTATTCATAGCAATAACTCTGAACCAATCCATTTCCTTTTCTTAGTGAAGGTTAAAGTTTTGTTTGAATTTTACTAAAAGAAATGCCTTTGTCAAGGATGACTTCCAGAACTAGGGTTGGCTGCTTTGATGAGCATCTGATCTGGAAAGAGTACCCACCTCAGTTCAAAGTCACTCCTTGCTCTTTGAAGAAGATAAAGTAAGCACATGATTTCCTCACTAGCACAAGGAAAACTCCAGGTAGAGGAAGGATGAAGATCTGTCCTTCAATCTTTGCTTCTTGAACCACCTTCACAGATTTCACATGGGCTGAAAAAGTCTATCTCCTCCCAGGCCAGCAAAGAAAAGCAACATCCTTTCTCTTCTGTAGTCAACCTTCATTCAGTCTTAAGGGAGTGAAAAAAATTATAACCCTCTTCTCAGAGAGGACTGTCTTTATTGAAGAAAAGACCCTGATAAACATCTGGGGTTAGAAGGTGAGATCCTGAATCATGACTTAGCTGAAGACAAACTCATTAGAAGATAATTAAACTTTTCTAAATTAGAATTCAATGGAACTTGAACAGAAAAGATTTGTTGGGGGGTTGATGGAGAAAGAAGAAAGATGGCAAGCCACGTGGTTGAGAGGCCAAAAAACTGCTGGGAATAAGGAGGTCTGCTTCAGATTCCAAAGTCATTTGCTCTGTTCTGATGTACTTAACTCCACAGCTTCCTTACCCCTTCAGGACAGTCTGCTTTACAGGCATTCACATTGAGTAGGAGTGGCTTTTTTAGTGGCAGTCAAGTGAATAGGCCAAGTCCCACATGTGGGTCACTTTGATGTAAAACAAAGACAACATCTACAGACTGAAGAGCTGAGTCAGAAACTGAACTAATTCAGTGGAAGCAGGAACTCAAAAGCCAAGGCTGACCACAAGCAAGCCCTTTTAGAATTTGCGAATATTGTAGGGGTGATTTTTCTTGTCCGCGGGTCTTTGAATTGGTATTTGAGCCCATCTTTATGCATCTTATAGGATGAGGTAGGATTCTCTGGGTGCCATGCATGTGGCATCTCCTAGACAAACTCAGCTAGTTTATCCCAGCATCTTTGGGATCTGCCTTGCCTCAGGAGTATCTGCTCCTAAGGCAGTTTGGTTCTCTACTGTGTAAGTGTGAAAATAACCATTATCTTGTTACAGAACCAAACTGGGGTCCACTGGCTCAGCACAGTAACACCAGATACCCACACCAAGGTTTGTAGCAGGAAAAAGGAAGGTGTTTATTTGCAGGGTGCCAGGCAAGGAGGATCAAGCAGCTAATGCTTAAGTCCCAACCTTCCCCATATGGTTTGTAGGTGAAGGTTTTTAAAGGCAGGCATAAATTTCAGGAAAGCAGAAGTTACAGACAAAATCATAAATCAATACATGGAGGTTACTTATTGATTTTGGCCTAAAAGGGTGGGATATCTTGAATCAGGGGGCTTACAGGTCATAGTTAGATTCAAAGATTTCTATACTTGGTTAAAGAAGAGAAGTTTTGTTTAAAAATTTGGGGTCAGCACAAAAGCATGTTACTCTGGTTGGGTATGACTTCCTCCAGGCCTCTCAGAAAGAAATGTAGAACAAAGAACAGTGCTGAGTTCAGTCCCCAGTTCCCCCTTATCTGAGGTCTATATGCAAGAAGATCCATTTGGTGGGGTGCCAGTTTCTGAGAAGCAACTCAGAGACATGATAAGATGTTATCTTTAGTTTTTGTAGGGGAACCAAACATTCTGTGATTCTAGCTTCCTTGACTATTGTTTTAAGCTACCGTTACCTTTTTGCTTATCAAGTTGCTTATTTACTTCTCAGAACTAGCTAGGTGCCTAGAATTTCCCTTGCAGGAACTCAGGATCTTCCTTTCTTTCCATGTTTGGGGGCAGGGATAGGGAAGAGGCCCTTAAGAGGAATTCTCTAATCCATCTCAATCTTCTCCCATAGCCTGTCTCTCTCCCAGTTCAGAGTTTAAGGGCCAGAAGGAGGAATTCTTCTCCAATTTCTCTGTCCTTCTTTCTAGGTCTCCAATCTTCCTCAGACTTTACGCCACCACTAGAGATGAAGGTAGCTCACCCCAGGTGGTGGGTCTCACTGCTGTCCGCAGTGGGTGTTCAGAGACTTACCTTCCACCTTCAAGATATACAGAAAGAGTCCCAGAGATGTTTAATGGCAGATCCCACTGAGGTGGCCCCAGGGCCTTTGCTGCCCGTCTTTGATGGGACCCACTCACCTCCACCTGTTCTGCTCATGCTTCCCAGGCCCTCTTCCAAGATTGGAGAGATCCTCCTGTTATCCACAGCATTCTCCCTTAAACAAATCCCGACTCCCATGTTCCAGGGACCAGTTGGCCAAAAGAAGCCTGTGGGATGTCTATAGGGCAGTCACCACTCTCCCCTGCCAGGGACAGTATCATCTAGCCTGTCTATATCAGATCATATCTCCAGTCAGATTCCTGATTCCTGACTAGGGCCTCTATTTCTTCCAGACATTCCAGTGGGTTGGCAGAAGTCACTATATTGACTGCAGGAACTTCTGTCCTAGACCCAGCCTTTGTCTTTTCTGTGGCCACTCCTGACCTCCCTTTATTAGTTGCTTTCTTGGAGGAATATTTAGTAGAGAAGAGCCAGGGCCCCCCAGGCTCAGGGGCTCCATCTGCCTTGTCTCTCACAGCCTCAGCTACCTCTCTTGGCTGCCAGTTTGGCCCCTTGTCAGGATCCTGCAGGATTTCTGCCCCCAAAGTCTTCTGACCTCCCCCGCTCTATTTTTCTGGGGTGTCCCCCAACCCCTGACTTTCCTCATTGGGGCCTTTTGTTTGTTGGCTACACTATTGGTTTGAGCCATTGCTGGACTTATGGGAACAAGAAGACAACAGGTGAGAAAGCCCTAGGTTTTAACTTCCGCCAGCAATGTATTCCCTCCATGCCCAGCCACTGGGCATTTGCAAAGTACCCAGAGCCTGGTCATGGCCTCGAACGCATCTTTCTGTCCCATTTCCCATTCAGGAAAAAAAAAAAAAAAAAAAAAAAAAAAATCTGCAGCTAGCTGCCTGCCAGCACTCATTTAATTTTACATAAACACGCTTCTTGAAACTGAAGCAAATCTGACTGATTTTTCAATGTGAAAACAAAATATAAAAACTGTTCTTGGAGTTATTTCTAAACAGAACTTGTCTCTAATCCTAATGTAACAGAAATGTATATGATGATCCATATTTAATTTTATTTTTCATGTGGTAAATTTCAAAGCATGGGACAAAGGCAGAACATCACATTCTGCACAAAAATATTGCTTTTCTCTCCGGACCTTCTTGCCATCTTTATCATTGTGTGCTCAGCAAACTTTGCAGCGACCAGTTGGATTCCGTTTCCCTGATACTGGTGGTACGCTCTTGGGGAAATGTCTTCCAGACAGGGAAGAAGTATGACATCATCAGAGCACGGATGACCTTGAAGACGTTGCGGCCCTGGCCTGCGATGCTTTTCCAGCATTCTTTCGCTCAACGTCAGTCTGAAGTTTACATGGCTCATCGTGTGCTCAGGATTGTCCTTCCCAAACAGGATGTAGGAGCTCAGCACTGCAGTGTTTAGAGGGTGGCAAAGGAATTTCTTAGATCAGCTGGGCACGGTGGCTCACACCTGTAATCCCAGCACTTTGGGAGGTCTAGGCGGGTGGATCACCTTAGGTCAGGAGCGTGAGACCAGCCTGACCAACATGGTAAAACCTGTCTATACTGAAAATACAAAAATTGGCTGGGTCGCAGCTCTCTGGGAGGCTGAGGCAGGAGAATCGCTTGAACCTGAGAGGCAGAGGTTGCAGTGAGCCAAGATTGCACCACTGCACTCCAGCCTAGGCGACAGAGCGAGACTCCATCTCAACCAAAAAAAAAAAAAAACAAAAAAAAAACAAAAAACAGAAAAGAAAAGCATACACATAATTAAGGCTGGGCATGGTGGCTCATGCCTGTAATACCAGCACTTTGGGAGGCCAAGGCAGGTGGATCACCTGAGGTCAGGAGTTAGAGACCAGCCTGACCAATGTGGAGAAACCCCATCTCTACTAAAAATACAAAAATTAGCTGGGCGTGGTGGCACGTGCCTGTAATTCTAGCTACTTGGGAGGCTGAGGCAGGAGAATCATTTAAACCCGAGAGGCGGAGGTTGCAGTGAGAAGATCGTGCCATTGCACTCCAGCCTGGGTGAGAGAGCGAGACTCTGTCTCTAAATAAATAAATAAATAAATAAATAAGAATTTCTTAGACCAAACCTTGTGCCTTTTGTGCTCAGTTGGATAGATAGTGAGCATCTGATCAGCCAGTCCACTGCTCCCACATTCTTGTGATAATCCACAATGACACGTGGCTTCTTAGACTTCTTTCCATTTCTGTTGTTTACTTCAATCACAGTATCACTGTGGAATGTGAACAAAATTGTCACCTCCTTGTCACACCATTTCAGTGCCGTAAGTTCACCACAGAATTAACATCATGCGTGGGAATGCTACGTTTTCTAGGATTTGACATTTCCAGTGATCAGGAATGACTATTTTATAAATGGACAGAATGCTATAAATAGAATGATATATTTTGTTTCCAAAGTTGATATACTACAGCAATGCAAAAATAATAATAAAAGCAAAATATTCTGTGGCAAACTTTGGGGGTAAGGTTAGGACTGTAATCTGTGAGTTTTGTTGGGGTGAACTCTGCAGCTGCAAGTGCTCCGGGGCAAATGGGAAATGGGTTAAGAAACCCCTTTCCCACTGCCTCTTTAGATTACATAATTCACTGTGTTTCTCTAGATGTCCTACTTTTAATAACACAAGCTAAAATTTACTGAGGACATCATATGTGCTAGGCACTGTGCTAAGCACTTAGGTTTCATTGAATCACTTAATTCCTACAAAGACCCTGTAAAGCAGGAACGACTGTTATTCCTTCACCTCAGAACTGAGGTGCTGAGAAGTGAAGTAACTTTCCTGCACAGCTAGAAAGTGACAGACTTATCATGAAGCCTGTGTTTTTTATCTCTATGCTCTACTGTATCTTACTGGGCCTTATTATGTCTGTCAGTCATTTCCTTTACCAAAGAGAACAGCTTACTTCCTGCCCACTCAGCAAGTAGATATGTTTGACCAGCTGTCCTTAGCTTGGCACATGTAATGGGTATCAAGTAGTATTTGGGGGATGGATGGAGAGGTAGATGAGTAGGGGAATAGGTAGGGGGGATGGGTGGGTAGATAATGGGCAGACAGTTGGATGAATAAGTTAATGTATGGGTGGATGAATGGATGGTGGGTGGATAGATGGGTGGATGAATAGATACATGGGTGAGTGGATCATGGGTGAAAAGATGAGTGGATGGATGATGGATGGATAGATGGATGAATGAATAATTGGATAAGTGGAGAGATGGGTGGATGAGTAGATGGGTGGATGAATGGATGATGAGTGAATAGATGGAAGGATGAGTGGATGGATAGATTGATGGGTGGATGGATGGGTAGATGGACTGCCACATGATCAAGGGTCTTTTGCGAAGAAAAACATTTAGGAACACAAGAAGCCCAACTAATCTAGAGCTACATACTCTCTGGCTGATTTGTTGCCTCTTTTCTCCAGATCCTATGATCTATTCTGTCTGCAAGAGGAGGGCTTCCTCTAGGTATCTAGCCCCCACAGAACAAATAGAGCAACTGTGTTCCCTCTAACAGCTGCTTCTGCCTATGTTTATTTTCATAGGTGCTTCACATTAACTTTGGAATTCAAAATGGACTTGCTCAGCGTGGCTTGGTTTTCAGTAAGGCTGGCTGTTCCTTGATTCTGGTGGGATCCTGTGGCCCAAACCTGACTCAGAAGCATTGGCCTGCGGGATGCATTGTTTATGTCTGGAGGTCTGAGGCACCCCTATTGTGCAGAAACAAGGAAATCCACATTTTCCAACACTTCGGCTACACAACAGAGGCTAGGACTGAATATAGTGTGCTCTTTTAACTCCGAAAAAGTTCATAAAAAAGCCAAGCTTGCAGGATAGGGACAAACTCCCTCATCAGGCCTTTCCCCTTCACTTCCAGATTCCCATCGACCCTCATCCTAACTCCCACACAACTCCCAGACCTCTCTTATTGTTCCCCTGATTCCAGATGACAAACTCACTCTTGCTAAGGTGTTAGTGATTTACTTCTTTTCTTTACCATTAGAAAAAAATTTCTTCAATAAAAGCCATATTAAACTCAAAGCCAGAGTCACTCAAATTGCCCAAGCAGGTCATATCCACTGGGTCTGTCATTCAGCCTATTAGTTTCATGTATTCTTTTTATTAATATTATATTTAAATCAAATTGATCAGAAAATAACTCAAGCCCAAGTTCATTTCCCATTGACTTTAGTGTTTCTAGAGAGGTTCTTCCTGTCCTCCTCAGACTGAAGGTTTGGGGCACAAACATGCTAACTGCTCTCACCAATCCCAGGACCCTCAGCCCATGTCTCACTGCAAGGTATGCAATTCACCAGAAGTGGCCTGCCCTGTCCCTTATATAAGGCCTATTTGCTCCTTCGGAGTGACAAGATGCTCCAGCCATGAGGCTGGGGCTGCAGTGCTTCTCTGGCAGTGCTCTATCATCGTCCTCAAGTACTAGGTTGGTGAAATGTAATTACAGTGCTTGCCTTTTTTTTTTGAAGGCAAAAACTGCAATTACTTTTGCACCTACCTAATAGTTGTAGTACAGGAAGGTAGAGTTACCTCCACTGGAGAGTTTTCAAGATGTTGACTAAAGCATGCATTTTGACATGGGCATAAAAGAAAGAAAAAATTGCATTTGCCCTCCTTTGGTCTCCCTCTAAGCTTTTTGATAAGCTCTACATGTCCAACTCTAATCCTTTTGTCTGATTGTGAGCTAAGATTACAGGTAAACTCTGTGGACTTTCTGCATGAAAAGTTATATATACAAAAAAGTTCCTTCTCTTGTGCTCTAAATCCTGTTTGCCATTCAAATAACAGTGGGAAATTGTTGTCGTATCTGATCAGCCTATTTAATGTGAAAGCAGATTAAGTCTTTATGCTCCCTGAACCCTGAACAAACCTGCCCATGACAGGTGTGTCCCAGCCCCTGGCAATCGTTCATGTTGGGGCCCCAAGCTCCTTTTATTTCTTCAGATGGAGGGAAGGTGTGCTCTTGGCAGGGAGGAAGTAGTCAGTGTGAAACTGGAGAAAGGCATCCAGTCTTCCAAGTGGACACAGTGTCCCCACGCACGGTTAGCAAGCAGGGTGCAGGCTGATTTCAGCCCGCTCGGCCCCTCAGGGATAGTGCCTACGGTGCCCCTGGCCCCTAGGGTTACCTGGCTTTGCTATGAGGATCTCTGGCTGCTCTGGAGACAGTTAAAAGTGTTTTAGCTTTTGGAATGCTTGCTACAGATTTGCCCATAACAGACCTAAAAACAGCAAGTGTGACAGCATTGGAGCGATGAGAGTATCTAGAGTTGGCAGGCTGGCCAGGGGCTGCATCACCCCTGCGAGTTCAGAGGCATTTCTCATCAATGCCCACTCAGCAAAAAGATGCTGAATCTCAACCCTGGAACATGGAAAATTTCTCTGAAATTCTCCAGCCCAAACAGCTCTTAGATGTGCAAAGCATAATTGACAGAAACTTGAAGCTAGAAGCATCCTTGAAAGGCCACCTATGCCAACCCCCAGGTTTTAGGCAAAAGCACCCTTCAGCTATTCTAGAAAATACTCCTGGCAGCTGATGGAAAGATTGCGGGCTTAAAATTTCCTTTTGAAAATATGACGGATGACCTCTGAGGGCGTCCTGCATCCTTGTCTTTTTATTTTTTAATTTTATTGTGTGATGAAAGAAAAATTCTCTAAAGTCAGATGTCAACAACCCATCCCCACCACTATTCTCCTCCTCCTCCTCTTTGATTGGTTCCCTGGGAGACAAGATAAATGAGCAGCAAGGTTTTTGAAGCCAATGCTCAGGAACAACAACTGTGGGAAAATAAAGGAAGTAGGACTGAGCTGCGGTACAACTGTCATACAATCGGGGCAGCCTCAGTTCAGCAACCTGCACGGAAAGTACTTCTCTCTCCCTGCATCAAGGGATCAGTCTCAGGAAAGGACCAGGATTGGAGCAGATTGGGTCCCGTGCCCACTCCCTGGTCCAATCACTGTGGTCAGGGGATGAGTGATAATGATTGGCCAGGCCCAGGTCACATGGCCACAAATGCCAGGAGAACGGAAAATCTTGCTGGAGAGACAAAAACAAAAGGTATCACACACCTCTAAAACTACCTCTCAAAATTGTGAAAAGACTAGTGAAAGTATACATAACTGTTTGGGAGGCCTAGGCGGGCAGATCACCTGAGGTCAGGAGTTCAAGACCAGCCTGGGCAACGTGGTGAAACCCTGTCTCTACAAAATTACAAAAATTAGCCGGGCTTGATGGTGGGTCCCTGTAATCCCTGCTACTCAGGAGGCTGAGGCGGGAGAATCAAATTAAACCCGGGAGGCAGAGGTTGCAGTGAGCCAAGATCGCGCCACTGCACTCCAGTCTCGGCGACAGAGCAAGACTCTGTCTCAATTGTAAAAAAAAAAAAGTATACATAACTGCCTAACAGAGGACATAATAGGACACACCCAATTAATGGTCATTGTTGTTTCCTCTAGCAGCACCATAAGAAGGAATGCAAACAATCTTTCTTCTACAGTCTTGGAGCAAATAGGTGCTGATAAAATCAACATTAGTTCAAGCCTCACTCCCAAAGTTGAACTGAGCCTGAACCTTTCTGAAGAATGAAGAATGTTTAGCAAACATTCCCCTCCAGTATGCCTAATCTGCATGTATCTTTGTACTTCCTCAGCCAGATGGGCCTGGACCACCAGAAACGTCATAAGATGTTTATCTCTTTGAAAACTTCGATGGTCCAAAAGTATTTCCAAAGAAAGACAGTCCCCAGTGTTTTTCTGACCTCTTCACAGAGCCAGAGCCAGGACATTTGGATGAAGTGGGGAAAATTCCTGTGTCTGAACTGAATATCAGCATCCTGCAATGTCTTATTGCCAAAAATGGGTCATGTATGTCCTTCCCCTCCTCAAAACTATAAACTCCAGAACCTCCTGAAGAATTAAGGACGGAGAGTTCTGGGCCCTCGGTGACAAGCCCACCACCCCTACTCCCCTGCTCCAATGCTATGCTGTGGCCAATTGGATGTCCCGAAATTCCCCAAACTCCAGGGTCACCTGCCCTCTGCCTCCTTATCATGCTCACTGTTCCCTCTACAAGAACAGGATCTTCCCATCTACAGCTCCCCTAACCCAACCCTCAAAATCCCACTAATTTTCAAGCCCCACCTCAAAGCCTTTCCTACCCTTTCAACCAACTATGGTCTCGACTACCTTTAGTCTCCTTATGGAATATATATTTTGCCTTATGCTATGTTAACTTGAATGATGATCTTCATAATTTATTTAAAGAACATTTATCAAGAACCTAATATGTATCTGTACTAGGCACTGGTGAGGAGATGCATGAGATAAAACTAACTAGCCAGTCTGGGGCTCTTAGCAACCCAGGTGCAGTGTATTTCAACTGATGAATTTCCAGCATTTTAAAATTCATTTGCTTGTACTACCTAGCTCATACATTAGATAATTCAGTCACTAACCTGCTCTGAGTTTTGGTGTCCCTCGATGACAAAATGAGAGCTTCAGGCTACATGATCACTAAAGATCTCTTCCCACGCAGCAGTAAATCTCTCATGTTCTGTCATTGCCTTGTCAGCACTTCGTCACTTTGTTCCTCTTTTATCATCCAGCAATACAAGGTGTCCCTCTGAGCTTCAGAAAATTGGGAGCAGAAGTTTGGAATTAATACATAATAGCATATCTATGTTTGCTGAACATAAACAGTGTGGTGGTCAAGTTGGTGAAAAGCCATAACCTCTTATCTGGCCCACAATCTCTTCCTCTGTAAAACGGGACAGTGGGAGTAAAGGTCACCAAGGCCCCTTCCAGCTCTGATACTCCGTGATTCATAATCATCCCCTTTTCCTCCCACAAGAGCACATCATGTTCTGCAAGGAGATGGCAGCCAAACCACCTGGAAGAGGGAAGCAAACACTCATCCACCCCGAGCCTCACCCCAGGGAGACCAGCTGAGTTTGAAGAAAAGGCTGCAGTGGAATCCAGAAGGCTTGGGTTTTAGCTGCTGGCCCCCATTCTCTGCATAAATTTGCTGTGGCAACCATTTGAACAACTTTAATCTCTGGAAAGAGCAACAGCCAACATTACTTGATTAAATAACTCACGCTCCTTAACTCATCTCCCAGCTCCCTTTTCCCAGGTTTGGTGCCTGCGGAGTCCTGACCATAGTCCTATGGGCAGAATGAACTGCATGGTCTGCAGCACCATGTTGAAGACTCCAGCTTCAATCAAAGAACTTGTTGGCCAGTTACCTGTCACTCAAATAACTTGATGGAAGATGAAAACTGTAGTCAACTGACACTGTTCCAAGCAGAGAAGCAGCTTTTTAAATGGATCTCCTTTTAACCTACTATATTCTGTCTTTGTCCATTCTTGCAGCTGTAGCAAAATACCTTAGACTGTGTGATTTATAAATAATAGAAATTTATTTCCCATAGTCTGAAGGCTGGAAGCTCAAAACCATGGTGCCAGCAGATTTGGTGTTTGGTGAGATATTGTTCTCTGCTTCCAGGGTGGCTCCTTGTTGCTGTGTCTTCACATGGCACAGGGAGAAAAGGGGTGGACTCTCTCCCTCAAGCTCTTTTATAAGGGTTCTACTCCCACCTGTGAGCACTCTACCAAAGGTGCCACTTTGTAATACTATCTTAATTCGGGGGGCTAAGTTCTAACACATACATTTTGGAGGGACATATACATTGAAACCATAGTATTTTTCATCTTCCTGTAAAATGTGCTGGCCAGTGCCTCTCAGCATGAAGCCCACACCCTATGCTTTAGCTCCCACCAGCTGAGCTATATGAGCTATATGCTTACCAGGGGGCAGCTGCACTTGTCCCCAAGCCTGTTTATGGCAACAGTCCTTTAATTGTAACCATGTATTTTACTTGAGTATCAAATAAACCAATGAAATATAAGTGCAAAAAGAGATCCGTTGGTTATATAAAAAGAAAACTAAATTAAGGGGCAAACAAAGGTAAATTTCTAAAAATATTTGCAGTCAGTTTTGATGTGTGAAGTAAGTGGTGGTGTTTGATGAAAAATAGTAAAACATGTAGAAAGATTCTACACTCAGTCCTATAGTGTCTATATCTTATTTCCCTTTGAAGAAGCTAAAACTAAAAATTATAAATAAGACAGTGTAACTGTAGTTTATATAACAAAAACAAAACACAAATGCCAATCAGAAGGACCCATACTGAAAGAAAAAAAGTCTTAAGATCAAAATGTTGACTAATCTTTTTTCCTTTTTCTTGAGATGGAGTCTCACTCTGTCATCCAGGCTGGAGTGCAGTGGTGTGATCTCAGCTCACTGTAACCTCTGTCTACTGGGTTCAAGTGATTCTTCTGCCTCAGCCTCCCCAGTAGCTGGGATTATGGGCATGTACCACCGTGCCCAGCAAATTTTTTTGTATTTTTAGTAGAGACGTGGTTTCACCATGTTGGCCAGACTGGTCTCAAACTCCTGACCTCAAATGATCAGCCTGCCTTGGCCTCCCAAAGTGCTTCAGTTACAGGCATGAGCCACTGTGCCTGGCCCTGAACAATCTTTTAAGTTAAAATACAATATATAAGATATGTTTGAACCAGTTTCGTTACTTTTTAAGTACAAACCTAAAAATATTTTAGCTGAACGTAAATGAATGACATTCTGTAGTCTGGGACCCAGATATTTTATAATTTTTCAACTTACATTAATATTTTAGGATTGTCTCCATAGTTATCATTATTATTATGACAAATTTCAAGCATATATGAAATAGAGAGAAAGTAGAGTGAACCTCCATATCCCATTGTTCAAACTGTACCATCTATGCTTCATCTTTTTCCTTTGCTGATGTAGTTTAAAACAAATTTCAGACATGTCATTTTATTCCTACTTCAGGGATATCAGTAGATATCTCTTAAAAATATGGAGATTTTCTTATATAATTGGAACACCATGATACCTAACATAATTAGCGACAGTTCTTTAGTGTCACCTAATACTTTTGCCTTTTCTTAGATTGCCCCCAAAATGTCTTTTCACTGTCAGTTTGCTCAAATCATGATATAACTACAATGTACACATTACGTTAGGTTGTGTCTCTAATGCCTTTTTAAATTTAGAACAGTACCCTCTTTTTATGCTACTAATTTGTTGAAAAATCCCTTTTATAAATAGAGATGTGAAAATTTCAAAGAATTCAGAGAATTTCAAAGGATAGCAATTGACAAGGTTTTATTGCTGAGAAATCTCAAACAATGCCAAAACAGACTCCAGATTTCTCAGGGTACTTGGGGAGCTAATGTTGTCATGGCCCGGGGAAGAGTTTCCACCTCTTTCAGACTGACAAAATGAACAAAGAACTAGAGCCTGGGTTGAAAGATGAAAGGTTTAAAGTTCTGAAAAGCAAAGATTCAAGCTGTCAAGGAAATGCAAATTGAAAACCATGAGATACCACATCACACCCACTAGGATGACTGTAATCAGAAAAAGATAATAAACAAGCATTATTGAGGCTGTGAAGAAATTGGAACCCCCATACTTTGCTACTGGGAACATATTTTGAAAAACAGGCTGACAGTTCCTCAGAAATTAAACATAGGGTGAGAAATGACCCTGAAATTCCACTCCTAGATATACACTCAAGAGAAATGAAAACACATGTCCTCACAAAAATTTGTATGTGAATGTTCATAGAAAATTATTCATAATAGCCAAAAAGTCAACACAGTCCAAATGACCATGATGAATGGATAAATTGACCGGTAGAACCACACACTGGAATATTATTCAGTCATAAAAAGGAATGAAGAACTGCTATGTGCTACAATGTGGGTAAAGCTGGAAGATATTAGGCTAAGTAAAAGAAGCCAGCCTTCTGAAGGACACATATTGTATGATTCCACTTATGTGAAATATTCATAATTGATAACTGCAGAGACAGAAAGTAGATTAGTGATTGCCTAGGGCTGGGGAATTGGGAGGACTGGGGGAAGGATGACTAAGGAAATTCTTTTTGGAGTGATGAAAATATTTGGAATTAGTAGTGGTAGTTGCACAATTCTGTGAATATACTAAAAGCCATTGAATATACACTTTAAATGGGTGTATTGTATGGCATATGAATTATATCTCCATAAAGCTGTTAAAGCGCGCGCATGCGCGCGTGCACACACACACACACACATACACACACACCAGGTTTAGGGGTCCTTTATTAGCCAGTCTTGAGTGTAGAAGGGCCCTGCCCAGCAGGGGTTCATCTCCGAAGAGGATGGAAGGGAGCCTGCTTGGTAGCTGTTGGAAAGAGTGACTCAACGCCAGTGGGGGTCACCAAGGAAGAGCACGTGGTCACCCTCCCGGGTCCCTACAGTGTTCTGGAGTGGGTTGTTCTGGGTTCGAAACCAGATGGCCTCTTGACCCTGATTTCAGTAATGCCATGAAAGGAAACCCAAGGGGAACATGAAGGAGAACTGATTCTCATTTTTCATTACTGGCTGCCTCGCTTCTTCTCAGGCCTGTGCTCACCCTTATTTTCCTGCCTGCCTTCCTGGAGGGCAGTGAGACGCAGGCCCAGATCCTTCACACAGGGGAGCAGGAAGAGAGGGAGGAAGAGGCTGCCCTTCAGCATTGCCACCATGGCAGCCTTCTGCCCCTGAGAAAGTGGAAATGCCCGGGTATGACATGAAAGCAGGTTTTCCCAGGCAGCCAGGGGAAGCTAAGATCCCACATCCCCGTGGCTTCAGGTGGGGTGTGCTGTGGTGGGTGGGCTGTCAGGCACCATCCAGGCCTGAGGTCACAGAAGAGGAACAGTGGGATGGCAGTGCACAAGTTTCCTTTCCTGATTTTGCAAGTCTTATTCAGGCCGTTCAAGCTGCTGGTCTTATCAGAAATGGGGTATCTGCCTGGCCCACACATTTCCAATTATCCCTCTGGCCACAGGATCCTGTGCCCATTTGGCAAAGGAATGGGTCTCAGAAGAAGCACGTGGTCTCATGGAAATTACAGAGCTCAACTGGATCTGCCGAAAGGGCTCTGGGCCAGCTGTTAAAATGAAAAGATTCCATTTGTGGAAGGGCAGCAGTGGGTGGGCCAAATTCCCATGAGGTTTGAAGATGCTCCTGGGCATCAGCCGGCCTTCCAGCCCCCTCCCTTCTCATTCCCACTGCTTCCAGCTGCTGGTCCCACTCAGAGGAAAAGTGGCCACAGGCCACAGCCCTTCCTGGTAGCTCCAAGGGAATAGGTAAATAAACAGAAATAAGACAAACATAAATAAGAGTGTAACTTACAAAGCATCTGTTCCCAAGGAGAAGAATCCAGAGAAAACACAAAAAGTTGTCTAGAAGCCCCAGCCTAGATGCTAAAGAAGTGCTGTCTTCAACATTGTAGAAACTGATACTCCACCCCCTTGTTCTTTCTGCTTCTAGTCCTGTGACCCCAGGAACCATCCTCCTTCCCTAGGACTACAGCATCTCTCCTCTATCCCCTCCAACCTGCCCTCTTCCTGCTCCACCCAGCACACCTGCAAGCAGGAGTGAGAATCGTTGCTATGTGGAGTGGGCAAGTCTTTTGACCACTGTCCTTCCCATTTACGTCATGCCTGTCCTAGGAGTAATAAGAGTACTCACCTCACTGGGTGTGCTGCAGGTTAAATGAGAAAATGTATACACCCAGCACAGAAAGCATAATATGTTTTCTTTTCTCTCTCCTCCTCCTTTTTCATTCTTTCCCCAATCTTTCCTTCCTTCCCCAAAAGTTAAACTTTTCCAAGCTTAAAGCCCCATCTTGGCATCAACTGTAACCTGAGTATATGGCATTCACAGCTGATTTGCAGGGTGCTGTGCCACACAGTTCTGAACCCCAGTGAGGGATCAATCCACACCCAGTCCTCAGCTCTACCAGTCTCTGGAGCACTCTGCACTGCTCTCTCCAGCCCTACGTCATGCACAGGAGAGGGGGCTTGGCCAAGTTTAGCATGTCATCACTGGCAGCGACACTCTGACCTGCAGTAATTTCTGCGCTGGTTGACATTCACCATGTTGAACATAGAAACAAGAGGCTCCCTGTAGCTGCTGCCTTTTGTGGGCTTTGCCATCATCCTCCTGAGCAGGTTGGTTCCTGTGAGGGACTCAGCTCTAACGTGCTTCCTTTTTGACTTCTGTGGGCCCTAGCTGCACCAACAGCATGTGGATGTTCTGTGACTGCTACAGGGACCCATGTCAGGTCTCCCGGAAGCACCCCAAGCAAGCACGAAGGGACGGAAGGTGTTTTTTGGTCAATTCTACAACCCCGTAAATAAGACTCCAGCCTTTCACTTTGGGGCCCACACATCACAGTGAAACAGCCAGGCCCATCAGTTTGCTCCAGTGGAAAGCAGTGTCCCGGGGAGAGCATGATCATCCTCTTCAGATAACTAGAAACTGCCCAGGAAGCCTTGGCTCTGCAAGAGAACACTCACCAGCCAGGTTCCACGCACTGAGGCTGCTGTCCTTCACCCTGAGGTCTCCTGACTACATGGCGATCCCTGGCTGGCTGGTGTGAGGTGACCACCCTGCCTTGGCCCCATTCCTGCAGCATGGACCTCAATGGGCGATGGAAGTCACCCTTTTCCTGAGCTTCTAGAGTGACTTTCCCCCAAAAGGGGGCTGTGTGGAGTCTTGCGCATGTGCTGCATAGTCTTGAGAAATACTCCACCAAAGAGAGACAGAGAGAGAGAGAGAGAGAGAGAGAGAGAGAGAGGAGACTATATGGGCAATATATTTAGAAACTATATTTATAATTAGAAAGTATAGTATTAATGTATCCTCTTCAATGGCTGTTCCCCCTGTCTTGGAGGCTCTTAAAGTGTACGAGCTGATGAAGAGAAGGGAGAGGTCTTGTAATCAAGATGTCTGGTTAACATCATAGGGCCCAGTAGCTCCCAGATCAATGGCACACAGCTTGGGAAATGTGGCTCCAAGAGAGTTTCAGAAACCTGTTTGGACATCCAAGCCACATTCAGAGCCTCTTAAATACCACTTCCCATGCTCTGACTCACATGGGGTCTGGAAATCTATATCCCTAAAAGCTCCCCACTCTCTCCTTTGCCCTGCACGTGGGTGGTGCTGGGAACCACTCTTCCAGGACTTGGGGGCGGGGAGGAGGTTGGGTGGAAGTCCCGGGTTGCTGCTTCCTTTAGCAGTTAGTTATCCCATTCACTTAGGGCTTTCCCGTGAAGGAGACTGCTGCCAATTAAACAGAACTCCCCTCTCCTTGGTAAGGGCAGCATTAGGAATGCCCCTTTCTGGAATCGGTCTCTGTTTTCATCCTAAGTAAATCTGAGAAGGCTCTTTGCTTACATTTGGCATCTGTTCTAGGCCACAAGGAAGCAGCAGGATTAAGAAGAACGAATAAATGGGCTGGGGCTGCACATCCAGGGTGTCATCGATGGTGGTGGGTCTAAGGCCTTGCCTGGCCCCCTAGGTCCTGTTGGGTCCTACAATCCTCTTTCTATCCCGGTGTATTAGTCTGTTTTCATGCTGCTGATAAAGACATACCCCAGACTGGGAAGAAAAGAGCTTTAATTGGATTTATAGTTCCACACGGCTGGGGAGGACTCAGAATCGTGGTGGGAGGCGAAAGGCAGTTCTTACATGGTGGCGGCAAGAGAAAAAAGGAATGAGAAAGAAGCAAAAGTGGAAACCCCTGATAAACCCATCAGATCTCATGAGACTAATTCACTATCACAAGAATAGCATCAGAAAGACTGGCGCCCATGATTCAATTGCTTCCCCCTGGGTCCCTCCCACAACAAGTGGGAATTCTGGGAGATACCATTCAAGTTGAGATTTGGGTGGGGACACAGAGCCAAACCATATCACCTAGGCACAAAACTGCATTTAATTGTCTCACACACTGCATTGCTTCACACCTCTGTGCTTTGCTGTCAGGATTCCCTCTGTTAATACTCATTTACACAACGCCTACTTTACTTGGATAAGTCTTTTACCAAAGATCGGCCCAGGTATCATTTTCTTCAGGAAATCTTCCCAAATATCAAGTCGGATCCAGTGCTCCTCCTCTGTCTTCCCAACATGCCAGGACAAAATCCCATTTTAACACTTAGTTCATAGGTGCTGAAAGGATGGGTTCGTGAGTCCACGTGTTACTGAACAATCAATGGACTCGGTGCCCGATGCACATAGAAGCCAATATTATGGCACAAGCTTTTGAGAAAAGAAAAGTTTTACTGCCCGTCAACTGGCAAGGAGGTATGATCTGCAATGGATCCTGCAATGAGGTGTTGCCAGGAGGCGTGATCTGCCTAGACCCTGCCATCGAGTGATGCCACAGCTTGATCTGATTGGAGCCTGAATTCTGCCATGCATCAGTCCCCTTCCTCAGTCCACTCCTCAGTTCCAGCCCTTAGGAGCCCCCTGTGATTGCATACTTGCTTTATTTAGGCATGCTCAGGTTATGTGACCTTCAACCTGGGGGTCCATGGCAATTGAAAAACAACTCACAACTTTGTTCCATAAAAGTTGAGCCAGATTGATCTGGTGCTGTTACACATACTTTCCCTGACCCCAGCTCCACCCACTTCTACTTTTAAACTCTGTGTGTGTATAAAATACGAGGTCTCATTTGTGAAAATTCTTGCTAAAATCTTGTGTCATTTTAAAATGCAAATTGCCCATCTATTCTTAATTCCTCAGTGGCCCTGGCGGAGCTTCTCCACATTCATGATTTTCAATTTATTGTCCTCTCCTCTCCCTTGTGAAGGGTTAGAACACCTCGACCGCACCTTAAATGTTTTAAGGTCAGAGAGTGTGTTTTATACATCTTTAAGCCCCTGAAGCCTAAATATGACCAGCTCATCTGTTGATAATCTCTTGGGAGACAGGTTTCGTTTATGTGATTATTATCTTTTTGGTTTCACATCCAGAAATCTAAGCTAATGATTTTTTTTTTCTTTTGCTGGCTTCCACATTAAGGACTCAGAAATTTTTCTAACACTTTACAAGGGAAAGGAGTGAACAGCAAGTGGTTTGGAAATCACAAATTTGTAGGAGCTCAGCGAGTGCTACTTAGGTCTAAGCGACATAGGGCAGGTTTGGATTAAGAAATGACACCAGTTTGGGGCCGGGCACAGTGGCTCACGTCTGTAATCCCAGGACTTTGGGAGGCTGAGGTGGGCGGATCACGAGGTCAGGAGATGGAGACCATCCTGGCTAACATGGTGAAACCTCGTCTCTACTAAAAATACAAAAACAAAATTAGCCAGGCGTGGTGGCAGGCACCTGTACTCCCAGCTACTCTCAAGACTGAGGCAGGAGAATGGCATGAAGCAGGGAGGCAGAGGTTGCAGTGAGCCGACATCTCACCACTGCACTCCATCCTGGGTGACAGAGCAAGACTCCGTCTCAAAAAAAAAAAAAAAAAAAAAAAAAAAAAAAAAAAAAACAAAAACAAAACAAAAAAAAAAAAAAAAAACAAAAAAAAAAACAAAGAAAGAAAAAAAAAGAAATGACACCAGTTTTGGCCAAAAAGTTCTTAAAACAAGACCTCACATTTTACAGAAATAACAATAATAACTAAAGAAAAAAAAAAACCCTTTCCCCTATAGATTAAATCTATTTTCTTTGCTTGTGCAACCCACTTATTTTCATGTGAACCTGGACATCTGAACTAGAAACAACAGCACCAGTCAGGGCTCAGTGGGAGACTAGTGGTACCTGTGACAGAAAACTGAGCTGAGGTCAAGAAAAGGACTATCTACAAAGATGCGTGGGATTAAGGGTAATTAGTAAGGGATGATGAGGTGCCCAGGAACTAGTAACAGTTGGAAGCCGTTACCTAGATTTCCTAGGTAACTCAGAATCTGGAAAGAATGTAACAGCTGGGGAGCATTGTTCAATAAGGGCTGTGCCTTCAGTAGAAGAATGGAGCCACAGCCACCCATAGCTCACAGGAAGCTGGGGGAAGAAAGTCCCAACCTCACTCTCCTCGCACCTCCAGTCTCCTCCCTTGGCCAAACCCAACCAGAGGTCAGAAATCAAAGGAGCCTATTGATGCAGATCCTCAACCTTCTGGGACACAGAGGATGGTGGAGAGGGAGGAACGGGGATCTAAAGGGACAAGTGTAGAATACCCAGTGCAGCAGCTTTTGATTAGAAAAGAAAGTCACATTCCCTTACTTAATGTCCAAATCACAGCAACTCTGGGCCCCTACCTCCCACAAATTAGTCTTTTCCCATCAATCCCTGAAGAGGGTGTTGCACCCAACTTCCCTTACTGGTAGAACACAAGCCCCAGACCTTCACCTGCCACTGGCTTTTGGCAGGATCTGTGACATTAAAATTACATCCGCTCTTTTCTAACCCTAGCTAATACGGGCTAAGAGAGGATAGTCTTAGGATTTGGGGAACTTCCTGTCCAGCTGATTCATAAAAGTCACAGACCAGCTGTCTTCTAAAGTAAAACTACCTCCTGATCATGAGTGTAATATGCTAGATTTCTGGAGCCCTTTAGAAAAATGGGCTCCTGCCGGGCACGGTGGCTCACGCCTGTAATCCCAGCACTTTGGGAGGCCAAGACAGGCAGATCACAAGGTCAGGAGTTCAAGAACAGCCAGTCCAATATGGCGAAACACTGTCTGTACTGAAAATACAAAAATTAGCTGAGCGTGGTAGCAGGTGCCTGTAATCCCAGCTATTCGAGAGGCTGAGGCAGGAGAATCGCTTGAATCTGGGAGGCAGAGGTTTCAGTGAACCAAGATCGTGCCACTGCACTCCAGCCTGGGCAACAGAGCAAGACTCTCCAAAAAAAAAAAAAAAAAAAGAAAAAAATGGGCTCCTTCTGGGTGCTCTTACTAAACACTGAATTAGAAAACATGTCTTTATCTTTATTTTGCAGTCAGGAGATGATGATGTATCAGATGTCTGCTCCATATGAATTAAATATAAGGAGATGTGAAAGTAAACAAAAAAATTGACTCTAAGTCATGACAGAAATTTTTGCTTTCACAATTTCATGACCATTTTGGACAAAAGCATGGGTCATTTCTTACACAAAATGGCATTGTCTGTCCTTCAATGGCACTAGTTTTGTGATTTTCTGAGCTTCAGAGTCTCGTTATCCACTTACCATCTATTATTACTAATGTTGTCTTGAACTGAGACAACATGTTGTAATGAACTGGTTGTGAAATCTACTGGCAACTTCCAGGCATGCCCACCCATCTCAGAGTAGGATAAATAGGGGCCTGGAAATATTTTATGCTACAGCTTACCATTCTTAAAGGCTTACCACAAACATTTCAAGTTTAGAGCCCAGAAACATGATTTGAAGAATTCTGGCTAAATAGGCATTGGCAACAATTCTCAGAACCACTTTGGCTGACTTGGGAGCATGCATGACTCAACTTCCACCTCTTTTACCTCCAATCAGTTATGGTAAAATCCTGTTTAATTTGTATTCATAACCAGGATGCCTTTTAGAATGTTTCCCCTGAAGGAGGAGATACGCTGGATTCTAGTGCAGATCAGAAACTTTGAGTATGAAAACACTGGGGGATTGGTATTAGGATGTTCTTGGCTACAAGTAACTAAAAATCCAATAAAAAAACCCTGACATAATGGAGAAAAATTCTGATTTCACACAACAAAAAACACTACCCGGATGTGATAGGCTGGCTCCCAGGTTAGTGACATCATCAAAATCCCAACTTCTCTCCACTTTCTTGCTTGCCCATCCTCAGTGCAAATCTATTGGCCTGTCCTCAGGTTATTGAACTTGTGGTTATAAAATAGCATTCTCTGTTGTATCACATGAAAACACAAAAATGTCCAATTAAAAATAAGTTTCTGCTTTTCTTTTTAAGAGGGATGTAATCTTTTCTTAGAATCCCCTAGGAGACTCCTGTTCGTTCGTTCTTTCTTCTTTTTTTTTTTTGAGATGGAGTCTCACTCTGCTGTCACCCAGGCTGGAGTGCAATGGGGTGATCTCAGCTCACTGCAACCTCCACCTCCTGGGTTCAAGTGATTCTCGTGCCTCAGCCTCCTGAGTAGCTGGGACTACAGGTGCCTGCCACCATGCCCAGCTACTTTTTGTATTTTTAGTAGAGATGGGATTTTGCCATGTTGGCCAGGCAGGTCTTGATCTCCTGACCTCAGGTGATCCGCCTGCTTCAGCCTCCCAAAGTGCTGGGATTACAGGTGTGAGTCACCGTGCTCAGGCGACTCCTGTTATTTTTTATTGGCCTGAATTGTGTCACTGTTCAGGCTGAACTTGTTGCTAGCAATAACAACAAGGTCAGTCTGATTGACATGCTCTTTGATAGTCACTGACAGCCCCTTTTTAGCCCACTCTTGTGCCTTCTATCACCTGAGGGAGAACTACAAACCTTACATTGCTGTTTTAAGAGTGGGTTTGTACAATAGTTAGATACAGGTTAGTAATTTTCCAGAAACACAGGTTACTGAGACAAATGAGCAATTTCCCCAGCAAAACTTTGAGTCCCATCAGGAGTAAAGGGAACGTTTTCTCAGTCAAGGGGCAGTTGGCTGGCTTAAGAGGCCAGCAAGCAAATTCTATGTTTAAAAGATCAATAATGGGGCTCCTGGAGTCAGAGATGAAATCTCACTATGAAACATCTTAGCTGCATCCAAGGTCACCAACAGGGGACATTATTGTTAATTGGAGGCCCATGTGATGGCATTTGTTAAATAAATGAATCTGTCCACCAGTAGCATACACCTTTTCACTGGTAGTGTAGCAGTCTTCCTGCTCCTTAGCTCAACTGGGTCCGAGTTCTTGTCTCACGACCAGGAAGAATGAAGTAAACAGACACTGGAGAGTGAGTGGAGTAGAATCTATTAAGTGAAAAAAAAAATTCTCAGGAGACAGGGGATATGGAGGTGGTTCCCTTCCCCAAAGGGAGGAAAGTCCCACGTGTGGCTGGTCCAGGGCCTTTTATGGACTCAGAACAGGGAGTGTGTGCTGATTGGTTTGTGAGTATGCAAAAAAGGTTAAAGTGAAAACACCACTCAAAGGTGGGCACAACAGTGTAGAAAACCAATTAGGAAAGGGTAGGTATATGTAAAATAGGTGAAGGGTGAGGAAAGTGCACCAAACAGGAAGGCAAGTTCTCAATTTAGTCCGAGGATTTAACTTGTAACTTGGCTTTCAGGCTTTAAATTATCTTCAGCTTGGAGGCGGGGTTTCACCAGGGACCCTCCCTTATCTGCCTAGGCATTTAGCTGCTTCCTGTCACTATCAGTAACATATGGCCCTTTGGGTTAAAGTCCTGCTCATGGACCTAACAGGTCCCACACTGCTACAATCATTTCTTCCCTACTCTCCCAGCTTACATCAATCTCCCCACCTATTTTCTATCCCTAAAATCCTGCAGTATGTATAGGTTTTATACTTTAATTTATTATAATAGTGATTTGTCTTAACCAGGGAGAGAGTGTCATATAAGAGTTCCTGTGTTCGAATCCTTGTTCTGCAAATTACCTGCCATGGGATCTTGGATAAGTTATTTAATGTCTCCATCCATGTGTCCTTATCCGCAAATCGTACAGTAAGGGTGTCTAGTTTATAAAAGTGTTATGATTGTTACAGCTAAAATAATTGGTATACAGCAAGTGCTCAATAACTGGTAGCTACTATTATTTTTAAAATATTTATGCCCTTTAGCCCAGAAATTCTGCTTCTAGAATAAAGAATAAGTAACATGAATTTTTATAAAAACTATATCTTCAGCCTTTTTTTATAATATCAAAAACTGGGTGTAGTCTCAGTATACAAGAATAGACGATTGATTAAATACATTATAGTATAACTATAAAATGGAACACTATTCAGTAATTAAATGTCAATATCTCTCTATATATGACATGAATGTTCAAAAAATATGGTTACATGAAAAAAAAAAAAAACAAAAATCGAAAACAATATGGTAGCGAAGACCATACTCCTGAAAGGATGAGTCTCTCTGGAAGGAAATTATGCCAGGACACTTACCAAGATGTTAATGCTGATTAGGATTCTAGGCTATGTTTTTCTTATCTATACCTTCAATTTTTCTATAATCCATTTTTTAAAATAATTGTCTATAATTATAAGAAGTCCATGTAGAAATTCAGACTCTCAAACTGTCTTATACTATTTTTGTCCTGGCCTTGGCTGAATGTCTTTCACCAAGCTCCCTACTCTGGGAACTAGAGTGAAGCTGTTCTATGAGGGGGTACTTAGCCAAGGGCAGCCCACCTTGGGTGGGCTCAGAGACCCACAAGTTGTGAGGGGCTCTGCCCAGCAGGGGGATGGTGAGCACGAGGCTGAGCAGCTCCCTTTGGGGTCTAGACAAGAGCATGAGGGATGGAGTGGACATGCTGGTAGGTGATAAGAACAAACCAGGACTTGGGAGAAGGAAAGGAATAGAGATCCCACAAGACAGAGAAACTGTGTGAGTAAGAAAACAAATGAGGTTTCCAATGTTACTTCAAGTTCCCAAAGGCTTGCTGGTTTCTGGGCCAAATTTAGTCCACCAGTATCCTTAAAGTCAACCCCAATTTCTGAGAGTATTTTTGAATGAGTCTCTGTGTCTCACAATAAAAACAACAGAATCATCAGTTCTCTTAGCATTGTCTTCCCAAATGAATCTCTTTAGGGCATGCAGCATGCCTTTCACATCAAGCGCATGGGGTTCAAGGCTGTGCACATGTTAGCTGACCACTTAATGCTTCATTCATTCACTCATTTATTCACTCAACAACTATTGAATGTATGTTTAGGAGGTGCCATGTATATTTCTAAGCACTGGGGAAACAACAGTGAATAAGACAAACCAAAAAATCACTGCCTTCATGGGACAGGGAAACATGTAAAATACAATAAATAAAATATATAGTAAGTTAGGGCATGAAAAGTGCTAATGAGAAAATTCAAGAAAGGGAGTACTAAGAGTGAAAAGAGGGTGGACAGGAGTTGCGATTATAAATAGCATAGTCAGAGAGTCTTCCCTAAGAAAGAAATATTTGAGCAGAGTCCTAAAGGAGATGGGGGAGCATGCCATGCAGTTATCTGGGGAAAAAGCATTCCCAGCAGAGAGAAGAGCAAGTGTAAATGCCCCGAGGCAATGAGAGCTGGTGTGTTTGAGAAGGACAATGACACCAATGTGGCTAGAGTAGAGTGAACAAGGAGGAGAGGGTGGCCAATGGAAATGGGTCCATTACCTATAACTGATATAAGTTGTGTTGAACTTGACAAGACTGGAGGACAGGGAGGCCCAAGAAAGGCCAATGGTTGTCACAGAGAGGGACTTGTTGAGGTGAAACCTTGACTTCTAACCACCTAAGACTGGAAAGTGGAGACTGAGTCATTGTTTGGGGTCCTATCTTTAAGTAGGAGAGGAGGTCAGGGAGGGAAAAGAGGAGAGTCTGGATTGCATGTGGTCAGATCAGGGGGGCACAGAAGGACTGTGGCTTTTACTCTGAGTGATGTGGGGAGACACAGGAAGCTTTTGAACAGAGTCGAGACACAGTGTGACTTGGGTTGTCACAGATCACCGGGCTGCTGTGTGGAGAATACACTGCAGGAGAAAGGAACAGGCTTTTGCAGCTACCCAGGGGAGAGATGACGGTAGTTCAGATGAGGATGGTAGTAATAGAGGCTGTGAGAAGAGGCAAAGCCACACTCCACATGTGATTTGGAGGTGTAACACCACAGCAGACATGGTATCTTGAAGTGATATGACTCAAAACAAAGCCTCTGGCTTCACTTTCCAGTTTTAGATTGGAGGGTAAGGCCATCCCTCAACACATCCCTCCCGAAATCAACCTTCCACCTTTCTGGCACAGTATGACTCATGTCGCTTTTAGACAATAGGACATTTCCATGGCCCACTGCCTGGATGAATCTTCTTTCCTAAGCTACTCCCATATTTCCTTCTTTCTGGCTATTCATCACCAATTGTCTAAAATAATTGAATGAACCACATTGTCCTTTTTGAGATCTCCTTATCAAGTCTTTGGTGAGCTCAGACAAAATAGCCAGACTGCCCTCTAAAATTAATTCACACCCATCATAGTGAGTGGTGAAAAGCTGAAAGCTTTTCCTTGAGGATCAGGAAAAGACAAGGATGCCCACTTTCACCACTTCTGTCCAACATTGTGCTAGAAGTCCTAGCTAGATCAATTAGGCAAGAGAAAGAAATAGAAGGTATCTAAAGTGTAAAGAAGGAAGTCAAGTTGTCCCTGTTTGCAGATGACATGACTGCATACATAGAAAACCCCAAAGACTCTACCAAAAAAAAAAAAGAAAAAAAGGACTAAAAACCAAATTCAGTAAAATCGCAGCATACAAAATCTACATATAAAAATCAATAGTGTTTCTACATGCTAATAATGAACTGTATGAAAAAGAAATCAGGAAAACAATTGTATTTACAATAGCTAGAAAAAATATATACCTAGGAATAAAGTCAGCCAAGGAGGTGAAAGATCTCTATGCTGAAAATTGTAAAGCACTGACGAAAGAAATGGAAAAGGACACAAATAAATGAAAAGATACTCTGTGTTCATGGATTGGAAGAATTAATATTGTTAAAATGGCCATACTGCTGAAAGCAACCTGTCAATCTGTGGATCTATTAAAAGTATGGAATCCCTATGAAAATACCATGACATTCTTCACAGAAATAGAAAAAAAAATCCTAAAATTCATATGGAACCACAAAAGATCCCCTAATAGCCAAAGCAATCCTAAGCAAAAAGAACAAAGCTGGAGGCATCACACCACTTGACTTCAAAACATATTACAATGCAATAGTAACCATAATAGTGTGGTACTGGCACAAAAAGAGCACATAGACAAATGGCACAGAATAAGAGCTCAGAAATAAATTCATCCACCCACAGCCAACTGATTTTCTACCAAGTTGTTAAGAACACACATTGGGGAAAAGACAGTCTTTTCAATAAATGGTGGAAAATTAGATATCTGCATGTAGAAGAATGAGACTAGATCCCTATCTCTCACCATATAAAAAAAATCAACACAAAATGGATTAAAGACCTAAATGTAAAACTTAACATATGAAACTACTAGAAGAAAACATGGGGGATACACTTCACAACATTGTACTGGGCAAAAATTTGTTTAAATAAGACCTCAAAAGCACAAGCAACAACAGCAAAAATAGTCAAACAGGATTATATCAAACTAAAAATACTTTTGCACAGCAAAGGAAACTATTGACAGAATGAAGAGACATCCTACAGAATGTGAGAAAATGTTTGCAAACTATACATCTGACAAGGGGTTAATTTCCAGAATACATAAAGAATTTAAACAACTCAACAGAAAACAAAAACAAATAACCAGACTAAAAAAAATGGGCAAAATACCCTAATAGACATTTTTCAAAAGAAGACTACAAATGGCCAGCAGGCATATAAAAAAATACTCAACATCATAATCATCAGAGAAATACAATCAGCACCATAATGGGATACCACCTCATTCTAGTTAGAATGGCTATTAACAAAAAGACAAAAGAGGCCAGGCACAGTGGCTCACGCCTGTAATCCCAGCACTTTGGGAGGCCGAGGCAGGTGTATCACCTGAGGTCAGGAATTTGAGACCAGCCTGGCCAACATAGTGAAACCCCACTGCTACTAAAAATACAAAACTTAGCCAGACGCAGTGGTGGGTACCTATAATCCCAGCTAATCGATCGCTGGAACCCAGGAGGCAGAGGTTGCAGTGAGTCGAGATCGCGCCACTGCACTCCAGCTTGGGAGACAGAGCAAGACTCCAACAATGGATGAACAGATAAAGAAAATGAGGTATATATATACAATGGAATACTATTCAGCCATAAAAAATAAAATCCTGTCATTTGTGACAACATGGATGAGCCTGGAGGACATCATGTCAAGTGAAATAAGCCAAACACAAAAAGACAAAAAGAAAAAGACAAAACACATGGTTTTACACATAGGTGGAGTTTTTGATACTCCAGTTTTGGGTACAAAGTTACTATGAGATGGGAGGATTCAGTTCTGATGTTCTGTTGCACAGTAGGGTCACTATGATTAACAGTAAAGTACTGTATATTATGAAATAGCAAGAAGAGACGCTTTTTTTTTTTTTTTTTGGACAGAGTCTTATTCTGTCACCCAAGCTAGACTGTGGTGGCATGATCTCGGCTCACTACAACCTCTGCCTCCCAAGTTCAAGCAATTCTCATGCCTCGGTCTCCCGAGTAGCTGGGACTGCAGGCGTTTGCCAACACACTCAGCTAATTTTTGTATTTTTAGTAGAGATGAGGCTTTGCCATGTTGGCCAGGCTGGTCTCGAACTCCTGGTCTCAAGTGATCCACTGCCTCAGCCTCCCAAAGTGCTGGAATGACAGGCGTGAGCCACTGCAACTGGCCGAGAGGCTTTTGAAGGTTCTCACCAAAAACAGACAATAAATGCATGAGATGATGAATGCACTAACTACCCTACTTGGATCATTATACAACATATATGTATGTGTGATATATACATGTGATATATATATGTGTGATATATATGTGATATATAAATATATATGTGTGATATATATGTGTGATATATAAATATATACGTGTGATATGTATAAATATATATGTATGGTAGATATGTGATATATAAATATGTATGTGTGATATATATGTGATATATAAATATTTATGTGTGATATATAAAATATGTGTGTGATATATGTGATATATAAATATGTGTGATATATATGTGATATATATAAATATGTGTGATATATATGTGAGTATAAATATATAGGTGATATATATAAAAATATATGTGTGATATATAAAAAATATATGTGTGATTTTATATATATATATATATATATTTTTTAAATCAAATTGTAGAATGAGGTGGTATCCCATTAGGGTGTTGATTGTATTTCCCTGATGATTAGTGATGTTGAGTATTTTTTTGAGTGTTGTGTGAGGTATTGCTCCTCACACAAGGGCATTAGCTGTGGGGGTCTGCCCGCAGACCCTGACCCAAACGACGGATGAATAAAATGTACGCTGACACACAGATATTCTGCTTTGCCAGTCCAGCTGAGTGTCTGACCGCCTGCACACCAAGAGAGGTTTGTCACTGCGACCGGCCCTGAGCAGCTCACACTCCAGGCATTTATTTAGTATACAATTAATAACAGAAGCTTTGAGTAAACACACTTGTGGATAATTAACATGGTTAAGAGAGTAGTTCTACAAATGATTAAAGCTCAGGTACAGAGGTCTAAAGTAAATACCATTAGGGGGCAGTTTCCCTGTCGACCTCCCCACCAGAGGGCCATCTGGCTCAAAGGTTAATTAAAGGAGGCAGGGTAAAAAGACTTAACTGCGGAAGCCTCTCTTGTTACTAGTATTTACCCTATGACTTAATGCTCTAAGGTAACAGGCTGCCTTCAGCCTGTTCAATTATTACAAGCTATGTAACCTTTCAGCCGTCCAAAAGATTTGTGACTATTTCCTATAACTTTCCCTAATATTTCCCTTTAATATTTTTGCCATCATCCTGAGTGAATCCCAACACCCCATTAATACGTACAATGATCATGTGTCAATAAATAAATCATCTACACATTTTCTTTGAAGATGAAAAAGAGTTTCTCCATAGCCTTGGGAAGGAGCAGGGAAGGGAGGGAAGAAAGAGAAACAGTAAGGAATGCTCAAGTCCAGTGCTCCTGGTGTAAAGCTGCCCCTAAGTTAAAAGTGGGAAGAACCTCAAAGAGTGATTAAGGTATCTTTCTGTGTCATGAGTCACCACTGAGAATCATCAAGTGGTGCCTTGAGACCTCCAAGACTTAACATGCTTCCATATGTAGCTAATAAATTACTAGGGAAGATACTTAGCCCCTTGATGAATGTCTTACTGAGACTGAACAACAGGATTTCTGTGAAATCAATAACCAGCCCTTCTTCCTCACCAATACCTTCCCCAGCTAGACATTGTTCATTAAAAGAGATGAAGCAGCTTTGAAACATACATTATCTCCCATCTTTTTAGCTATTGCCGAGAAATTTTGAGTATGAATTGATAACAGGGAAAAAAATTATACTTAAAAGCATGCCATAAATGGGGCTGTTGAATTTTTTAGTCAACCCGAACCAGGACTAATGTCTGCCAACATGCGTGGTTTAATTGCTCAAGGTCACTTTCAAGAAGCTGTGCTAAATGCTGACAGACTTTGTTGGAATTATCAGAATTTCTTCAGGCTCAGTCATCTTGGCCTACCTCAGGGAGAAGTCAGATAAAATGTCAGAGGTTTGACTGCTCAGACTGCAAGTTTTCTTCCTTGCCTGTGCTCACCAGCTTCTTCTAAAGTCCATTGGTTTTAGAGTCAAATGATCTGCTTTTGAAATCTAACTTCACCACTTACTAGAGGCTTAAAATCATTTAACAAATATTTATTGAATATCTACTGTGTTACAGGCACTGTAAACATTGATGAGCATACAGCTCTTTGAGCCTTGGTTTCTTCACATATAGATGGCAATAATAACCCTTCCCTTGACAGTAAACTCAGTAGGGGGTAGGATTAGTGATAGGATTAAGTGACATGGTGGGGCACAGTGGCTCACACCTGTAATCCCAGTACTTTGAGAGTCTGAGGCAGGCAGATCACTTGAGGTCAGGAGTTCAAGACCAGCCTGGGCAACATAGCAAGACCCTGTCTCTCTCAAAAAAAAAAAAAAAAAAAATTAGCCAGGCGTGACAATGCACTCCTGTAGTCACAGCTACTCAGGAGGCTGAGGCAGGGCGATCCCTTGAGCCCAAGAGTTCAAGGCTGCAACAAGTTGGATCACACTACTGCACTCCAAGCTGGGCAAGAGTGAGACCCAGTTTCAAAACAAAAACAAAAACAAAAGGATTAAGTGAGATGTTTGCTGAACAGCCAGCACATAGTAGGTACACAGTAAGTGGTAGCCATTATTGTAAGAAAATATTCAGATTTTAAAAGTGGGTAATGGCCGGGCGCGGTGGCTCAAGCCTGTAATCCCAGCACTTTGGGAGGCCGAGGCGGGCGGATCACAAGGTCAGGAGATCGAGACCACAGTGAAACCCCGTCTCTACTAAAAATACAAAAAATTAGCCGGGCGCGGTGGCGGGCGCCTGTAGTCCCAGCTACTCAGGAGGCTGAGGCAGGAGAATGGCGGGAACCCGGGAGGCAGAGCTTGCAGTGAGCCGAGATCGCGCCACTGCACTCCAGCCTGGGCAACAGCGTGAGACTCCGTCTCAAAAAAGAAAAAAATAAAAAATAAAAAAAAAAATAAAAGTGGGTAAGAAACATTTCCTCAGCATACCAACCCTTGAACTAGCAGGTAAGAAACTTGATCCTGAGGTAGTAATCAAAATTGGCCCCAGAACATTACACTCTTTTGAAATGGCCTCTTACTGTTCCATGCCTATGATTTCATGATGGTTAACTTATACATCAACTTGACTGGACCATGGGGGGCCCAGATATTTGGACAAATATCATTCGCGTATTTCTGTGAGGGTGATTTGGATGAGATAAGCATTTAAATTGGTGGACTATGTAAAGCAGATTTCCTTCTCTAATGTGGATGGGCCTCATCCAATCAGCTGAAATAGCAGATAGAACAAAAGGCTAACCCTTCTCCGAGTAGAAGGAAATTCTTTCTGCCTAATTGCCTTTGAACTGGAACACCAGCTTTTTTTCCTGCCTTCCGTCTTGAACTGAAACATCAGCTCTTCCTTGTTCTCAAGCCTGTTGGCTTTCAGATATGAAGAAACACCATCTGCTTTCCTGCTTCTCAGGCCTTTGGACACAGACTGGAACTAAACCATAGTCTTTCCTGGGTCTCTAGCTTGTAGACTCACCCTGCAGATCTTGGGACTTGCCCATCTCCATAATTGCATGAGCCAGTTTCGTCCTATTCCTTCTGGTTCTCTGGAGAACCCTAACACATTTCCAATCTCTTTTTCCACTCCCCATAACTTACTCTGTACTCTAGTTGGGCTGGACCCAGAATGCTGCTTGGCCTGCCATGCTCTTATGTGTCTTCCTGCTTTTGTACAAATGTTTCCTCTGCCCCCAAAGCCCTCCTCTACCCTAATCTTCAGGGCCAACTCCTGCTCACCTGTTAGAACTCAATTTTTGTAGCACTTAACTCAGGATCTTATCCTTTTGAGTTTGGGCCTTCTCCCATGTTAGCCAATGCTTACGTCATTTTCATATACTCTTTTGAAATCACCTCCTACCGGTCCTGAAAAGAATGACCATGATTAACTTTTACAAACGAAGGTTTATAAGCCCCAACCAAAAAAAAAAGCAACTTCAGATCCACCATTGAACATGAGATTTCTTCCAGATTACATGCTTATTACTGTGGCCAGCTTGCCTTTAAAAGCTCTTTCACAATTAGAGATGAAAACTCCATCCTTCTGCAGAGACAGCCCCAGCTGCAGAGGGCTGCAGACATGGCCCAGGCAAAGGGTATCGAAGGTATGTGTCAATCAAACTTCCCACAGGCCCGTGCTCTTCGTCAAGAAATGCAAAGGGAGATGTTGGCAGATCCAGGTTATGTGGGATCCTCTGAGCTGAGATTCAGAGGGCAGCTACAGCTGCTTCTTACCTCAGAATCACTGCAAATGGCATCACAGACAAGGGAGCATTTCCTTTTGGTTCCTAGGATGGTTCAGGGAATATGAGAAACCAAAAAGAAAAAAGATAACAGAAGAAGATGCAAAGATAAAATTTGGGGCAGGGACTTCTGGGCATGGAGAAAAGAGTGCAGGAATGCTGGGCAGTTCAGGCCGACCTAAGGAAGAGCCCTGGATTAAGAGAAGACTGCCTTCTCCTCCTAGATATCTGGAGTCCCTGTACCTCATCCTGATATCTGGTGACTCATGGAGGTATTCCTGGAGAGAGCGGGGAGTATCTACTTGACATCCAAAGGTCAGTATTGGGGTGAACAGTGAAAGGGGGTTAGTGTGCTGTGGACACCAGTGAATGGAGACCTAGAAGGGATGGAAATCCATATGCAGTGTAGGAGATGAGGCTTGCACTCGATGAAGCTAAGGCACCGACTGCATTTTGCTTGAAAAGTCTCATACTGACAGGATCTGGATTTCAGATAAAACTCTCTTGGCTACACCCATCAGTGGAGTTACTTCTGAAGCTGTTAAAACAGTGTTGTTATAACACTGCTAGAATGATTATAAAGTTATGTATGGCGTGGGATAGACCAGAGAAACCATAGGATCTTATTACACCAATTAACTAAATTTTACCTTTAAGGTTTCCTCCAAGTTGCCATTTTCAAGATAGTCTTAGCTTTAAAAACAAACAAAAAAAAAGTATTTTCACCTCTTGCTTTACAGAAAGTAGATGAAAATATGCTAGATGAAATAAATGTCTCCACAGCCAAGGACGTGTCAGGGAGAATTGCATTCCCGTTGTTTTAGCTTCTTTAAACATATCTGCCTTTAACAAATGTGCTGAACATGTGTTGCATTGCGTATAATATAATGTTTCAGTATATTCCAGTCACAAATTGCCCAGCACCTTATCATAAAAAGTGCCCAGCACTTGTATCACTTTATCATAAAAGTAAATAGTACTGTGATTTTTAAAACTCCCAGTAGTTTGGGTACATAAAGATTTAATTATACTGGATCCCTTCACTCACACAGCATTGCTTACACATCTCCATAGATGACTTGGGTCCACGCCTCTAGCCTTGGTTTGGTTTTTCTTTTTGAAATATATGGTATATTACTGTTCCTTCAGGTCCATGTATCTTGCTAGCTGAAAGACAACTAAATGAAACTGAAGGCATTATCCTCCCTCCAATTCTCACTCCCTGCTGTGTCCCTGGTGGTGTCAAGGACACAGTTCTCCTAGCATTTCCCAGTGTTGTTACCACTGGGAAGCAGGGCAGGTAAACCACACCTAAACCCACATCCTGCAGGACCGATTTCTCAGCTCAGAGGCAAAAGAAGCAGCGATGGCCCACACTCACCCACTAAAAACCCCTCGAAATGCTCCCCAACTTTCATAAGGCCTCATCCCATTCTTTCATCAGACCCAGGGGGGACAGTCCTTGTTCCCAGCCTACCTCAGGAGGCCCTGACCTTGGCCAGTGCTGAAAAAGGAGTCGCTCATTGCTCTGGCTGGGCTTTGAGAAGGTCAGGCCTGAGGCCTGGGTGGCCCCTCACCTAAGGGAACAAACAGTACACACAGTCACCCTTCACTGACCCTTGCTCATGGAGGAGGCGTGATGTGAAAAGTCCCTGATCTTCCCTCCTTTGGTCTGGAATGTATTTTATTCTTTCCAGATGTTTCCCTAATAATAGTTGCTTGATCTAATGTAAGAGTGAGTCTATATTCCCCAAGTGCACAGTGGACAATGGGAAAATAATCCAGAAATGAGTGGGGAAACAGTATTTGTGGGTTAAATAATCTTTTTTTCCTGGATGGTCCTTAGAGTTGATAATTAACCCATAATTGTATAAAGTTTGAAAGGAAGAAATAAAACTGTTTATTTGCCAATGACATAATGTCCTATGTAGAAAATTCCAAAGAATCTAAAAAACAAAATCAAGCAAAGAAAACCCTCATAGAACTAGTAGTTGGGTTTACCACAGTTGCAGAATACAAGATCAATATACAAAAATCAATTGTATTTCTGTATACTATCAATGACCATGTGGAAACCAAAATTTAAAACACACTATTCATTTACAGTGCCACCCCCTCAGAATAAAAAGTATGTAAGTGTAACTCCAACAAACATGTATGGGACTGCTGAAAACTTCAAAATGATGATGAAAGAAATTAAAGAAGATGTAAATAAATGGAAAAATATACTGTGTTTATGGATTGGCAGATTCAATGTAGTAAAGATGCCAATTCTCCTGAAACTGATTTATTCGTTTAACACAACTCTCCTGAAATTGACTTATTAGTTTAACACGATTCTTATCAAAACTCCAGCAAGGTTTTTTTGAAGACTTAGACAAGATTATTATAAAATTTATGTGGAAGGCAATGGAATTAGAACAGTTAAAACAATTTCCTGAAAGAATTAAGTGGGAGGAATCACTCTATCTAATTAAGATTTACTTCATAGCAACAGACAATAGAGACAATGCATATTAGTGAAGGAACAGATAGATAAATGAAACAGAATAGAAAAGCCAGAAGTAAATTCACAAAAAGATAATCAACTGATCATCAACGAAGGAAGAATAGCCTTTTAAACAGATAGTGCTGAAAAGTTGGACATCCTTAGGCAAAAAGAAAGAAAAAAAAATGAACTTCAATCTATATCTCCTATCTTATACAAAAGTAACTCAAAATTCCTTATAGATTTAAATGTAAAATGTAAAACTACAAAATTTTTAGAAAACATAAGAGAAAATCTTTAGGACCAAGGGCAAAGTGAAGAGTTCTTAGATATGACACTATAAGCACAATCCACAAAATAAAAAATCCATTAAGTTGTACTTCATTTAAATTTAAAAATTTTGCTCTGTGAAAGACTATAAAAGAGATGAAAATACATGCTATAGACTAGTAGAAAATATTTGCAAAACACACATATGACAAAGGACTCATATTTAAAATACATAAAGAACTCTGAACACTCAACAGTAGCCAGGGGCTAGGGAGTAGGGGATTGGGAGTGTGACTACTAAGGCATAGCACGAGAAGTAGCTCTGTAGTGCTAGAACAGTTCTGTGTCTTGATTATGGTGTTTGTTACATGAATTTACAAGTGATAAGAATGTATGAAATCATACGCAAAACTAGTGAAATTTAAGTAAGGTGTGTGTATTATACTAATGTCAACTTTCTGGCTGTGAGATTGGGAGAAATTGGGTGAAGAGTACACAGTCCCCCTCTAAACTACTTTTTGTACCTTCCTTTGAATCTATAATTACTTATTGCCTGGATAGTCATCAAGTTGTTAATCCACTCACAATAACTGAGACTTAACTCTATTCTCCCATTGCAGACAGCACATCTTTACAGGGACCGGGGCTTATATCTCTTTATGCCCTCCATATTCTGGCCACAGCTGAGTGCTCAGTATGTTTCTAAATGACAGCTGTCCTTGATCTCCTTTGGTGCTTGCCTCCAATTGGAATCTTTGCCCCTGCGTCTTTACCTAAAACTGCCTGATGTTTCCATCAGCCAGGCCCTGAGGAGCCCCACTTGTTCCAGATTCTTCAGATCCTCCTGGCAGCAACAGGCCAGTCCAAATGAACATTCCACTCTGTAATTTCCAAGAAAGTAGAAGCTCCTTGAGACTGAGTCTCCTTCTGTCATGTGCACCACTGTATCCCCGTCCCCTAGAGTAGTGTCCAATATATAGTAGGGACTCAGAAAGTATTTGTGGACTGACTGACTATCCATGAAAGAGAAAGAGAGAGAAAGAAAGAGAGAGAGAGAGAGAGAGAGAGAAGGTAATGAGCAAAACAATCTTGCATGCAATCTAGCATGCAAAAATTCATAGGTCAACAAGGCTCGCTCTTCCAATAAGAAGAAGGAAGCAATCTTTGTATGTGTATCTCTTACAGAAGGCCCATCTAAAAACACCTTCATGAGCCACCCTATGTGCAGTGCTTTTTCCTTCTTCAGAATTTCTACAAACACTTCAAAGAATTGTTACTGTGTGGTGCACTCAGCTGAGCTCTACTCAAGCACTCACTAAGCCTTACTGTGTGCTGGGCACTGTATCAGCAATGGGGGTTCAAAGATTAGTAAAGTCTGCTTCCTGTCCCAAAGCTCCCAGCACAATCGGGGGAGACAGACCAGCAGATCATTCCTATAGGTGTGCCTAGGGTGCTAGGATGGCACAGAAGGGAGGAATCCCAGTATAGTCTGGGAACACTGGGGTGGGCTCCCAAGTCATCAGACAGATGGGGAGACAGGCAGGCAGTTGACCACTACTGAGCTCTGTGCCAGACACCATGCTGAATACTATACACATCCTCTCACTGAGGCTTCTACAACTCCATAAGGCCAGTTGTATTCTTTCCAACTCACCTGACTCTGAGAGGACAAGTGGGATCAGGCAGGTAAGAGGAAGGGGGAAAGGTGCTCCCAGGTTCAGAGAACATCATGAACAGAAGCAGGGAAGTGCGCACACGGGTTGTCTGGGAACCCACAAGCACAAGTCATTTGTATTACTGGGGCAAAAACTTGACTAAGATCACAATTGAAAAGGAACCAGAAGTAACTGAATGAGTCAACCCCAGAAGGTTTTGTTTGCCATGCCAAAAATGGCAACGGTCTTCAGACCAGGCTCCATGAAAGCCTGGCATTCACAGGGCTGGGCCATGAGTTACTGCACATGTTTGGTGCTAATTTCATTAAAATGTGTTTCAGATAATACTGTAGCAGATGCTGTTTGTACCCTGCCCATACTTCCTGCTCCTTGACATTGCATCACACACCTGCCCACTTCAAACCGCCAGCCCTTGCATTGCTTTGACTGACATTTTTCTTTGACGGACAGAGTCCACTGTGCCTGACCACATGGCTGGTTGCCCACATCCCACAGCTCTCAGACAACGGAGTTAGTTACAAAATTCCAGCTCCGTTTCCCTTGGGAGAAATAACTCTGAGCCACAGGTCCTATGCTGGCTCTCAGAGCTCCCCAGTGGGGTTAGCTCTGGTTGTCCACGGTGGTAATTTACTTGATCAATTTTCCTCCATTCGCTACCTTCCCTTTCCCATCTTTTGTCCTCACCTTCCTACAAGATGTTTCCTGAGAGCACCTCTTAGATGAGCTGCTTGCATTTAAATCCTGTGTCAAAGTCTGTTTCTGGGGTAACCCAAGCTAAGACACACACACACACAGAGAGGCATAGACTATCTCTGGCAGGATTCAAAGAAACTGATAAATGTGGTGTGGCTTCTGGGAACAAAAACATTTCTTGGGAACAGGGCTGAGGGAGGAGACTTATTTGTCACAAAATATGCTTTCTTGTTGTTGTTTTCACCTTTTGGCTTTTGCACCATTTCCATGAATTTTCTATTTAAAAAAATAAAACAACTTCCAAAGCTTGACCAGAGGCACTCAAAGAAAACCAATAAATCCTGTTCAAATTAAATGAATAAGTGCTTTTTAAAAAGCTACCCAAAATATATACTTTAAATCATTTTTAAAAAATCAACTGTGATTTTACAACAACATAGTCACATGTGCTTTGTATCAAAACATTGTAACGTATTGGAGACCACCAATGTATTAACTCATGCTGCCAGGAAAATTATCTTTGAGATAGTCTGAACAATTTATCTTTTCTGCTAGTTTGGTTCATAACTTTGAATGTTTAATAGAGGTGTCACTGATTAGTAAGATTGTAGCTCTATATAGGTGATTTCGTAAAATCCAGGTCCATGCATATCCTCTCAATTTGTACAAGCATACTACTATGGTAAACTGAGTCACACTCAACCAAATTCATGCAGGCAAAACCTAGGTGATCACAGTCCCTCCCACTGCATAATGGTGAGTTGTACAGTCACGATCATATCACACAAGCACCTGTCCTGAGGCTGGGCTGCTTTTGATTTGACTTTTACATTTAACACAGGGAGTAAAAGCACTTAGATATTGTTAATGATTCGACTTAGAATTAATTTTTCCTCCTGCTCCACATTTAAGGTATTGGGTCTGTTTAATTGAGGGCATCCTGAGATTTCAAGGCAAGCTGTTTAAAAATTAAAAATAAAGTAAAGCAAAACACTTTTATGACTTACTTCTGTGAATCAAACTTTCTCAACATTGGACAATAGAAACAAATGCAGAAATAAATCGAATACCAAGGCTGACATAAAACTGCAACTGTACCCCATGACCATGAATGTCAAATGTTTACACTTCTTAAAATAATCACATTGTTTGGAGTGACCGGCTTTATAACAATGTGTGCCTATAAAGTACATATCTACCAATAAGATAACTTTTCATCTGTTCCTTCTATTCCTGTTGAATATAATATTTATTTGAAAAACAAGTTACATTTCCAAATGTTTGGGACCTCTGACGTGGATGACGGTGACCAGGGCCAGCTCCTACGCAGGCGTGGGCCAGTGCTGTGACCAGATGCGTGTATTTGAGGCAGGCCACCCTGGCCGCTGTTGGAAAGGGAAGTGGAGACAGCCAGCCTCCAGTCTGGACAGACAACTGGAAGGCACTGGGAGTCAGGCTAGAGATACAGATTTGGCATTGCAAGCCTGGGGGGAGGTTGTTGATGTCTTGGGTTTTGAGGCTGGAGCCCAGGGAGAGTGTAAAGGAAGAGGAAGGGGTCAACATGAAAGCCCAAGAAGCCATCTTCAGCTGCTCTTTCCACGTGCATCAACATTAACCTCATGGCTAGAGGACACTCCTCGAGGAGTGAGACTTTGGAATCAACATTCTTGAACACCACACGAGACCTAAAATAAAACCCTGCATATAGCAGCTGCTCCGTAAATGTTTCTAGACTGACTGATTTCTTCCAGACAGCAAGGGATTGTATTATAATGAGAATCTCATTTAAACAAATTCATCAAAATTCCTGTATTATAGCCAAACTTGTTTAAATGTCTCTACCTAGGTGGAATTAGCAGCTGGCATCTTTTTTAAAAAAATTGTCACAATTTTTAAAAATGTGCATACTCTGCATTTCAAGTCAAGGCTAAATTTTAAAAAAGGAAAAAGAGAGTGTGCGCACACACTGGGCACTTTTGAATGGCATGTTTTCTCCCCAAAGAAGAAAAGAAGCAAGGAAGGAAGAGAGGAAGAGAGGGAAGGAAGGAAGGAAGGAAGGAAGGAAGGAAGGAAGGAAGGAAGGAAGGAAGGAAGGAAGGAAGGAAGGAGGGAGGGAGGGAGGGAGGGAAGGAGGGGAAGGGGAAGGGGAAGGGGAAGGTGAATGGGAAGGGGAAGGGAAGGAGAGAGGGATGGAGGGAGGGAGGGATGGAGGGAGGGAGGGAGGGAGGGAGGGAGGAAAAAAAATGCATGGTTTGTAGTTAACCAGGCCCTCAGCAGACATCCTATAGAGAAAGTACATGACGAAACATGTCTAGCCTGAGTTTCCTACCTACCCTGAGTTTCTTTCCCCTCTGCTGATATTTAATAACTGGGCTCAGAGGATAATTCATAGTATTTCCTCTCCCTGTCTGCTCCACTCCCCTCCCAACTACTTCTAGGTTTTTGAAACAGAGTCTGGGCCTCCCTGAGTGGAACTCACCCAGCCAGATGGAGAGAGTCTCACTGCTCATCTCCCTGGGGCCCCAGTGCCTTGAAGCTACTCCCTGAAGGACCATGTGGGGACCGGAGAGAGGATGCTGAACCTGCTTTCATGGTAAATGCGTGCCTTGCCCTCTTAGTTTCTTTCCCTGGGTGGGAACAGAACCACCAAGAAGGGAGAAATGTCCTCCGTGGAGGAGTGATTCCCGCCCTTCCCCTCCCAGGAGGAACTTCCCGGCCACCCCACTGTCCGCATTTTCCCTGAGGGCTGGAGGCTGATGAATGTGGGCCTGGGCTGGGCCTCACTGCGGTCCCTCAGCTCCTCTCTCTGTCCCCATGTTGCTCTGTGCAAACTCTGGTTGAGATGACTGTTACAGGAAGTCTGAAGGGAGGAAAGAAGTCACAGAAGGGCAACGTTAGGAGGGAGGGAAGGAGGCTCTGCGGTGAGTGGGACCCTCCCAGCACAGTCCTCAGGTCCAGGGCTCCACTAGAGGGAAGCGAAGGAACATACGTTTCAGGGACCCTCGCTTGCCTTTTCAAAGCCCTGTACCTAATTTCGTATTTGTAATTTTACATTCTTTTCTTAAAGAAAGTGCCCCCAAATTCTATAGGCTTCAAGGTCCACAAACCAAACTGAGATGGTACCACCAGCTGATTTTGAGCCCCTTTTCTCCTGCTGCCACCTCCCAGAACCGCCCTCTACACATTTCTACATCCCTGGTTCACTCAGCTGAAGCCACTGGCATGGGTCTCCTTGTTCTTTGGACATACCAGGCAGTGGCCACGGCATTAGGGCCTTGGCATTGGCTCTTCCCTCTGCCTGGAAGGCTCTTCCCCCAGGTGCTCACCTCCTTCATCCAAGTGGTGGTTTCTCAGTGGGGCCTGCCCTGAGCAACCTAGTCAAGGTGGAATCCCCGGCTTCTTCAACCCTGTGTTGCCTTCTACCTGCTAAGTTCCCACACCAGTTATCATCTGCTAACACAATTCATAATCTAGTTATTTATTGTTTTCTGTCCCCCTCCCACCACTAGAACGTAAGTTCCATGAAGGAAGGGAAACTCAAGTCTGTTTTGTTTACTGATGCATTCTGAGCACCTAGTACATAGCAGTCACTTGGTTCATATTTGTCTGATAAATGCATGAAATTGCAGATCCTAAGGCAAGGATACTGCCTGCTGCAGTTTGAGGACAGCTCTGGCCAATCAACATCCAAATGAGAGAAAGAAAAGTTGCTTCTCAGGGGCAACTGGCTTTGCAGGCTATCGTGGGCCAAGGCCATGGACACCAGTGCATCCTGTCCCTTGCCTGTCTGTCTGAGGGTGCATCATTTGGCTCTGGGACAGTGCTGCCATCTAAGAACTCGCCAGAACTGCTGAGGCTGGGCCAGGAGAGGGGCTGGAGCCTGCCCAGGCTGTGACTGTCTCACTGGTGCTGGGGATCGTGGGACTTGTCATGTGTAGTGTCTAGTCTTGGAAAAACGTAGCCAATTACTAACATAGCAAAGTGTTGAGTTAAAGAACAGAGATGTTTACTCAGAGCTGGTGCTAATTTCCTGCCTTTGCAGTGGCTGCTGGACTGGGAGGTGCATATCTGGCAGCACTTGCTGGCCTGACCCGAGGATACAGAGCTAGAGCTCCAGAGGGTGATCATCTTGTGTCATTTGAGCCCCACAGGGACACATCACTGATTGGTATTTTACCCTGGTGCCGGGAAGAGGGTGTGGAGGACATCAAGATGTCCATGGGGTTGGCGACCCAAAGTCGGCCAGCCAAGACCACCCCTGCAGACAATGCTGATGACATCATGACGATCCTGGGCTTTATATAGTAGTTCACGGTTGCCAAAGCTCTTTGTCATACCCTATTTCATTTTATGGTCATCCAAACCTGTAAGAAAGGCAGAGCAGGAATTGTCATCCCATTTTCCACAGGAAGAATGTGAGGTCTAAAGGTGAGGCTGTGTATCACAGAGCTAGCAAACGTCATGCAGGACTGGCTTCAGCACTAACAACTACACCCTGTCCCGTGTGCTCAGAGACATGGGCCCTTGACACCCCTGGGTTCAACACTTGCAGCTTCAACTATATTCTAGAAACCTCAAAGGCCCCTGACTTATCCCTGCGCTGTGGCTGAATTTGAATCCTCGCTCGATGAGGCCAGCTTGGGAGTCACATGGCTCACAGTGTACTTGGCTTGACATATTTTAATCACCATGTGGGCACCCTAACCCTCCTGTGACAATTTAAAAGCAAAACAAAAAAAAACATTGTTTTGTTTGCTTTTGAAAAATCGCCATCAGCTGCAAGTCAGCTAAAATCAAAGAGGCAATGGATGAGTGTGAATTTCATCATCAGGAGTGTGGTTGTCAATGAGATGTACTCACAGCTGCCTTCCGATAGGCACTTGCCAAGTGTCAGATGTTTTGTTAGGTGCTTTACAAATGTTGAGTCCGGGTTATCAAAGCCCATGCTTTGAAACCTACATTGTACGCGTCTCCTTTGAGATCTAGCAGCCCGTGTAGAGGCCTATATTTCTGAGCTCCCATACCTTCAGACTCAGAAAGGTCTCAGAAAGCAGCTTGTCTCTTTGTCTGTCTCGCTCTCTCCTTTACCATTGTCCTTCCTCTCTTCCCCCAGTAATTTAATAGCCTTCTACTCCAACATTCTCTTTCTTGGGCTGACCTGGAAACTCCAAATTCTTCTGCCTTCATCTCACAGAATAATTCATTCATTCGACAAATGGTTTTCGGATGCCTATTTTATTCCAGGTCCTATGAGCCACTAGGGAAATGGCAGTGAACAAAACAGACGTGAATCCCTGCCTTGCTGAAGAGTCCATGCTAGTGGAGGACAAACAAACAAACACAAACAAGGTAAAGTCAGGCAGGATAAAGCCATGAGGGAAATAAGACAAGAGGAAGGGGAATGGGGAGTGATGGGGGCTGCCATCTGAGATGTGAGATCAGGGAAGGCCTCCCTGAAGAAAAGGCATTTGGGCAGAGGCCAGAGTCGAGGGAGGAGAAAATCATGTCATTGTCAGAGAAGGAACATCCCTAGTGTGGGAATGAGCTCAGCCTAGACTTGCAGGGTTAACAAAGAGGAGGAGGAGGATGAGAAAGAAGAGGAGATGAACCAGAAAAGGGATTGGTTAGTATATGTCCCATTCAACATTTGGAACATACTTGTCTTAGTCTAACCATGTGTGCTGCTATAACACAAAACCACAGACTGGGTCATCTATAAAGAACAGAAATTAGCTGGGTTTGGTGTCCAGTGAGGGCCCAGTCTCTGCTTCCAAGATGGAACCTTGCTACTGAGTCCCCTGCAGGTGAGGAACAGTGTGTCTCACAGAACAGAAGAGCAAATCCACTCTCTCAAGCCCTTCTCTAAGGCCCCAGTCCCATCCATGAGGGCTCCACCCTCATTATTTAATCACCTAAAGCAGGGGTCCCAAGCCCTGGACCACCAACCGATACAGGTTGGTGTCCTGTTAGGAACCAGGCCACGCAAGGGGGGCGAGCAAGCAAGCGAAGCTTCATCTGTATTTACAGCCACTCCCCATCCCTCGCATTACGGCCTGAGCTCCACTCTGTCAGATCAGCAGCAGCATTAGATTCTCATAGGAGTGGGAACCCTATTGGAACTGCGCATGCGAGGGATCTAGGTTGTGCACTCCTTATGAGAATTTAACTAATGCCTGATGATCTAGCATGTAACAGTTTCATCCCCAAACCATCCCCACCCTTCCAACCTGTTGAAAAATTGTCTTCCACAAAACTGGTCCCTGGTGCTAAAAAGGCTGGGGACCACTGACCTAGAGGACTCACTCCTTAATGCTATTACATTAGAAATTAAGTTTCAACATGAATTCTGGAGGAGACACACATTCAACCGATTACAATACTTATACTAAAATAATTACGTGTTGTTTATCTGAAATTCAAATTTAACTTGGAATCCCGTATTTTATCTGGCAACCCTAGACTTTGGCTTAAGGAGTAGAAAGGAGACTGATGTGGCCAGAATGGAGGAAGCAAGGAGAAGATGGAAAGAGATGAGGCTGGGGAAAACTTGGAGAGGAGAGGGTGGCTGACATTTCAAACGCAGAGAAGCCATCTCAGTATGCTTCCGGCTCTTCCAGTGGAATTGTCTCCTGCCTGTCCAAGACAGAAACGCATGCTGAGGGCTGTGAAAGAGGAAATAGGCAAGAACATAGCACAGGAAACTCAATCTAGACTGAGTCCTAAAGTGGTTCGAGTCTGCAGCACTCCTTCTTCTAACAAGGTAAGATTCTTTGGAAACCATGGGCATCAACTAGGTCTTGGCTCCTTCATCCAGCAGAGCAGCTGAGTCCTGAGCAGACAAACTGAGGGAGGTGGAGTGGGGCCATGACCTAGGAGCCCAGAGGTTAGATTATCTCAAGACAGGTGAGGTGAGGGGATAGAGAGGGCAAATTCTCAGGGATCCAGAATATTTGGTGGCTGGCTGTGGGCATTCTGGGAGGGGACAGACCAGCCCAGGGAGTCAAGAATTTGCCATTGGCCAGGACAGTTTATTTGAGAATCTGAACTGGAAGCAAATCTTAGTGACTGATCTGAGCTGTAAGTATTAAGGTTGAAACAGAAAACACCCTTTGAGGTTAAGATGTCAATAACCCAATGGGCCTCATGCTGGCTGACTTTGGGATCTGAGGAAAAGCAAGATAAACCTAGGTAGACATTTCAGGGAAATTCTGCTTTAGCCCCTGACACCTACTTCATAGTAGGTGTTTAGTCCCTGAGGATTAAATGAGATGATTTATGTAAACCACGATGATTGGTACATTGGTAAGTATGACATTAAATGCTAAATGTCCCTTCTTCATTCTACTGCTGTTCCCAAGTCCAGGGCCTGAAGAGACCTTAAGACACCCCCTGCCCCCTTGGCCTACACACATACACACACACACATACACACAGACACACACACACATACACGAGAGAAACTGCATGGTTCGATCTGAGCACTACAATTGAATCTCTTCCCTTTCTTGTAGAGAGTGAGCTGGTGAGATTAAAATGCCTGGCACATAGCAGCTGCCCAATACATATTTCTATATGAGTAATAAGGAAATAAGTGGCCTTATTCTCTCTGTTCTCCTAGAGTTCAATTTTTTTACTTTCAACCCGACAAAAAAGGAAGTAGGGCTGCCCGAGTGGGGCTATGGAGAATCAGGAGCAAACTGCTCCCCGCCCTTCCCAGTTCAGGGGTGTTGCTTCATCGCCCGACTGACACGCAGGCCAGAGACACCCTGCAGAGCGGCTGCCTTATAAGGACATTGGCCAGGCCTGCCAGGTGTGTCATCCCAAAGCCCCATGATGGCCCCAGTGAGTCAAGGCCAGGGTGGATTTAAAAAACTCAGAAAAGCCACATGGGCAGCAAGTGAGAGTTTTTTCACTTCCTTTCCTCCTCACATGTTTCCATATGTTTTTAATTATTATCCCATTTACCACTTACCTCTGCAATTGAGAAAATAGAGAATAAAATTTTTGATTTAGAAAAGATGTACTCATAACCTATATTACTTGGGTAGCAAAAGAAATTCTCTCTCTGCTTTTCTGGTGGGTTGCTGGCAGGGAGTGAGCTGATGAAATGGAGAAAATATAGCCTGCGGAGAGGTCCCCTTAAGAATGAATATGTGGTGGCCCCTCCAGGACAAGGCAGGATCCAGCAGCACAGAGAGCTGCCTCCGTCCCAGGGCAGTGCAGGGAGACCCAGTCTCCCTCTGCTGAGACGTGACTGATGCTCCCAAAGGCAAGCCAGCAATGGGAGGGGGCCTGGAGAAAACCGGTCCTTTTGAAAGGTATGAAGGCCCAGGAAGGGGCAGTGGTACTGACCATAAGTAGCATAGAATCATGGCTAAGAAATTAGGCTTTGAAATCTTACAGACCTGGATTTCAGCCCCAACTGTGCCAACTTTAGCTAGGTGAACTAGAGCAAGTTAGTTTTTTTTTTTTTTTTTTTTTTTTTTTTTTGAGACAGAGTCTTGCTCTGTTGCCCAGGCTGGAATGATCACAGCTCACTGCAGCCTCGACCTCCTGAGTAGCCGGGACCATAGGCACACCCCACCATGCCCAGCTAATTCATTTTTATTTTTTGTAAAGATGAGGCCTTTCTATGTTGCCCAGGCTGATCTTGAACTCCTGGGCTCAAGCGATCCTCTCACACTGACTTTCCAAAGTGCTGAGATTACACCATGCCTGACTTTCATCTTTGTAAACCTCCATAGCCTGCTATGTGAAGTATTTGTTCATTTAGGAAATACCTACAGAGCATTTCAACGCCTTGCTCACTTTAACTCATCATAGCAAACCAATGAAGTAGATTCTATTATTATCCCCATTTTACAGGTGAGGAAAGTAAGTGACTTGACAAGGGCCACACAGCTAGTAGCTAGGAGAACTGAAATTTGACCGCAGGCAGTCAGGCTCCAGGGCCTGCAGTCCCAAGTCTCAACTATGCCAAGAGGTTATAATTGCCCTACTTTGCCTGATGGAATTCTGGAGGACTAAGTGGACCAGGGCATGTAAAAAGCTCTTATCACAGTGCCTGAAACATGGTCAAACTCAGTGAATGCCACCTATTATCATCTGTCTGTTATTTGTGAGGATTGCCCAGTAGTGGATCCTGAGAGGAAGGTTCCTATGCAAGTGACTTAGTAAAGACAAGCTCCCAAAGAAATGGGTCTGGTACGGGAATGGGGTAAGTAGGCAGGGGACTGAGAAGAAGCCAAGCAAAGGTGCAACTGCAGGCAGGTCTCACAAGGGAGCGTGTGAGATTTCTGAGTTTGTCCCCATGGAGACAAGGGATCTGGGCTTTGTGGTGTTAAACTGTTGGTCTCTGGCTAAGGGATGCCCTAAACAGATGGAAACTTCCTGGCATGTTTGGGCTCTGCACCTGTGGGCAAAGCAGTGTAGAAACCAGATGGCAGTCTTCCAAAGAGAGTCACAGGTATGGGGCTGTTCGAAGCAAAAGCACCAAAAGGCACTGGTGGAGTTCACAGTAACAGCCAAAATAGATCCAAAGGCCTCTGAGGGAGCAGGAACTGAGCCCACCCAAGACCACCCCTTGCATCACTCAGACTAGCTCACATCTTCCGTTCTGTGAACTTCATCCTGCCATTGCGCCTTCAAGAGGGTGGACACTCACAGTTTCTCGGGGGAAACTAACAAGATAAGAGTTAGTGAGACAAGATACATCTCTTCGCACACAAGTTTATGTAAACCATTCACACAAGTTTATATAAAAGAATATTAATTGTGCCAGGCACAGTGGCTCACGCCTGTAATTCCAGCACTTTGGGAGGCCAAGGAAGGCAGATCACCTTAGGTCAGGAGTTCGAGACCAGCCTGGCCAAGGTAGTGAAACCCTGTCACTACTAAAAATATAAAAATTATCTGGGTGTGGTGGCATGCCCCTGTAATCCCAGCTACTCAGGAGGCTGAAGTGGGAGGATTGTTTGAATCTGGGAGGTGGAGGTTGCAGTGAGCCAAGATCACACCACTGCACTTCAGCCTGGGTGACAGAGCAAGACTCCATTTCAAAAAAAGAGAATATAAAGAATGTTAATTGTAACATTAATAATAGCTAAAATGCAAGTAAGTCAAACTTATTCAATTTCTAGGGATCAAACTTAGATCTCTAGGGATTTGCTTTTTTCTTTTAACAATTGCATAATATTCTATGGTATGGCTGCATACCATGATTTATTTAACTAAGTCACTGATTTATTAGTATTCATTTAACCAAGCCACTACTGATGAAAGTTTGACTTACTTGCATTTGAGCTATTATTAACAATGTCGCAATTAATCTTCTTTTACCTAAACTTGTAACACAAACCTTTGCAGTGGTACCTTGGCTGTGGCTGATATTCATCATCTCCCTGCTCTGCCACTCTTTCTAGATTCCCCCCACACCCAGCAAGTACTTCTGGTGGTGTAGGTGGCTTGCTTGATGAGGTCATGCAGACTTTTAGCCCTAAAGGGTTTATCTCCCACCCTCTGAAGAACATGAATCCTAACAGGTATCCAGAGTTGTTGCCCCTTCCAGCTTAACAGGTTCAATCAACATAAAGTCACCAATATGGTAGACAAAGTACACTGTACTTTCAGTTTCCTAAGAAAGGAAAAAGATGAAATTCCATTAGCCATAGTCCAATGAGCACGCCATCAATACCAAGAAAAACCGTAAGCTTGTATTAATTAACCTGTTGTGATCTGGCTAAAAATAAACCATTGACCAATAGGAACCAGAGGGGGTTCTCTAAGAACACGTCAGGCCTAGGGCACATTGAGGATGAGTGAAAGAGAAATTGTAAATCAGTTTATTTTGGTCTTGGTAACAAGTGAAAAAGAATGGTTGAGAGAAATGTAGGTGGAAGAGATAAAAATGAATGGATAAAGTGTCTATTATTTGTAGATTTCATTTATGCAAACAATTCTTTTCCATTGATAGTTGAAAACTGAGCATAATTTTTTCCTGTTTGCTGGGTGGAAATAGATTGTGAAATGTTGTCTTGTGGTTTCTAAAGAGTAAGTAGAAAACTGGAGTAAAAATGCAGCACTAATCCATGCGATGTGACACCTGCCATCAGGAGCTAAACCACCAAGCCAAGGTCCCTCAGAAATTACCCCGTGTGGCAGCCAGTTTCTCACATGCTAGCAGAGGCAAGTCTCTCAAATTGCTCCTTTAATAAGCAAGAAGAAAAACTGTCTCTCAGATTGGCAGTATTTATTGGTTTTGCTGTTGCTACAAGTATAATATCTCCTTGTAAAATATCCAAAATATGAAGCAGAATGTGGAATTCAGAGCTTATAAGTCTAAATTGATCCAGTGATAATCTGGTGATAAAACTGTTAGTGGTCTGAGATATATATATATATATGTTTTCACCTCTTTTGTCAAATAAAAGAATAAAAGGAAGGATGGATGAGCAGATAGATAAAAGGCTTTACAATCTACCTCTTTCACTTAACATATTGTGGACATCATTCCTTGTAAAAACATAGATCTCTTGGGATTTGCTTTTTTTTAACAATTGCATAATATTCTGTCATATGGCTGCACCAATACTGATGAAAGTTTGAATTATTTGCATTTTAACTATTATTGATAGTGTTGCTATATATATATACACACACATACATATATACATATATATATACATACATACATACACACACACACACACACACATATATATATATATATATTTTTTTTTTTTTTTTTTTGAGATGGACTTTTGCTCTTGTCCAGGCTGGAGTGCAATAGCACGATCTTGGCTCACCACAACCAACTCTGCCTCCCGGGTTCAAGCAATTATCCTGCCTCAGCCTCCCAAGTAGCTGGGATTACAGGCATCCACCACCATGCCTGGCTAATTTTGTTATTTTTCGTAGAGACGGCATTTCTCCAAGATTGTCAGGCTGGTCTCGGACTCCCGCCCTCAGGTGATCCTCTCGCCTTGGCCTCCCAAAGTGCTGGCATGAGCCACCGTGCCCAACCTGCAATTAATATTCTTTTACATGAATGTGGTGTCTTTATCTGACTCTTCCTGTAGGACAAATCTCTGCAAGTTCCAGGAATTGCTGGGTCAGAGATTAACCAAGTTCTAAATTTGGAATTATTATTGCTTAATGGCCCTCAAAAGGGTCTACAAATTTACACTGTCACCAATGGTACATCAGAGTACCTGTTACCCATAACCTGCAGCTTTTATTGTTTACATGGGAGACAAGGAAGAATCCAATGTCTTTGGTCAATTTTTTCTTAGGGAATTTGTCTTTTTCTTATTGGTTAATAAGAACAGATTGCTTATTAAGGACATTAAACCTTGGTAATATCGGGGAATATTTTCAGAACAAGCCATTTTAATGAAATAAATGCTCCTAACTAATGGGAGAAAAGGTATAATATTGTGATGTAATAATTTCACATTCATATACAGAGAACCTCCTCAGCCCACCCTATGCATAGCAGATATGTGCTGTGTAGAAGACACATAGAAGATACAGACAGATGAACCAAATTGACGGTTGTTTAAAGAAAGAGATAAACTAATAAATACATGTCATATAGTGCAAAGTATTATAAGGGAGTTTCAGGCAAAGTTCACTGAGGGACTAACAGGGGAACAGTCAGCTCTGGCCAGGAAGGGCGGGAAAGGCTCTGTCTTTTTCCCTGGTGATCGTCCGTGGGTATCTTGGGTGGTTTGTCTTCTTGCTGATTTGTGAGACATTGTTCTGATGCACCAGCATGAGAAACAGCATGCTGAATTCTGTTGGGACGTTCTGAGTTTGAGAATATGGTAGAGGGAGATGGTGGGAGGGATGGGTAATTCCCATCAAACACCTTCACCTCTCCCATACCTTGATCTTGTCAGATAATACGCATCCCTAGAGGGAGAGTTCCATGAAACCCACACGTAGAGCCCACTGGAGTGATAAGCAGGGTGCAACCTGAAAATGAGGAGTGTAGGCTAAATCCCCAAAGCAATTGGCAGTCTTCAAGCAGTTTTAAGTGGTGTTGGGGATGGGGGCTGCACTTCCTATTTGTGTCATAGAAGCCCTCTAGCTGCTTTTGTGAATGGGTTCTAGGAGAGCAACTCTGGAAGGAAGGCAGACCTATGTGAGGACTGCTGGAGGACAAAGATGCTTGGGCCAGAACCGAGGTACCACACAGACTGGAAAGACATAGGGGTGGGAGCTGCTGACTGTTTGGACACAGGGGATGGTGAGCATGAGTGATGGTGCCATTCCCTGAGTTAGGAGGTGTAGAAGGAGAAGCAGGTTTGGGGAGTTTAGTGGAGAAGTAGGTACCTGTGGGACTACTAGTGAAGATGCCCAGAAGGCAGCCACATACATGGATTCAGAGCTTATAAGTCAATTCTCAACTGGACCTTTGGAGGGAGAGTCAGCAGCCTGTTCTTGAACATTGGAACCTTGGAAATGGATGCTACTGCCCCTTGCAAGGTTAGAATGAGCAACAGGGCTGGCACAGAATCCTAGGAAATACCAACAGGGCAAGACAGAGGATGGCAGACCAAGACTACTGGGAGAAACACCAACTCTCTACAGGCTCTGAGATGCCACAAGAGTAAGGCAAAAACAACCTAAGACTCACTCTTTAGTTCATTTAGCAAACCCAAGCTGAAAATTTAAAGTACACTCTAGATTTCAATGCTGGTTTAAACTGGCTAGAGTATGGAGTCCAGCAGTTCTGTTCCCTGGTATCATAGCTGCAAACCCATCCAAACTGTGCTCTGCTCCCAACCACTTCTTTAGGATTGAAGGAATTCAGCCTCAGCATATGAGGCGTCTCCATCCTCTGATTCACAAAGTGATTTTTGCACAATCCCAACTAATTCTCTGTTTCCCTGAGCTCTGCTTCGTCAACATACATCTTCTTCTTTCCATGCAGCCCTGTGGAGAAAATGTTTCAACATAAAGAAGTGTATAATGTGGAGGAAAAAACCAACACGCCCTCCAAAGTTTCACGGTCTCATTGAAACGTGGCACATCCGCCAGCTTCCCAGGGCTCCCGGGCTGGGGGTTGGGGTGGACTGGGAGTCAGATGATGATGACGTGCTCAAGTGCATCTGGCTCTTGCCTAACAGAGAAGCAATTTTTAGCAAATGTTAAGGAGGATTTGCTCTCCCTTTAGGATGATCCATTTTTCCACTAGGCAAGACTCATTCAATTGCCTTTCCAGAACCCTTACACTCTAGTCTGAATCACGCATTGGGAAATTAATAATTCGCTGTATTGTGCCACCAATCATGTCCTCAAGTAGATTCTAAATTCCCTGAGGAGCCAGAGGCCATGATGTCACTTCTCCTGGATCTCCCAAGTGCCCACAACTGGGCTATGTACATGGGAGGCCCTCAATGAAGTGAAGTTGATCAGGGAATGCAGAGCACTCAGACCCACAGACCTTGGCCTTGGGAAGCATCTAGTGCAAACACTTACAAATACGGAAACTGAAAGCCACAGAGGTGCAGCGGCATGTGCAGTCACACAGCCTATTGATGAAGGAGTTGTTACACAAGGAAGTGAGGAGAAGCAGCAGGGTGACAGACCAAGAGTGTGGCCTTTGCCAGGCCTCCTTCCCTTGCTGGCCATGAGAGCATGGGCTCCCTACCACGCCTCCTCCACTTCCCCTGTTATAAAGCAGAAATCATAAGTGAACCACAGGCTGGATGCAGTGGGTGGCCCATATCCGTAATCCCAGCACCTTAGGAAGCCGAGGCAGGCAGATTGCTTGAGCCCAGGAATTCAAGACCAGCATGGGCAACACAACAAGACCCCATCTCTAACAAAAAAAAAAATACAAATTTTAGCTGGGGGTGGTGGCATGCACCTATAGTCCCATCTGCTCAGGAGGCTGAAGGCGGGAGGACTATCGGAGCCCAGGGAGGTCAAGGCTGTAGAGGGCCATGATCACACCACTGCACTCTAGCGCCTGAGTGGCAGAATGAGACCCTGCCTCAAAAAAAAAAAAAAAAAAAAGGGTGGGGGGAACCTCAGCTGAGGGCATTGTGAAGACCAAATGGGCAGACCCACAGAAAGCTCGTGGCACAAAGTCTAGAGTAGAATAAGTGTTCAATGAACATTAGCAGAAGGGAAATACATAACTCCAAAAGAAAAACATGTAACTTCATTGAAGTATTTGCTACCTCCAAGTATTTAATATGAATTTGTTAAATAACTTGACATTTTCAACTCAACTCTACTCATATAGAGAACACAGCTGGGAGTCGGGCGCTTTGGGTTTCCTAAGCGCAGGACTGTTGCTTTCCAAGCAAGAGGTCCACACAGCTCCGAACACGGTCTAGGCTGTACTCTAACATTATTGTCAGCACAACTGCCCACAGCAGTCAAGTCTAGCAGTCAGGGCTGGAAATACCCTGCTTAGATGAAGTAATACAACCAGGGGGCAGAAGGGAGAAGTGGTCCACACAGCACGGGGAAGGAAGCGGAGGGAGGGTTACAGGAAAAAGCTTTTCCTTTTCACAAACTGTCGCTTTAACTGAAATGCAGTCTCATCTCAGCCTGTTGTAGATGGTTAGTATACACCGTAAAATCATACTCACTGCTAGAATACACTGAAGCTGTATTCTAGCTCCCATCTTTCCTTTCATGATTTGCCCTTCATTCTGCAAAGTGGGGATAACAGTAACTTATGGTTAACCCTTATTAATTATGGTATCAATTAAAAAAAGTTCCTGTGAAAGATTTAGAACAGAGTGTCTAGCATATAATAAGCATTCTATAAATATTTGTTGTTGTTGTTTTTAAAATTGTCTATCCCATAGTTTGAATACAGCAGTAGAGTTATTATTTCAGGAGCAAAATCTTGATACCCTTTCCCCCTGGCTCAATTTAATCTGAATTCAATTAAAAATCAAAAAAGAATTGAATTTAGAGTTTCATTTATGAATAAAAAGGCTGGGAGGAAACACACCCCAACCGACACAATGGATGCGATAGGATAAGACTATGAGCAGATTTTGTTCTTCCTTTTCACCTTCTGTATTTTCCATCAATTATTTGTATGATTAAAATCAATCATTTCAGACAAGAGGGACATTGTGAGCTATCTGTGAGAAACGTCTTCTATCTGTTTCCAGATAGAAGATAGAAGGGGCTCCAGCTCGGTTTGGGGAAAGTCCCAATGCCATTCTCTTAACCAAGAGGTTTCCTACCTCATCTAATGTGGAGATTCTACTTACCCGGGAAGACTCCCCTCCTGTTACCTCAAGTCTGCAGCCGGCCTCCCAGACTTCTGCCTCCTCCTAACCACAGTCTGCCTGGTTGCAGGTCGGTGGGAAAGGAGGGCACAGGGGGCTGTACTCCGCAGAGGCCATTCCACTCCTTGACTCAGGCAGGGTTCTGTCAGTTGCACTCTTCTGCTGAGATGCCCATCTTCTCTTGGTGCCACCTCTGCATCCTTGCCTCACTGCCCTGTCCACCAGGACAGGCTTCTCTTTCCAGGACTTCAGCAACTGGTGCATCCTTCTCTCCTTTCCATAGTCATGGCTGCTTTCAACACACAGGTGTTGTCTATCTGTCTGTTTGCTTATTTGATTGTTTTATAGTGTGATTCCTTTAATACAGAGTCCCAAAACTAGCACACTAGACCATATTTATTGTGAGATGTATACGTAGGTGCTTTACTATAAAGAGCAGCAATTGTATCTATGGCACTGTTCATAGCACTTCATATACATTCGCCATACTTAATCTTTTAAACAACCTTATCAGCTTACATCTTCTCATTATCCTTATATCACAGATGAAGAAACAGCACAGAGGGATGAAGCAGTTTGCCCAAGGATATATAGCTGGTGAGTAGGGAACCAAGATGTGAATCAATGTCTTCTGGCTACAGATTCCGTGTCCTTCACCACTGTACCATGTTGCTTTGTAAAAAGCAGCATGGAAATAATTGTCCCAAAAGTCAGAATAGTAGGTTGCTTTAGGGGAGGCAAAGGATTGAAATCAGCAAAATATGTGGGAGAGATTCTGGGATGCTGGCCGTGGTCCCCATCACGACCTACGTGGTGTTTACATAGGAGTTCACTTTGTGATTATGTGTTGAACTGCATGTGTCTCTTATGTAATCTACAGACGCTCTTTGACTTATGTTGGGTTCATCCAAACATAGCTCATCATAAGCTGAGGAGCCAATGCACATGGCTTTAGCACCATTGCAAAGTTGATAAAGGAAAATCGTATGTCAAACCATCTTAAGTTGAGGACCGCCAGTATATTATTGATGGGGTTGTGGGGGTACTGAGCACTAAGCTCTGGAAAGCAAGTGGCTACTCTACAGGTATGACTTCTCAGGTCTACTTTGACCTGTTCATTCCAATAAAATACTGGAGGCTTCATGTTCAGGACACTGGCACCAGCAAAGCTTCTGAGAAGAAACAGCTTCTGGACACCAGAGCAACCAAAGTGCCTGAGGGGCTCGTGCCATTGAAATAACTGTCCAGGCCTTCCTTATCCTGGGGCCTGGAGCCAGGGTGGGGTAGGGGGCTTCTAAACTTTCTGTCCTGTGGCTGAGGCCCCTGGGAAGTCTTCCAGAAAAATCTTTCAGGAAGACCCAGGCAAGGCACAGCCCAGGGCAGCAAGGCCACAGCCATGCTGGAGCCAGTGGGGAAGGGCAAGGCCTCCTGTCTTCCATACTTGCATCCTGCCTGACCTGGGACCTCCCGGAACCCCGACCTCCATCTCTGCACCATCTGAGACCCGCACAGATGCGGCAGCCCTTGGACCTCTGCCTCCACAGAGCCCTAGCTTACTCCTCGCTAAAAGGTGGTGAGGAGCCTTTATCCACTGCTTCCCAGAATGAGGCTCTAGCTTCTTCACAAGGGGTTCTCAAGTAGTGAGGCCTGGGACTCCAGAGTCCAACCCTAATCCAGTCTGAGGCAGGCATGATCCTGTGATGTTATGTTCTTCTCATCGCATCTTGCACCTTGCAGGGGGCCCCACAGTGTTGCAGGAGTAATGACTTGTGGCTTTGGGGAGGTATTTGCTCTACTTCATGACTCTGGCACTGGAGGCCTGATTCATATGCTGATGATGACACCAGAATTCCCCTTCCACCCCCTAACCAGGCTTGAAAGTCCAGCTTGCTTCCCAGCTCCCCGTCACAGCTGCATCCCTGCAGGGTCGGCACAGTTCACACTTCTCGCTGCCCATTCTGCTTGCTCTCCCTGGGTCAGCTCAGCCTCTTTTAATCTTGCTCATTCCAAATCAGCAGCTCACAGCAGCCCCCTCTCCTGACTGCCAGATACCCCTCCTCATCCTCCTCCTCCTGCTAATACTCAGTGTCTTAGTTTGTTTTGTGTTGCTATAACAGAATACCACAGACTGGGTAATTTATTTATTTTATTTTATTTTACTTTTTTTGAGACAGAGTCTCACTCTCACCCAGGCTGGAGTGCAGTGGCGTGATCTCAGCTCACTGCAGCCTCCACCTCCTGGGTTCAAGGGATCTTCCTGCCTCAGCCTCCCAAGTAGTTGGGACTGCAAGCATGCACCACCACACCTGGCTAAATTTATAAATTAAAAAATTTATTTCTTATTGTTCTGGAGGCTGGGAAGTCTAAGGTCAAGGGGCTGTTGTCTGGTGAGGGCCTTTTTGCGCATCCTCCCATGATGAAAGAGGAAAGGGCAAGAGCACACACGAAAAGACTGAACTCATTTTTATAACACTTCCTCTCTTGCAATAACAAATGCATGAGATTTGTTATTGATGATGCGATTAATCATTCATGAGGACCCATTAATCTATCCATTAACAACATTAATTCATTCATTAATCACCTCTTAAAGGCCCCACCTGTCAACACTGTTGCATTGGGAATTACATTTTCAACATGTGAATTTCGTAAGCATTTACTGAGTGAATGTAAGCATTTACTGAGGGCTTACAATATACCAGACCCAGCACCAAAGTCTTATATACAATATCTCATTTAATCCCCATTAAGTACACCTCGTGGCGCTTGGTAGGGGTTCCAAATATATTGAATAAATGAATCTTAACAACAATCTTTTGTGGAAGTTACTATTAATCTCTTCACCTCATAGATGAGAAAATGAAAACTTGGAGATGTTAAATATTATCAGCCCACAGTCACAATGATGAGTGGCAGAGTTGGGATGTATGTTAATAGCAGGTCTGTTTCTAGGATCTATGTGCTTACCCACTGATATGCTGCTGTTCATCTGTTCATTTAACAAATATTAATCCAGTACCTACTATTAGACACAGGAGTTGCAATGGAAAATAAAAAAGACAAAATCTTTGATGCATAGAGCTTACATTCTAGTGACAGAGACAAACATTAAACATGATAAGTAACATGTATGATGAATAGTGGTGAGAGCTAATAAAAAGATAAAGAAGGGAAGGAAAGAGTAAGGGGTGTCATTTTAGATGAATGAACAGGGAGGCTTCACAAAGAAGGGACCGTTGGGTAAAGGCCTGAAGGGGGTGAGGGAGTCAACTTAATCTAAGGAAAGGGCTTTGGAGGCAGGGTACCAGATGCCAAGGCTCTGAGGCAGGAGGGTTCCTGACAAGTTCTAGGATTTGTGAGGAGACCAATGTCTTTGGAGCAGAGGCACTGAGTCTCTCTCAGTAATGGGAACTCAAAGAGTAGGAGAAGCCAGGTTGCATAGAGCCTTAGGTCTCTGTACAGAGTGGCATGAACCCTGAGTGTGATAGGATTCATCAGAAGATTGCAAGGGGGAGACATGCTGATGTGACTTTTGACAAGATTCCTCAGGCTGCCACACTGAGAGACATGGCAAATGCTTTAGCAAGGAGACCCGCAATCTGAACAACTGCTATGGCAATTCTTCAGATAAGAGATTATGGTGGCTGGGACTTGGGTGGTAGCCATAGAAATGGTAGGAAACGGCTGATTTGAAATACATTTTTAAGATGGAATCCATAGGCTTCCAGACTCCTGGGCTCAGCTGCCTGTTGGACGCCTGCATGTTCCCCTCACACCTCAGACTCACCATATTGGAAACTGAACTCATTACCTTTCCCCTGGAAATCTTCATCCCTCCTGTACTTTAATCCCTGTTATTACCACTCCTAGCTAGACAGTGGCCCAAGCCAGAAACCTGGGCACCATCCTCGATCTGTCTCTGTCCACTTTCCATTCTGCTTTCTCCTTCTTCATCCCCAGCTCTGCTGCCTTATATTCGGCATTCCTCTGGCCTGGACTCTCAACAGTTTTCCTCCTCTGGCCTGGTTCAGCAAACTCCACAAGGAACCAGGATGATCTTTACTGGAAGAAGACCACATCCATTTAAAACTCCTCTACGACTCTCTGTTGCCTTTATAGAAGTCCAAATTCTCCAGCCAGAGATGTTCAAAAGAAATATAAGGCAATCCACATACATAATTTTAAGTTTTCTAGTAGTCACATTAAAAAAGTAAAACAAATTAAACAAATTAGATAAATTAATTGTAATAACATACAGGATTAACCCAATATATCCGAAATATTCTTATCTTAACATGTAATTGTCAAAAGACAAAATAACAACAAATTCAGCTTAATGATCTTAGTTGGATTTTATTTGTGATTCTAGAATGAGGCAACATCTTATTTTATAAAACAGAATAAGTGTTCCAACGGGTTGAGCAGGTTTTATAGACAGAAAAGGGCTGAAGAAAGCAGAAACACAACGAAAAATCAGAGTGGTTGTTTCAAAGCTGCTTTCCTTGTGAAGGTAAAAGCAGAGGGCACTTTCCTCATCATGCTGGCTAAAGCTGGCTCTTTTGGGGATTAGGCTGTTATCTGTCTCTCTCCTGATTTCTCGGAAGGTCAGATAAACAATTTACTTTTGGCTTGATGGGGTGGAACTTCAGCATGCACATAACTCCACTTTGGTTTGGTCTGCTGGGCCTAGTGCTTCTGCTCAGTCCAAACCAATGACGTCTATAAATTTTATTAACATAACGAATATTAAAAAGCATTGATGATATATTTTGCATTCCTTTTTTCACAGTAAGTCTTCAAACTCTGGTGTCTACTTTACCCTCACAGCACATTGCACCTTGGACCAGTCACATTTCAAGCACTGAGTAGCAATGTGTGGCTACACATGGGACAGTACAGCTCCAGCCACTCAGCCACAGCTTTGCCCTTGGTCTTCTCTATCTCCTCTCCAGCCTCATCCCCACCCCCGCACATGGTCCCTCAGCTGCTTGTTCCCTGGGCTTCAGCAGAACTTATCCACACACCAGGTTATTCATAATTCTCTGCCCTTGCACGTCAATTTAGAGGTGTGCTGGAGCACAATCAAGTAAATCTCTTTCCAATTCCCCATTCAGTAATGCCACATAGCCTGAAGTCAGCCAAGCTAGAAGCACCTATACTACAGAAACTGCAAGCACTCTAAGACAGGGCTTTTTCTGTGGAAGAGGTGGGCCCATTGTGAAACTATTGCCAGCATATCACTGCATGTAATGGCCACCACCCTGCTCCATCACTGCCATGCTCTTCTCCCACCCCTCGTTCACTGCATAAACATGCCTGGCATGTAGTAGAGTTCCTTCCTCCTCCCATTTTTCTTTATTTTTCTGAACACTCTATTATAATTATCATTGTATATAAGAGACCAGAAAGAAACATGTTTAAAATCTAATATGAATCCTGTCTCCTCTTCTTACTGGTGTCGTGGCCTCAGGCAAGGTACTTAACTGTAAGGAATATTTGTTTCCATATCTGAAAAGAGGTTTAAAAACATATTCACCGCAAAGCTGCTATGATGATTAAATCATCTAAATTGTTTAGTCCAGTACTGATTACATACCACAACCACTCAAAAAATGTTTAGGTGTTATTATTAAGTGTTTAAGTATCTATCGCTTGTATAAAGTAGTTTCTCAAAACCTTTTTGTTAAAATAAATGTTGAATGAAATTTTAGAAATTCTTCAAGTCCGATTCAGAGAGTATGAGTCAGAACTCCAGCTGTAGACAGATGGCACGTACACTCAAAGGGGTGACTAAGGGGAACTTATTAAAGGAGTATTTACAAAAGTCTAGGCAAGTTTAAGGGAACCCCAGGGTTGGCAACGGTCCACGACCACCTCCAGGCCTGAATGTGCAAGGGAAGGGAACATTTACCTGAATGCAGTGAGAACTGTAGCTACTGGAAAGGTTGATCAACAGGAGCTGCAACCCTCAAACAAACCCAGCAAGCCATCAGCAGAGAGTGGATAGATACCCTGCCTCACTTTCCTCCAGCTCTCCAGAGGATTGCCTGCCAGGGTTCCCAGTGGCACAACCCAGGGATCCCATGTGCAGACCCTGGAGGCCAGCCACTTGGACAGTGAGCCAGATGGAGAGGGCAGCAGATGGACTGGAGGCCCAAGTGGGGACTCACAAACACAGAGTCTTCAAGTGGGAGGAAACCTCCATCAGCCTACAGGTGTCCAGTTTTGCTTACATATCAAAGACAATAATCATCGATACTGGGCAGTGTTTCTTTGGTTTTAGCCTTGAAGGAAATAATCAGATGACAAGCATTTATGTGGCTATCTGGTTACTTTTTGTTTTTCCTTCTTTTTTTGAGACGGAGTTTCACTCTTGTCACCCAGGCCGGAGTGCAGTGGCGTGATCTTGGCTCACTGCAACCTCCACCTCCCGGGTTCAAGCGATTCTCCTGCCTCAGCCTCCCGAGTAGCTGGAATTACAGGTGCCTGCTACCACGCCTGGCTAATTTTTGTATTTTTCATAGAGAAGGGGTTTCACCATGTTGGTCAGGCTGGTCTCAAACTCCTGACCTCAGGTGATCCACCCACCTCAGCCTCCCAAAGTGCTGGGATTACAGGCGTGAGCCACTGTGCCTGGCCAATTATCTAGTTACTTTATCTGCAAGTGTATTCCCTCAAATATAAGAAAGCTGATTTTACTCTATGACCTTCCCTTTTGTTGGCATCTCAGCATTCTTAGAAAAAGTTCTTTTCCATGTCTAACTTAAACAATTCCCGCTACAACAGAAATATGTTGTATCTTAAACAGTTCTCCATAGAGCAGAAACAGAATTGGTATAAATATATAACCTTGATTACATCACCACTATAGTATTTTTGCCTTTACAGTTGATCATCACAGTACTTTTCATTTTTGTCCTGTGATCCCTTTCTAATCATCTATTCAGCTTCTAGCAATGGCCTGTCAGATATGCTACACATGTCAGAAGAGTGGTTAAAATGCTGGTTTGATTATCTTTGCTTCTTGTGGAAGCCTGGAAAAAGATTTATAGTTTTCTTGGAAAGGCCTGGAAGGAGGCTATAATCATTTCCTGGCTTTGTTCTGGAAGCTCTCCAGCTTCTTCACAAAGCCCTTATGCTAGAGAGGCCGGCCAGGAGATCAGTTTCACTTTCCTATCTATCCTAAAGTGTGGTCTTCTGAGTCTTTCCTTATCTCTGCTGGCAATTTCTAAACACAAGGGCTGACGCCCATTCCACAAGAAAGAGATAGGGAAGGAAGCGGGAAGGCAGCAAGAGTCTTGTCAACATTTTGATTCCTTCGGTCAGATGTAAGCTCCATGAAGGCAGGGACCACATCTACCCACTCACCTCATGTCCCCAGCGCCTAGCCTAGTGTCTGACACATTGAAGGTGCTCAACCCTTTTGTAGAATGAATACATGAATGAAGGCACACAATGTGCCAAACACTTTAAGATATTGGAGATCTTGCTTTTCAGATGGGAAAATGGAGAGCCCAATATGATTTAAAGTGTCAGCAACGGGCAAGGCTTCAACCCCCAGTCTTCTGGCTTTCACCATCCAATACATCCCACTGCTTCCCATCTAAAATGATGCCTTCCTTTGTCAAGTCATCTTGCTTTACCTTTGCTATTACCTCGCTCAAGTTCAACTTTTCAGTAACAAGCCTGAACCCACGAGCCCTGCCACGATCAAGAGCCCCTCTCTCTACAGGTAACCCATCTATGTTGCTGTCTCTCATTGACCTTGCCCCAGGGGTCTTCCCTCTTCTCATCTTAAGACCTGCAGCCTTTTGGGGGGCTTATAAGTGTATTTTAGAGGCTTCTTTTTTTTTTTAAGACATAGTCTCACTCCGTCACCCAGACTGGAGTGCAGTGGCATGATCTCAGCTCACTGCAATCTCCACCTCCCGGATTCAAGCGATTCTTGTGCCTCAGCCTCCTGAGTAGCTGGGATTTCAGGCGTGCGCCACCACACCCAGCTACAGAGGCTTCTTTTTGAGTAAACTATATGTGGGATATTAGAAACTGTAACTTCCCCAGAGCCACCACCTACCTGTATTGATCTCCATGGCCCAGTGGCTTGCAGTTCCTGGTATGTCAATGGTCTGGGTGGATGCCTGCCCCACCTGAGGCTGCCCCAGGATATTAGCATCAGGCTGCAAACTGCTTCCAAAATGAGTTTCCCCTTCCTCCAACCCACCATAAGCTCCTGGACACCCCTGGCCTAAGAGTCCCAGAAAATGGTGAGGACAGTGCCTTGTTTGGGTAGCCCTCCCCCACCCACTCCCAAGATCCAGTGTTTCTCTGTCCAGGCTGTCTGCCCCCTGTATCCTGAACTGCCCAGTTATGGACCTCTGCTACCTCTCCTTGCCTTGGCTCCATTCTCTTTGGCAGAGACAGATGTGGAGCTAGCAGAGCCCTGGGTGAAAGGCATAGTTTTGCATTTGTGCAGGCCCTTCCTACCCATTTATAGGTGTAACTTTCACAAAGCCTGGATTCCTGTGTGTTGGCACTTGGACAGTGTTGTATTTAAGAAGCACAGGACAATATCCAAAATATAATTTAAAAGGAAATGCATTCTTTATTCATCCTCATGTAAGTCATAACAGAGAATAAACATAGATGGGAACTCTTTAACATTTACTAAATTCCCAATGTCTTTCTTTCTTTCTTTTCTTTCTTTCTCTCTCTTTCTTTCTTTCTCTCTCTCTTTCTTTCTTTCTTTCTTTCTTTCTTTCTTTCTCTTTCTTTTCTTTCTTTCTTTTTTTTTTTTTTTTTTTAACAGGGTCTCACTCTGTCACCCAGGCTAGAGTGCAGCAGTATGATTATAGCTCACTGCAGCCTCAACCTCCTGGCTCAAGCAATCCTCCTGCCTCAGCCTCCCATGTACCTGGGACCACAAGTGCACATCACCATACTCAGCTAATACTTTTATTTTGTTGTAGAGACAGGGATCTCACTTTATTGCCCAGGCTGGTCTCGAACTCCTGGGCTCAAGTAATCCTCCTGCCTCATCCTCCCAAAGTGCTGGCATTACACGCATGAGCCACTGTGCCCAGCCTAAATTACCAGTTTCTTCTCTGTTCATAGTTCCTCCAATGAGACTTCTCATATCCCTGAAGAAAATTCCTCTACCCCTTGCTTCTATGACTGTGTTTTTCCTCCAGCCCCATTCTCCTCCTCTCTTAGGATTTTATTAGATAGCTTGACTTAGTTTCTTTCCCAGCAATAAGGAATCTTTTCTCTTTGGAAGAGGACAGAAATCAGGGCTCTGTAATCAAAGATTCTCTTTAGAGAGATAGGGGAGAGGAAGAAGTGAATACCCACACAGAAATCAGCATTCCCATCACTTAGACATTTTTGAGAATAGGCATAGCTTCATTATTTTCTTATTAGTCATTAACCTCTAGAAACATATTTGCAGTTGTTCTTTGTGATGTTTAAAGTGGCACATCAACAGTTACCATCCCAGCTTGGAAACTGAGCCTGCTTGCTGGTAAAAAGCAACAACTCTATCCTTGGGACCAGCTCAGAAACAGGGCTGTGATAAGTCTAAGCTGGTAGATCTTACACGGCTGAAGCAGGGAAGGATGCAAATACATCATGTCTCTTCCTTGTGTGCAAGAGCCTGTTAATCCATTCATTCATTCAACCACTGAACCAAGCTTTTCTGTGCAACAATTATTCTTCTGCTAGATGCAGAAGAGACTGAGAAGAAATAAGAGTCAAGCTTCATCTTCAAGGAACTTACCTTGAGATGGGGAAAAAAATCACATGATCACATCAACCATAACACAATTTGGTGCATTACAGCAGACATAGTAGCAGGGGACCATGGGGCCACTAGGATGGCATAACTAACCCTGATGTGGGATAAGCATGGATCAGCCTAAGAAGGCTTCCAAGAGGAGGTGTCATTTGATCTGGATCAAAAAAGGAAAGTAGAAGCTTTTCTGATGAAGAATGGAGTACAGGCACTTCAGAAAGAGGCATAGAATAGGTGATGCCATAGTTACTTGAAAAAGGATACTATTTGGGGGGAAGAATAGAAGTTCAGAATAGCTGGAGGGTATGTGGCACAGAGTGATGGGAGATGACACAAGCAAAAATGTGAAGGACCTTTGAAATTTTTGTACTGGGGGCCTGGCACGGTGGCCCACACCTGTAACCGCAGCACTTTGGGAGGCCGAGGTGGACGGATCACAAGGTCAAGAGATCGAGACCATCCTGGCCAACATGGTGAAACCCCATCTCTACTAAAAATACAAAAAATTTAGCTGGGCATGGTGGTGCATGCCTGTAGTCCCAGCTACCCGGGAGGTTGAGGCAGGAGAATCACTTGAACCTGGGAGGTGGAGGTTGCAGTGAGCCGAGATCAGGCCACTGTACTCCAGCCTGGCGACAGAGTGAGACTCCGTCTCAAAAACAAAAAAAGTATTGGAAGAAAATGGAAAAAAAAAATTACCAACACCCCTCCTCATTTCTTACATCTTATATAAAGTAAGTTACAGTAGAAATCCCCTCTCTGCCCATGCAAAACCATTCGACCAAGGAAACCACTGCTAACAGTTTGATAGATATCCTTTCTTCTTCTTACATTTATGCAGGCATATTTAAATCATGTTTTAGAAACAAAAAATTAAGTATCCTATACCTACTGATCTGCAGCTGAATTTTTTTCAGTTAGTAAAATATTTTCACACGTCAGTTTACACAAAACAATTTTGTTACTTTTAACAGGCAATGAGGAACCAGTAAAGGACTTTAAGTTTGGGAACAAGTGGATCAGATGTTTTTTATGGAGCCTGGATGGGAGAGAAGAGGACCCAGACAGAGTCCACTCAGGAAAGGCCATGGTGAGAACTCCATTGAAAAGGCCACAGGGATGAGATTTGAGATTTCTGAGGTAGAATCATCAGGATTGTGACAGGTGATGGATTGGCTATGAGAATGGCTTGGTGAAGGTTCTTTTGTTGTATGTAACAGAAGATACTCAAGGCAAGAAACATTTCGAAGCCAGGATTCAAAGGCAGGAACGAAATCGGGCCTGAGGATGGCCTGGAACCCAGAACTAGAGAGCTATCAGGAGTCAAGATCACTGTCTACTCTTTCTAGGGTGTAGATCTCTCATTCCAACTTCTCTCTGAAGGTCCACTTCATTGTCCTCTGCTTGACTACTTCCCCATGCACTGATGCTTCTCCCAGCTACAGAGCAACTGCTAACTTAGATCAATCCAACCCAGAACAACAAAACTGGAAACTGGGGGGACTCCTGGCCATCATCTGCGTGCACGTGTATGTGTGTATGTGCATGGTGCGTGTCGAGGACTAAGCTCTGATTTTTTTTTACCACACCTGGCCATTGCATGTGAGTGTGTGTGTGTGTGTGTGTGTGTGTGGTGTGTTGAGGTCTAAACTCTAATTTTTTTTAATCTTGCCCAAATTCCTATCTAAGGAGTCTGGGGAATCATGCCCTACAAATCATAAATTCTCATCGATGGGTTTTATTTAACCTTATATATTGTGACTTACTTTCCAACCTGACTCTGGCATAACATTAAGAGGCAAAGTAGAAAATCAAAATATTTTACCCCAAAATGTGTTTCTTTGCCATATTTTGAAATGGCCCTGCAAAGCTGTTCTTTGTGGGGGAAAATTTGCATCTGTAAAGAAACTTTATTAACATAGCTAGATCTTTTTCTTCCTGACCTAAAGAGACTAACTAAGATCTGAATAGGAAACGTTTGTCATCTATTGTCTCAAAGTACAGCCACTATAAGATTCTGAAAGAATTTTGGTCTCCACAGTCTTTATCTGAACCTGAACATTCCCTTTCTATGAATCCCAGGTCTTTAGACATACTCAACCTATTGTCAACCAGAAAATGTTTAAATTTACGTATAGCCTGGAAGCCCCCCTTCCCCCCATCCCTCTCTCCACCTTTGAGTTGTCCCGCCTTTCTGGACCGAATCAATGTATTTAAATGTATTTGATTGATGTCTTACGCTTCTCTAAAATGTATAAAACCAAGCTGTGCCAGGACCACCTTGGGCACAGCTTCTCAGAACCTCCTGAGGGCTGTGCCAGGGGCCATGGTCACTCGTATTTGGCTCATAATAAATCTCCAAATATTTTAGAGTTTGACTCTTTTCATAGACAGTGTTTTCAGAATTCCTGGGCAATTTCAACAGAGCGAAGGTGAAGAATCTCCAGTTTGGCACGGCTCAGAGTCTTGGAGGCTCCATTTCCACGTTTGCAGGAGAGAGGATGTGATTGGCCCAGCCTGGGTCAGGTGTCCACGCTGGTCCAATCAACTGTGGTGGTGGACAGGGGCGCCGGGACAGGATGGGAATAAGCAGGGATTTATTTAGCTCAGCCTCACCTGCTAAGGAGTGGAATGGAAAGGAGGACTGGCCCAGATAACATCAAGGTTCTGTGGTTCCACATGGCACAGGCAAATCAGGTTTCGTGTTTACCTCTTGCTCCTTCTCCACAGGACAAAGCCCTGGCCTTAGTGGAAGATGAGTACTTTATGTCACTGGCACGGGTCCCATCACTCCCTCCCTGCCCAAAAGGACAAAGAGAGGGGCCTCATCCCTGGGCTGCAGTCCCCAGGCCTCCCGCCTCCACCAGGAGTCCGAGCTGCCTGAAGGTGCCTCTCTCAGAGCCATTTAACCAAGTCCCGCGGCAAATAGCGTGTCTACTGGGAAGGGGAAGCAAACAGCTGTGAAATGATAGGTCCTGGAATCAACTTCTTGTTTGTCATCAGAATGAGTGACGGGGAGTGAATTGTGGCTTCATATTTCCACCCAGATTTGGGGGAGGAAGGGAGGCAAGAAATTGCTGACCGGAGAAATTTGAATGCTAGAGAAGCTGGCCATTTATTGTGCTTTCCCTCATATTTACTTCAACTGTTGTTAGGCAGCTCCTCCCACTCACCTACAACCCGTCTCCCTAAATGGAGAATTCCTCACACCCCGCCTCAAGGCGAGGTGAAACCTGGGCTGCATTTGGAGGGACTTAGCCCAACCGCAAGAGATTCATGTTTCCTGTGCTTCCAACTCAAAAGTCAGATTGCTTTGGGGGCGTGGATCTTAACATAACTATCCAAACCCAAGAACAGCCCGAGGGTGGGTTGGAAAGAGGCCTCTTTGTCTTCCTGTCTGCCAGGTCTTATCTTCTCTTTTCATATCCTGGTCTTGACCACCGCTTCCACAGTGTTTTTATACTTCGCCCACTTGGCAATTTATGCATGTGTTTTTGAGTGAATATTTTTCAGTTTTGTGTTTATTTCCCTGGGAAAGCTAAGAGGGTTATATTGTGCCAAGACAGAGGACTTACTCTAGATTCAGAAGACCCACATCTCAAGTCTCAGATCTTCCAATTGCTAGTTTTGTACCTTAGGCAAATGATTTCAGTTCCCCTACCCCATTCTCCTGTGGCTGTGTTTATACTTCTGTTATTATAGCTATCCCATGTCTGTGTTTCCCAGGAAATTTTGAACATCTTAATATTAAATTTTTATTTATCTTGGTAACAAACTCAGTACCTAGTACATTGCCTGATACATAGATATACAAAAACAAAAACAATAACAAAAAAAAAAACACTGAAATGTAAATTCTCACAGTCTATGAAATTGGGACAATTACACCAAATTGTAAATATTAAATAAGATAATTCATGTGATTTATAAACTATAAAAAATACTATATAAAAGTTGTAATAATGTCACTATAAAATTTTGTAGAGTTTTTTTTTTTTTTTGATGGTTATCTTATTCTTACTGCATATTTGAAAAGTTTAGGGTAAGGAGTTTGTGAGGAAAACCTAGTATTTCTTATTTGCAAGATTTTATTAATTACATGACTTATTCTGTTTCTGGCATAAGCCTCTGTTCTCACTTATGGTGTTTTTTCATTTAACTAGTTACATTGTCTAATGGTTAATATTTGTGGTGTAAAGGATGATGGCTCTAAATGAGGGTTTGTCAACCTTTGCACTATTGACATTTTGGGCCAGATAATTCTTTGTTGATGGGGAGGGGTCTGTCCTGTTTAGCAGCATCCCTTGCACCCCACCCACTAGATGCCAGTAACCCTTCCCCCTAGTTGTAACAACCAACAGTATCTCCAGACATTATCAAATGTCCCCTGGAAGGGGGTGCAAAATCACCCCCTCTTCACTGTTGAGCACCATTGCTCTGAAGTTATGACTCATGCTTTTTTCTCTTGCATCTTCTGTTATGAACTTTCTCAATATTTTAAATGTATGTCTCTTAAGTGCTGCAAAATCAGACCACTCTGAAGTCCACTCAAAGCATTTTTCACTCACTTGGGTCTGAAGACATGCATGTCCTTCAATACATCTGATTACTCAGAGAAGATTTCCCTAGCTTGCCAGAGAAATTCCCTCTTTCTCCCTCATTCTTCCTCTGTACACAAGGTTGGCACAGATCAATCCTAAAATTCCATTCACCATGACTTCCAAAAGCAAGTAGGCTTCTTGCTTTTAAAGCCTGGGATGTACTACCTTCTCAGAGTTCCCTAGGTGAACACATAATCAAGGCCCCACTGTCAGCCTCCCTGCACTAGAGGGGCCCTTGATTTACTGCATATTTGGGTGTGGTCACTTTATATTATTATAAAGACAAGTCTCTCGTAAGTGAACAGACACCCATCTTTTCTTGTACAAGTGTACCTTTTTCCTTAGCCTCCCTCCCTTTCTCTGTGTTTGGTGTCTTTATGGACTTGTGCCAATTTACAGGCAATGACTTAATTTTTCCACCCCATGGATGGCTGAAGCCAGTGTTACAGTCCTCTTGCTGCAGACAAGATGCCTACTTTCCTCCCAGCTTCCTGTTTACCCTGCTTCGAGGAGCACTGAAACCCAAGATTTTGTCTGAAATTCATTTTCTCCAAGATGCAAAAGCTGTTATTAATAACCTCCATTTGTTTGCCTGTGACCTTGGTAAGCACGAATGTACCAAGTACAAATGGTACCCAATCCTCTGAGCACTTGGAACTCACTTAACAAATCCCTGTCTCCCTAATAGAAAGGATGCTGTCTCATCAGAAAATTGCCCTACGTACTATGCACACAGCTCCCACTCCTTCTTAAGGAACTTCATTCCTGTGGACAAGAAAGAAGGGGGCTTGCTGTCCTCTGTCGGCTTATGCACATATTGAACGCCCAAGGTCTGACACATAACAACACTTTTTTCTCCTCAGCTTTTACTTTAGGTTCAGGGTGTATGTGCAGGTTTGTTACATGGGAAAATTGCATGTCACTGGGTTTTGGAGTACAAATGATTTCATCACCCATGTAGTGAGCCTGGTACTCGATAGCTAGTTTTTTAACCCTCACCAACTTCCCACCCTTCTCCCTCAATTAGTCCCCAGTGTCTATGGTTCCCATCTTTATGTCCATGTGTACTTAACATTTAGCTCCCATTTATAACTGAGAACATGCAGTTTTTGGTTTTCTAATCTTGCATAATGGCCTCCAGCTGCATCCATGCTCCCACAAAGGACATAATTTTAGTTTTTTTATTGCTGCATAGTATTCCGTGGTATATAGGTACCACATTTTCTTTGTCCAATTCACTGTTGGGCACCTAGGTTGATTCCATATCTTTGTTATTGTGATTAGTGCTATAATGAACATATGGGCACATGTGTGTTTTTAGTAGAATGATTTCTATTCCTTTGGATATATACCCAGTAATGGGATTGCTTAGTCGAATGGCAGTTCTAAGTTCTTTGAGAAATCCCCAAACTGCTTTCCACAGTAGTTGAACCTATTTACATTCTTTCCAGCAGTGTATAAGCATTCCCTTTTCTCCACAACCTCTCCAGCATCTGTGATTTTTTTTGACTTTTAAATAGCCATTCTGACCAGTGTGAGATGGTATCATTGTGATTTTGGTTTGCATTTCTGTAATGATTAGTAATGTTGAGCAGTTTTTATATGCTTGTTGGCCACCTGTATGTCTTCTTTTGAGAAGTGTTCCATGTCCTTTGCTCATTTTTTAATGGGGTTGTTTGTTTGTTTGCTACATAACATTTCTACAGTTGCTTTTGGCAAGAGTGATGGCTCAAGATTGCTATCTTTACAAAGTAGCTAACGTTTTAAATTAACATTCGGAAGATAAGCTGACATGTACAAAGACAGGCGAATAGTTTAATAGGAACCCATCTGATGAGGAAATTTGGATGGGCTGTTTAACGGATCCAACATGCTTCAAAATAATTCTCTTCCCATTGACAACCACCATCACCACCACCCCTTTGAACTCCTACTTAGTGCTTGATGTACATTATCTCATTTAAATCTTACAACAACCCTGATGAGGTTTTACTGGAAGTATTATTACTTCCATCTTACAGATGAGGAAACTAAAACTCAGAGATGTTGTGTGAACTTGACCAAGGACACACAGTTGTTAAGTAGCAAATTTAGGATTTGATCCAAAGCACAACAAAGTGAGATGCTGGACATAAGCAACCAGAACAGAGATTTCTCTGAAACTGAAGTGGAATAAAGAGGTTCCTGTCTAATCCCAGCAACTATCACACTAAGAAAAAAAATCTTAAAAAACATATCTCAGAGTATATGAAAAATACAGGATTAGGAATCATAAGATCTGGGTCTTAATCCCTACTTTACTACTTTCAAGCTGAATGATCAGGGACAATTTATTGATCACCGCTGAACATCAGTTTTCTCATCTAACATGGAAATTACAGGGCTGTTGTGAGTAATTATGTTTTAACTGTTAATCTCTACAAAAATGTAGTTCGACCACAGGCATTTCCAAAGAGTCTCATCACCAAATCCTGGGAAGAACCTGGCTTCTCTACTCAAGTCAAGTTGGACAGCCATTGCTGAGTCTGTCCAAAGACAATGTTCTCTTTCTCATAACTTCAGCGATGACATAGGGAAAGTGAGCATGTCAGGCCATAGGGCTGCTTCTCTGATAGGCTGGCCACGTTTGGAACATAGGTCTGAGCCTCTTCTGGCCAGTAACCACAAGGACAGGACGAACAGACGCAAGGGCATGCCTCCAATTGGCTGGCCAGCACCCAGAGGCTTTGGAACACTGTGGTTAACCTCAGGCCCTGGCAGGAGGGAAAAGTCCAGGCTCTCAAGTTGGTCGCTTCCACAAAAGTAAACCAAAATGAGTCATGTGAAGATGGAGAAACCACCAGAGACAGCTTTCCATGTAAGGATCACAGTAAAGAATAAAAGCCAGCAATGGGTGAACTCTAAGCACTTGGATGGCTGATGTTTCCTTTTTAGTGAGTCGATATGTGAGATGTGTGGCCAGACACAAGCATGGACATGTGTGTGTGTGCAGTGAGGGAAATCTGTGTGTATTCTTCTGCCTCCTCTGTGGCTGGTTTGCCAGCTGCTGCTCAACATCATTCAAGTGGATTGGAAACTTATACAGTAGTATTATTAGAGGGTGACCCTGGTTCTTTTTGGTAATACAAAATTGCCCTTTAAAAAGCTTTTTTTTGCTTTGACTTTGAGAGGGGGCATGGAGTGGGGCCCATATATTCTACCTGTGCACATATGCATGTAAATATGAGTGGTTAAGCAAGGACAGCCAGAGCTCTTGAAAGTAAATGTCTCAGTAGAAGGGCTGGAAGACAAAATTGAGGAAATAGTCCCAAATATAATGCAGAAAGGATGGAAATTATGAGGGAAAAGTTGAAAGAATGTAGGATCAATTCACAAAGTCCAACATCCATCTAGCAGGATTCCAGGGGGGGAAAAAAAAAGTGAAGATAAGGGGAAACATTATCAAAGGAAAGATAAGAATTTTGGACTGGAAGGACCCACCGAAGATTGAGCAAAAAGAGCAAAAAGGGACCCATATACATTGTGGTAAAATTTAGAAATATAAAAAGAATAATCTCAGTGATTTCAGAAAGCAGATACTGTAGAAAATAAGAATTAGCCCAAGCTTTGCCTTCTTGTCAGTAATTCTGGATGTCAGAAGAGTAACCTAGTGAAGCAATCGATGTCTTTGTAGTACCAAGGGAATTTGATTTTCCATTTAGAATCATCAGCCCTAATCAAACCATTCAAATGTCAGAGCAAATAATTTTTCAGAATCACACTACTTGATTCTTCAGTAAATAATATTTATACAGTGGCCGGGCGCGGTGGCTCAAGCCTGTAATCCTAGCACTTTGGGAGGCCGAGACGGGCGGATCACTAGGTCAGGAGATCGAGACCATCCTGGCGAACACGGTGAAACCCCGTCTCTACTAAAAAATACAAAAAACTAGCCGGGCGAGGTGGCGGCGCCTGTAGTCCCAGCTACTCGGGAGGCTGAGGCGGGAGAATGGCGTAAACCCGGGGGGCGGAGCTTGCAGTGAGCTGAGATCCGGCCACTGCACTCCAGCCCGGGCGACAGAGCCAGACTCCGTCTCAAAAAAAAAAAAAAAAAAAAAAAAAAATATTTATACAGTTACATTATACAAATTCATTATTGATTTTTGTTCTTCAGAATTAACCTATAGACAAAACAAAGACTCACCTGTTTATCCCCCTATTCTGAAAGGTTACCTGTGTGCACACCCTAGTAAGATAAAAGAGGAATCCAAGAAAAAGCAAGTCATAGGATCCAAGGAATATAATTTAAGGATGTAATTAAAATTTTAGAAACATATGATGGTAACTGTGGTACATACCTAGAAGACGATGAGACAAAATTAGGTCATTCAAAATGGTATGCTTAAGAATCTGGATGATCTTCACAATATGGTAAAGAGGATGTATGTTTCTATTGTCAATTACTTTAAAAATGAAAAGCAAATAGAAGCCCCAGAATAAGACAAAAATCAGAATTAGAAGCAACCTAAATTGGGGCATAGTTTTGAAAAACTGATTAGGGTAGGAAAAGAGAATTCATTTTCTTTTGCATTGCCTGGGATTATTTATCTCTTACTTGATTCTTCAGTAAATAATGTTTATATATTCACAGGATTGACATTGGGGAAGAAACTGTATTGGTTTTCAATATTTAGAATCAATCTTTAAACAAAGCAGGGAAGAATTAACTTTGGTTTCAGAGTCAAATATAATTATTACAAACCCAATAAATACAAAAGAAAATCCAGGAAAGGCAGAAGTTAGAAGGTGAAGGAAGTAGGAAGGGTGGAGGGGAAAATGGGGTAATGAGTTCCTCATTTTTCTTGTGAGGAATCAAGTGGAATACAGTCTAAAATTATGAAGATGGAAAGACACAGAGGCAGTGGAGAAAACACACACCCTCATGTGGCAGGAGTCAATAAATGTGTTGAAAGCTGATAAATAAAAAAAAGAGAGGTATATACATATTACTCAGTATTTTGTGGCAACCACCTAAAGAACTGAACAGAACTGGTTAAAGCTGATTGCCATTGGGAGTGGGATGGAGTGAGGACAGGGAGAAGGAGACTTTTCATAGTATTCTGTCCTATTTGAGTGTAACTTCCATCACATGTGGGCATTACTTTTAAAATATAACTGGAAAGAATTATAAGATTACCAAGTGTTGACATTGGAGAAGAAACAGAAGTTCTTATACCCTGTTTGCAAGAGTGAAAACTGAATTGGTCCAAGCTTTTTTTAAAAAAGTCATGAAATGCTGAGAAAATTTGAAGTCATATGTATGCCTTTAGGAGTTCTATTTTGTCAGACATGTAAGTTTTAATACACTTACGCTGCAAACTGGGAAGTGCTAGGGAACCCACGTCCTCCCCATCAGCCTGGCTGAGTCATCTGGGACAGGTATCTATTTGTGGCAGAAATCTTATACAGCAGGAGCTTGACAGTGACTCTGTCACTTACCTCATGGATGCACAAACTCCTGAGAAGAGGAGCAGGAGGGAGCGGCAGTGGCCTTTCCTGAAGAAATGAGGGGTGCCTTCTCTCAAAACTTCATGGCAGGCCACAATTTTGTCTTATACCATATTGTCACAGGAAGAAATGCTGCCTGTGGAGACTCAAGAATAGGACCCAAACAGGAAAATCTCAATGAGACCATAGATCCCTGGAGGGCATCCTCTTTTGCAACCCTCAAAGGCAAAGCACTTTGCAGGCAGTAGGCATTTATATTAGTGTGCTAGGGCTGCCATAACAGAATAGCATATACTGGGGGGCTTAAACAACAAATATTTATTATCCCAAGTTTGAGATTAAGGTGCACCAGGGTTGGTTTCTGGTGAGGCCTCCCTTCCTGGCTTGCAGACAACCACCTTCTTGGTGTGTCATCACATGACTTTTTCTCTGTGTATACAAAGAGAGAGAAATCTCTAGTGTCTCTTTTTCATAAGGACACCAGTCCTATCAGATTAGGGTCCAATCCTTATGACCCCATTTAACCTTGATTACCTTCTTGAAGGCCTTATCTCCAAATACAGTCATATTGGTAGTTAGGGCTTCAACATAAGAATTTGGAGGTGACACAATTCAGTCCATAACAGTATGGAATAAGTACCTATGGTTATTGAATAATTAATGCTCTGACTGCTTTCCTGGATACATGGGGGCCCTAATTTTTATGCCACACAATGGAGGCTGTAAGGAGAAAGAAACTCTCCTTCCTGTTCACACCCATCTTATCCGTCCTCAAGGTGGATGTCATTGCTAATATGATTGCACTGCCAAGGTCATCAAGAGAGCAGTTTTTACAGTGTCCCTATGAGGTGGCAGGGACTTGCTCATCCATCACTCAGCAAACATCCACATGTCCATGACTAGCGGCTGCCCCCATTCATACCTGCCCCCCACATTCGGATCTGGCTCATTCTCTCTGTCTCTCTAACTACCAGCTATGGTCTGAATTTTTGTGTCCCCCTTCCTCCACAGATTCGTATGTTGAATCCTAATTTCCAACTCGATAGTATTAGGAGATGGGACCTTTGAGAAGTGATTAGGTTATAAGGATGGAGCCCTCATTGATTGGATTAATGTCCTTAGAGAGAGAGAGAGAGAGAGAGAGAGAGAGAGAGAGAGAGAGAGAGAAAGAAAGGAGGGAGGGAGGGAAGAAAAGAAAAAAAAAAAGAAAGAAAGAAAGAAAGAAAGAAAGAAAGAAAGAAAGAAAGAAAGAAAGAAAGACAGACAGACAGACAGGAGGGAGGGAGGGAAGAAAGAAAAGAAAAAAGAAAAGAAAAAAGAAAGAAAGAAAGAAAGAAAGAAAGACAGGAGGGAGGGAGGGAAGAAAGAAAAGAAAAAAGAAAAGAAAAAAAGAAAGAAAGAAAGAAAGAAAGAAAGAAAGAAAGAAAGAAAGAAAGAAAGAAAGACAGACAGACAGACAGACAGACAGGAGGGAGGGAGGGAAGAAAGAAAAGAAAAGAAAAAGAAAGAAAGAAAGAAAGGAAAGAAAGAAAGAAAGAAAGAAAGAAAGAAAGAAAGAAAGAAAGAAAGAAAGAAAGAAAGAAAGAAAGAAAGAGAGAGAGAGAGGGGGAGGGAGGGAGGGAGGGAGGAAGAAAGAAAAAAAGGCCCCAGAGAGCTGCCTTGCCCTTCTGCCATGTGAGGACACAGCAAGAAGGCATCATCTGTGATCCAGGAAGTGGGCCCTCACCAGACACCAAATCTGCTGGTGCTTTGATCTTGAACTTACCAGTCTTCAGAACTGTGAGCAACAAATTTCTGTTGTTTAAAAGCCACCCAGTTTAAGATATGTTTGTTATAGTCGCCCAAACAGACCAAAATGCTCGCTCTCTCTCTAACCAAGGGGTAATGAGAGCCTGAGATCTGCATTCATTTTTAGGGGTAAATAATGGGAGACCCACTTCAGTTTCTAGCGTTAATTGTGTGCTCTCTGGAGGAGGAGAAAATGGGGATGGGCAGAGATGTAAAATAGGTATTGTGCGTACCCCACAAAAAAATAGCAGCCTTTGTTTTCCATTTGCTGTCTTCTCTCTGTTCTCAGAGAGAAGAGGCCTCACAGGCAAGAAGAACATGAGAATACAGATGCTCCCAGAGTCCCTGGAAAAATGCCATCAAAATCTAGTGTACATCTGTAATGAAGACAGTTTATTGTTCCAAGAGTCTGCATGTTTCACCTAATAAAGAGTCATATAAACATAAGGAAGCTCTGGCCTCAAGCTACAAATGCATTTGCTCACTGAGTGCCTGATTGGAGGACAGACTGTGCTTCCTGAACAAACCAGAACCATATAAAAACAATCTTCCCTGAGACACGGGACCCAAAGTGATTTCTCAAGATGCTCATTTCCTTTCACAAGTAGTCCCAGGTAGTATGTCTTATGTTCAGAGTGGTCCTGGTACTCTCCTGGCTTCCTAGGACACCACAGCTCAACATCCTTTCAGTTTCACTGTCCAGGGGCCTACCATGTTCATTTCCTCTGTAAATCCCTTGACTCTCAAAAATATCCCTAACACATTTACAGTTTACAAAGTATTTTCACATGTCAATTAATTCTCACAAGTACTCTGTGAGATGACAGAGACTCAGTCATTCATTTATTCAGCAAGCACTTATCAAAGGCTAGGTACCATGCCAGACCCTGGGGAGACAGAATGGGCTAAGATGAGCTGCCCACACATGAGGAGCTCACAGACCACCGAGGAAAACAGACAATGCCCAGGCCTAGGTGCCTTGGCAGGAGGGCACCGCAACTTAAGAGATCTCGCACAGAGGGAGCCCATTCTGGCTCAGGAGAACCAGAGAGGTTTCCTGAGGAATATGGTCTCATTCCTGATGGGAGAGTCAGAGCTGAGCAGGCAAAGAAGGGGACCAAAGGAATGCCAGGCAAGCAGGAGGGCATTCAAGTTATAAAAGAGAAAGTGTGGCCCAAGTGTAGTGCTTTGAGCAGCTGAGTGTGGCTTGAAGTGGAGTGTGAAGTGTGATAGGGGAGGTGGACAGGAGATAAATCCAGAGAGGAACTCAGGGCCAGATCACAGGTGAGTATATTTCAGGATGTGTTAAGGAAATTGGATTTTTACCCTAGGGAAATAAATAGGTAATTGCTAAGGGTTTTAAGTAAGGCAGGTATATGGATGAGCTGTGCAGTTTAGAAAGAGTAGTCAGGATGGCTAGGTGCAGTGGCTCACTCCTCTAATCCCAGAACTTTGGGAGGCTGAGGCAGGCTAATCACTTGAGGTCAGGAGTTCAAGACCAGCCTGGCTAATATGGTGAAATCCCATCTCTACTAGAAATACAAAAATTAGCCAGGCATGGTGGCACACACCTGTAATCCCAGCTATTCAGGAGGCTGAGGCTGGAGAATCACTTGAACCTGGGAGGTGGAGGTGGCTGTGAGCCAAGATTACATCGCTGCACTCCAGTCTGGGGGATAGAGCAAGACTCCATCTCAAAAAAAAAAAAAAAAAAAGAAAAAGAAAAAAGAGTAATCAGGCAGTGCAGATGCTGGACTGAGGGGATAAGCCAGGAAGATCCTGAGTGGTCCAGGAGAGAGAAGAGATTTTTATTCAGAGCAGTAGGAATGGGGATGGGTAGTAGGGATGATTCTGGATATATTTAGGAGGACATACAGGACTTGTGACTAGATGACTGTGAGAGGTGCAGAGGAAGCTGGGGCAAACATCTGGATTTCTGTTTGGGTCCATGAGTAGATGATGGTGCCATTCACCTAAGTAGGATGAGGCAGAGGAACAGGTTTGGGAAGAAAGTGAACAGATTGATTGGGCATGCTGAGTTCTAGGGACATGTAAATCCCAAACAGAGATGTTTGGGGAAGTTTGGGTTCAGGGCTTGGCAACTCAAGGGAGAGGTCTGGCTTGGTGATATGGATTTAGGGGACTCTGGCATAGTAGCTGAAGATGGTATCACAGAAGCATGTGAGATCACCCAAGGGGAGGATGCAGAAGCCTGATGTCATTAGACAGATGAAGGGACTGAGGCTGCCTCAAGATCTCATAGCTGGTCCATGGCAGACCTGGGCTGGAGTCAGGTCTTCTGACTCCAAGCCCAGTGCCCTATCTACCACACAAAATTCTAGCCAAGGACTCCTGGATATGAGCCTGGGCTGTATCTGGAAGCCAACAGGTTTTACCTCTGTTGTTTCCTTGTTTCATCTAATAGGAAGTAGCCCTTGAGCAGTGGCCAAGAAGCCCTTCATCTTGTTGCTCTTAGTAGGCTGCAAGGGTGAGTGGAGGAGTAGTCTAAATACCTACCAGGGAAATACCCTTGGGTGAGACAAGGCAGAAAATGCTCACACTTGCCACCATGTTCACCCTGTCATTCAATCCTTACATCTGCTCTTCCTGGGTCACTCACCTTCCTGCTTACTTCCCTAGACTCTGCTCACATCGGGTTCTTTGCTTCACCTCCCCTCTCCATCAAAATCTTCTTGTTTTAGTCCCATCCCACCTCCACTCTATAGTTCTCTGCTAGACCATGAGATAAAGCAAGTCCTGCTAAGATGGGTACTAATCAGTTAATGAGAAATTCATCCCATAGTACCCACTCTTTTTAACCAGAATTCTTGGAGACATGTAAGTAGCATTGCTAAAGGCAATAATTTGAAGTAACTTGGCCAATTATTGAGGAAAGGATAGGCATATAGGCAGGAGAGGAAGCAAGAGAGAAAGTTGGGGCCAGATCACCATCGATATGTTTCATATTACATTAACATGGTTCCATTTGAGTTCATTCAACATGGTGATGCAGTGGCCTACTGGTTCAGGCCCTCCTTGTCATGACAGTTGACATTCTATTTCAACACCTGGTAAACAATAGATGTGCCCTTCTGTACACACACACCTTAAGCATCTCTTGTCTCTTGATCTGCAATACAACAGAACAGAGACAGGGTGATTTTTCAAATCAAGGCAACAGTCCCAAATGTTTTTCTCAAATTCTGTGAGTGATCTCATTGGTGGAACCAGAGCCAGGCCAGGCTAGAAATCCAATCAGAAATAATGTTTACTAAGGGGTGAATTAAGAAGGAATCCCTGGGGCAAGGGAGGGTTTTTCTCCCTTGGCAAAATATGATTTGCTGTTTTCAAGTTAATGAAAAGAAGGGGAGAAGCAAAAAATAACAACTAAAAGATCTTTTAAAGGAAGTACAAACTTGGACAGACCAAGGAACACTTACGAAACAGCCTGCCCTGCTGTCTGGTTCCAGCCTTGCAAGACTTAAGCCACAGGGACCCCAGGGTCACGAAAAGAAGCAGCCCGCTGGGGTTAGGGTTTGAGGAGGAGGAATGTTGACCAGCACATGTGGTACAGGGCGTCAGGTTTATCTCAAGGGCTCAGGATTCTACAGTAAGCCCCAGGGCATGTTGACTGCCTGCCTGGGGAGACGTCGGGCCACCCAGTGCTCTGCTGTGACTCTGGATGATGGGTTGGCTGCCGACGGTGGGCGAGCCCAGCTGGCCTTGCAGCTACAGACGGGAAATGCGAGAGCACTGGGGATTGGGCATCATGGAGTTCATGAAATCACACGCCCTCCAGCTGTAAGGTTGTCCAGTCTCATTCCCACCAGTCAATGTCTGAATTCCCTTAGCAACATTCTTACCAAGTGGTCATTAAGCCAGTACTTGAATAGCCCCCATGACAGAAACTTTTATCCTTCAAGAAAGCCAGTTTTGCCTTTGGATAGTTCTGGCTGGAGGGGTAGGAGTTACTAAATCCCTCCATTACTTCAACTGCCTGGTGGGGGATGGTTCTCTGCACTCACACAGAAGACATTTCTGCCCATCCCAAGTGGCAGGAGTTGGTCTGAACACCTGGGTCTGCCAGAAGGCACATCAGACTAGTCACCCTACATCTCCACGCAGAGGTGACAGGGGCATTTGGAACTGCATGTCACAGGAAGAGGTCTGCTTTGTTTACCTCTGAATCTTCAGCAACTGCCCCATGATTAACACTAGAAACTACATAAATATTTCCAAAAAATGAATTTATGAACAAGCCTAAGGTTTTGCCATTTATCCCATCAAGAAACAGAATTTGGATTTACAAAAGTCAAATGTGATTTTAAAGAGCATTCAAAACTCAACAAAGTCATTCTAACCACTCCCTTAACCCAGTGCACGCCACCTAGGGTAACTGCCAAATTTTGTGCTGTGCTTTTGCAATGGGTCTCTACTTGAAGAGATATACTAGCTCCTTTATCATATTGTAAATTCTTCTAGCAAGTTTCACCAGAAAGTTATTCTGGCTTATTGTATAACTTCCAAAGTTATACAGTGCTTGGCAGACATTGAGTAGTAAAAATATTCCATATTTGGTCTATACTAAGTACCCACAAATATTTATTGAATGAATGAATGAATGAATGGCAGAGGGAAAGACTTTGTTGTTGTTTTGTAAAAGTACAGAAGTCAGATTATCCAAACTTTACTTCTTACAAACATAAACATGCATATATGCACACATACATTCCTTTCCTTCTCTTAACTTTGAATAATTCTTGGAGTGTTTTGACTATTCCCAAACTTATTTTTGAAAAATAAATATTTCCACTATTTCACTTAAATTCACCTACAGTATTTTTGGCCACTAATCATAGACCCTGGGTTTAATTTGTAGATAATAGTAAAAATTAATAATTAAGAATGTACATACTATAAATTATAAAATAAGAACTAAAGTCACACAGTAAAGAATTATGGATAATAAATATTATTATCCATAAATATTATCCATAATTCTTTACTGTGTGACTTAAGTTCTTATTTTACAGTTTATAGTATAAACAGTAGAGGAGATAAATAGAATACTTTTTAAAAATACTGAATTAGTTCAAAAGAAGGTGGAAAAAGAAGAAAAATAGAACAAAAAACAAATGGGACATTGAAAACAAATACCAAGATGCTAGATTTAAACTGAACCATCTCAACAATTATATCAAATGTAAATGGTCTAAACATCCCAATTAAAAGAAAGAGATGTCCAGATTTGATTTAAAATAAGCAAAAAGCAAGACCCAAATAAATACTACCAATAAGAAACCCACTTTAAGTAAAAAGATACAAATAAGTGAAAAGCAAAAGGATATAAAGAGTAATCTTAAGAAAGCTGGAGTGGCTGTATTAATATCAGAAAAAGCAGATTTCAGAGCAAAAAATATATATCCAGTGATCAAGCTGTTTCCCATTTAGTAAAAATAAAGGTGCTAAATTATCAAGAAGACATAGGATAGGAATCAAAAGTGTTTATATTTGTAACAACTAACCTTCAAAAGACATGAAACAAAATATGGAAAAATTGCAAGGATAAATTAACAGATATATGATTATAATAAAATATTTTAACACTTCCCTCTCAGTAGTTAATAGACACAGAAAGAAAATAAGTACAGTTAACAACTTGAATGACACTATCAACCAACTTGATCTAATTGACATTCAGAGAACATTCCACCAAAAAAAACAAACAAAAAGTTCAACATAATACAAATTCTTTTCAAGTGCATATAAAACATTTTCAAAGACAGACCATATTCTGGGCTATTAAGCAAGTCTGAATACATTTAAAAGGACTTGAGTCATACAAAGTATATTCTCTGACCAAAATGAAATTAAAATAGAAATCAGTAACAGAAATATATCTGAAAAAACTGCAAATATTTGGAAACTAAATTTCACACCTATAATCTATAGGTCAAAAAAGAAATCTCAAGGGAAAGAAAATAGAGTATATTTTAGAATACATAAAAATGAAAATACAACATATCAAAATTTGTGGGATGCAGCCCAAGCAGTAAATAGAGGTAAATTTATAGCACTAAATGCTCATATTAGAAAAGAAGAGTCAGGCATGATGGCTCATGCCTATAACCCCAGCACTTCGGGAGGCTGAGGAGGGAGGATAACTTAAGGCCAGGAGTTTGAGCCTAGCCTGGTCAACATAGCAAGACCCTCTCTCTATAAAAACTGCAAAGCAAACGAACAAACAAACAAAGAAAATTAGTCAGGTACAGTGGCATGCACCTATAGTCCCAGCTACTTGAGAGGTGAAGCAGGAGGGCCCAGGAGTTCGAGACTGCAGTGAGATATGATCATGCCATTGCACTTCAGCCTGGGTAGCACAGCTACACATGGGCTATCCATGCTCATGGATAGGAAGAATCAATATTGGGAAAATGGCCATACTGCCCAAGATAATTTATAGATTTAATGCCATCCCCGTCAAGCTACCAATGACTTTCTTCACAGAATTGGAAAAAACTACTTTAAAGTTCATATGGAACCAAAAAAAAGCCCACGTTGCCAAGACAGCCGTACGCAAAAAGAACAAAGTTGGAGGCATCACACTACCTGACCTCAAACCATAGTACAAGTCTACAGTAACCAAAACAGCATGGTACTGGTAACAAAACAGAGATATAGACCAATGGAACAGAACAGAGGCCTCAGAAATAACACCACACATCTAAAATCATCTGATCTTTGACAAACCTGACAAAAACAAGAAATGGGGAAAGGATTCCCTATTTAATAAATGGTGCTGGGAAAACTGGCTAGCCATATATAGAAAGCTGAAATGGATCCCTTCCTTACACCTTATACAAAAATTAATTCAAGATGGATTAAAGACTTAAATATTGGACCTAAAACCATAAAAACACTAGAAGAAAACCTAGGCAATACCATTCAGGATATAGGCACGGGCAAGGACTTCATGACTAAAACACCAAAAGCAATGGCAACAGAAGTCAAAAATACACAAATGGGATCTAATCAAACTAAAGAGCTTCTGCACAGCAAAAGAAACTACGATCAGAGTGAACAGGAAACCTACAGAATGGGAGAAGATTTTTACAATCTACCCATCTGACAAAGGGCTAATATCCAGAATCTATGAAGAACTTAAACAAATTTACAGGAAAAAATCAAACAACCCCATCAAGAAGTAGGCAAAGGATATGAACAGACACTTCTCAAAAGAAGACATTTATGCAGTCAACAGACACATGAAGAAATGCTCATCATCACTGGCCATCAGAGAAATGCAAATCAAAATCACAATGAGATACCATCTCACACCAGTTGGAATGGCAATCATTAAAAAGTCAGGAAACAACAGGTGCTGGAGAGGATGTGGAGAAATAGGAACACTTTTACACCGTTGGTGGCACTGTAAAGTAGTTCAACCATTGTGGAAGACAGTGTGGTGATTCCTCAAGGATCTAGAACTAGAAATACCATTTGACCCAGTCATCCCATTACTGGGTATATACCCAAAGGATTATAAATCATGCTGCTCTAAAGACACATGCACACGTATGTTTATTGCAGCACTATTCACAATAGCAAAGACTTGGAACCAACCCAAATGTCCATCAATGATAGACTGGATTAAGAAAACGTGGCATATATATACCATGAAATACTATGCAGCATAAAAAAGGATGAATTCATGCCGTTTGTAGAGACATGGATGAAGCTGGAAACCATCATTCTGAGCAAATTATTGCAAGGACAGAATACCAAACACCGCATGTTCTCACTAATAGTTGGGAATTGAACAATGAGAACACTTGGACACAGGGCGGGGAACATCACATACCGGGGCCTGTTGTGGGGTGGGGACTGGGGGGAAGGATAGCATTAGGAGATATACCTAAGGTAAATGACGCGTTAATGGGTGCAGCACACCAGCATGGCACATGTATACCTATGTAACAAGCCACACGTTGTGAACATGTACCCTAGAACTTAAAGTACAATAATAAAAAAGGAAAACAAAACAAAACAAAATAAATACAATTTTTTTAAAAAGTTTAAAAAAAGAAAAAGAGCAACAGAAAAGACCCTTGCAGTGATGGAATGGTTCTGTGTCTTAACTGTATTAATGATAACATCCTAGTTTTGATATTGTTATAGTTTTGCAACATGTTACCATTGGGGAAAACTGGATCTCTCTGTATTATTTCTTTCAACTACATGTGACTCTACAATTATCTCAGAAAGAAAAGTTTTATTTTAAAAAATGTACTGTATTTATTTACAATAAGCAAATTGATATTAAAATTTGAAAACAATATCATTTACAATAACATCAAAAATGTTAAACATTTTGAGATAGATCTGACAAAAGCTGGGTAAGACTTGAAAACCAAAATCTACAATCGTTGCTTAGAAAATTTTAGAAAGACCTAAATAGAGAGATAAACCATATTTGTAGATTAGAAGACTCGATAGTGTTAAGATATCAATATTCCCCAAATCAATCTATAGATTCAATGCAATTCCAGCCCAAATTCCAGTGGGCACTTTTTAGAAATTGACATACTGATTATAAAATTCATTTGGAATGTGAAGGACCTCCACAAACTAAAACAAAATTCAAATCTGAAAAGGAAAATCAAGGCTGGAGAACTTACACTGTCTGACTTCCAGATTTATGACAAAACTGCAGTAACCAAGACAGTGTGGTATTTGTGTAAAGTTAAACAAATAGAATAAAGGAATAAAGTAGAAAACACGGCATTAATCAAATGATTTTCAAAAGGTGTTAGCAATGAGGTAGAAGAACTGGAACTCTCATACGTTCCTGATGGGAATGTAAAATGGTGTAACCACACTGGAAACCAGTTTAGAAGTTTCTCTTAAACACATTTCTATCATATTGTCCAGTTATTTCCTTCCAAGGCATTTACCCAAGAAAAATGAAAGCATCTGTCCATAAAAGACTTGTACACAAACATACATAACAGCTTTATTTGTGATAGCCAAAACTCAGAAATAATCCAAATGACCACCAACAAGTGAATGGATAAACATGTTGTGATGTGTCCATACAATGAATGCTACTCAGCAATATAAATGAATGAACTGTTGATAACAGCAACAACATGGATGAATCTCAAAATCATATATTCAGTGATAGAAACTAGACAAAATGATCTAGAACAAGTATAAAATTCTGGGAAATGCCACTGATCTACAATAACTGAAAGCAGATCTGTGGTTGCCTGAGGATGGAGGGGAGGGAAGGGAAGGACAGGATGGTGGGATTACAAAGTGATGTCAGGAAAAATTGAGTTGGTGAATATGTTCTTTATCTCGTCTTTGGTGATAGTGTCACACAGGCGTATATGTATGTTAAAAGTTATCAAATTGTGCATGTTAACTACATTAGCTTGTCATTTGTCAATTATACTTCAATAAAGCTTTTAAAATTATATACAGACTCCCAGTGCTCAGAATCAAAATATTTAGGGGTAAGATCCAAGAATCAATGTACAACCTGGATTTGAAACCACTGAGGTTGGCCATCAGTAGATAAGCAAAAAGCATCAGAGGGAATGGGGTAGGATGGAGTACAGAGATATGATGATCTGGACCTTAAAGTTCTTACTACAAAGTTCTATGACCTGCAATTCAAATACACGTAATTCCTGAGAAGGGAAATGTAATGACATAATCAAAACAGAGCTGTTGCAGCTTTATGCTTGAAGAACCATAGAAGTGGCAATTCTTGTGTGTTCTCAGAACAGTGATGACTGCTTGAGTCTTCCTGAGTTTCAGGATGCCAAAGGCTTGTCAATGTTTTATTTGCTGACCGCCTCAATAGATAAGTTAATTGTATGATATGATTCTACAGTTCAGGATGCTGACTTTCCTTTTTCTTTTTCTTTCTTTTTTTTTTTTTTTTTTTTTTTTGAGACAGAGTCTTGCTCTGTCGCCCAGGCTGGAGTGCAGTGGTATGATCTCAGCTCACTGCAACCTTCGCCTCCTGGGTTCAAGCGACTCTCCTGCCTCAGCCTCCCAAGTAGCTGGACTACAGGCACATGCCACCACACCCGGCTAATTTTTTGTATTTTTAGTAGAGACGGGGTTTCATGTTGTTAGCTAGGATGGTCTCGATCTCCTGACCTTGTGATCCACCCGCCTCAGCCTCCCAGACTGCTGAGACTACAGGCGTGAGCCACAGCACCTGGCCAGGATGGTGACTTTTCTAAATGATTTTGTGCTAGACGTTCTTTATGCTCTACATTTCAAATATTCTGCCATATACTTAGAACAGATGGAGAGCTTTGGTCCAATCAAGCATGCTGACTGACAGACAGGACACAGTGAACCTGCACACAGTGCTCTGCTTCCATTTGCCCTCTGCTGACTTTCATTATTCTACTTCTCTTCCAAAGCCTGGCTCTATGTTCCTTCCTTTGTGATTCTCCCCTCTCAGAATATATCACTTTGTGCTTCCTTGGTCACATAGTGTATATTTCTTTTAAGAGTTAATTGAATTTTTTAAGGTCAGACATGCAATCCTTAAATATGGGCCTATCCTATTCACTAGAAAGCAAGCTCTTAGTGGACAAAGTCTGTCAATTTTTAAAGAGACTGCAGTAAGTGCCTTTAGGAAGCGACTGCCCAGCTCATAATACCCTCCTCTGAAAACTGCCTGCTCTGTCCACAGCAGCATGCACCTTTCAGTACCTATGCTTGAGCTATATGATCTTTTTCTCTGAGCTGGGCCAGAGTCTCTTCCCCAGGAATTTGGAATTGGGGTAGAGCCATGATCTGGCTGGCTCTTGGCCCCTTGCCCTGCACACAGGCCATGCAGGCGCTGTCGGGTGGCTGACCTGGTGAAGGTCAGCGTGCAGGGAGAGAGGACAGCCAACTCAGGGAGAAGCAGCGCAGGAAACAAATGTCACTCTCAGGACTCCGGGCACATCTCAGTCTCCCTCTATCTTGGGTGGCCTGAGATTCCCCTAATCCCTTCCAAACATCCTTTCTTTCCTGCCAAAGCTGTTTGCAAGTGGCATTCTGTTACGAGCCACCTCGAGAGATTTAATTTTAATAGCTACATGACCACAAACCAACATATACCTGCTATTTTCAGTATGCTTATTTTATATTTATGCTTATTTTAATTATTCAGAATGTCTTTGTGAATTTAGTACAGCCATTTCCAATGGCGAATCCACATCAACTGCTTCTGTTTTTCCTTAAAGTAACAGCAATGCTGTCTTTTCTTGTCAGAGCAGAAACCACTGACGGAGGATGAGCTGAGCTGGATTTCCAGTAAGAGGGAGGGAAGGAGGCATCTCTTCCTATCTTGAGACATTGAGGCGAAGATTTACACTTGGAAACAAAACCCATCAGGAAGATAAAATGTCTCAAAATTTCCCCATTTGGAAATTTTTTCTTATATTTTATCTAAACTCTACAGACCTTAACTCTAGTTTTTTTTTTTTTCTCAGGAAATCAGAAAACAGTTGTTATTGGTCCCTCACATACATACAAGCTATCATTAAGGTGCTGTTTAACCCTTTGTTTCCTAGGCTAAATAACCCCATTTCTTGGCCTTCACCCCTCATCGTCCTTTTGGCTTCACCCAGACTGGAATCCAGTTTGCTCTTCCATTCCTTGCTGCTTGCATCCTGCTTGATTCCCACATTAAAACAGGATGTTGATAAATCTCTTTCCTGCTCCCAAATGTCTTTATTCACTTCTCTGCCCTCTCTTCCGTTCTCTCTGTCACTTCCAAACTTCAAGCGCTCATGAACTCTTGCTTGTGTTTTCTAACTAACACCTCTGCTCTCTCCTGTCTTCCTGCATACTCCATAGGACTGCTGACAAAGATGCCCTCCTTCATCAATTCATTTTTCTAATGCCTAGTCATGATTATAACATTCCCTTGCTCAAAACCGTTCCCTCTTGCATATAAAATAAAGTCTGAGCTCTGTAGTCTTGCATTCACCCCACCTTCTGCATCAACTGGTCCAATTAATCTCCCACTACTCTACCTTTGTGCTTCCTATGGTCCAATCAAGCATGCTGATTGACGGACAGGACACAGTGAACCTGCACACGGTGCTCTGTTTCCATTTGCCTTCTGCTGACTTTCATTATTCTACTTCTCTTCCAAAGCCTGGCTCTATGTTTCTTCCTTTGTGATTCTCCCCTCTCAGAATGAATCACTCTGTACTTCCTTGGTCACACAGTGTATACTTCTTTTAAGAGTTCAGCGAATTTTTGGCTGGGCATGGTGGCTCACGCCTGTAATCCCAGCACTTTGGAAGGCTGAGGCAGGTGGATCACGAGGTCAGGAGTTTGAGACCAGCCTGACCAACATGGTGAAACTCTGTCTCTTCTAAAAATACAAAAATTAGCCAGGCATAGTAGCATGCACCTGTAATCCCAGCTCTATAGGAGGCTGAGGCAGGAGAATCACTTGAACCTGGGAGGTGGAGGTTGCAGTGAGTCAAGATTGTGCCATTGCACTCCAGCCTGGGCGACACAGTAAGACTGTGTCTCAAAAAAGAGTTAATCGAATTTTTTAAGGTCGGACATGTAGTCCTTAGATATGGGCCTGTCCTCTTCACTAGAAAGCAAGCTCTTTGTGGACAAAGCTGGGCCCTATACCTCCCAGCAAGCTGCAGGTCCCTAATGTAATGTATGGCAGGCAGTGCGTGATCTGTGAATGCTGGTTGAATCAAGTTTGAAAAAACATACATATCTGCAGGCAAGCTGTGGGTCTACACGGTTTCCTCTGGTCATGTGACTACTATTTCAGAAGATCCATGAGGTCAAATGACTCAGCAAAACTTTGCAGGCCAAATAACAGGAAATCAGAACTTCAAAAGCACACTCCATTACCACTGATCTAAAACACATGTGCCTGGAGGCCCAGTGCTGGAGCTGGGGAGATTTTCTACAGCACACACCAACCAACCGACTGCAGCCTGATACTGGGTCTCTAGGCGAGGCTGATAAACCTGGGTCTCTAGGAGAGGCTGATAAACCACAGGCTCTCCGGGTGTCTGGTGCCCCAGTAAGGGCACTTGGAAAGCCTGCAGATCCCTGAGCATGTATACAGAGCTGTGCCTCCCTTTTCCAAGAATTCTGTCTGCCTAGACTTTCCAGATCATCAAAACTTGACCCTATATCACTTTTCCAAGAATTCTGTCTGCCCAGATTTTCTAGATCATCGAGACTTGCCCCTACAGACACCCAAATTTTTAAAAGTAAAATCTATTTTGATAAAATAGATTCCAAAAGGAATACAATCCCACAATTCCTCACCTTCTTAAGACCTCTTCTTGATAGATCCAGGCTGACATCAGATATATTAATTGTTGTCTTTCGTACAGGATTGCCCATCCCACTATTGGAGAGGTAAAAATCATTGTGCCCTCAAATAAAAATTACCACAATAATAATAGCCAACATTTATGAGCACTTTCTATGTACCCAGAACACTAAGAGTTACTCTACATATATTGTTTCATTTTTGCTTCACAATATCCCCAAAAGGTAGGTATTATTTTCCCCACCAGTTTCCAGATGAGAAAACCGAAAAGCAGCGAGGTTAAGTTACTTGCCCAAGGTTGCAAATTAAATAATGGAGACAGGCCCTAACCCAGGCCGTTGGGCCCCAAGCCCATACAGGTAAGCCCTCCACTCTGCTGCCTCCCTATGTACAATTAGCCTGAGATACAATGACCAGATGGTGCCAGGACTTCCCAGGCGTTAGCACTATGAAACATGAGGAAAAGCTGAGAGTTGATCATCCTCACTTGAAAGCTGGAAAGCACTCGGCTAGAACCCTTGGCTTTTATAGATCCTATGTTCCTCTCCAATGGTCCATTCCTATCCGTTAGGGATGGGGAAGGAGGCCCTTTCCCAAGCAAGTCAAACTGGTTAAGTCCAGGCCTCTCTCTGCAAGGCCAGAGACACAGGGGCTCTCTAAGACAATTAATAATGCAGCTCTTCTTTAAGGCATATTCGTTCAACACTAGCGGGGGTGAAAAACTTCTATGAGTAAAAATCATGTTTTTTCTTTATATTCAAAACAAGAGAATAGTTGCATACACTTATTATGGGCAATTTTCTAAGCCATTCTATGTTTATTAAAGCTTGTTAAAGAGCTTATTATTTAATAATAAAAGGGAAAGGAAACCCCTCCTTCCCAGGAAGCAGCACGGCACCATGAGTTATTCGGTGTCACCTGTCAGCAGACCACAATGTGACTCTAGTCTCTGGTGTGGATGCAGGTCTCGGGGCTGACACTCTGCCTGCAGTTGTGCCCCATTATTTGTTTGGAAGTGTCACAAATAGGAATGCTTCCATGAGAACCCTGACACCAGGAAAGTTTCCAGTGAGGAACTGCTTACTTGCACAGGAACAGCTCTAGACAGAAACCTGAGTTAACTGACATTGCATTTCCAGTTTATTCCACTGTGGTTTGAATGCTCCTTCAAAACTAGTATCCCAAGCAGTGTCCATAAGCCCCAGAGACTCCCTCTTTAATTTGCCTGGGTCTGCTGGCCTGAGAAAAGTAACTGGGCTTTGTCACCAGTCTTTTCCTCAAAGACCTTTTCTGAAATCATCTGTGGTTGGGGAGGCTGAGGTTAATGGCAGTCTGGTCCCCAGAAAAGTGGGGCTGCTGTCTTTGGAGAGTGTTGCTTCCATATGACATTAAGTGCTCCTTTGAGAATTCAAGGTTAACTTACAGACAAAACAAACAAGGCTTTTTGCCTTGTTTGCATCTGCACAAGCCGGGACATTGTCTTGGCAGGAAAACTCAACAGTTTAGGGAAGGAGACTAGGCAGAGGAAAACTGATCAGCCTAATGGTAAGATTGGCCCTGCTCTGTCTGCCGGTGGCTCTCTGTTTATCTTGGACTCACTTAGCAATGTCCACCAGGCTGGACGGAGCCATTCCCTGGGGGGCTCCTTGAGCCTATGCATCTCACAAGCCTCCCCCAGAGGCATTTCCCAGTTCCAAGAAGGGCAATGGTGTTTGAGGGGGCAGCTGGTTACTATTCAATGAACTACATGACTCCTTTAGAAACTACAGACCAAATAGTATGAGGCTGCCCAAAAAGATGAGTAATAAACAACAGCAAAAATATGTTCCATGGAAAATTATAAAGGCATTTTTAAACGACCCTGGGGCTCACATTTCTGTTCATTTTATTTTATAAACTTTTTTTCTTAAATTTAACTATTTAGGAAATTGTTTTTTAAAACCAAAAGGTCAAGATATTTTCCTCCTTCAAAACCAAAACCAAACCTAGTCTGTTTTCTTTCACAGGAAGCTCATAGCATCTCCATGGAGAGAAGTGGTCACCTTGCACTGGCATCTCAGTGCTACTTTGTCTCAATCTCCATAAACAAAACAAAAGAGAAAAACCTGCTCAGAGAATCTAATTTATAGGAATATAAAAAGAAGATGCCGACCAAAGAGGATAGCCTCAGAAATGTTAAGCTGTTTTCAAAGTAATAAAATCTCATTTCAAACTAATAAGATCAAAACCAACCACGACTTCACAGTTCACTTGTGTAAAGGATTTAGATCCAAAGCATTGATGACATCTTTAAAGTTATAATATAGCCAGCTGCATGCAGTGGCTCACGCCTGTAATCCCAGCACTTTGGGAGGCTGGAGCTGGCAGATCACTTGAGCTCAGGAGTTCAAGACCAGCCTGGGCAACATGGAAAAACCCCGTCTCTACTAAAAATACAAAAGTTAGCCAGGCATGCACACCTGTAGTCCCAGGAAGCTGAGGAAGCTGAGGCACAAGGATCACTTGAATCCAGGAGGCAGAGGTTGCAATGAGTCAAGATCATGCCACTACACTCCAGCCTAGGCTACTAGAGTAAGACTGTCTCAAAAAATAAATAAAATAAAAATAAAGTTAAAATATATAGAAATGATGGTCCCTTACACATGGATGTACAGAGAAAAAGCTCTAAAACTCTTGTTCTTTGGCCCTTTGCATTCAGTTTAAACCAAATTAGATACAGTAGAGACTCATTATTTACATATTGTTTACTTATTGCAAACTTTCCTACTCTCTAAAATTTATTTGCAGTCCCAATATCAATACTTGTGGTCCTTTCAAGGTCATTAGCAGACACACACCAAGCAGCAAAAAATTTGAGTTACCCAATGCACTCCTTCCTAGTTGATCTTAAGACAATTCTCTGTCTTCTTGTTTCAGCTGTAATGTTGTAAACTGGGATCCTTTTCACAGTCTATTTAGTGCAAGTTTTTTCATGTTTCTGTGCTTTTTCTTGGTGATTTTGCTGTTTAAAAGTGTCTCCAAAAAAAGGAAAAAAAAACCTAATTCATAGCAACAGAGAATAAAATGGTAATTGCCAGGGGTGGGGGACAGGGAGCAGGGCAAATGAGAAGACACTGGTCAAACAGCACAGATTTTTGGTTATAAGATGAACAAGTAAGTTCGGTGGATTCAATGTACAGCATAGGTAATGAGGGATGTGTTAATTTTATTTTGGTAATCGTTACATAATTATACATATGCCATATCTTTACATTATACACTTTTAATTTATTCTATTTTTATTTGTCAATTAAATATTTTTAAATAAAAAATAACATAAAATAAAATGGTCCTCAAGTGTAGTACTAAAGTGCTATCTAATGTTCCTAAGCACAGGAAGGTTGAGATGTGCCTTATGGAGAAAATATGTGTTATGTAAGCTTCATTCAGGTACAAGTTAGTGCCGCTGGCTGAGTTCAATGTTACGGAATCAACACTATGTAATAAATAAGGTGTCTTTAAACAGGAACATATACAAGGTCATGTAGTGATAAGTTAACAAAAATGTGACCAGAGGCTGGCAGGAATCTAACTCTGTATTTCCCCAAGAGGAAAAGTTCAGTATCCATTAACTCAATATTCACAGCAACTTTCTAGAAGGTAACTACCAGGAATAACAAGAATTGACCATTTCCTCAAACTTATAGCTGCCCTTTTAAGGGCATTTTATTTACATAGTATCTCTTTGTTGCTAATTTTTATTTATCCTCATTTATTGAGTACATATTTTGTGAGGGGTACCAAGATAGTACCTTAGCAGGTCCAGAAGTGACCAAAGCTAACAGCTCTGCCCTGCCCATCAAGAGATGGAGTCTATTTCCTTCTCCTTGAATTTTGGCAGAAATTTATAACTGCCTTGATGAATAGAATGTGGCTGAACTAAAGAAGGCTTTCAAGGCTGGGTTGTAAACATTGACACAGCTTCTGTCCGGCTCCCTGTCTTTCTGGGGCCACTCACCCTTGGAATCTTGGACCCCTGGATCGCAATCTCTGTGTTGTGAAGAAGCCAGGCAGCCCCAGAAAGGTCATAGCTAGTAGGTGCTCCCAGTAGGGGCTGACTGACACCTCATACAGGCGGGTGCCCCTCTGGGACAAAGCTTCCAGAGGAAGGATCAGGCAGCAATATTTGCTGTGCTGCAATACTTGCTGTTCTGCAGCCTCCAATGGTGATACCCAGGCAAACAGGGTCTGGAGTGGACCTCCAGCAAACTCCTCAAACCTGCAGCTGAGGGACCTGACTCTTAGAAGGAAAACTAACGAACAGAAAGGAATAGTATCAACATCAACAAAAAGGACATCCACACCAAAAAGTCACCAGCATCAAAGACCAAAGGTAGATAAAACTACAAAGGTGGGGAGAAACCAGAGCAGAAAAGCTGAAAATTCTAAACATCAGGGTGCCTCTTCTCCTCCAAAGGTTCGCAGCTCCTCGCCAGCAACAGAACAAAGCTGGATGGAGAATGACTTTGACGAGCTGGCAGAAGTAGGCTTCAGACGATCAGTAATAACAAACTTCTCTGAGCTAAAGGAGGATGTTTGAACCCATCGCAAGGAAGTTAAATGTTGAAAAAAGACTAGACAAATGAGTAACTAGAATAAACAGTGTAGAGAAGACCTTAAATGACCTGATGGAGCTGAAAACCATGGCACAAGAACTATGTTACACATGCAGAAGCTTCAGTAGCCAATTTGATCACGTGGAAAAAAGGGTATCAGTGATTGAAGATCAAGTTAATGAAATAAAGTGAGAGGATAAATTTAGAGAAAAAAGAGTAAAAACAAGCAAACAAAGCCTCCAAGAAATATGGGACTATGTGAAAAGACAAAATCTAAGTTTGATTGGTGTACCTGAAAGTGATGGGGAGAATGAAACCAAGTTGGAAAACACTCTTCAGGATATTATCCAGGAGAACTTCCCCAACCTGGCAAGGCAGGCCAATATTCAAATTCAGGAAATATAGAGAATGCTGCAAAGATACTCCTCAAGAAGAGCTACTGCAAGACACATAATTGTCAGATTCACCAAAGTTAAAATGAAAGAAAAAATGATAAGGGCAGCCAGAGAGAAAAATCGGGTTACCCACAAAGGGGAGCCCATCAGACTAACAGCAGATCTCTTGGCAGAAACTCTATAAGCCAGAAGAGAGTGGGGGCCAATATTCAACATTTTAAAAGAAAAGAATTTTCAACCCAGAATTATATATCCAGCCAAACTAAGCTTCATAAGTGAAGGAGAAATAAAATCCTTTACAGACAAGCAAATGCTAAGAGATTTTGTCACCACCAGGCCTGCCTTACAAGAGCTCCTGAAGGAAGTACTAAACATGGAAAGGAACAACCGGTACCAGCCACTGCAAAAACATGCCTAACTGTAAAGACCATCGATGCTAGGAAGCAACTGCATCAACTAATGGGCAAAATAACCAGCTAACATCATAATGACAGGATCAAATTCACAAATAACAATATTAACCTTAAATGTAAATGGACTAAATGCTCCAATCAAAAGACACAGACTGGCAAATTGGATAAAGAGTCCAGACCCATCAGTGTGCTGTATTCAGGAGACCCACATCATGTGCAGAGACACACATAGGCTCAAAATAAAGCGATGGAGGAAGATCTACCAGGCAAATGGAAAACAAACAACAAAAAAGCAGGGGTTGCAATCCTAGTCTCTGATAAAACAGACTTTAAACCAACAAAGATCAAAAAAGACAAGGAAGGCCATTATATAACGGTAAAGGGATCAATTCAACAAGAAGAGCTAGTTATCCTAAATATATATGCACCCAATACGGGATCACCCAGATTCATAAAGCAAGTCCTTAGAGACCTACAAAGAGACTTAGACCCCCACATCATAATAATGGGAGACTTTAACACCCCACTGTCAATATTAGACAGATCAATGAGACAGAAAATTGACAAGGATATCCAATACTTGAACTCAGCTCTGCACCAAGTGGACCTAATAGACATCTACAGAACCCTCCACCCCAAGTCAACAAAATATACATTCTTCTCAGCATCACATTGTGCTTATTCCAAAACTGACCACATAGTTGGAAGTAAAGCACTCCTCAGCCAATGTAAAAGAACAGAATCACAACAAACTATCTCTGAGACAACAGTGCAATCAAATTAGAACTCAGGATTAAGAAACTCACTCAAAACTGCTCAACTACATGGAAACTGAACAACCTGCTCCTGAATGAATACTGGGTAAATAACAAAATGAAGGCAGAAATAAAGATGTTCTTCAAAACCAATGAGAACAAAGACACAACATACCAGAAATTCTGGTACACATTAAAGGAATGTGTAGAGGGAAATTTATAGCACTAAATGCCCACAAGAGAAAGCAGGCAAGATCTAAAATTGACACCCTAACATCACAACTAAAGGAACTAGAAAAGTTACAGCAAACACATTCAAAAGCTAGCAGAAGGCAAGAAATAACTAAGATCAAAGCAGAACTGAAGGAGACAGAAACACAAAAAACCCTTCAAAAAAATCAATGAATCCAGGAGCTGGTTTTTTGAAAAGATCAACAAAATTGATAGACTGCTAGCAAGACTAATGAAGAAGAAAAGAGAGAAGAATCAAATGGATGAAATAAAAAATGATAAAGGGGATATCACCACCAATCCCACAGAAATACAAACTGCCATCAGAGAATACTATAAACACCTCTATGTGAATAAACTAGAAAATCTAAAGAAATGGATAAATTCCTGGACACATATACCCTCCCAAGATTAAATCAGGAAGTTGAATCTCTGAATAGACCAATAACAGGCTCTGAAATTGAGGCAATAATTAATAGTCTACCAACCAAAAAAAGTCCAGAACCAGACAGATTTACAGCCAAATTCTACCAGAGGTACAAAGAAGAGCTGGTACCATTCCTTTTGAAACTATTCCAATCAATAGAAAAAGAGGGAATCCTCCCTAACTTGTTTTATGAGGCCAGCATCATCCTGGCAGGGACACAACAAAAAAAGAGGATTTTAGACCAATATCCCTGATGAATATCGATGCGAAAATCCTCAGTAAAATATTGGCAAATCAATTCCAGCACATCAAAAAGCTTATCCACCACGATCAAGTTGGCTTCATCCCTGGGATGCAAGGCTAGTTCAACATATGCAAATCAATAAACGTAATCCATCATATAAACGGAACCAATGACAAAAACCACATGATAATTTCCATAGATGCAGAAAAGACCTTCTACAAAATTCATCAGTACTTCATGCTAAAAACTCTCAATAAACTCGGTATTGATGGAATGTATCTCAAAATCATAAGAGCTATTTATGACAAACCCACAGCCAATATCATACTGATTGGGCAAAAACTGGAAGCATTCCCTTTGAAAACTGGCACAAGACAGGAATGCCCTCTCTCACCACTCCTATTCAACATAGTGTTGGAAGTTCTGGCCAGGGGAATCAGGCAGGAGAAAGAAATAAAGGGTATTCAATTAGGAAAGAAGAAGTCAAACTGTCCATGTTTGCAGATGACATGATTGTATATTTAGAAAACCCCATCGTCTCAGCCCAAAATCTCCTTAAGCTGATAAGCAACTTCAGCAAAGTCTCGGAATACAAAATCAATGTGCAAAAATCACAAGCATTCCTATACATCAATAATAGACAGAGAGCCAAATCATGAGTGAACTTCCATTCACAATTGCTACAAAGAGAATGAAATACCTAGGAATCCAACTTACAAGGCATGTGAAGGACCTCTTCAAGGAGAACTACAAACCACTGCTCAACAAAATAAAAGAGGACACAAGCAAATGGAAGAATATTCCATGCTCATGGATAGGAAGAATCAATATCAGGAAAATGGCCATACTGCCCAAGATAATTTATAGATTCAATGCCATCCCCATCAAGCTACCAAGGACTTTCTTCACAGAATTGGAAAAAACTACTTTAAAGTTCATATGAAACCAAAAAATAGCCTGCATTGCCAAGACAACCCTAAGCAAAAAGAACAAAGCTGGAGACATCACGCTACCTGACTTCAAACTACACTACAAGGCTACAGTAACCAGAACCGCATGGTACTGGTACCAAAACAGAGATACAGACCAATGGAACAGAATAGAGCCCTCAGAAATAACACCACACATCTAAAATCATCTGATCTTTGACAAACCTGACAAAAACAAGAAATGGGGAAAGGATTCCCTATTTAATAAATGCTGGGAAAACTGGCTAGCCATATGTAGAGAGCTGAAACTGGATTCCTTCCTTACACTTTATACAAAAATTAATTCAAGATGGATTAAAGACTTAAATGTTAGATCTAAAACCATAAAAACCCTAGAAGAAAACCTAAGCAATACCATTCAGGACATAGGCACGGGCAAGGACTTCATGACTAAAACACCAAAAACAAAGGCAACAAAAGCCAAAATAGACAAATGGGATCTAATCAAACTAAAGAGTTTCTGCACAGCAAAAGAAATTACCATCAGAGTGAACAGGAAACCTACAGAATGGGAGAAAATTTTTACAATCTACCCATCTGACAAAGGGCTAATTTCCAGAATCTACAAAGAACTTAAACAAATTTACAAGAAAAAGCCCCATCAAAATTGGGCAAAGGATATGAACTGACACTTCTCAAAAGAAGACATTTTTGCAGCCAACAGACACATGAAGAAATGCTCATCATCACTGGTCATCAGAGATATGCAAATCAAAACCACAATGAGATACCATTCCACACGAGTTAGAACGGCGATCATTAAAAAGTCAGGAAATAACAGATGCTAGAGAGGATGTGGAGAAATAGGAACGCTTTTACACTATTGGTGGGAGTGTAAACTAGTTCAACCATTGTGGAAGACAGTGTGGCGATTCCTCAAGGATCTAGAACTAGAAATACCATTTGACCCAGCGATCCCACTACTTTGTATATACCCAAAGGACCATAAATCATGCTACTCTAAAGACACATGCACACGTATGCTTTTTGTTTCACTATTCACAATAGCAAAAACTTGGAACCAACCCAGATGTCCATCAGTGATAGACTGGATAAAGAAAATGTGGCACATATACACCATAGAATACTATGCAGCCATAGAAAAGGATAAGTTCATGTCCTTTGCAGGGACATGGATGAAGCTGGAAACCATCATTCTGAGCAAACTATCACAAGGACAGAAAACCAAACACCACATGTTCTCACTCATAGATGGGAATTGAACAATGAGATCACTTGGACACTGGTGGGGAACATCAGACACCAGGGTCTGTCATGGGGTGGAGGGTAGGGGGAGGGATAGCGTTAGGAGAAGTACCTAATGTAAATGACGAGTTAATGGGTGCAGCAAACCAACATGGCACATGTATACATATGTAACAAACCTGCACATTGTGCACATGTACCCTAGAACTTAAAGTATAACTAAAAAAAAGAAAAAAAAAGTAAGTCAGATTATATAATCCTCTAATCAAAAGCTCAACAGCTTCCCATTTCACTATACAATTTGCTCCCACCCCCAAAACCTCTGTCCTCACTTCCTACTATCCTCTCTCTTAGGTCCCACTGGAAGTGTTCCTAATACACACTGGGTCTCCTTTAAGTCCTTACTCAAATGTCACCTTGTGCATGAGGACCTCCCTAATCACACTGTCACCCTTTCCTGCTTTACCTTCCTCCATAGCACTCCTCACCACTCAACGTCATCTTAATTATTTATCTGGTTTGTTTCTTGCCACTCCATACCACCACCTCCCTCACACACAGACAGTCCCACAGAACACATAGTCGATTGTTAGCTCCATGAGGATAGGGATCTCTGCCGGTTTTAATCACTGTTGCATTCTTAGTGTCTTAAGCAGTACCTGGTTGGCACACAGTTCATTTATAAAGATTTGTTGAATACATGAATGGTGATAAATGCTTTCATTGAAGTCATATCATCTAGGGAGCCATGGGAGAATTTGAATCCAGGTCTTTGCTCTAGCTTTTCTACCAAGTAATATCCATTAAAATAGTTTCAGCTACAATAATAGAATACCCAAATAAAACAATGAAGATAAAGTACTATCTCACAAAACAAGATATTCTGAGGTAGATGTTTTCATGGTTGATTATTTCAGTAGCCCAGTGATGGTATCAAGGCCCTAGGTGGGTTTTGTTTTTGTTTTTGTTTTCTTACCTTTTCTCACTGCCATCCTTACTTACTGTAGCATCTTGTATTTCTCAAAAATTGCCACATCTAAATATTTATCTCATAGCACATACTCTTCACAAAATGTGACTGGCAACTGACACTCCTCCCATTAAGGGAAGGGTCTGTGTTCTCTCTTCTCAAATCTAGGCAGGGGATTGTGACTGTCATAATCAATGGAGTGGGGCAGAAGTGATGCTATGTAACTTTTGAGGGTAGATCACAGAAAGGATACAGCTTCTACCTGGCTCTCTGTTTTCAGATGCCTGCCTCTGGAACTCAACCACCATGTTGTGAGGAAATCCAGGACACATGAAGGAGTCAACATAGAGAAAAACTAAGGCCTCCCTCCAGCAGGGAGCATCGGCTTGTCAACCATGGAGTGAGCTATCTTGGAAGTGAGTCCTTCAGCCCCAGTCAAGCCTTCAGATAGTTACAGCTCCAGCCAACATGTAATTGTAACTTCATGAGAAATCTCCAAGCCAGAACTGCTCTCAAATTCCCGACGCACAGAAACCATGGGAGATTATTATTATTGTTGTTTTAAGCCACTACATTTTGGAGTAATTTGTCAGAGAGCGTTGGATAAATAACATACATTGCGTGTTGTCCTTGGGTTTATCCCTTCACAGTTAAAGCATGGCTTTTTTAGCTCCTGATAGCACATTATCATTTCAGGTAAATACGACAATATTTTGGATACAGAATTCAATTAATCTGCAGAGTTGGCATCAAGACACTAGTATCTTCTGAATCCAAATCTTGATCCAGGATTGCATCACTAAGAGCTACAGGACTGGCTAGATGTTTATACTATTTTTAAGCAAGAGCAGGAAGCTGCTCTAAAATATTGTAGACAATTCACTTATCTTTACCACTAGTAAGTTCATGAATGAAATTCTGTTTGGAGCATCCATTATGCTAAGAAGCCATGGATTTCATCAATGGAAACCTATTTCTAACATTAAATATGCCAGCTAGCAAAGCATCTACTGTTGATCATAGATAAAGGTCATGGGAGCTCTTGTAGTAGCTGCTTCTGGACTACAGGCTTCCTAATTAGAATGCTGGCTCTCCACCCTAGGGTGCAAATTCCCAATTTGGGCAAATGACTGTACCTAGGGTATAATGTAACCCATAATACACACATGAGATCATTATGCTTGTGATTAAGTGTATTTAATTACAGACAGTATTATACCCAACCTGGCTTTCTTACATTTAGTTCATTCTCACCTCCCCTTTCAAGCACTCTGTCAATCTCACTATTAATTTTCTCTCACTTCTGAGGAGCCCCATCCAGTCAAACACAGGAATGGGTTTCCTTTCTGATATTCCTGTCAGTATGAGTTCCAGAGACCCTGTTTTGGCTCCTATGTCAGCTCAGTTCTTGCCTATTTCCCAAGGAAGGTAGTAATCCTCGTAGACAGTTCAGTTCAATCCTATATTAAAGAAGGTTCAAGCCTATATTAAAGAAGGACATAAACTGTATTTATTTAACTGCCTCATAATTTGCAATTAGAGTCAGTAACTCTCATAATGGCTGAGGCTGCTTGGAGCCTGCTGGATTAAGACCAGGATCATACTGTTTTTTAATGGCTGCCTTTTGGGTTTTACAAGAAAGATAGTGAAAAGATAATGAATACATTACATTCCCATCAAATATCCATGTTTTCCTCAGTCTCCATCTGGGGATACATAGGAAATGCCCTATTCTCTCAGTGGCAGACAGATCAACCAAGGTTTATCAAGCCATATGTATACATGGGCATTTACTAAGGAAGGTGGAGATGCCAATAAAGCAGGGGCTATGAAGGGTAACCCAGGAGAAAGCCTGGATTCCAGGCCACTGCTGCCAATGCTGTGATCCTAAACATGCTCCTTAATCTTTCTTGACCCCTACATTTCCTTGTCTATAAAACAAAAGGTCATGAGATCCTTCCTAGCTGGAGAGGCTGTTTCTGGTTACCCAGAGCTGTCACTTCTAGGCAAACCTGGTATTGCTGCCCTCTTTGTTTTTTCCATTTTTTATTTCCCTCCTCCCTCCTTTTTTTCCACATAGAGTACCTACTATGATCTCAGAACAGTCCCTGCCCTCAAGCACTTCCCCACCTAGTAGAGGACATAGCAATGATAATTATTATAATCATTATTATTTTAATGAGGATGAACACTAAAATGCTAGCTGCCAATATTTACTGGGCTCCCACTATACGCCAGGTATTATGCTAAGTGCTTTTCATGCATCAGCTCATTTAATTTAATTCTTGTAATGTCCCTAAGAGGGATGAACTGTTATTCTCCCAGTTTGTGTTACAGAGAAGTCAAGTGATGCGCCTCAAAGCCCGTAGCTCTTGCCTGACGATTTTTGAACAATAAAAAATCACAGTGCAACATGACAAGTGCTACCATACTGGTATGCACAAAAAGCAGTGAGCAGCTACCAAGAAGGAGAAAAAAAGATCCCTGCCTACATGAATCTGGAAAGACTCTTTGAAGAGGTATCATTGAAGAATAAGAGGAACTTTACCTGATGAAGAATCTGATTGCAAGATTAAATTAACCCGTAACTTAGAAAGTGATGAAGAAATAATAAGTGTCACTGTTATCTAATAATATTACGATAAAGGAAATGACTTGGGTTTTCATCTGGCTATATGTTAATGTAGATGATGCACTTTTTTTCGCCACAATGCACACATACAAAGATACCCACTTCATGGTTTCAATTATTGCTCCATTTCCTCCTTCACGCTAAGTGATTCTGCCTATTTGTTGAAAGGGTACAAGAGTTCTCTCTTAGTCTTCCTCCTGCCCTTCCCCAATTTTCCAGTCTGTGTGTTTGTTAATCATGTGATGATTTTCCAGGACAAGAACTTGAGCATACTTTACTTAAGATATGTCATAGAACAAATCAGGGAAAACCCCTTCACTTTCCAGGAACATTAGCAGCTACATGAAGGCCTTAGAGAACCATTCCCTCATTTAATTTCTGGCTTTGACTTATACCCAGTCACATATTTCAGAGTTTAAAAGTGTGGAAATGTGGTGTTTTTCTGCTGAATATTCATGTCTTCTTTAGATAACAGGAACTCAGTTTTTCTTGGGGAACCACATTTCCCCCAGTCTCAGTCCAAGGGCTTGAGAGTAGTTACCCACCCCAGACCTGGCCAATCAAGGTAATAGCCATGATCCATTCTGGGCTGCAAAGCATTCAGCCTTGGAACTTTCCTTGGTCCTCTTTCATAGCAAATCTAGTGAGATATGAGCTTGGTACTACAGGTGCCCATCATTGCCACAGTTGAGTAGAGCCTACTGAAAATGAGGCTAACACCAGCAGCCTCGGGTGTGGGCAGAGAGAAAGCAATGAAAGGCATTAACAAGCCTGAGCAGAAACATGCTGTATTAGCCTCGTTCACTGCCAGAGGGGCCCCTGATGCAGACACAGTGACACAGAGTCTACTGATACTGCCCTTATTCAAGAGGTCAGTGCTGTCCTTCACCCCTACCTCATTCCCCACACCCTGGCTAGAATCTCTTAACTCCTCCAACAACTTAAAATCACTCTCCCACCTTTGTGTTAGATTTCTGTTTCCAACTCTGTCCCTGTCCCCTCCCAAGACCCACCAGCCTCACGGCAGAGACACCTCTTCATGCCCCAGCAAGTACTTCTGTGTGGTCAGTCAGGAACCCTCTCAAGACCAATAGCAGCCCTTCCATCACCAGGTGACCCTATCTTATGACCAGAGAGGCTTAGACTTTCCACCTTCCCTTGAGGCCCCATGGTCTTCATGCCAATGAATAAGGTGCCAGGCTACTTCCTGGATATCCATGGCCTCGACACCGATGCTATCCGAGACTGCTGGCTGCTTACACCAACCCCAATCTGCAGAAAAGCAGGTTGGGATGTCTGAATGAGTCTACATGGAAGATATTCCTTCAAATGTGCATCAGCGTGCGTGAGGCTGTTTGTTCTGTAAGATAGCCCAGCCATATCCCAGAGCTGATTAAACAACAATTATACCACAAATATTATGCCCAACATTATGATCTTCTGGGGTAATACTCTGATTGTCTCTGAACCTCACTGAACATCATGGTTGCTGGTGACCCACTGTGATGTTTCTGGGCCACATTCTATGTAGCTAAATTGTTTGAGATATTAACATACCTGGAAGGACCTTTCCCCAGTCCATTAAAAATCCTCTAGTCTTTTTAGGCCACTTAAGGAAAGGTCATAGCTAGCATGGTATGGTCCACAGACTTCAAGTCTACATTCCTGACACAACACCACCCTTCCTGGTAGGAACCAGCCACAAGAACAAAGGCCACTCAGGTTTCCTAGCAATGTCTTATTTTGGACACATTCCAAGACAGCCACAGTCAAACCAAAGTTTCAGGCAGGTCTCAACTAAGACTGGTTTGTATTTTCAAAGTCACTTATAGGCCAAGTCCTGGGACCCAGAATGTATTTTCCCATGGAAACAGTGACATAGACTGTAACAAAGGCATCAGGCCAAGCCACAAGTGCCTACAGCAGTCATGGTGCCAAGAGCATTATTTCAATAACTCCCAATCACTTTATATAACATTGCTTCCATAGGAAAGCTCCAATTGAGTTTCAAGCTCCAATGCAGGATTCTAGGAACACATTTCTCAGACCCCACATTCATCTTGGCAGCATGAGAGAATTACCTCTTTTGATCAAACATTCATTCATTCCCACAAACACTTATGGAAACTCTATTTTGCATGAGTCACTGCTCTAGGTGCTGGGGATACAGCAGTGAACAAAAGCCACCCACAAAGTTCTGAAGTGGAAACACAAAGTGATCTGATACCATATTGGCCAGGACAATGAAGGGAGGGTCATCTTACTGTTTCTTCCACAATGGCCAGTGAGTTCCACAGGTGAATTCCCATTTTCACCCTAGAATACAGAAATGCAGACTCTTGGTTTCCTAGCTTAACAATGATAAATCTAGTCTTCACTTTGCATTCTATTTTTCAAATTTAGCTGTTGACACTCAAATTGATTAGAAGAAAATCATCAAGATAAGACATATTCTCTCTTCTTCCATGTGGCAAAAAGGACCCTGGGGGACACAATGAGTCTTAATTGAGCTTGACAGGCTTCCTTGGAAATTCTGAAGGGTTTGGGGGAAGGAGGGTGATGCCCCCATGCCAATGGAACCACTAGACCAGGGGATTTCCAGTCAATACAGATGGCAAGAAAGGAGCTGCATTCTTCTGCTTCCCAGCTGCTTTTGGAGACTCTTCTAGGTAAGTTAATCTGGAATCTGTTTGCCTCTCTAACATTTGCTTACTTCCTTGACACACTGAGAATTCTGCTGCCAGATTGACTGTAAAATGGAGTTTGCACATTTCACTCTTTACTACCTCTCATGTATTCACCCTGAGCACTTAGAGTTCCCAAATTTAAAGGAATGTTTGCTAATTTTCAAGTACTTATTGTCCCTTATAAAGTGATCTTCTACCATGTTTTTTCCCCGCTTCTTGGACCATGTTTAATGGTTTTTTGTGATTGAAGCAATGGGGAACAACTCTTCCTTACAGAGAAGAAATCAAACTCCAAGAGTAGTAAATCTTCATGCCACTTATTCCTTCTCCTTTTCCTTCTTAATAGGTTTATTTATCTGGATTAAAACTCACATTAAGCTTTTTTTGGAGGGTATTTGCAAAAGGCCCACAACAATAACCGGTGACTTTCCAATGGCATCATTAGATTATGAGTTTCCTTGGAACAGGGAGTATCTTCAGTTCTGCTGAGGAGTGCAGGATGAAAGTTAGACAAAAAATAATGATAATACACCTAACAGTTATGCAGATATTGCTCAAAAACTGGCTTTTACCAGCAGGGTGGTACATTTCTCTATTGACCTAATATCAGAAAAAGCAAAGCAGTCCTTTAAAGACACAGACAAAATGTTTCTGGAATACATCTGTTTAAGATCATGGGAGAGGATAATTATATTTGTTGTATTTGGAAATAATAAATTCGACCTATGTATATATAGAGTATTTAAAAATTCTTTCTCGATAACTTTTATTCCCATGGAGAGTGATTTTCTCAAATCCACTGAAATAAGTTCAGATACTCAATGTTTGTAAATAGCATTCCTCTGATCTCCTACAGAGCAAGTGGCACTGTATTCCAACTCCAGGGCCAGAAACTTGAGACCACGTGCCAGTCCATGGCACCAGAGTCCGGTCTGTCCCCAACTCTGTGGCCGCTGGTGCAAACATCAAGAGGAGAAGTGGAGGTGGATGGGCCTCCTCTGCTTTTTTACCCTCTCATGGGGATAGGATGTAAAAGTGGGACCAGAAGAAGACAGAAATAAACAAATGTTCTCTTTAGGAGTCTGAACATGGAGAACAGAGGCCCAGAACCTGCCAGAAGACAGCAGTTTCTGGCAGACATCCAGGAAAGCGCTCTTGTTGTGTCTTCAAAGGCAAAGTGTCACCTTTTCTGGTCTGCAGGACTCATAGTCAATTTGACTCCACACTTTGCCACTTTCTAGCTGTGCGACTTTGGAAAAGCAACTGAGCCCCACTCTTTTCATTTATAAAATTCAGAATAATATACATTTTACCAGTTAGGGCCAAGGATTGAATGAATTAACATTTGTACAGCATAATAGAGGCACCACCTATGTGGCACATAGTAAACATGCCAGAAAGAATAGCTAGTATTGGGTTTTCCTTACATGAAATTACAAAGCCTATACTTTATTCCCTAGGTTGGAGAAGATGCCTTTCCATTAAAGACTAAGAGATGCAGAAATTCAGCAAGTTATTGGCTATGCTTTGTACATAGCGTGATGGTTAGCAAGAGAATTCTAGCCTCTATTCAAAGTGGTGTGCTAGACTCTGAAAACAAGCTTGGCTAGTTCTTTCTGTTCAAGAATGAATGACATCACTACATCAGTCCTTGAAAACCAAATGAGAGAGTCATGGAGGGTGCTAAGCAGAGTTTCCCTACGCATTTCTAGTGCATTTCCCGCAAGCTGACATTGCAACCCCAAGCAAATAAAAAGTTAGGCAACACTTTCCTCAAGTACCTTCTACGGAAAGAACACTGTGCTCTAGTTACAAAGCCATGAATGGTTGGGAAAACGGATGCAGTAAATCATCCAAGGCCAGGCCGGGCACAGTGGCTCATGCCTGTAAGAGCAGCACTTTGTGAGGCCAACATGGGTTGATCACCTGAGGTCAGGAGTACGAGAGCAGGCTGGCCAACATGGCAAAACCCTGTCTCTACTAAAAGTACAAAAATTAGCCAGGTGTGGTGGTGCATATCTGTAGGCCCAGCTATTCAGGAGGCTGAGGCAGGAGAATTGCTTGAACCCTGGAGGCAGAGGTTGCAGTGAGTTGAGATTGCACCATTGCACTCCAGCCTGGGAGACAGAGCGAGACTCGAAAAACATAAAAAATAAATTCTAAAAAAAAAGAACACCCAGGGCTAGATGTAAAGATGGAGCCAGTGTGGATTGAGCCCTGAGCTGGGCATCAGAGAGCCTGGGTCCTTGGCTCATCCCCTCCCCTTAATAGCTGCATGATCTCAAGTATGGCAATCAATGTCCCTAGGCCTGTGTGCTCAAGCATATAATGCAGGGAGTGAATCTGAAAGTTCTTTCTAATTTGTGGTCTCGGTTAAGAAGAAAAAAGGAAACGTGAAAAGATGAGATAAAATAACAGAGTAATACTCACTGCATCATAAATCCTGAGGTGGCTAGGCTGGACCAAAGCGGTCATCAGGTAGAAAGTTTAAGTGTCTACATTTCCCAATTAGGTTTGTTTAAATGATTTAAATCCTTGAACTACACACTTTCCTAAGCTGATAGGAAGGAACTAGTACTGAGTACATTCGTTCACTGGGGCATAAATCTGAGCTGCTGGTGAAGGTTGGAAACTCTGGCATGTGAACCTATCAGAAGCCTTCGTAAGGAAATAGCCACCAATGAGTTCGTTGTGACAAAGGGCTGCAAAACCCTGAGACAGCCTGAGTTAGGAAGGAGGCTTTACCTCCCAGGAGAAAGCAAAATGATCTCATGGAAACCCAGGACTTACTGATAATCATCTGTAAATGAAGCTCTGCCTACACATCACTTTGCAAGGAGAATCAATGTCAACATAAGCATTGAGGGAAAACAAGGGAAAACAAGGCAGGCTGCTGTACTGAGGAACAGGCTAAATTGGGGTGTGCCTCTCCATGCCTGCTGCCCAGTAGTCCACCCTAAGGATAAACCAGCCCCAACTCGCTAAGACCTTATTCCTCCACAGCCAGCTGGGGGCAAATGTGCACCCAACCAGACTTTTCTATGGAGGTTTCAGACACCAATATCTGTAGGAGGCCGGCAACCTGCTCATTTCAACCCCTTTCAATTAGAGATTCTGGGTGACCCCAAAGTTCAGCCTATTTACCTCTCCCAGATCATGGGCACCCACGCCTGTTCCCACCTCTGTTGGCAGGGCCTTGGCAAGAGGTCTTTCCATTTCCAAAAAATGGAAAGACCCTGAAGTGAATCATAAGTCACAGTGCTCTCTTGGGATCCCTGTTACAGGAAGTAGCGGGAAACAGGATGCCTTCTCATCCCCACACTGGTGTCAGCTGTCAGGAGTGTGGTTTCTCAGAAACATACTGGGTGACAGCCTTTGCAGATACTCTAAGGTGAGAAAGCTCCCAACTGGGCACAGAAAGCCCATTCCCACCTGGGACAGAAGTCACCTAACCATTGCTCTGATTAGGAAGAAATAGTAATCATTAAACCATACACACCGTGAGAAAACATGCAGAGATGGATCCTACACATGCTGGGAGTTCTCACGCCCTGCAGGCTTTCATCATCCTGACCTTTCCAACGAGAACGTCGTCTTTTGCTGGCTAATTCGTGACTGCCCTTCAAGATTCACTGGAGATCGGACGGCGTCTCCCTGAGCACCTGGACTGCCTCCCATGGCCCATGCACCCCCTGCTCTTGTTACCACACAGAGCAGTGTCTGAGTGGGCCCCAAGTGCCTGATTCAGTGTGTGGCAACAAAAGAGCTCAACAAAGTATTTCAGACAAATCATCAATAATCAAACGAACAATTTTATTGGATATTGTCCAAAGTAACATCCTGCTTCTAATTCATGGAAAAGAGCACAAATTGGCCATGGCATGAGAGAGCACCTTGAAGAGTGCTCCCAGTCCACAGCAGTTTGAAGCCTCTACGCGAAGAACCGCATTTTCTGAGCAATGGCGTTTCCCAACTTAGAGAGAACTGGTCCTTGAGAGAGGATAGATTGTTATTCCCATTAGATTCATTAGGTAACGGAGGCAGCAAAGTTCATGGCCAAGTGTCATGATGGTGCAGAATTGCTATGATAGGGCCAGCTTTTCATTCCCCAAACTTGCACTTGTTTGGCAGGTGCCTCCAGTCTGCCAGGCACTTTGCTAGGCATGCAGGTGGTGAACAAGACCGACTCAATCCCTGCTGTCATATAGTGGGTGTGCCAGGGACTGACATGAGATGATTAATAAATATATCATTAGAGGTTGTCATTAATATTACAAAGTAAAAGTACAGGACACCTACACATGGTTACATAAATGTGAAGGGCCTGGTTGGCTGGCATTTATGAAGAACACACTGTATATCAGGGACTGTGCTATGCTCAGACCTGAGGCAGTTTACCACGGCCCTCACATTGAGCAGGGAGCAGAGGATTGAGGTGTTCCCATGGGGAGGTCCTATGGCTTTCATGCAGCCCCTGTCTCCTCCTTATCAAAAGTGGAGTAACACTTTGCCTACTTGCTTCTAATCTTAATCTGAAGATCAACGATCAACCACTTTCTCTTTTCAAAATACCGGGTAAAATTAACATTGAAAGCTTTTTTTTTTTCCTGTAAAAAGCTTTTACAGAAATGAGCAGAGTTGATTTGAATTAAGCTGGACCTAATGCTGTCTCCATACATATCTTAAGTTTGGCCTAACGGTTTCTCCATACATAGTGAGCTGTAACCTAACTTGATGTGTAATCAGACTGTAACTTACTCTTGTAACAAGTGGCCCAATCTCAGCCAATCACAGCAGCTGAACCTAGGTCAACCACAGACAACCCATGTTCAAACCAAGTTCAAATAAGCCAAACTCCAGCTTTAACCATAGGGCTAGCACTGTCCCTCACTTTCCCCTTCTTCCACTTTCTATATTTGACTTCCCTTTTTCTGTCTGTAAATGTCCAGCTGTGTGGCAGCCCCTGGAGCCTCACTATATCTGTCCTGGTTCTAGGGATGCCCAATTCATGAATTCTTCTTTGCTCAATTAGACTCTGCTGAATTTTATTTGTTTAAAGTTCTTTTAATAGTGGTTATTTCCTTGAGTTCAGATTTATATTCAACAATCAGAACTCATTTCTCAACAATCCCAACTCTCATTTGTCATTATATATATACACAGACACACACTATATATATACATACACGCACATACACACACACACACACACATATATATGTATGCCATTTTTTCAAAGACAGTAGCCCAGCTAAAGGGTAAAACTAATGGACTGCGATGCATGCTTTCTTTGGGAACACAGCATAGGAAGGTCACCTCTCCTTTCTCCCTCCCTCTTCCCTGAGGTCAGAGAGTTTCCTTCTCAGAGACCCGACCATGAGGTGCTGTGAGAGTTACAAGGAGAATGTGATCCACATTGGGGATGCCCCAAATGTAGGCCTGGTTTTGATGCACTCACCTCCAGGTCAGGGAAAGAGTTTCCTTGTCCTCAAGCTCATGTGACAAAGATGTGGCCTAGAAGAAGGCCCTGCTGGATAGGACAGAGCCTCTCAGTCCTCTGAGGGCCCTTCCCAGGAGGTTTGTGCTCCCAAGGGCCAGGACAAGCTGGCACTGGGGTGCAGCTCTGTGGTACACCCTGGAGCTGTGGAGCACCAGGAGGGCTGGCCTAGGGGAGCTTTTGCCAATAAAGGAGAGTTTGGTTCATGCCTTGCCTCTTTCCCCAGGTCTGACTTCTCTCCTGCACAGCCTCCCTCCTACCTGGGAATGCTCGGGACTCAGCACCAGGCTCTGCCTTCACAGGAGAGGACAATGAAGATGCAACTAATGTCTGTGTGGCACCTGATACAAGAAGCTTGAAGGGCTTTCCTCTAAAAAGGAAGCTGCACAGAAGGGGCCATCTGCAGAGCAGCAGGTGTGTGCATGGCTGTCAGGTCTGAAAAACTCACCCCTTCCATGGAAAGGGGTAGAGCATGTAGTCATGTGATTCACAGGACCCTTTCATGTCTAGAGCAGCATTTGTTCTGCATCACCTTCCAGGAAGGTAAGGAGCCTGAGGCTCAGAGTTGGCCAAGCTGCCTGTCATGGCACAGCTAGGTGGTGACAGACTCAAGCCAATTGGGCATGTTTCTGCTACATTGCTGCCTTCCCATGACCCAGGGCCTCCTACTGTAGAAAAGGGAGAAACCAATTACTTGAGAGTGTCCTTTCCATAGCCATATGGCCTGCTTTCTCTCCCTCCCCTCCTAAATCTGAGAAACTAGTTCACTCTAAGTTATTAATGACTGGAAAGCCCACCCTGAAGCATATTTGCAATTTACAAAAACAATGCCCTAATAAAAGGACCAGTTTTTACAGTTCTAGGGCTGTAAATGCTGGGCAAGAGATCTGCAGAAGAGGTATTTGAAGACCTCAGTGGAGGGTCTCACTCCTTCCCCACCCAGAGAGCGAGCTTTTCCATCCAGAGTAGCGTCATCACTGCTTTACCCTGTGTCTTTGGTGCAAGGCACAGTGCTTACTACATGGCAAATATTCCCTAAGATATCTGATGATAGATGAATGAAGAAGTGGATGGATGGATAGATGGATGGATGGATGGATGGATGGATGGATGGATGGATGGATGGATGGGTAGGTGGATGGGTGGGTGGATAGATGGATGGATAGATAGATGAACTATCCCCAAACCACCTTTCCCAGTAAATGAGTCATTCATTCACTTACTGCAGTTATGTCTACTAAGAACCAAGCCTGCAGCAGGCAATAAACCATGCACTAGAGATATTGCTGTGAACTAGGCAGTGTTTAGAGTCTAACAGGGTAGTTGGTCATTAAACAAATAGTGGCCAAATAGTTATTTAGTGATAGTAGGAACTAGGTGTGCTAATAAGGCTAATGGCCACAACCGTATGTTCAGCTCAAAATAGTTCCCACAGCAGTATCACAATGATATAAAAATTACATGCATAGAAACACTAAAAGGAAATCACAAAAACATGAACAGTAGGTATTTATTAAATGATATAATTACGGGTATTCTTTTTTTTTTTTTTTTTTTTTTTTTTTTTTTTTTTTTTTTTTTTTATATTGGCTTTTTTCTCTGACTTCTCCCAGAAAAGTTTTTGGGACGGGTATTCTTTTTACTATTACCATTTTTTAAGTTTTTTATTTAATGGATGACTATTACTTTGTAATAAAATCAATTTTTTAAAAGACTGTTTAAATGTGTGATAGATGATCTCATTTACCTTTTAGAATTATTCATATTGCAAAATCTACAGTATATTACACTTAGTGGATTTTCACTATGGCTTTCTTTTATCTCCCCACTATGTATTTCTTGAATGAAGGAATAAATGAATGAATTTTGAATTCTAATAAGACCAACATACGGAAATTTTTGTCTTAAAGTGTTGTGCTCAGATTTTCCAAACAGTGATCAAAATTGAGACCTTTGGGCTTCCTCAGAAAAGACCTATCAAAAGCTTGTTTTAGTTGTCTTAATCAGTTCTTAGTTATTTTTGCTTGTGAATATGAGTTTTGAATATAATAAATGGATTGAATTAAAGAAAATATGTTTAAACACATTCTGAAATGTATTACTTCTCTAATTTCTACTATTTAAAAAATTATGTCTCCTATTGAGAGCAACATCCTGCAGGCTTCTCAAGAAATCTCATTTGTTATCAACAAATATTTGGATCCCATCAGAACATTTGTTTTTCATTTGTAATTTTATTTCCTTTGGGGTCCTCCTGTGATCTGTTTGGTTATGACTAATAAGTTAGGAACAATTAGCTCAAATTCGTTCAATCACAGGAATTTACATTTGGAGGGGTCATTAATGGTCATTTAGTCCAGCATTTCTCCCAAGCAAGAATCCCTTCTACAGCCTTGGTCGGTAGTCTTTGTTGTTTGCTTGAACACCTCAGATGCTAGGAATCTCACTGACTCCCATGGAAGCTGAGTTTGTTTTTTTTAAATGCTTATCTTTATGCCCATCAAAGATGAAAGTTTTATTTTGTTTACATGTACACTTCTAATCCCCAGCACAGAACTCAGCACATCAAAAATCTTCAGTAAATGTTCATGGCCTGAACAAGTGGAGGTTTGAATCCATTCATTCATTCAGTGTATTTATTGAATATCTACTATGTGGTGGGTATTTATCTGAAGCACTGGGGGTACAGCAGTGGACAGGAAAGACATGGTTCCTGACCCGGGAGGCGTTTTCACTCTAGCTGGAAAGACTACTCTAGCCATATTTCCCTTTCCTACTTAAACCTTAGACATATTGTCAGTGGGCAGATGGGAACAGCCACTATTAGGACAGGCTGAGGAATAAGTAGCAGTTTCTTACACGTTCTTAGAGATTACTTGAGACCCTCCAGGGAAGACTAGACTTCCTGTCAGGCTGAACTGGTGGATGTTCAAAGTCAGTATTATTTGAATATTAAAGAAATGTAACCTTATTTTACCCTATAGCTGATGAAGCAGAACATTCAATACAAAGAGAAGATGAATCTATGTTAACACATACACATATTTTCTACTCACTGATACATTTTTTATATATATATATATACACACACACACACATTTATTCTTATTCAAACACATACACACTCACATAAAAACGGAAAGATATTCACCGAATTTTTTAAATGATTATCTCCAAGTAGTGGGATTATAGATTTATTCTTTTAGTTTTTCTCTATTTGACACATTTTATTCAACACATATTACTTAAATAAGCAAAACAATTGTATTAAACACACACACACACACACACACACACACAGAGCAGGTTCGGCTAACTGGTCACGCTGCTGATGCTCTGCTTCTGCGAATGCCTTCTCCCTCCTCTCTCCCTTTCGTCACCTTCCTTGCCCTGTAAATAATTTCAGCTCAAGCATCATCTCCACCAGAAAGCTTTCCTGATGTCCACCTTCACCAGGGACCCTATACGCCCCTTTCTTTGTTCACTCGTTGAACTAGATAGAGACATTTATGATGGTGACTTACAGCTATACATGGCCTGCTCACCTGATTGCCAGTGCCTGCAGGCCTGGCTCTGTGCTGCTCATGCTCATCTCGAAACCCCAGCCCAGCATGGTGCCTCACCCTCAGTAGGGAATTGGGAGATAAGGGATGAATCCCTGAGCCTCTCCTAGGTCACTGATATGGCTGCTCATTGGTTTCTCCTCTGTAGCTGAGCTCACATTGCCCTCCGTACAAACCACTGATGGCTCCTTACTGTCTACTGAAAAAAAATGCAACACCTTAGGGAATCCAAGAGCCTCCACAATATGATACCAGCTCACCTTTTCAGCCTCATTTCTCTCCTTGTATCCCCTCCCGGGACTACTCATCCAGCCCTAAACAGGCCATGCCTCCCCACCTTTGCCACTGCTATTCTTTTAAACTAAAATTATTTTCCCATCTCTGCCTAAGGAGTGTCTAAAAATAATTTCTACTCATCCTTACACTAGCTTGGAAGCAACTGATGCTCTGACGTGCTCATCAAAATCTCTGTTGGGAGTATCTGCAATCTCATATGCCCTGGGGTTCCTGTCTGTCCCTACAGCCATGTAAAGCACCATGAAGGCAGGGGTCATGCCTTAATCTTAAGTTAGGAGGCACTCACTGAGGAGCTGTTGATTTAAAATGATTTGAAAAAGAAAAAGTCCATGTTCTCTTCCAAATGAGGGGCTATACAAGTTACTGTGAATGGTTTTAATACAGAAAATGAGAGAAAAGAGATTTAAAAAAATAGAGTGAAATAGGATAGGTTACCAGTCAAGCAAAGAATGAAACCATATAAGTAGAATTTGCTTTAAGATAAACATTTAGGTATTGAATATCTGAGATTTCTGTTTAATTGTTTTATGAGCACGGGATTGTAGGAGAGTCAGCGAGCACCCCCAACACCCTTAAGCAATGTGGTATCTTTGGCTAGAACTAGAAACCAAATGGACACCAGGCAGATTAACAAGATAAAAACATACTAATTGTATTAGTTTTAATGAAAGTAGGTGCCATGCCAGACCCCTATTGACTCCAACAGGAATGGCACCATGTTTGAGAGACCAAACAAGAGATCCAGAGCCAACAAACGAGACACGGGGTTTTATTAGGGAGAAATTACATATAGGAATAATCCAGTGGTGGAAGACTGAACAGGAAACTGTAACTGCTTGAAAAAAGCATGTAGTTTATATAGCACCTTCACTTAGCACCCTCCCCGCAAAAACCTCCATGTGGCAACCTTCATTTCTTAAGTCATTGCTGGCAGGTACACCTGCCGTATAGGGTCATTCTCAGGGTATGATTAAGTCAGTGCCGTCAGATGCAACTATTGTGCACATGGGATCTTCACAAGAGAGTGAAATCCAAAGAAGTGCCCAAAGCAAGATGTCTTTATACTTTTTAGACAAAGAACAATGAATTTGAGAAGAAATGACAAGGTAAAGGGGATCTGGCTAGGGGCAGTAAATTTTAAGGGAGTCATAGAAGCCATATGAGGGGACATAAAACTAGTGGATGATAGGGGTTACTTTGGTAAATATTTATTTAGGTCCACTGCAACCTTAACTTCCCAGTCTCTGGTAATAAGGACTATTTTCTTGCCCTAGTACAGGGAGGTCCCCCTCCAAGAGGAAGTTTTATGGCTTGCTGCATGCAGGGGAAGACAGGACAACTGGCCCTTTCTGAAACTACAATTTCTTCAATGTTTGTAACTCAAAATAATCAATATACCAATTTGGCATATTTTGAGATTGCACATTCTTCACTCCTTTAGAATTCAAAGTCACAGGTGTTGGCTTTGTGCTTGACATTGCCTCTGATAAGTCTGGTAATCTTCACCAAGTCATCAAACCCTTCTGAGCTTTAATATCCTCCTCCTTAACATGTATACAAGAATCAGTAGAAACAATAGCTACCACAGAGCTGTAAAGAGTTCATAAGGTGCTACAGAAATGTAAGGCATTTGTGAATGTGGTGTAATTTTTTTCAACATATAAATATTAATTGAGCATCAGTCATATGCCAGGTGCTAGGAGAAACCAGACAAATACCATTAGTGGCAACTACTTGCTTACTTCCTTGCAGGCATATACTTTTGCAATTTGTCTCTGTCCTTCAGTGACATCAATGCATAATGCCAGTTGCCCTCCCTTGTCTGTGATAGGAAAGAGAGAAAGGAGCACACATAGCTCCCCACACATTCCCTGTCCCCAACCCTTCCAAGCCCTACACTGTATAAACACAGAGGGAAGGCAGAGGAAGGAGAGATTATGGGCTGTTAATGCTCTGGGGAAAATGCAAACCAGCCTGTTCATACCACCAGTCACAGAGTTTGATGATAGACCATGAGCTGTGACCATGAATGGGATGCTGGCTTGACATTGGGATCAGTATATTTATAAGCAGATCAGGAGCATCTCCCATCATTAGAGCCTTTTGATCTCCTTGCCCACCAAAAGGAAAGGCAAGACACCATCAAGTGAGGAGCCTGGGCCAAAGGTACCATGATGCAGTCCAGTGCCTGAGGAATAAAATAGCCCCCGCCCTAGATGTAGCACTCAGATGGGAATCGAGGGAGTACTTGGGCACCTCTAGAATCATTCATTCATTCATGCATTCAAAAACCACCTATTAAAACAGTGATAGGTATCAAAACCTATCAAAAAACCTATCAAAACCTAACCAAAAAAAGTTAAAACACTGACCTTTTTGCTGCACAAACCTGGGTTCAAAACTTAGCTCCACCCTTTAAAAGATACGGGACTTTAAGCAAGTTGCAGAACCTCCCTAAACCCGCCACTTCATCCAAAAACTAGGATAACAGTAATAGCTACCCTTAGAATTGTGGTGGAGATTAAATGTTATGGAGCTCTTAGCACTGTGCCTTGCAACTGCTAAGCATATAATGAATAATAATTGTTATTATGATCATCATTATCATGGATATGTGTCAGGCACCATCCTAGATCCTAGGGCCAAAGAGTTAGAGAAAAAAAAAAAAAAGTTATTGCACTCAGGCAGGCAGACAACTCACTAGAATACAATATGGTAAGTATTACAACAGAGCTAGGAACAAAAAGCTGTGGGAGAAAAGGGTTTGAGGGAGAGGGAGTGGCTTCCCAGAAGAGACAGTGTTTTCATTGAGCCTTAGAGGATAAGTAGGGATTTCACTAGGAGAAAGACAGAGAATAAGGTAAGGCATTCCAGGCAGAGAAAATGTTCAAAGCAAAGGTACGGAGGAAGAAAGGAGCAAGGTGAGTTGAGATAGCTGCATGCAGTGCATCCTGGTCCTTCCTTTTCTCTAGTACATTGCAGAGAATCACCTTGTTCTGCTCAGAAAACACAACCTGGGGTGTGCTGGGCTGATAGAGAGATTCCAGAGAAGGAAGTGCCCTGGACTCTTGCACTCTTTTTGCTGCCTGGAATTCACCGTTCAGCCATTCCAGATGCCTATTGCCAGGGGGAAGAGCAGAGTTGCCAAGGTCCTAGCTGAGGGAGATGAGAGGGCAGAGCCTCCCCAGAGCTGGGAGGCCCTTTCAGCAGAGCCCTGGGGAAGCCGCAGTCAGCTCCAGGGCAGCAACCACTGTAGGAGCAGCCAAGGAGCTGAAGTGCAGCCAGCCAGGCCGTCCCACCAGCCTCCACCACAACAGTCGCTATTTACTTTGGATGCCAGCCGTCCCCACAATTCACACACAAGATTTATCACCAGAAAGTAAGTCATACAGGCTGCAGTAATAACAAACTTCCTAAACACAAGCCTTCAGGCTAGGGCAGGAGGATAGGACGGGAGGAATATCATCCAGTTATGGGGAACATCTATCATGCCTTATATGTTTAGAGAACATTTAAGTTCCCTAGAAATGTTAGGAAGTCTTTCTCCATGTCTTCAACAACTTTCGTATATGATGACTACAACAGGGTAACAGGCTGGCTTTTTTTCTTTTTTTTCTGAGACGGAGTCTCGCTCTCTCGCCCAGGCTGGAGTGCAGTGGAGTGATCTCTGCTCACTGCAAGCTCCGCCTCCCGGGTTCACGCCATTCTCCTGCCTCAGCCTCCCGAGTAGCTGGGACTACAGGCGCCCGCCACCACACCTGGCTAATTTTTTTGTTTGTTTGTTTGTTTTGTTTTTCCAGTAGAGACAGGGTTTCACCGTGTTAGCCAAGATGGTCTCAATCTCCTGACCTTGTGATCTGCCCGCCTTGCCCTCCCAAAGTGCTGGGATTACAGGCGTGAGCCACCGCGCCCGGCCTAGGCTGGAATTTTCAACTGTGTGAATGCTCCCTGTCTTTTCCCTGACCTCTTATTTCAATCAGGAAACAAAGTTTTGTGATTTCTTGTAAGGGGATTCTGATAAAGTGGAAAACAGACAGCAGACATCAATTCTAGAGCAACGGAAGTCGGGGGCCAAGGCAGGAGGAATGTCTTTAAGGAGCAGCAAGGTAGGAAATGGAGATTCCTAGAAACTGGAAAGAAGGTGGCAAGGTTTTAGAGAGGAGCTGCTAAGTGGTTACAGATTCCTGGAGCTGAGCTTGGCCCTGAGGGGAAGAGAGAGAATTACCACCCAGCCACCTGTGCCAACAGATAGTTCCTGTCAATTGGAGACAACGTAGGGCGGGAGGGACCTCCCTACTGCCTTAGTACCTAAAACCCTGGGACAAGACAGAGTCCTCAAAACCACTGGGTTGGAATTTCCTGCTAGGCAAGGAAAATGGGCACTCAAAAAAAGTATTATTTGTCAGTATATACAGCCCTTCCACCCCATCTAAGGAGATTAACCCTGCATTGCCTGAGGAAACTCTGAGGTGGTTGGCTTGCAAGACAACGCTGATTCTCAGGACCTATCCCCTGCCACTCCTCTTGGCTTCTAAACCTACAAGACTCAAGTCCCAGCAGGCTCCAAAAGATGAAGTACAAAGTGTGCCCCATGATGAGAAGGAAGTACGTGATTTTTCCAATTTACACAGACAGTGGTCTGGAGAATGTGTGTGTTAATGAACAGTAAGCATGTGTGATAATGGTGAAAGAAACACAAAGTTGAATCAGGTCAAATTTATTGATGTGTTCCACTAAGCAGGAGATCTGGATTTAATGTTGTAACTTGAGGGGCTAGAAAGGGGCCTAACTGCTGGTTTGTTTGGCTGAAATATGGACCAAATAGTGGTCTATACCAAAGGAAGATGAAATGTTAGAACTCTCTGGGAATACTGCAGTAGAAGGTATCCACAGCCTTACAGAGATTGAAATGTTAGAGTAAATTTGTCACTTAAGACCTGCTCACACACCCTAGAAACATCCAGAGGATGATGCATCTTTCACCCTGACTATACGGAATAAACTTGATGGGTCTGTGGTTGCTCTTCTCTATAGATCAGGAATTACCATGGTAACTGCTACCAGTAAACTGCAATCATTAAATGCAGTGAGGATAATTAAGTCCCAGGGTGGCAGGGACCAAGTAGTGGCACTTAATCACCAAAGATGTGGGTGTGGCTACCACAGTGGACAACAGAGTCAAAGCAGTTACCAAAATCATATGACTCATAGAGATCTACGGCATTGGCTAGTTGACCAGGGTATCCCTAAAAGTGAAATAGTCAGTCTACTACATTCTGGGTTTTTTTAGAGACAAGGTCTCGCTCTGTTGTCCACACTGGAGTGCAGTGGCATGATCATAGCTCACTGTAGCCTCAGAGTCCTGGACTCAAGGGATACCCCACCTCAGCCTCCTGAGTAGCTAGGAACACAGGCATGCACTCCCACACCTGGCTAATTTTTTTTAGAGAGATGGGGTCTTGGTATGTTGCCCAGGCTGGTCTTGAACTTTTGGCCTCAAGCAATCTTCCTGCCTCAACATCCCAAAACACTAGGATTACAGGTGTGAGCACTGGGCTGGCCTGGTAATATAGTTTGGATGAACCCAAATCTCATGTCAAAATATAATCCCCAATGTTCGAGGTGGGTCTTGGTAGGAGGTGACTGGATCATGGTGGGAGGATTTTTCATGAATGGTTTAGTGTCATCTCCTTGGGATTGTCCTCGCAATAGTAAGTTCTTGTGAGATCTGGTCATTTAAAAGTGTGTGTCACCTCCTCATATCTCTTGCTCCTGCTTTCGCCATGTTAAGTGCCTGCTCCCACTTTGCCTTCTGCCATATGAGTAAAAGCTCCCTGAGGCCTCCCCAGAAGCAGATGCTGCCATGCTTCCTGTACAGCCTGCAGAACTGTGAGTCTATTAAACCTCTTTTCTTATAAATTACTCAGTCTCAGGTATTCCTTTATAGCAATGCAAGAAGAGGCTAACACACCCGGTCTACTACATTCTTATTTGCACTATTTAAGCCAAAGAGTTCTAGGCAATATGAACTTACTCTAATTTGAATCATAAAAACAAACAGTCATAGTTTCTGCAATCAATTCCTAGATTTGAGCCAGTTTACAGATTCCAAATGCCTTGAAAGAAGGGGAGGTTTGAGCTCCTTGAAGAAGTACCCCATTACACTGCCATAAGTTTATACTGTTAATCTTTCTGTCAGCCTTCCCCAAAGGACCTATGGCCTTTTGCCAGGGTGACTGTGCATTAGGGAAAATAAAATAATCAGACTTGGGTCGGGCGCGGTGGCTCATGCCTATAATCCCAGCACTTTGGGAGGCCGAGGTGGGTGGATTACGAGGTCAGGAGATCGAGATCATCTGACTAACATGGTGAAACCCCATCCCTACTAAAAATACAAAAAATTAGCCGGGCATGGTGGCAGACGCCTGTAGTCCCAGCTACTTGGGAGGCTGAGGCGGGAGAATGGCGTGAACCCGGGAGGCGGAGCTTGCAGTGAGCCAAGATGGTGCCACTGCACTCCAGCCTGGGTGACACAGCGAGACTCCATCTCAATAATAATAATAATAATAATCAGACTTTTAGGTGATTATTGGACACTGACTTACTGGATTACTGACACTAATCTTAGGAGACCCAAACCATCACTGTAGTCTATCAGTCAGAATATAAACTTTATTTATTTATTTATTTAGAGACATAGTCTTACTCTGATTGCCCAGGCTGGAGTGCAGTGGTGTGATTTCAGCTCACTGCCGCCTCGATGTCCCCTGGCAGAGGTAATTTTCCTACTTCAGCCTCCCGAGTAGCTGGGACTACAGGCTCATGCCACCACACTCAGCTAATTTTTTTGTATTTTTAGTAGAGACCAGGTTTCACCATGTTGCCCAAGCTGGTCTTGAACTCCTGGGCTCGAGAAATTAACCCCCTTTACCCTCCCAAAGTGCTGGGATTACAGGCATGAGCCAACATGCCTGGCCTAGAGTCAGAACTTATGAAACTCAGGTAATTAGTGAAGTTTTAGCTCAAGTCATAGTGGGTCCAATGGGTCTCCAAACCCATTCAGAGGTCATTTCCCTGGTTTCAGAGTAAATAACTAGAATAGACATATTCAGCAACTGGCAGGATCCCCATGCTTGTTCTCTGACTTGTGGAGTGAGGGTCATTATAATAGGAAAGACCAAGTGTAAGCCACTAGAACAGTCTCTACCCAGGAAAATAGTAAACTAAAAGCAATACTGCATTCATGGAGGGATTCTAGAGAATGGTGCCACTATCAAGGATTGGAGGATGCCCGGGTGGTGATTCCCTCCACATCCTCATTCGACTTGCCTATTTGGCATGTACAGAAGACAGATGGGTATTGGAGAATGACAGTGAATTATAAGCTTAATCAGGTGGTGACTTGAATTTCAGCTGGTCTTTCAGATAAGGCTTCATTGCTTCAGCAAATTAACACATGCCCTATTACTGGTATGCAGCTACTGGTCTGACAAATGCCTTTTTCTCAATACCTATTAATAAATATCATCAGAATTGATTTGCCTTCAGTTGGCAAAGCCAGCAATACACCTTAACTGCCTTACCTTGGGGTATATCAACCCTTCAGACTTATATGTTATATTACAGTCTGCAGGGACTTGATCATCTTTCCTTTCCATAAGACCGCTGGATCATTACATTGATGAATGATGATTACACCTAGTGAGCAAAAAGTAGCAATTATACTAGACTTATTGGTAAGACATTTGTGTGTCACATGGTAGGAAATAAATCTAACAAAAATTTAAGGACCTTCCAACACTCCTTCATGATTAAAAAAACATTCAGCAAACTAGAAATAGAGGGAAACTTCCTCAAGTTGATAAAGCATATATACAAAAAAATCTACAATATATTACCCAATGGTGAGAAACTACAAGCTTTTCCACTAAGATCAGGTACAAGGCAAGAATGTCTCCTCTCACCACTCCTTTTCAACATTGCACTGGAAGTCCTAACTAATGTAACATGATTTTTTAAAGAAATAAAATGCATAAAGACTGAGAAGGAATAAATAAATCTATCCTTGTTCACAGATAACCATGATTGCCTATGTAGAAAATCCAAAACAATCAACAAAAATACCCTGGAATTAATCAGCCATTATAGCAAGTTTGCAGTATACAAGGTCAGCATATAAAAGTCAATTGCTTTTCTATGTACCAGCAATGGATAAGTAAAATTTGAACTTTAAAACACAATATTATCTACATTAGCATCTCCAAAAATTAAATACTTAGTTATCAGTTTTGTTTTAAATGTGCAATATCTATATGAAGGAAACTATAAAATTCTGGTGAAATAAATCAAAGAAGAACTAAATAAATAGATATTTCATGTGTATTGATAGAAAGACTCAATATTGTGAAGATGTCAGCTCTTCCCAGCTTGACCTATAGATTAAATGTAATACAAATCAAAATCCCAGCAAGTTATGAATATCAACAAATTAATTGTAAAGTTTATATGGAGAGGCAAAAGACCCAGAATAACCAACAAAATATTGAAGGAGAAGAAAAAGACAGAGGACTAATACTACCTGACTTCAATACTTACTATAAAGCTATCGTAGTCAAGATAATGTGGCATAGTGAAGGAATAGACAGATAAATGGAATAGAATACAAAGACCAGAAATAAACCCACATTAATATAGTCAACTGATTTTTTTACAAAGGTGCAAAGGCAATAAACTGGAAAAAAGATGATTTTTTTCAACAATGGTGCTGGAATGAATGGACATCCATGTGAAAAATATAAAAATCTAAACACAAAAATTAACTCAAAACAGTTCATAAACCTGAATTTAAAGCATGAAACTATAAAACTCCTAGAAAATAACATAGGAGAAAATCTAGATAACCTTGGGTTTGGCAATTAGTTTTTAGATATGACAGCAAAGTCATAATCCATGAAAACAAATTAATAGGCTGGACTTCATCAAAATTAAAAACTCAAAAGACCCTTTAGGAGAATTAAAACACAAGCCACAGACTTGGAGAAAATATTTGCAAAAGATGTATCTGATAAAAGACTATTACCCAAAATATGCAAAGAATTCATCAAAATCAGTAATAACAAAATGAAGAACCTGATTTTAAAATGGGCAAAAGACCTAAACAGATACCTCACCAAAGAAGATACACAGATGGTAAATAAGCATATGAAAAGATATTCCACATCATATGTCATTAAAGAATTGCTAACTAAAATAATGAGGTACAATTACACATACATCAGAATGGACAAAGTCCAAAACAGTGACATCACCAAATACTGGTAAAGATGTGGAGCAACAGGAACTCTCATTCACTTCTGTTAAGAATGCAAAATAGTATAACCACTTTGGAAGTCAGTTTGACAGTTTCTTACCAAACTAAACATACTCTTTTCATATATATGATCCAGAGATCCTGCTTCTGTAGAAATTAACAAACTGATTGTAAAATGTATGCAAAAATTCAAAGGACTGAGAACAACCAAAAAAAAAAAAAAAAAAAAAACTGAACAAGAAGAACAAAGTTGGAGGACTTAAACAAAATTTACTATAAATCTACAGTAATCAAGACAGTATACTATTTGTGTATAGACAGACATACTGATCAAACAGACAGAATAGAGTCCAGAAATAAATCCTCATACTTATAGTCAATTGATTTTGACAAAGGTGACAAAGCAATTCAATGAGGGAAAAGACAGTCTTTTCAATAAATGGTGCTGTTACAGTTATATATTCATATGCAAAAAAAATAAAAAATAAAAAAAATTGACCCTCATCTAATACAATACATAACTCAAAATGGGTCATAGGTTAAAATGTAAGTCCTAAGTCTATAAAACTTCTAGAAAAAAAAAAAAAACAGAGAGTTTTTGTGATCTTGGGTTAAGCAAACATTTGTTAGATATGACACAAAGCAAGATCCATAAAAGAAAAAAATATTACACTGGAATTTATCAAAATTAAGTGTTTACTTTTCAAACGACATCACTAAGCAAATTAAAAGAGAAGCTGCCATCTAGAAGAAAATATTTGCAAATCGCATTTCTGATAAAAGACTTGTATGCAGAACTCTTACAACTTGATAATATAAGACAAACATGAAGAATGAAATTAGACTCCTATCTCTCCTATATACAAAAATAAAGTCAAAAGGGATTAAAGATTTAAGTCTGAGACCTGAAACTATGAAACTACTAGAAGAAAACATTGGGGAAATGCTTCAGGTTATTGGGCAGATTATTTTGTGTAAGACCTCAAAAGCACAGGCAACAAAAGCAAAAATAGACAAATGGGATTACATCAAGCTAAAAAGCTTTTTGCACAGCAAAAGAAACAATCAACAGAGTGTAAAGACAACCCATGAATAGGACAAAATACTTGCAAACTATCCATCTGATAAAGGGTGAATAACTAGAATACATAAGGAATTCAATGCAATTGTTTTTTAAAAATCTAATTTTGAGACATTTCTCAAAAGACAGCATACAAGTGGCAAACAGGTAAATGAAAAAAAATGCTCACCATCACTAATTATCAGAGAAATGCAAATCAAAACTACAATGAGATACCATCTCATCCCAGTTAAAATGGCTTTTATCAAAAAGACGCTGGTGAGGATGTAGAGAAAGGGGAACCCTCATAGACTGTTGGTGGGAATGTAAATTAGTGCAGCTACTACGGAAAACAGTATGGAGGTGCCTCAAAAAACTAAAAATAGAACTACCATGTGATCCAGAAATCCCACTACTCAGTACATATCCAAAAGAAAGGAAATCAATGTGTCAAAGAGATATCTGCACCCCCGTGTTTACTGCAGCACTATTCAAAACAGCCAAGATACGGACTCAACCTAAGTGCCCATCAATAGGTCTATGGATCAAATGTGGTGTATATACACAATGGAATATTATTTGGCCATTAAAAAAGAATGAAATCCTGTCATTTGCAGCAACATGGATGGAATTGGAGATCATTATGTTAAGTGAAATAAGCCATGCATAGAAAGGCAAACATCACATATTCTCACTCATATGTGGTAGCTAAAAAGGTGGCTCTCACAAAGACAAAGAGTAGACTGGTGGTTACCAGAGTCTAGGAAGGATAGAGGGGAGGGAGGAATGAAGAGAGCTTGGTTAATGGGTGCAAATACAGAGTTAGATAGAAGAAACAAGACTTAATGTTCAATAGAACAGTGGAGTGAATATAGTTAGCAATAATCTATTGTACATTTCAAAACAGCTGGAAGAGAATAAATTGAATGTTCCTAGCCGTCAAGAAAAGATAAATGGTAATGGTAAGGGATATCCCAATTACCCTGATTTGATCTTTACACAGTATATGTAATATCTGAGATATTCAAATATCCCATATACCCCCAAAATAGATACATCTATTTATCAATTTAAAAAGACAGCTCTGGTCAGGCACAGTGGCTCACGCCTGTAATCTCAGCATTTTAGGAGGCCGAGGTGGGTGGATCACCTGAGGTCAGGAGTTTAAGACCAACCTGGCCAATATGGTGGAACCTTGTCTCTACTAAAAATACAAAAATTAGCCGGGCGTGGTGGCAGGCGCCTGTAGTGCCAGCTACTTAGGAGGCTGAAACATAAGAATTGCTTTAACCTGGGAGGTGGAGATTGCAGTGAGCCGAAATTGCCCCGCCACTACACTCCAGCCTGGGCAACAGAGCAAGACTCTGTCTCAAAAAAAGAAAAAAAAAAAAAAAAAAAAGACAACTCAATTTTTAAAATGGGCAATAATGTAAATAGATATTTTATCAAAAAAGGAAACACACATGACTAATAAGCACACAAAAGGATTCCCAACATTAGTAGTCATTAGGGAAATGCAAATTAATACCACATCCACTAGAATGACTATAATAGAAAAGACTGACCTTACTAAGTCAGAGATTGTTGGTGGGAAAATAAAATGGTACAGCAACATTGGGAAACATTTTTGCAATTTCTCAACATGTTAAACATACACTTACTACATGACCCAGCAATTTCGCTTCTAGGTGTCCAGTCATGAGAAATGAAAACCTATGTTCACAGAAAAACTCATATGCACATGTTCATAGCAGCAGGATTCACAATAACCCAAAACTAGAAACAATTTAAATGTCCATCAATGAATGAATGAATAAGCATATTGTTGCTTATCCATAATGGAAAACTACTAAGCAATGGGAAGGAACAAACTACTAATATGTGCAACAGCATGGGTAAAACTCAAAATATTATTAAGTGAAAGATGCCAGACGCAAAATATAATATATTACTTGACTCCAGTTACACGAAACTTCTAGAAAAGGCAAAACCATGAAGACAGGAAACAGATCAGTGGTTGCCTGAGGCTGAGGGTGGGCAGCAGGACTGACTGCAAACAGACACAGAGAAACCTTTCGGAGGTGATAGAAGGGGTCTAAAACTGGATTGCAGTTGTGGTAGCAAATCTGGAAATTTACTAAAAATCAACTATGTGGTTACAATGGATGAGTTTTACAGAATATATATATATATGTATATATATATATGGCCATTACTTTTAAAGACAAAACTGCAATTACTTTTGCAACAACCTAATAAATTAAACCCCAATACAATTATTTTTTAAAACAGAGCTAATTCTTGCATACTTGAGTTTGTAGACTTAAATTCATACTGATTTCATGAGATTTAATTTTCCCTAGGCATAAATCATCCTTGCTAATATGAAAATCAATTTGGACAAAAGCTTTCCACTTGCCTTCCTCAACTTGTAGTTTATTTTGAAAGCACAGAAGTTTCTGTTGCATGCCTCTCCTTTAAAACCTTTGCTGTCTTCTGATTATCTCACCTGGGGAGGGCTCAGTCATTGAGTCAGAATAAAAGAATACACAGTCATCATGAGGTGGTGCAGGTACTATTCCATCTTCTATGTACCATCTTCCAAATCTATAGCAATGATTACTTGGAGCCAAGATCACTGAATTTTAAAGACAGAGAAATTCATCACAAGACTTCTAATTTCTAATTAACTCTTACTTTTATTAATTCAGAGATGAAATTAAATTTATTGCAAAGCTACTGTCTGGAGCCTGTTCTGTGACCCTTCCAGATCCAGAGCCACCCAATGACTGAGTTCGAGAATCTCAAAATCCTAGGTAAAACTAACTGGCGCATTTGGCCACACTGAACATCTTTCTTTCTTCATACTTGGAAAGTTCTATGGGTGGTTTAAAAGATATTTTAAAATTTTCACAAAACATATAACCCAAATCAAATCATGCTTATGATCTCTTTCTAAATCTATAAATTTCAACTTATTTGAATCACTGGTGAAATTATCACTCCAAATAGTACAACTGGATGAAATCTGAACCAAACTATACCTACCAGTTTGTGCAACGAAATTCGGAGCAAAACACACGCACAATTCTGGCAAGTGTTCGTTGCCCACATCTACTAGCAGCAGATCCATGACTCTATTTACAAATGGTGGGTTATACATGAAATGTAACTTTTATATCAAGATAATTATCTCTCTAAAGGAAATAATGACAGTTACATCTTTCAAACTTGCTTTCCTTTTCTTTTCGTTTGAGGCCACTCAGTTCTTCCCAGCTACTGTTGGCACTGATTCCCTACAAAGGAGAGTATCTGACACGGGGCTTTTATTGAGAAACTATTTTGGTTAAAGCCTCTCTGAGATGCTGAATGGCAGAAAAATTGTCTCCCAGAAGAAACTTACCAGATCTAGCAGAGTAAAAGTCATCGAATGACAGAATCTCAGAGTTGAAGACCACCCACCTAACCCAGGAATCATCTCTACGACATCTCTCGCATTCATCTATATAATTCTAGGAAACCATGACTCTCTGAGTCCAGAATTCTATAGGTTAGTCACTTTTTCTATTGTGTTTAGCCATTTGAATACTTCAGAGAGTAGGGAATCAATTCTGGCTTTTTAAAGCTAGATGGCTAAACTTCTGAATCTGGGGAAAAGTATGCCAAAAATTTTTTTAAAATGTCACTAATTCAAGCGCTGAGAGAAAACAGCCCATTCCCTCTCCCGAGGATCATCCCATTGACCATTCAGCAGTCATTTCATTTTGTGGCCTTCACATAATGTGCACGCAGGCCACTTCCCACCTACAGGAGGACTGATGAGCATGCAGCAATCTGCAGTGTCTGTTCCTGGTTCACAGTTTTTATTTTCATAAGACCATAATAGGCGCTTCCTCCACCCAATGTGGTATATTTAAATTGTGAATCATTATACAGGAAGTAAAAGGAATTCCCAAAGCTCGAGACATATATCCTTTGGGGATTTTTTAATTAAATGAGGTTTCATGTATCAAAAAATAACACATACAAATTGTGTAATAAAAACAATTCATAAGGCTCTCAAAGAAGGACTTAGAGTGATTATCTATTGTAAGTATCATCGTGCCAAACAGTTATTACTCACAGGGCTGAGGGTGGCTTGCATTCTTTCTAAAAATAGATCTTTCCATGAAAACACATAATATGTTGTTGCTGCTGTTCGAGGTAAAAACTACAAAAGAGGATATTTTTATCCTCTAGGCAGTTAACTTTCATTCCAAATAGAACCAACCAAATCATTTACAAAAGGAAAAAAAAGGAACCCAGACATCTGGAAATTCGCTGTGTTTCAGTTCCTGCAGTTTACATTTCTGAAATGCCTTTCCTTATTATGTAAAACTATATTCTCTAACCAGTAATGTCCAATAATGAATGTCCCTAGTTTGTAGGCGGTGACAGTAAATTCAAGCTTCAAAAACAAAAGAAAAACAAAAAGAGAGAGACAGAGATCATTCAAAGAATAAACAGTCTACTCTAACACATCTTTTTCTGTCATTTCTCTCCCAGGCTCCACATTGAAAGGCAGTGCAGTGTTGCAAAAGAGTCTGATCTGTAATTAGAAAGGGCTAACTGCAAAGATCTGTGTGAGAACACTGGCTCCATCCCTTACTACCGATGTGACCTTGAGCAAGATTCTTAGCGGTTCCATTTGCTCATCTGTAAAGTGTGGATGATGGTATCTCTCTCGTGGCATAGTAGGACTAAATGAGATACATGAGTAAAGTGTTTAGCACCCTGCCCAGCACACGGCAGTTAGCAAGCAGGATCCTTGCTCTTAGACTTGCACAGGATTTTGAGGAAGGAATGGCTGAAAACTGAGGGAAAAAAGAAAAGAAAGAAGTGAATGACGTAAACAACTGAAGGAGGCAGTTCTGTCTGGTGGCCTACCCAGATATTGGAACACTTTGTCAGGATTGATGCATTTGATACCACATCTTTGCATCTTGGTGGCCCCAAAATCACACACCAATTATTTTTCCACCTAACATATTTGTAAGGTAGCGATTTGTAAGCTCCCATTTTTTAGAGGTCAAGCTGAAATACTAAATGTTGAAGGCCCCAAAGGCAAAGCCAGGCAGGAAAGCCACTGCTTACTGTCGTCGTTCTACTGCTCGATCCATCAGCACCAACAGTAGGTCTAATTGTTATTTTCTCTTTTTTTTTTTTTTTTGAGATGGAGCCTCACTCTGTCTCCCAGGCTAGAGTGCAGTGGCATGATCTCGGCTCACTGCAACCTCTGCCTCCTGGGTTCAAGTGATTCTCCTGTCTCAGCCTCCCAAGTAGCTGGGATTACAGGCATGCACCACCATGCCTGGCTAATTTTTTGTATTTTTAGTAGAGATTGGGTTTCACCATTTTGGCCAGACTGGTCTCGAACTCCTGACCTCAGGTAATCTGCCTGCCTCGGCCTCCCAGAGTGCTGGGATTACAGGCATGAGCCACCGCGCCCAGTCCATTTTCTTTTCTTTTCTTTTTTTTTTTTTTTAATCTCTGATACATAAATTTAGGTGAAAATTTAAAATATTCATGATAATACTCTAAATAGGTTTTTAAAAAGTCCATATCACAAGAACTAGCAGGTGACATGCACAAATGAAAACACAATTTTATTTTGGGATAAAAATTATGCATCATATTTGTGCTGGATTTTAATAATTTAAAATTTTTAGAATAAAAGTCCTACTCCCCATGTGTAGATCTTAGCAGTCAATATTATTCTTTTCTATCTCCTTTTCTAAGTAGTAACATCTCAAATTGCTGAATGACAGGCAAAGACTTTAGCAGACCTACCTACCTACAAGGTTCCCTCCCATCCAGTCCCATGAGTCCCATGAGAGACAATTTCCTAGTGACTGTGGCCCATTCCTAGCACAATTACTTATCATGAATGAAAAGAAAGCCAAGAAGAAAGCCAGCAGGCCATTGAGAACAAATTGCAAAGTACATGGTTTTTAAACCTTAAAGACAGGTTATTGGGATCAATAATCCGAAAGTTTGAGAACCACCACCCTGAATGCTTGACATATCTTAGAAGCATTGCAGAACTGAATTAGTAGAAAGTCCAGAACTGGAGGGGGTTTCTCACAGAACTTCCTGAAGGATGCTTTTATCAACCTAAAACCCAAGAGATGGCACTTTCTCCTTAATCCCAATCCCATAAAAAGCAGCCTGGGAGCCCTTATGCAGCCGTTATCTTTCCCGAAACACACAGAAGAGAAGGGGAGAGAAGAAGAAAGGGAAAACGAATGAGAGCAGTGGAGGTGAAGGGGAAGGGTCGGAAGGGACTTCTGCCATCCTGAGTCTAAAAAGCTGAATGAAGGAAAGACACGTACGTTTCAGGCAAGGAGGGTTGTGTGCCTGCAATTCCACACCAGCCTGATGCCTCTCAGGCAATGTACTATAGGGTGTCCATGGCTGGGATAGTCCATTCCTTCCCTTTGAGAGAGGCAACAACCTTCCCGTTTCCAGGCAACACTCACAATCTCATACTCACTAGGAGTGTAACTGAGAAATTCCCAACATTGCATTCCTATTCCTGGGGGAAACACTCAGTGCCTTTGTGATCAGTTTTCAGATGGCAAATAGGATATTTTTCTTTCTTAAATTGGCATGGTTTTAGGCCCAGCATAGTCAGATAATAAAGACTTGGCTTTTAGCCAATTTTATTTGACAAGAAACTTGAGAACTTCCAAAAGCGTAATTATGGGCATTGATTCACAGTGTCTTTAAAAACTGTACACCAAAACACACGTGCACATCTAGCGTGCAAATGCCTCGTAAGCGTCATGTTTTTCTACCCGTCTTGTTCTGCTGCCCTGCTTCCTGTCATCGTGAACAGGATGTGACCCAACAGGATGTAGTGCTCTCTTGTTTTCTGTTTTCCAGCTCTAAATAACTGATGTCTGGGTTGGATGACTTGATCATTGACCTCTAGTGACCATGGATAACCAGAGGAAAATCCACACTCCCGTCATCTGAGACTCAAAGCCTGGAAGATGGCTGGACTTTCTATTCTTTCTCTAGGTTGCTGGTAGTCTTCTCTTTCTAAGTAGGTAAGCTTGGGTGAATAGCAGGTAGAAGCCGAACAGCTGATCCATCATCTGACTGGATCCATAACTGTTCTCCTGCGTCTCTGCAGAGCTGTGCTGCTCTAGTGGGGAGCACTTGACACTGCAGGAGAAGATGACAGGGACCATGGGCTGACTCACAGCCCACCCACCACCCCACTACTCTCCAGTCCCCCTGCTGGGCACTTCGCTTGACTATCTGAGATCTCGGGCACTTGCCTAGTTGGATGCATGTAGAGGGTCTGATCCTGACCATCGCAGCTGGCTTCTTCTAAAGGACTGTCGTTTATTAAGTCCCAGCAAGGGCCTGGCCCTGTGCTGGGACTTCACAGATCCAACAGTGTATTATTACTCCATTTTATAGATGAAACAGAAAGGTTAGATAACTTACTCAAGGTTAAAGCTTTTTCTACTCTGGCACTCTTCTAAAGGAGCAGTAACAGAGAAACCTGGAGACTTGGGAATTACCAGTATGACCAATAGCACACCAAGGACAAATGCTGTGGAAAGACCAGAATGGCCCCCTTTGACTCAACCCCAGCTCCTCTTAGTCACCTGCCATGCATCAATTTGTCCAGCCCTTTGGGAAGTCATTTAAATCTCTCACCTCTGCCAGTTATCCAGATAACATCTGCTATAGACTCACTACTCCGCTGTCTTTATGTCCCCACTGCAGTCCTGTGTACCAGAGGCTGGTTCTCTAAGAACCACCTGTGAGTGTCCGTTCTATCCTGCGGTCCTCTCCATGCACAACAGAGAAACAAAAAAACAGGAAGAGGGCTGGGCACAGTGGCTCATGCCTATAATCCTAGCACTACGTGAGGCTGAGGCAGGAGAACCACTTGAGGCCAGGGTCTTTACAGAAACAAAAAAAAAATAGCTAGGTGTGGTGGCATGCACCTGTAGTCCCAGGCTGAGGCAGGAGGATCACTGAACCCCAGGAGTTTGAGGCTGCAGTGAGCTATAATTATGCCACTTTACGCCAGCCTGGGCAACAGAGCAAGATTCTGTATGAAAAGAAAAGAAAGAAAATAGGAAGAAGGAGGGAGGGCTGTCCCAGACGGGCATTCTCAAGCTTTCAGAGCTGAAATCCCAGTGGTCAGGGCTCAGGCCAACAGACCACTGCCTCACCCCCATCTGCATTACTGCAGGCTGGTTTGGGCCACCAAATGGTACGTTTCCGGTATCCACAATGTAAAGAAACCTCTGTCTTATTGCAAAGCATATTATTGTCCATTGGGCCATAAACAGAGGAAGGAAGATGGATTTGGGAAGAGGTAGGAGGGAGCTAAGAACTCTATTGGCAAGACACATTGAATTTGGGGTTTCAGAGGACCATCTAGGTAGAATTTCCAGTAGGCAACTGGAACTCTCTATCTGATGGAACTCTGAAATACTAAATAGCACCTTGGTTCTCCCACGGTATAATTATATTCATGAGAATCGAAACTGTCTCCCATAATGTGAATCTCTTCACTATAATTTACCACTGAATAAGACCCAAATATGCACTGGATTTTAAAAACTGTGATTTGTGCAGCTAACAGTTCATAAGTCAAAATTAGAATCCTTCCCTAACTCCATACTTAACCCTGAATTAACCTTCAGATGACTATGATGTTTTTAAAATATGTGGTGTTTAAAGGGCAAAAACAAGAGTCTATTTGAACAGTTAAAAGAATTTTAGTAATCTGTGGCATGTGTTCTCAGCCTTAGCCACAAATTTTGATACCTGAGCCAAATAATCTAGAGATTATTTGGTCCAGAAATTAATTAAAGGATTCCTTTTAAAAATGCTAATATGCACTGAAGGTTGAGAAACAATGAACTCTAGTTTACTCTCTCCAAAAATACAATTTTCCAAAATACTCAGCCTCTCTCGTGATTAAAGAATAAGATAATAACTTGCCATTATCTCATATTGTCAAATAGGCAAATACGAAAAAGAATCCTACTATCCAAGCATTAACATAGTGTTTTTTCAAACCATGAGTTACTACCCATTCATGGATCATGAAGTTAACCCCACCATATCTGGTATTTTAAAAAAAAAGTTTTTGAAAATAAAAGGAAGAGGGGAAAAGGGAGAAAGTTTATTGCGACTAGTCAGGAAAATAGTAAAATTTATTTCAATTATACTTGTGTGTGTGTGTATGTGTGTGTGTAAATGGGTCACTAGACAAAACGTATGTCTTCCAGTGAGTCAAAAGATTTGAAAAACACTCTAGAATGTTGAGAAAAGCACACTCTCCTTGGCTGCTAGTGGGAATGTAATTGGCACAATTTTTCTTGCGGGCCCTTTGGCAACAGCCTTGAAAAGCTTCACTTTGACCTGGGTGTTTACTCTTCTGAGAATTTATTCTTTTGAAATAACCTTTCAAATGCACATTTGCATGTAAAGATGTACATTTCATTGCTGTCTTTAACAGTGAAAACATCAAAATATCCAACCATATGAATTACAGTTAAATATATTATCCATGAAACAAAATACAATGCAGCCATTAAGAATAATGAAATTGATTGATATCTATTGATTTGGAATGATGTTCAAATGCATCAAAAGAAAAAGCAGGTTACTGTACAAAACATTAGGCACAGCATAATCTCATTTTGGGAAATATGTACTGTATTTATAATAAATCGAAGCCATGGGAAAGAGAAGTTAGGCGTACAGGCAAAGCATGACCTCCTGGGTCCCCACATCCTGGCTCTGCAACTTCCCAGTTACACCAGCTTGGTCAAAAAACTGAACTTCACAAGATTATCCTTGTACCTACCTCAGAAGATTGTTGTGAGAATGAACTGAGTTAATACAGGAAACACTCTCCGAGCAGTGTCAAGTATTTGGTAAGCACAAAAGAAATATTAGTTCTATCTATACCAGAGAGAGAATGAGAGATTTCATATCAGAAAATCTTAACAGTGGCCATTCTTCGGGTGCTCGGATTACGAGCAAATTTCATTTCCTTCTTTATACATTTCGTATATTTAAATTTTATAATCAGAAAAAGACAAGATAGCATAAAAATTAAAAGTATATAATTTTCTCTTAGGGTTCTAAAGTGTCTCTATTTTGATAATTTTAGGTTAAAAAAACAATACTTAGACAGAATGACAGTAACAACACGTTTTATTTGGATTGCGCTTACTTCTTTCAAGAAATTCGGTTTGAGGGACTTTTGCCCAATCAGGCAATGAACTCTGCTCTGAAATTTCGTTTCTCTGATTTTGGAATTCTTTCTGTAACTTCAGAGACTGGTACAAAGATTTTGCTTTCCAATCTCCTTCTGTAAAAGGTTTTCTGCTTTCTCTCACTCTATCAGTCTAGAATCCACTAGCAAAAATCTGTATTAAATTGTCCCATTATACAGGCCTGAAAGCGACTCTCTGTCTCAGTATCATACCTTAGATTATTGTATTTCTCATGAAATGATGATGACATCATGTCCAAAGAACACTTCAAACTGAGTTGTCCTTTGTGTTTATCCATGAGTTAAAAACAGGGACCTTAAATGGCATTGTGTGTGGGTGGGGAGACTCATTATTAAAGAAAATGGGGAATTACAGAAATGCACGGAAAAAAGGATTTAGAAATCATCTATTGTTTCTCAAAGTACATTATTAACACACTAACTTATTTCCTTTCAGTCTTTTTCTTTGTAGCGTTATCTTAGATTGCTTCAGACAATTTATAGACACAATTAAGTAAATCACTTTTTTTCACTTGGTATTATACGAAAAGCACGCACCATGCTATCATACAATTTTCAAAAACATTTTAATAACTGTGTAAAGTGTTCTTGAGTGAATAATTTAATTATTTCTCTTTTAAGGAACATTCTGATTATTTTAGCTATTATAAACAGAACTATATATAAATTTTGTACAAATTTTGTTTGAAAACTTTAATCTTTTTATGTATGTAAGATTTTTTTTAACATGTGTAGAATCCAAAAAATGGAATTACTCTATCAAAAGTCATGAGCTTTTTAAGTCTTAGGATAGTTGTTACTGTATTACAACTGATGTGTTATCAAACTGCTCTTTATTACAACTGACCCTGTTATCTAATTCCATTGGAATTGGCATCATAAATTGGTATAATTCTTTAAGAAAGCACCGGTAATATGGTTTAATTTATGTGCAGCCAAGTTCCAAAAAGGATTTGAAGCAGTTTACAAAAGCAAACACAGTTAAATAATTTGGTTAAGTGGAAAAATCAAGGTAAAAGGGAAAAATAAGAAAAGAAACAGCTAGCATTTATTGAATACTTATTGCATATTAGCACTGTGTTAAATTCATCCTACATAATTTCATTTAATTCCTGCAGCAAAGAGGTAAATATTACTTTGCCCATTTTATAGATAAGGATATGGAGAACTAGGCCAGATGTGGTGGCTCATGCCAGTAATCCCAGCACTTTGGGAGGCCAAGGCAGGCAGATCACCTGAGGTCAGGAGTTCAAGACCAGCCTGGCCAACATGGTGAAACCCCGTCTCTACTAAAAGTACAAAAATTAGCTGGGCGTGGTGGCGGGTGTCTGTAATCCAGCTACTTGGGAAACTGAGGCAGGAGAATCGCTTGAATCAGGGAGGCAGAGGTTGCAGTGAGCCAAGATCACGCCACTGTACTCCAGCCTAGGTGATACAGCGAGACTCTCTCAAAAAAAAAAAAAAAAGAAAAAGAAAATGGAGGCCTAGAAAGTTAGTAACTTGCTAAAATTCACAAAACCAGTAAGAGACAAATCAGATACTCAAAGTCTGGAATTTGAGCTCTCAGCCATTGGACTATACTTCATATGGCGACATACAGAAGTACATTCATTAGGGCTAAGCCAAAATAAGAGTCCACTTTCCAGTGGTCTATGCAGTGCGAGAGGAAAATGTAAAGATTTGTGGTATTCATATGTTAAACACAAATCAATTTCTTCTGGGTGTGAGCTTGCTATTTCATTGCACTCTCTCCAACATTTGGATCATTTTATTTTTAATATGTATATGGTACTTAAGACATTTAAGTCAGTGAATATCACTGTTGTTTTCATTTTAATAGCAGTTGTACATTTTTCATATGCTAATTTATGCATGTCTTCCTTTGTAAATTGGCCAACATTTTTGCCCATTTTGCTGTTGTTTTCCCCTAAAATTTTTTTTAGGGGAAAAATTTGCCCATTTTGCTGTTGTTTTCCCCTAAAATTTTTTATGGTCCTAACTTAGAATAAAGATACAAGGTTTTTAGAAACTATTTGCAGTAGATACAACAATCCCTAGTTTTGAATTCCTGTCATTTTACATTCATTTATGTCTGTATTCAAGTGTTTTCCAATATGATTTTCTATGACTTGAAAACTTGGTCCTTCATCTTCTAGAAACTTGACAAATAGTAAAATTTACATCTGTGAAGTTTTTCTATGATACAATGTCTGTTTAATTCTCATTCATCAGGAATGTATTTCAAGCCATGATGTGAATTGAGAACCTATACACTTTCTTTTTATTATTACTGCTTATTATTTTATTCATTTATTTATGCGTAGCTTTGTTCCAACAAGAATTAATTTATTCATTATTATTTATGTAGTCTTTCTCTCTGTAACACGTAGTGAATTCTTGCACAGTGTATGTAATATGCAGTATGTTTGGGCCACTGAGTGTGCTCCACAGAAGTCATCCTTCCGTCACTGTAACCCTATCACGTGTGCTGAAAACACAAGTACTCCCATAATGACCCAGTCTCCTTTTGAATTTGATAAATTGCCTGAATATACACTTAGGTACATTTTAAGAATACTTTGCCAAGCCTTCTACCCCACGAAATAATCCCAGTGGATTTAGTTTGAAATAGCATTAAGTGTAAAAATTAACTTTGAAACAAGTCCCATCTTCACAATGTTTTCCTTTCTTGACATGATGGGCCTTCTGTTTATTCCAGCCTTCTTTTGCATTGCTCATTAAAATTTGTGCCTTTATTTCTATCTGTTACATTTGTTTCCCATTCTGCTCCCACTTTAGTTTCACTTTGTATCTTCCCATTTCCTTACAGAATGAACAGCCACACATAATGCAATAGGACTTTTATTTAGGGTAGATGAGAAATCCTAGATCAGTTTTCATTTTACTAAACAATTAGTTAACAGAAGCATTGCCTAAGAGACCCGTGCCCTACCTAGAAGGGCAGAGTTCTCCAAGTCATTTGTTTTATCTGGTTAATAACCACTTGAGAGCCCTGTGCTCTCTTTCAAGTTACTTGGCTCCATCTTCTGGTTTGAATTTTGAGTACTTGGAGTAAGGGCATTTGAAAGTTGCCAGAGCAGGGCTGAGACTGGGGTGAGGTGAGTTGGGCATCTAGGGTCCAGAGGTAAGGAAGCGTCTGCTCTCAGGTCCCCTGATGCCTTGTCCATCTTACCTGGTCCCAGCCTGCCCCAGGGAACCGGCTGCTGTGAGCCAGCTAGCATCTGGCAAGCGGTTGGGAGAGGGAGCCACCGTTTCCCCCAGAGCTCTGCCCTGGGGCTGCACAATGGGAGTTGCTGTCACCATCCACTTGGCCCAGCCTGGCTAATGGGCCCCACTCTTGCTTCCTAGGTCATTTTTGTGTGTTGGTAGCAAGAGGCATCTACAGGCTAGAACAGATTGACAGCCTGACACCATCTAAATGCTCTTACGGAATCCATGAAGCCAAACCATTTCCATTTGAGAAGCGCTTTGTCTGAACTGTGTTATTGGTCCATGGGTCATGACCTCCCTCTGGCCTATGCCACCCTAACTGCCCTTAACTGTCCAGAACAACCACCACCCCTGCCCTTGAAGCCTGCTCTGAAAGGCTTCAAGCACAAGAGCTTGTTTTTTAAAAATCCAAGAAGAGCTGAATATGAGCAGATGAAAGCAGCTATAATAAAATGCATTATTATAAAACCTATATGGGAGGGGGGTTTAGATAGATGTGATGGTTGATTCTACAGTCTTTCCATACTGTTCAAATGCAGAGAGTAAAATATTTTTGGTTTCATGCTATTTACACTTAGTAGTGTTCCAATATCTTTGATTTGTGAGAATTAAAAACATTGTTTAGTTTTATTTTTTTGAAATGACTACTCAGTAAATCTTCCAAAGATGTAGAGGAGGGTTGGGTAAGAGAAATTTATTTAACTGTCTTAGTTAACAAAATGAGGGATATTCTCATTAGTTAGAAATGGCTCTAAAAACAGAGAATCTAAGATAAAATTTAGAATGAGAGATAAAAGGAAAAAGAAAAGAAAAGCAAGGTTGAGGAGCAAATAAGAGGGAAGAGAACATCGGAAAGCAGAAATGTGGCAGGAGCAGTGAGAGGCCCACACACAGTGAGACCCTGGGACAGATTTGAGGCAGCAGGCAGGGCTGGGACATTCGGTGTGGGGCAAACGGGCCTGCCCACCACCACCCCACATAAACTGCTCACAATAACCCTCAAAATTAGCACTTCGTACAATCATTTTTGTTACTAATAATGACTGTATGCCCTTGAGAAAGTTGAGGCACACACAGTCCCCCCACTTAAAGCAGCCATACCGATCTATTTCACTATAATGTTATTTGTCTCTGAAATCATATGTTGTAAAAGTAAATAGATGTATCAACCCATAAAAGACACGGTGGTTTACATTCTTCATGCTCCGAGTGCTGCTGTAAGCCCTGTGACAACAGCTGCACTTCTTGGCAGTGAGCATGAACTCACATCTGTCAGTGCTGTCAGCCATGGAGCCCTCTCCTGTCCCGTCCTGAGATGATATCCAGCACTCTCGGTGGTTTACCCCACCATGGCCTTGTTGCCTGTCATTTAATTTGTGTCCTAGAAAACAACTGTGCCTGGATCAGCCCTCTACACATACAAGCTTTCTGTGAAGGGAGCGCCCACGGTCATCCAGTCAAATTGGATTAGGGCCCAACCTAACCACTCCATTTTAACTTAGTTACCTCTTTACAGGCCCTGTTTCCTTTTCTGCTTTCCCTCACTCGGAACAGAAAAAGACAGCATTGTTGTGAGACAGAGTAGGGATGGGACTTGACCTCCCTCCCCCATGCCCCACCAAGGACCTTTACCGCAAGCTGATCTGTCTGTGGGGATCCCAATCAGACCCTCCAGACCTTGCATCATAAATCTGAGGTACTAGGGGTTAGGACTTCAACATGTGAATTTGGGGGGACACAATTCAGCCCATAACAAATGTGAACTTTTAAAAAATTAACCTCAGTTATCTAGAACTCTTGCTCACTAATCTAGAATCTCATTTTCGGACAGCCTCACACAATGGAGTTGGCACTTCTTCCCTGGCATCGTTGTCATGCCAGACCCGTTCATGACTGTAGTAGAAGCTCCTGCAGGTGCAACAACTTGTGAAAGATGCACAACACGGGGTGGGCAGGGAGCAGAAAGGACAGAGCCAGAGCTGCCTGTTTTGTTTTCCCACTATCCAATAAGCAAATTAATATTACCATATCTGCAGCACTAGTCTATAGGAATTCATATTCCAGGTCAGAGTTACTGCTTTTTTGTGTTCCTATAAATGATATATACAACTTATTTCAGACAGATTCTGTGCCCTGCCTTTAGAGATCTTAATCTAGTCTGGCTGGGCCTAGGATCTGCCTGTTTCAGAAACGCCCCAGGAGATTCTGCCTTGGGATCCACACTGCTAGCAGTGATAAAGCAGTGCCATCTGGGCTGTGCACCAAACAAGGGCCCAAGGCCCACAGCTCCCAAGTCAATCAGCTGAGGGACTTTGAGTCAAATCAGCTGATTCATTGAGTTGCACAAGCACATTCTCCTAATTTGCTACAAATTAAACAGTTCTGTTTCCTATTTCATCGTTAACCTAGGCTTTTAAAATTTATGTAACACTAGCTATGGGTTTTTGAACCTATAACCAAACCAGCGGTGGCTCCCGCCTATAATCCCAGCACTTTGGGAGGCCAAGGCAGGCGGATCACTTGAGGTCAGGAGTTCGAGACCAGCATGGCCAACATGGTAAAACCCTGTCTCTACCAAAAATACAAAAATTAGCTAAGCATGGTGGCATATGCCTGTAATCCCAGCTACTTGGGAGGCTGAGGCAGGAGAATCGTTTGAACCCAGGAGGCGGGGGTTGCAGTGAGCCGAGATTGTGCCACTGCACTTCAGCCTCAGTGACAGAGCAAGAGTCTGTCTCAAAAAAAAAAAATAATAATAACCAAACCAATAAGTTGGTTTGGGGCCAAGTTATAGGGTAGGAAAACAATAACAATTTTCCAAATTAGCCATTGTTATCACCATTTTAAAGATGAGGAAACAGAGGCTTACAGAGAATAAGTAATTTTCCCAAGATCACACAGTTGGCAACTGTCTGAACCTAGTTTCAAACCCTGAGTCAGCCCAACTCAAAAGGTCCAGTGATTTCCAGACAACTAAATAATGCACCATTTAAAATTCTTCAGTAAGAACTTGTAGTCAATGCTTTTAGTCTATACAGGATATCAATTTGTTCAAGGCAGTGCTAAGATGCATAACAATATTGAATGTCCTTCATTTTAAGACAATTGTAAGATTTAATGAGGACATCAATTTAATAATAGCTTTGGGAGAGCATAAAACACCACAATAAATATATACGTTCAATATAAATGCCTCACTATTTGGAAATATTAAATGCAAAAAATAAAACATAAAGATGGTTGGCTGGGTACAGTGGCTCACACCTGTAATCCCAGAGCTTTGGGAGGCCAAGGCAGGAGGATTGCTTGAGCCCAAGAGTTCAAGAACAGCCTGGGCAACATAGCAAGACCACTTCTCTACAAAAAATAAAATTAAAAAATTAGCTGACCATGGTGGTGCACACCTGTAGTCCTAGATACTCAGGAGGTTGAGGCAGGAGGTTTACTTGAGCCAGGAGTTCAAAGGTACAGTGAGCTATGATCACACCACTGCACTCTAGCCTAGGCAACAGAGCAAGTCCCTGTCTCAAAAAAATAATAATTAATTAAAATAAAGATGAGAGAAAATACCTTAGAATCAATGAAGAAAAGCACACAATTTGTCTTGTTTGACAACACAGCCGCTGGCCTGCAGTGCCATCTGCTGTAACGAAGTGGCAACTACAGTAGCCCTCAATGCCAGGGTTTTACCCGGGCAGGAGGGCTAATAACCTCTTCATTACCCAGGTGTCTCAGAGTGCCAGTGTCCAAGTCATGGATATGGAATAAAGGGAGAGATACAAATAAAAGTAAAAGATAAGAGGAAGAAAAATAAAGAAGATATAAGAGAAAAATAAAAATAAAATAGGGAGGTGGTGTCATCATCCGTGTCATTAGGAGACTACCTCTTATTACCTACCAGGTATTTTGCACATTTTATCTGCAACCTATTTTGTCGACCTGTCTTACCAGGGGCTTGCCTTTTTTATTTTTCCAGTCTTTTCAAAGAATAAGCTTTTATTTTTATTGATCATCTGTACTGTGTTTTTGTTTTCTATTTCACTCATTTCTGCTAGCGTTTCTTCCCTCTACTTACTTTGGATGATTAGTTTCTATGCATATGCCATGTGATTTTAAATCCTAGAATTTCAGAGCTGGAAGGAGATCGAGAAAAACCTGGCTCTCTCCTCTCCTTTTACAAAGAGGCCCAGAGAGAGAGGAAATTTGCCATATGTCCTACAGCTGGCGCCTCGTTTCCTCATAGATGAGTAATTGCTCCTCTTCCATTCATACTATGTTCCCCTCCTCCCTCTTCTTTCCCTCCGTCCTTTCCTTTTTTGCTTTCCCTCACTCGAAGAGAAAAAGATAGCATTGTTGTGAGATAGTGTAGGGATGGGACTGGGCCTCCCTGCCCCGTGCCCCACCAAGGACCGTTACTGCAAGCTGGTGGGGACCCCAATCAGATCATTCAGACCTTGCACCATAAATCTTGCTCAAGGCACCATACCCACTGATTAGGGGACCTTGAAGAAGCTAAAATAAGCAGCTCCCACCATGAGTCCTACTCAAGGGAGTTAACGCCATCTCCCGCATGCCCACAAGGCCAGAAGAATGGAGTAATCCTTAACCTTAGCTTCATTATGATACGAAAAATCACACCCGGGGTGAAGATTGAACATGCTAATGAGACACACGAAGAAGCATGTTATGAACCGCACAGGGGCTAAAAGTTCCCCACCTCTACATGCCTAAACATCACTTTCCCACATGGTCCCTTTAAAACTGCCTCTCTAACTCCTCCCGGGCCAGCCAGACTTCTCTCTCTCTCAAGCCTTGTTTAGGAAAACTCTTTTGGCCTCAGGTCAATTTCTACTGCATTAAAAGCCCAAGAACCCATGGTTGGTAACAGTTGGACTGATAAAACTCAGGATAAATAGGCAAACTTCCCCCTTAAAAGATCTAAATTTAAAATCATAGTGCATCAAATTTTGTACATTTGTGCTAGAGGTTAGTGGTTTTCCTGTTTTTACAACACTACACATGTACTCCAAATAGACAGGTTACCAAATGCAAACAAATTTTAGAAAACAAAATTCAACCTGCTTTTTAGAAGCTTATACTTGTATCTATTAAAAATGCTGATATTCGGCTGGGGGCGGTGGCTCACACCTGTAATCCCAGCACTTTGGGAGGCCGAGGCAGGCAGATCACGAGGTCAGGAGATTGAGACCATCCTGGCCAACGTGGTGAAACCCTGTCTCTACTAAAATACAAAAAAATTAGCCAGGCATGGTGGTGCACGCCGGTAGTCCCAGCTACTTGGGAGGCTGAGGCAGGGGAATCGCTTGAACCCGGGAGGCAGAGATTGCAGTGAGTCAAGATTGTGCCACTGCACTCCAACCTGGGGACAGAGCAAGACTCCGTCTCAAAAAAAAAAAAAATTGTTGATATTTATTTCAGATATTTGGCAAAAAACAAAAATAGATGGTATCTTGGCAATCAAAATGTAAACGTAGTCCAGGTGTGGTGGCTCACGCCTATAATCCCAGCACCTTGGGAGGCTGAGGTGGGTGGATCACAAGGTCAGGAGTTCAAGATCAGCTTGGCCAACGTGGTGATACCATCTCTACTAAAAATACAAAATTAGCCGGACATGCTGGTGGGCACCTGTAATCCCAGCTACTCAGGAGACTGAGGCAGGAGAATCGCTTGAACCCGGGAGGTGGAGGTTGCAGTGAGCCAAGATCGTGCCACTGCACTCCAGCCTGGGCAACAGAGCGAGACTCCGTCTCAAAAAAAGAAAAAAAAAATGCAAATATAGTTTTACATTTCCAGTTAAACAAATGAGCATTGCAGGTCATAAATTTTACTGAATGTTGCAGTAAACTGGCTCCGGAAAGGTTAAAAAGAGGCTGCAGTTTGACCTGTGGACCCCTGCCCTGCCTTTCATGACACTGCTCTCACTGCTCTCAGGCTTCAAAAGCCCTGGTGGCCTTGCAGTGTAGCTCTCTTCCTCTAAAAACCTGTGATAAGAAAAGAATCTGGCATTAGTCATTTATATCTTACTACGAATTTATTATTCAAATGCCCTCTCCCAGGGCTATTTGTATTTTAATTTTTTCTTCAATGTGTGTTAACAAGTTGTCCTCTCTAAGACAGCATTTTAGGTACATTAATCAGGTAGGGTAGGCATGATAGAGGAGGGCTTTTCAAGTGCCTTGACAATCATTCCACCCACTCTACCTAAGACTCTGCCTATTTCAAAACAAATTAAGTTGCCCATGTCCTCAAAAAATGTAGTCTTTAACAGCACTACCCAAAACTGCTGTTTGTTTTGTTTTGTTTTTTGTTTTGCCAGTGTTAATACTTGGTACACACATACACACACACACACACACGGGTACTTTGGTCAAATCTCTAGTATACTGATGAACACTGCAATAAATGGGACACGGAACAATATTTCTAAACCATATCTAACCACAGGATATTTTCTTCAAGTAGCGCCTCCAGGTCTAACGTTCCTCAGAACACACAAGAGAGACCAGGTCATAATCTCCCTTCCGTTCAGTCTCCAACACCATAAAAGAATAATTCTAAATGCCTTCCTGCTAGAACTCTTATTACTCATTAAAAGATATAGAAAGAAGAAAATGGTCTCTCAAGACTGGTACTCAGAGTGTCTCGGAGTGCCAGCAAGTGCTTCAGCAAGAGGCATCCCAGACACAGGCAGAAATACTTAGTGAAGGTAAGTAGGAAATTTCTTGAGATTGTTCATAGGAGGGATCTGCCCTGCACAAATGCAGAAATGTAGGAGACGATAGATGTGATTAACATACAAACACCACTAATATCCAACTAAATGGAAATGGTGAAACAAAAGAAAGACAACAAATTAGACCAACCAGTCCCCAGCAGTTCATACATCTTATCTTCAATAGAATTCAAGGACTTAGCAGTCTGACTGTTCTGTCCTTCTATACTATGGTCAGAAAGTCTATGGTTAGATTGTTTGGTTTAGTCTATAAAGAACTAACCTCAATTTTATTTTATTTTATTTTTTAAAACTTAAAAAAGAGAGAGAGAGAGAGGGTCTTGCTATGCTGCCCAGGCTGGTCTTGCATTCCTGGCCTCAAGCAATCCTCCCTCTCAGCCTCCCACAAGGCTGGTATTACAGGCATTAGCCACTGAACCCGGCCTTTTTTAAAAAACTTTTATTTTAGATTGAGGGGAAACATGTGCAGGTTTGTCACCTGGGTATATTGCATGATGCTGAGGTTTGAGGTACAAATGACCCCATTACTCAGGTAATAAACATAATAAACAAAGTTTTCTAATCCTTGCTCTCCTCATTCACTCCCCCAGTAGTCCCCAGTTTCTATTGTTTCTTTATGTCCATAAGTTCCAAATGTTTAGCCAACCTCAACTTTAAAACCACACATGAAAAAACACTGTAGAGTTAAAAAGTTCCAAATGACTCCCTACCATACACCATCATTTTTTGTAATATGCCCTAAAAAACAAACTCAATTATGTTATTTAAGGAGTGAAATAATCTAAAATAATAAGTATGTTTAAGCAGGCCGGGTGCGGTGGCTCACGCCTGTAATCCCAGCACTTTGGGAGGCCAAGGCGGGCAGATCACCTGAGGTCAGGAGTTTGAAACCAGCCTGGCCAACACAGGAAAACTCCATCTCTACTAAAAATACAAAAATCAGTTGGGCATAGTGGCGCGTGCCTGTAATCCCAGCTACTCAGGAGGCTGAGGCAGGAGAATCGCTTGAACCTGGGAGGCAGAGGTTGCAGTGAGCTGAGATCGCACCACTGCACTCCAGCCTGGCTGACAGAGTGAGACTCCATCTCAAAAAAAAAAATAAAAAATAAAAAGGATGTTTAAGCAAGGGGATAAACAAAACTCAGAGCAGCGGTTACCTCTGAGATTGAAAAGCATACCTCTGAGATTGAAACATACAGTTTTATTATGCAATGCTTGATATATGCAAAAGAATATACTAACATAAATAATGTAATGTGACATATATAATCTTCTGTAACTAAAAAAAAAATTTTAACCAAACTGAAAGTCACCTCAGGGCTAAAGGAGAGACTGTGTTCCAAGGAATACATTTAAGAAGGGAGGCTGGTGGCTATACTGTTCCCTCACCTCACCTCCCCATAAGAATTTTCCTGCTGGGGCTGGGCATGGTGGCTCACACCTGTAATCCCAGCACTTTGGGAGACCAAGGTGGGTGGATCATCTGAGGTCAGGAGTTTGAGACCAGCCTGGCCAACATAACAAACCCCATCTCTACTAAAAATACAAAAATTAGCCAGATGTGGTGGTGCACGCTGGTAAATCTCAGCTACTTAGGAGCAAAACTCCATCTCAAAAATAATAATAATAATAATAATTTTCCTGTTGGATTCTTGCTGCCCCCACCAAGCCTACCCAATAATTTTCCCGTTGGAATCTTACTGCCCCCACCAAGCCTACCCTTGCTCCCTGCTCTTCAGAGGTACAAGGGGGAACACAAGCCCCTCTCATTCTAGTCCTCTGAGTACAACCAAGACAGGGCAGCATTTTCTAAAAACTGTTCTACAAAGTGAGGGCAAATGAGAAAGATACAATCATAGAAAGGCAAACGGCTTCTTAGTGTGGCATGCTGGGCCCTAACGGCTGCCCTCCTTCTCCCCCTCATGTTCATCCTCCAGTGATACTACATGGCTGGGGGTGCCCTGCTGCTCCATGCACCTAGCCTTTTAGCCATGCTGTTTCTTCTGCTTGGGAGGCCCTTCCCACCTTTCTCTGTCTTGCCATTTCTTGTTCATCTTGCACCATTCAACTCAGGCCTCCTCTCCCAGGTAGGCTTCCTGGAACCATGGGACTGGGCGAAGAACCCGCATCAGCCTGCCTCATTATTAACCCTCAGATAAGCTTGACCTCACTGGAGTGGGCAAATATTCCTTCTTGGTGTTTGTGTCCCTTGAGTTGGCCCAAGTCCTGGCACAAAGCAAGTGCTGAGTCAATCCCTGTCAAATGAAGATAGGCTAAAATTAATCAAGGTTCCCCCAGAGACTAGATTTCTAATCCAAAGATTTCAAGGAGAAAAGAAGGACTTCTGAGGCTGAAAATTCCTCATCCTGAAATGACCAGGATCCAGATTTAAAGAGCTGGGAGTCCTTCGCACACACACCTTGCTTGGTTTCCTACCCCCCACCTCCCTCCCTATCTCTTAGTCAAATGCTCAAATGCTCCCCAATACCTCCTTATCTATCCAGTACATCTTGGGCCATTTCTGGACCAACTACAATGACCCAAGACCTCTTGCATCCTTCATCTCATCTCTGGCTTCCGGTCTGAGGGATGAACCCCATGGCTGACAGGAAAGGCAAGATGGGGAAGAATCTGGTCCTTATGAGGCAGTGATCCTGCCCCCACTGGAGCCTCTGATAACTGACTCTTGTAAGGTGAGCCCCTTCTTAGTCTGGGAAGAGAAACTGCTCTATCAGAGTCTAACATCATGGTATTTTATCCAGAGGGCATCAGGCCCAAAGCATGCTGGGAACTCAGCCACAGGAGCTGATGAGGGGAAGGAAGCCTGGGAAAAGTGGGATGAAGGGTGGGAAGTCTGGCCTTTCTTAGGTGCTGGCTCCAAAGTAGTGTCAATAAGATACACAGGCTGAAGCTTAGGTGAAGCTTCAGTCTGCATCTGGGAAAACTGCCCCAAAGAGGTAATGGTCATACACTTGAAACCAAAGCAGGCAACCTGAGTGGCCCTCACTACATCTTTGTGTGACCAGATTGGGACAGAAGCAAGATCCCAGCATCTTCAGAGAGCATCTAGAAGTTTAAAAAAGAGGTGCCAAAGGCCTTTGGAAGAGATGCAGATTAGAATATAAGACAAACATGAAAATCATGAGAAAGTTAGGAACAGATGGGCAGGAGGGGAATGTGAGGTATGGAATGAAGAAACACACAGAGAAGAGGAAAAACTGTTAAGGCCAAAGTGCTACAGAAGCTCCAGGGGCCTGCATGGGGTTGGAGTGAAGAGACTGAGGGTGGGAAACTGTGCGAGCTTGGCACCTTAGCTGGGCCAATAGATCTGGAGATACAATGATCCTAAGGCTAAGCAATGATGTTGCCTCAGTGAGGAATAGAGAGGGTCAGGCATGAGTGCCCAAGTTGTGGGGGGCAGAGGGGAGTAAAAAAAGGCAGAAACAAAAGAAACAAGGTAGGTATGTTCAAGAGCAGGTGCATCCAAAATAAGTGTTAAGCATGTCTACTTCCCAAGTGGAGGCTCAGGAGGTGGCATGCATTGTCGTCATCTGTGGGAGTTCAGTCAGGGTGGTGGGAAAAATTGTAGAGGAAAACTTACAAAGAGAGTTATAGAAAATAAATACAAACCTTCTTGGAAGGCTGGGGGGGTTACTGGGGGGCTTCAGTAACAGATTTGGCTGAAGGCAGCCTAATCCTCTTTACCTTCAGTTGATAGCAAAAAAGCAAATAACAAGGGAATACGGGGAGTTTATCTAAATAGCTTGTTTACTCATGTGGTCCTAAGACCAAATTTTGATCAACCTCGGTTGCATAATTGCTCTCTGCTTGGGGGCTCGGCAATGTTAATTACCCTCTAGTGGTGTTTACTCAAGACCTTTGTCATTTAATCTGTACTAAATAAATGTGAATTTTGCCAGCTTGTGGGGCAATGCTCCAGACTCACAACAGAACCTCTCAGCTGGACTGACAGGCAAAATATCTGTGTTAGTGTATGTCTCTCATCCGTCCGTCGCTGGGTCAGGGTCTGCAGGTCGGTTCCTACAGTCATCGTGTGTGTGGGTGTGTAAACTTTGAAAAATAACAAAAGTAGAGAAAATAGTTTAATGAATCCCCAGCAATTTAATGAAGTTTAATGAACTTCAGCAATTATCAGTGGATAGTCAATCTTGTTTCCCCATACCTCCAACCATTCTCCTTTGCCCTGGATTTTTTAAAAAGCAAATCCCAGAGAGCACATCATTCTTGGTACATAAATCTCAAAGATAAAGACTCCCTTTTTTTAGAATTAGCCCCAGTGCCATCATCAGACCCCCAAATTCTTTAATATAAATTAGTTAATATCATCAAATATCCAATCAGTGCTTACATTTCCCACAGTGTCCTCTAAATGATCTTTCATTTCTTCACTTGGTTTAATCTGGATCTAAACAATGTCCACACATTGTAATTAGTTAAAATATTTGTTTCTTTTAATCTATAGGTTTTTCACATCCTCTTTTCTTTCTTGTTATCTTTTTGCTGTTGTGGTGGAGGTTGCTGTCAAAGCATAATGTCAATATCATCTTTCCCATTCTTGATTTTGCCAGTGGCATCCCTGGGATGTCATTTGACTTGTTCCTCTATTTCCTATATTTGTTGTTAAGTTGGTAGTCAGATTCCACTGGATTTTTCTGGCATGAAAATTTCACAGGCAGCAATATGTTCTTCCCTGGGAGGAGGCTGATGGCTGCCTGCCCCTCTTTTACGATGTTTGGAAAACTGTGATATCTTAATTCTTTTATTCCTTCTGCTTCTATAAGCCACAATATGTCTATTAAGAGAAACCTCCCTCATCAATTATTTGATTACCCTTAAGTTCATATAAGAGAGGCAGAATATGTGTTTCTTTCCCTTTAAGTTTTTGAAATGAGTTGGTCCCTAGAATTTTCTAGAGGCAATCATTAAGAATTTATTTTCATTTAGTATTATTGAGAACTTTTGAACATAGACATAGTCAATGAATTTCAAGGATGGGATATTTATAAGGGTTTTAGGGTCTGGCATAAGATGGGTTTTTCAAGGCAGGGATGCTGATTCAATTGGCCAGTTTGTTATATAATAAGTTGAGAAGTGGTGGGCACAATGAAGGGTAGGGAGTTGAAGTGATTTTTGAAGGGCACAGTTGTGTGGTAACCCAGTTGAGTGATCTACATGTTATCCTGATGACAGCTATTATCCAGTTGTCAGCCTATTGCTCTAATAGATTTTTAGGGAATTCCTAAAACTGGATCTTTTTAAAGCAAATAATAAATTTATTTGAAATGACATCTTAGTTCACAAGTGTAATAATAGTACTTTCTTCCTTTTGTTTTTCTCCAGTACAATCTTTATTTGGTTTTGGTATCAGGTTGATGCTGGCCTCATAAAATGACCTGAGCAACTTTTGCTCTATTTCTATTTCTGGAGCAACTTGTGTATTATAGAAATTAACTGTTTCTTAAAAGTCCCTTAAAAGCCTCTAGATCTGAGTTGGGGTTGGGGGAGTTTAGGAGAGATATTTAACTGCCATTTCAATTTACTAAACACTTAGTGGTTTATTCAAATTCTCTATTTCTTCTTATATCAATTGCTGCATTTTATATTTTTAGGAGCATATCCATTTTATCTAGGTTTACATATATTAGGGTTCATAACACTTTTTAAATGTTTTAATATCTTTTGTTATTTCCTTCATTATTCTGTCTTATTTTGAGTCTTTTCTCTTTTTTCCTGATCAGTCTTGCCAAAGTTTGGTCTTCTTAATCTTTTCCATGGGACTGACTTCTGTTTTGTTCATCTTCTCTACTTTTCTCTGTGTCACTGATTTCTGCCCATATTGCCTTTCTTCTTGTTTCACTGTGTATGCCGTTGCTTCTTGTGTTGAATGCTTAGCTACTTTATTTTTAACCTTTTGTTTCCTGATAGATATAACCATACATTTCCATCTAACTGGCACTTTAGCTGTGTCCCAATTTGACATGTAGAATTTTTATTAACCTTCAATTTTAAATATTTCTTAGTTTCCTTTATGACTCAAGGATGTTGTCTAGTAAGATGTTATTTAGTTTCCAAATGAAGTTTGGGGTATTTTTTTGGTTTCTGTTTGTTTGTGGGTTTTTGTTTGTTTTTTGCTATTCTGCTGATATGGTTTGGGTCTGTGTCTCCACCCAAATTTCATGTCAAATTATAATCCCCAGTATTGAAAGCTGGGCTTGGTGGGAGGTGATTGGATCATAAGGGCTGAGTTCTCATGAATGGGTTAGCACCATCCCCTCAGTGCTGTTCTCATAATAGTGAGTTATTGTGGGATCAGGTTGTTTAAAACTGCGTTGCACCTCCCCCATGTCTCTCTCCTGCTCCAATCATGTGAGACATGCCTGCTTCCTCTTTGCCTTCCACCATGATTGTAAGTTTCCTGAGGCCTCCCCAGAAGCAGAAGCCACTAAACTTCCTGTATAGTGTGCAGAACCATGAGCCAATTAAAACTCTTTTCTTTATAAATTACCCAGTCTCGGGTATTTCTTTATAGTAATGCAAGAATGAACTAATACATCTGCTGTATTATTTGTTATACATGAAAAATTGCCACATATATAGTGACTTAAAACAACACACATTTATTATCTTATAGTTTCTGTTGGTAAGGAGTCTGGGCACAATCTAACTGGGTTCTCTTTCTTTTTTAACGTCATGTAATCATGGGAAGGACTTTCCATCACATTTACCATATTTTTTGGTGTATTAGGGGTCTCCAGAGAAGCAGAACCAATAGGATGGATGGATGGATGATAGATAGATAGATAGATAGATAGATAGATAGATAGATAGACAGACAGATATAGATAGACAGACAGACAGACAGACAAATAGATATTATAAAGAGATTTATTAAAGTGAATTGACTCTCATGGGATTATGGAGGCTGGCAAGTCCAAAATCTCCAAAACCAGTGTTCCAATTTAAGTCCAAAGGCTGGAAGCTGTTGCAGAACCAGGAAATGTCAATGTTCCAGTTCAAGTCCAAAGACCAGTAGGATGCTGTAGACAGACAGCCAATATCTCAGTTCCAAGGCCATCAGGCAGAAGAATCCTCTTACAAGGGGGATGGAGTCAGCCCTTTGTTCTATTCAGGCCTTCAACTGATTGGATGAGGCACACACATTGGGGAGGGAAAGCTGCTTTACTCAGTCCACCAATTTAAATGCTAATCTCATCCAGAAACACACTCACAGAAATACCCAGAATAATGTTTGACCAAATATCTGGATACCCTATGACTCACCTATTCAAAATGATACATAAAATTAACCATCGTAATTGGTTGGAAGGTACAGATCCCATCCATAGCCAAAGAAGGGAACTACATAAGGGTGTAAACACCAGGAGGTGGAAATCATAGGGGCCTTAAAATCTGTCCACCACACATATCGTTATTCATTACTTCTAATTTTACTGCACTGTGAAATTTATTGAGCCTTCCTTTAAGATCTAATACATGATTTGTTTTTACTTTACTGTTTCACATGAACCTGAAAAGAGAAAGAACATGTATTCACTGTTTGATGGAAATGTATATGAGTTGTAAATATCCAATGGCTCAAGTTTATTAAATTGTCCAGACCTTGCATGTTTGTTTTCTGTGTGTACGTGTGTTGGGAGAGGAGAGAGAAAGTATCTACTATCTACTTGATCTATTGGCTACTGAGAGGAGCTAGTTAGAAATCTCCAACTACAATGCTGATTTATCTGTTTCTGCCTAAACTTCTGTTAGCTGCTGCTTAATAAATATTAAAGCTGTATTGTTGGGCACATTTATGACCTCCCTTATGAACTTCCTGTCTTAACTTTTATTTTGTCAGGTTTTAAAATTACTACATGAGCTTTCTTTGGTTCATGTTTGCGCTGTATCCTTTTCAAGCCTTTTAACCTTTTAGTGTCTATTTGTTTTAAACAAGTTTCTTGTAGAAAACATATTGCTGAATCCCTTGTTTTCATTCAATTTGAAAGACTGTTTTTTTAATTGGTTAGTTTAAGCCACTTACATTTATTGTAATTGCTGCTCTATTTAGAATGCAGCATGGAATAGCTCTAAGTACGGTTCTAAGTATGGGTTCTAGATCCAGACCACCTGGGTTCAGGCCTTGGTTCTGCCACTTTCTAGCAAGTTAATTAATCTCAGTTTTGTCATCTATAAAATGAGAATGCTGAAAGTAATAGTACTTTCCTCATAAGATTATTATGAGGATCAAATAAGAAACACCCAGAAAAGTATCTGGAATATATTAGGTGCTCTGAAAGTAAAAGTTATTATTAGTAATTTTATTTCTGCTATCAAATTTCATATATTCTAATTATTGCACTTTCTTTTAATTCCTTTTTCCTCTGCTCTCTTGCCTTTCATTCGATAATATTTTCTTCCACTGCTTTAAAATTTATATGTTTTATTCTTTTTTAATGGTAGTTACCCTTAAGACCTACATTCACAAATATTTATCCTTATTGATTTATTAAAGTTAACAGTTTTTTTCATCTTCCTCCCATATGGTAGTAATCTAACCCAGTACTACTCTAAGTACTCTAAGTAGTACTGGGTTACTTATCCATTCCAGGATGAGATTTGAGCCTGAATGTAAATCAACACACAGCTTCCTTCATTGAGAACGTTTTGCTATGAAAGTGTCAGCTGAATCAAAGAGTTTGCTTATAACATAGCTGATATGCATTCTGGTACAAGCTCCTTATCTCTTTGAGAACCATTAATTTTTTGTGAACCACCCTTTGAATGGCATTATTTTAGATCCACTATCCTGTCATTTTGGCCTCTCATTCCTGAGCCCCACACCCCTCAAAATGTTGATTTTGTCTATAATTTTAGGTTTGAGAAATTATACATATATTGTTCTTTGTTTCTAGACTTTTGAAAAGAGTTTTTATAAGTCAGGTTTAATGAAATATAGTTTGCATACAATAAAATTCACCTTTTCTAGTGTACAGTTCTACAGATTTTGACAAATAGATACCATTGGGTCATCAGTACCATTCTCAAGATAATGGAATATTTCTATCACTTCAAAAAGTTTCTTCAGATTCCCTTCACCCCCAGCACCTGACAACCATTGATCTATTTTCTGCCTTTTCCAGAATGTCACATAAATGGAATCATAGAGTAGCTTATTATATCTGGCTTTTTTTCACTTAACATGCATTTGAGATCATCCATGTTTTTGTATATGTCAGAAGTTTGTTCCTTCTTAATGCTTAGTTGTATTTCATTGTATGGATGCATCACAGTTATGCATAGTCACCCACCGGTTTCTGGACACTTGGGTGGTTCCTGGCCTTTTTTCTAACACAACAATAAATTCAGCCTAAATATTTGGCCACTCTCATGCTATATCTATTGTATCATCTCCTTAATTTGTTTCTCTTCTTGTTTGATTACTTCCTCCAAGAATGTCATTCAAATGAATCTTCCATAAGAATATTTGTATATACATTCTCACATTCTAATGACAATATGGCTTAATAGAAAGTTCAAAGTTATGCTTTTAAATACTTACACATAGAAATATTTCGCTTGAGATAAACCTTTTCAATCTGAAGGTTTTTTCTACCTTGAAATTTATCTCCATTATATCTTCAAATATTTCCTCCTCTCCGTTTTTATATTTCTTCCTTTCTATTCTAGTTTTACCTCGGTATAAGCTAGAAAATTTACAAATAAGCTAACTTGTTTTTTAAAACTTTTTCTACTGCCTCTGGAGGGTTGCTGAAAGTGCTGTTCCAATTACTAATTTAGTACTAACAGCACTAAAGTGCTGTTCCATCTAAAAGATTGCACATTACTTTTAGACTATTGCACATTACTAATACGTAGCATCAATATTCATTCTAATTATTATTTTTATGCATAATATCTCTGTTTTAGTGTCCGGAGCTGCACGCCCCGGCCATAGCGAATAATAACTGACGATTAAAAACGCCTGAGCTCTATTCATTTCCACCTTCTACCTCCTCCCTAGATTTACCTTTTTCCCTGTATTAATATCTCATAAAAGATGGCGCTCTTCCTGCTTCTTCTTCACCCATTTTTCCCGCGACCGCGAAAATTACTACCTGACAGCGCAGGTGCAACATGACGTTCGACCAGAGAAACCAATACCTACTTGGTCACGCCCTCTGCAATGAGATCATCTCCGCCTCTGGCCCAACCCCTTTCCCTCCAAGTGTATATAAGGCACTGCATTGCCGCCATTAAAAGAGACTTGATCAGAGCACTGTCTTGTCTCCATTTCTCGTATCTCTTGTTCCCCAAATTCCCACCCCCTCCTCCAGGGCCTGCTTCGACTATCCCGCGGGCCGGGATATTTTAGTTTCATATTTTTTCCTGATTCATATTGCTAATATCATAACTCATTTTAAATAAATTTATCATGCTTATTTAAAAATCTTGGTCCATCTGCTCTACTGATCAGTTTCAGATGTTATTCAACTGTGGTCTTTTAACAGTAGTTGCACTCCTCCAGTGTCGAATTCTTTGTCCTGTGAATTCATGTTCCCCTGGGGTTTCACCAACTCTGTCTGATAAACAAGGAAGGCCCAGTGAGTTTGGAGTGGGAGAGTGGTGTGAGCCCAGAAGGAAATCGCTGGCACCAGAGAACCACTGTTTGTCACTCCCAGTTTCTGCCACTTTCCCAGATCTTTCCTCCAGTCAGGTTTCTACCCTTAGGGAGAAGCAGCACCTAAAGGAAGCAATTAACCTAGCAACCCTGAGGGTGGCAGGGGGAAGGGTAGAGGCTCGATTGGGAGGAGGTGGGGGGAGGTCGGTCTGCAGTTTTTTTGTTTTTCTTTTTTTAAATTCCTCACCCCAACAGTGCTTTTGTGCTGGTCTGATATTACCTGGAAAACTACCCCACCAGTCGCTTCGGTTGGACACTACCATTTCAATTGTGAAGTCAGGCAATGATTGTCCTAAGGCAAGGTGGGAGAGAAGTCTGAGTAAACCACCTCAAGAGCGCCGGTCTCCCGGAGTGTCTGGATTCGACTCCTGCCTACACAGCTTAGTGTGTCTCCTCGAACAAGTTGCATCACCGCTGGCCGTGCCTCAGTTTCCCTCCTCCGTAGATTAGGAATAACAATAGCAGTGAGAACAGAATCCAGCACACAGTAAATGCTGCTTACCTGTTTGCTATGTAGAATACACTGTTGCTCGGCCCTCAGGAAGGGTCTGCTGAGACTTTCTACTTCCTGCTCAGAGCAGAGGCCGACCACCCGCCCAAGGTCGTGGCGGCGCAGGCTCAGCTTCAGTCGTCAAAGTGCACATCCTGGGAGCAGCTGCCGCGAGGTGGTTGAAGCAACAGGGCAGAGAAGCGTCTCAGCCTTTTCCTCCCACCAGAGCAGGACCCCAGCTGACAGCGGGTGAGCTGGGCAGAAACCCATGCCGGGAAGAGGCGGACCCAGTGGACCACGGCGCCCGCAGTCGCCGGACCAGGCGCAGAGGCGAACGGGAGGCGGCGCTGCGCCCTGCCCGCCCCTCCCCGGCCCGGCCCCGGCCTCAGCCCCAGCCCCGGCTCGCGGGCGCTGAGTCTCCGCGTACCGGAGGCGGCGGAGGCTCCCAGTCACCGGCCCCCGCCTGCCAGCGCACGATGCACTGCCTGGGCGCCGAGTACCTGGTAAGCGCCCGCAGGGTCGGCCCTCGGGGGAGGAGCCCCGGGGAAGGGTCGGGTCCCCCTCCTGCACTCACCTGCCCCGCCGGACGCTTCCGCCTTTCCCGCGCCTCGGGGATCCCGCCCCCGCTTAGTACCTTGGGGCCACCTGGCGGGGAGGACCCTGGACCCTGCTCCAGTGCTGGGGCGGAGGTGGGGGAGACGCGGGCCGCGGGGCGCAAACTTGGGGCCGCCCTCAGGTGCACCTCCAGGTAAGCACTTGTCGGCAGGGGGCTGAACATCCGCTCCGCACAGGGCAGGTGTTTCAAAGGCTGCGTGAAAGAGCTTCAGGTGGCCACGTAAATAATAATAATAATAATTTTTTAAATTTAGAAAAAGATTGGTTACTTTGACCACTCTTCGAGTAGATTTGGGTTCGGTTTCCAGGTTGAGTCCACTTGTTTATCTTCTTTTTCTCAACTCTCCCTTTTTCTGGAAGGTTTCTGCAGAAAGAGCCCCTAGGCAAAGGGAGTGGCGACCCCAGATTTATAGGAAATGCACAGATACGGCATGGTTATTCCTGTTCTTTCTCTTTTGGACTGGTTTGGTAAGTGTGGGTGCTTGGGAGGAAAGAGGCCAGAGTGTGTGTGGCGCGTCTGGAAATAACTCTGTCCCAAATGTAAATCGTAGTTGGTGCTGCAGTGAGAGACTTCTGCCATTAACCCACAATAAACAGCAGTTAGTACTCGGGAGAATTCTTGTCCTAGACTCGCTAGAAAGGCCGTCTTTTTGCTACAGGCCATTTTCTAAGGGGTGACTCCATTAGGAAATGGGAATTAACAGTTTACAACGTGATTGCTATTTAGTAAGGCCAATGTGTCTCCTCTTACTATCCGAACTTTAGAAAGAGAAGTTCTTTTACCACCTGCCACACCCCCAAATCAAATATTCTTCAAGCTTTTGGTGCACCTTTAACAACATAAAAGCCAGGGTAAGCCTAGCAATAAATTGCATTTCCTTTAGCTGAACATCACACACGCACAAGATACGTTGTGTTTAGCAGCCAATACTTGTTAACCATAGCTAGCAAGGAATGATTTTTCCTACTGTAGTTTCCAGGTGTGTATGATTGCTGGTAAACCCAATCAGGCTGTGCAGTTATAATCCTGAGTCTGTTGGAAGCTGAATCTTGCTGCTTTTGTACTTATTTTAGAGTTGTAGGTAACAGCAGAAAACGTCTCACCTGACGTTTACAAAGGCCACTTTCACGAAATCATCCATGCCAGGCTAAGGCATGCTATTTGCTGCATGGTAAATGATTAATTTATAGAGCAGGGTAATAACTACCAGATAGTAACTACCTTTGTTGAAAAGAATTCCATCTGAATAGGCCCTAAAATGTCATGTTGGTTCTTCTTTCCAAGTAAGAAAGGCATTTGTTCACCTGTGATCCGTTTCACATAGACAGGTTTGGTTACAGGCACAGTGGAAGGTTAGGTCTGAAACACATAATCAGACTTTTTGCTGCTTATGTTGGAACTCTCCTCTAGGAGCTGGGAGAGACAGTGCACCTACAATACCTTCTGCTTAACTTCACAGATGGTTGGTGTTTTTATCTGAGACTGCTGTTGTATCAATGCAGGCAGCGACTGGCCTGCCTTGTGCCTGGCAGCTTTGACCTCAAGCTGTTATTGTGATTTAATGATCTGCCTTAGCCCCTCCACAGCTTCAACCTAGGACCTCACTACCAAACTCTCAGCCCAGCAGCTGAGATTCCTGGAGAAAGGCTTTGTAGATGACCTATCACAGCCTGAAGAATTGTGAACCAGCTGAGGTGGCACGGAGCTGGAAACTGCGTTAAAGTTACATTTCATTTGCAAAATAAGTCTGAAGTTTTTAATATGTCCAAGTTCTCATTACGGCTTTCTGTTTTAAGAGTCAGAGTCCTTTCTTAGCTCACTGGCTTTTAGTATCTTTTGCAACATTTTTTAGTTGAAGGTATTTAAAACAGAGCAAGGAGTGTTTTGTTTTGGGATTTTGTTTTGTTTTGTTTTGTTTTTTTCCTGTCTCCATTGCTCAGCTTTCAGGTCTTGTGACAGATGTCATGACTGGTGATATGCCCAACAGGATTATTATTGATGGTGCTGCCCTGAGTTAGGACTGGACAAAGGCTTGGGGGAAGGGGCCAAAATTATAAGCAGAGATGGTTCTTGCAAATGCAGCACCAGCCTGTGTTTATATTTGCATTAAACACAAGGAACAAAGTCTCAAAGTCTGGACTGTCCCTGCCTCTACTTACCCCTCCAGTATCCTCTCCCACCCTGCCTTTTCCTATTCAACCCTTAGGATTCCATTTTCCTGATTTTTCAGGCACGGTTGACAGTGACCACCTTGGTGGCCCCACTAGACCAGTGTAGACACCTCCTATATCACCTCTCATATAGAATCGCAATTGCATGTTTGAAATTAGGACAGTGAAGGTTTATAGTAGTAGTTTTTTGGAAGGCTGAGGCAGGAAGATCCCTTGAAGCCAAGGGATCCCTTGAAGTTCGACACCAGCCTGGGCCATAAAGCGAGACCCTGTCTCTACAAAACATAAAAATAAAAAATAATAATCATAAAGTTGTAGTTTTGTTAGCAGGGACTCAGGAATACTCAAAAACCGCTCCCACCTCTCCTACCCAGAAAAACTTTCCATTCTTCAACACAGGTTTCCAAAGGAAAGAATGATGGTAAATGGAAAACATCACTTTGTTATTAGATTACTGGTGAGCTGGGCAGAAGCACATGACCCCTTTCCTCCCTCTAAGTCCAGACACAGTCAAGACCTTACTACACTCCAACTCGAAAGGACGGGACAAGCATGTCAAGGTGCAGTCAGCTTGCCATGCCAGCCACATTGGCAAACAGAGTCACACCTATTCCACAGCCTTTAGGTAAAGGGTGAGTGACACACACTGCTAGCAAAGGTGACCCATTCATTCTAGAATCTGACCAGTTAGACTTAGGAGGATCTTGGAGAGTGGGGAAGGACAGGGAGCCTCCTTCCCCAGGAGGTCTGCAGCCCGTAAGTCCTGCTTGCCTTCTAGGCTGGGTTCCTGGAGGGCAAGGAGTAGGTTCTGGTCATTCCTGTGTCTCCCAGTAACGAAGTCTCAAGCACACACTGGGCACTTGAAGAATGTTTGTTACTTTGATTTCTAAATTAGTAATAAGTGCAGAATATCTAGAAGGTATTTGAATTTAGCACAATGTACCTTTGCAGCATAAGGTATCAATACTATATATTAATGAATGATGTATTATATCTGCTCTCCTGGGATGAACTTGTCAATATAGAGTATTAAATGGTATCCTATATATTGTATACAGTAGTGGGAAACTTACTAAGTTTGCATTATGGGAAGATACATATTCAATCTTGGCAGAGAGCCTGTCAGTTTAATGGCACAGTTGTTTGAACTGAAATTTCAAATATTCCACATTCACTATGAGACTGGATAGAAATGATGATAGAGTGCAAGATGTTCTCATCCAACAAAATTCCTGTGGTTCTTTATTTTGTACATCTTAAGCAGTTATTCCAAAACACTATTTGCAGATTTGTGAACAGTATTTTGATACATATCAACTGTGTTGCTTCTGCAGAATCCCCTAAAAGTAAGAAGAGAAAAAACCAAAAATTAGTGGGGGGGGGGGGAAAAAAACTCAGGGAAAGAATTAGCATAGCCCTGAAGCACTTAAATACAGCAAGAACCTCAAGGGAAGAAAAATTGAGTTGTACCAGTAAAGTTAGGCCAAAAAGAAAAATGATAAGACTCTTAAGGAAAAGGATAAAAAGCACAAAGAGGTAAGAAAATAGAGAGAAATCTGTTTCAGTGGATTAGATTCTCTCTCTACCTAAATTCACAAATAGCAGAAAAGCAGGATGCTGATAGATTGGAGTTGTTGACCCTTGCTGACAGAGTGAAGGGCTGTGATGCTGGAGAGCTTCACGTTCCACCAGGCTCCATTTTATATCAGCATCTGCAGGGGTGTGGGGTACTGTGTGCTCAGCCCTTTGGCCAGGCTCTCATATGCCCCGGTTTTATGTCCCCGGTTTTGCCAGGTGTTTATTATGGGCTACTCAGTGGTGGCTGGAGCTGCGGGGAGACTCCTCTTCGGCTATGACAGCTTTGGCAACGTGTGTGGCAAGAAGAACTCCCCCGTGGAAGGGGCCCCTCTTTCAGGGCAGGACATGACCCTAAAAAAGTAAGTATCTAAGTAAGTCCCCAGTCTGTAAGGAGCTGAACCTCAAAACTTTGTATAAATTCATCACTTAGAGCCTGGAAACTGTTCCCATTCAAAACTCTGTCAGCCTATTTCATAAAAAGGAAGGCTGTGTGTATAGTACAAGTAAGAGTACAAGTTTTAGAATCAGCAGTGCTAAGTTTAAATTCAGCCCATGCTACTTTTCAGCTGTGTGATCTTGGGCAAAATACTTAACCTCTCAAAGCCTAGTTTTCATCTCTCTAAACTAGTTATTATACCTGCCTCACAAGGTTGTTTTAAGGATCCATGAGACACTGCATGAGCTAAGGTGTAATAAACGTTAATTGCTGCTATTATTCTCCATAAGGAATTAGAATCATGTTACCAATCGTATATGTTTGAACCCTACATCATCCACACATTGTTTCTATGTGGAAACACCTGAATGCCACCTGGAACGCTGGGGACCTGTGTCCTACCCCCGCCCCAGCTATGGCACTGCGGTATGGCATTCTTCCCCGCACCCTGCTACCCCAGCTCCCACAGGGAAACAGAAAGGGGAGAGAAGAGATGGGAATCCCCTGGAGGGGAGAGAAATCCCCGACCATGACCTTCTAAGATGGAGACTGCCTTGTAAGAATTTTTAAGATTTTAGCTCTTGCGGCCGGGCGCGGTGGCTCAAGCCTGTAATCCCAGCACTTTGGGAGGCCGAGACGGGCAGATCACAAGGTCAGGAGATCGAGACCATCCTGGCTAACATGGTGAAACCCTGTCTCTACTAAAAATACAAAAAAAAACTAGCCGGGCGAGGTGGCGGGCGCCTGTAGTCCCAGCTACTCGGCAGGCTGAGGCAGAAGAATGGCGTAAACCCGGGAGGCGGAGCTTGCAGTGAGCTGAGATCCGGCCACTGCACTCCAGCCTGGGCGACAGAGCGAGACTCCGTCTCAAAAAAAAAAAAGATTTTAGCTCTTGCTTCACATGACGGAACAAAAAAATGATTTTTTATTTATTTTTACTTTTTATTTTTTTGAGACAGAGTCTGTCGCCTAGGTTGGAGTTCAGTGGTGTGATCTCGGCTCACTGCAACCTCTGCTTCCCGGGTTCAAGCGATTATCTTGCCTCAGCCTCCCAAGTAACTGGGACTACAGGCGCCCGCCACCATGCCTGGCTAATTTTTGTATTTTTAGTAGAGATGGAGTTTAGCCAGGATGGTCTCCATCCCCTGACCTTGTGATCTTCCCACCTCGGCCTCCCAAAGTGCTGGGATTACAGCCGTGAGCCAGCACACCCAGCCAAAAAAAGGATTTTTAAGACTCAATAATAAAAGTCGCTCCTAGAAGAGAAATCCTAAGGATCTAAATAAATCCTGAATATAAGTTTGGAGTCACCAAATACAAATCTCAGACTAGGCCTCTTATCCTCTTATCCTCCTGTGTGTTCCTCCTAAGGGGGCTCTTGCTATTTCTGGACATGGACTGATGAGGGGGCATTTCTCCTGCATTTGTAGAGCCACTTACAAAGAAGACAGGAGGAGGAAGGGCAACTTAGATGCCCATGTGCTCCTGTTTCACATTGTGTTCATAATGCAGTGTCAAGAAACAGTCATTCCTGGTTGAAGTGAGTATACATTCCATTATTCTCAAAAGCCAAAAGGTAGAAGCAACTCAAGTGTCCATCAATGGTTGAATGGATAATCAAAATGTGATATGTACATTACCATGAATTATTAAAAAGGAAATTCTGACACATACTACAACACGGATGAACCTTGAGGATGTCATGCCAAGTGAAATAAACCAGTCACAAAAATACAAACATTGTATGATTCCACTTATAGGAGATATGTAAAGTAGTCAGATTCCTAGAAATGGAAAGTAAAATGGCGATTGCAAAGGGCTGGAAGAAAGGAGGGTGGGAACCTTTTGTTTAATAGGTACAGATTTCAGTTTGGGAAGATGAGTTCTGCGAATGGATGGTGGTGACGATAGCCCAAAAGATTCAGATGGGGCCAGGTGCGGTGGCTCGCGCCTGTAATCCCAACACTTTGGAACGCCAAGGTGGACGGATCACAAGGTCAGGAGTTCAAGACCAACCTGGCCAATATGATGAAACCCCGTCTCTACTAGAAATACAAAAATTAGCCAGGCGAGGTGGTGGGTACCTGTAGTCCCAGCTACTCAGAGGCTGAGACAGGAGAATCACTTGAACCTGGGAGGCGGCGCTTACAGTGAGCCAAGATTGGGCCATTGCACTCCAGCCTGGGCGACAGAGCGAGACTCTGTCTCAAAAAAAAAAAAAAAAAAAAAAAAAAAAGTGATTCAGATGGTAAATTTTATGTATATTTTAACACAATTTTTAAACTTTTTCAAAAATATATATATCACACACCCAGGAAATCTGTTCCTCATCTCCTCTTGCACCCACCTTCTCCCATCCCCAACAGGAGGGAAAAAAACCTTCTGGGACCACTTCTCAAGGTCTCTCCCATAGAGGACAGCCTATGGGGTCTTCCTCTGCCATTCCTGGGGTCTCGGAGCCTGGATAAGTGGTGCACAAAGGTCTGGAAGCTGTGGCTGCTAGCGCATAACCTGCTGATGGCAACACCAGTTTCGTTCTTGTGCCTGCTCTACCCTGCCCCTGGGGAGCTGCAGGAGGGATCTCCTGAGTGTCCTGGCTCTCAACCTGTGAGAAAGGGGGAAAGACAAGCCTTTAGTTCCCAGCGTTGGCCCCTCCTTTCCACTTCTCACTTCCCTGTGTTCACTTATTCTCGGAAGCATATTTGAACACTCTTAGGTACAAATGTGTTATCCATGGAGTCCATTGAATAGTTTGTGCATTGGCCTGATCTAGTGATCAACGGACAGTTTAATCAATTGCTTCTTTTCCTCAGATTTTCTCAGATAACTCCTAGTGTTATCTCCCAGAAAACACTAAATCTGGAGAAACAAAGTTTTGTTTACATTTTTGGATCATTTCCAAGCTGCACAGCCTCACGGATGACCACCAGTAGGCATAATAAGTGTTCAATTATGCTGAAACAATTGTGAACGTGTGCCTGGGTGATCCCTGCATTTGATAGCATGTAGATATTTTTTAAGGCCCACAATTAAGCCCAGTGAAGAGGCAATGCTCTAACACATTCTTCTGTTTCATCTCTTTCCTAGACACGTGTTCTTTATGAATTCCTGCAACCAAGTCAAAGGTATGCGGCTCGACCGCACGGCCCTCTGTGTATCCAGCTGCCCTGAAGAGCAGCTTGACTCCCTGGAAGAGGTCCAGCTGTTTGCAAACACCAGTGGTAGGTACTGAGGCCTGATTCATTCTTTTCCCCATGGTGGGGTAAGCTATGGGAACTTAGATGAGATCATTTATCCTGACCCTGCTTTCTCTGGAAAGCTGAAAGGTTTACTTCCTTGTGGGTACCTCCTCTTGTGTGGAAGAGGCCGTAAGCACGTTCTCTTGAGCTTGTTCAGGTTATTTTTGTTCTGTATGGATTTATCTGAAGCCCTAGCTGTTCCATGTATGCTCCCTGCCACTGCGGGGGAATGGTTGTCCATAGAGAGAGAGAGGACACAGCCCACATTTGGGACCAAAGGCAGGGTCAGAAGGAAGTCAGAGAGCTCCATGCACATGGGCACTTCCAATCCTAGAGATGTACGGGCAGGGTGCGGGTTGAATTGCCGACAAATAGGTCTTTTCATGAGATTGTCGGGGCTAAAAGATACTTCCACTGAGCAGTGAGATATCACAAGTTGTACCAAAAGCATTTGTATAACTGAAATACCTTGTACTGGGTCCGCTGTTTAGAATTTTATCTGCCTGAAAAATGGTTTGCCAGATTTTTAGAAATTATTTGCAAAGCCAGGTTTAAACTATCAAGCTTCTACAAGAAATTGTTTTCAAATACGCTTCAGATTATTTTAGGACCAATCATATAACTTTTAGTTTTGAATTTGGGGTTTTGAAGAGAAAGTAAGGAAGAGAGGCCCTCACTAGACCTCAGATTGTATGACTATTCTTTTTGTGTTTCTGTCACCCATAGACCTTGTAGCTGATTCTTTCTCCTTTCTGATTTGGTAACATGACTGTGGTTTCCTTACTGACTCACCTGGGAAGATGGTATAATGTCTATGTGTTCTGCTTCCAGGGTCTTTCCTGTGTGTTTATAGTTTGAATTCCTCCAACTATACCCACAGTCCAAAAGCAGACTCACTGTGCCCCAGGCTACCAGTTCCTCCAAGGTAAAAGCTTCCATACTTTTTCCTTAACCCTCAACAAAAGTTACTGGGTACTTGGTGTGCATCTGTTACTCTTACAGGCATTGTGAGAAGGAGATATCAGAAGAGCCCCTGCCTGCAGGGAGCTTACAATCTATGGAAGCCAGGGATAAAAACATGGCAGGACTATTTGCAGTATGCCTGTGGACAGTGGATTAGAAATCAGGCTAAATAAGGAGAAAATTCAGCAAACAGTAAAAATATACATAGTCTTCAAAGAACACTAGTACTAGCAAGAAGTAACATATGAACTATTACTAACAGGGTAATTTTATAAATTAGTGTGTATTTTTTTCTACTCCAACTATTTATTGCAAAGTAGAAATCATTTACTTTGGCTGAGCATGGTGGCTCATGCCTGTAATCCCAGCACTTTGGGAGACGGAGGCAGGCAGATCATGAGGTCAGAAAATGGAGACCATCCTGGCCAACATGGTGAATCCCCATCTTTACTAAAAATACAAAAATTAGCTGGGCGTGGTGGCGCGTGCCTGTAGTCCCAGCTACTTGGGAGGCTGAGGCAGAAGAATCGCTTGAACTCGGGAAGTGGAGGTTGCAGTGAGCCGAGATCACGCCACTACACTCCAGCTTGGTGACAGAGCGAGACTCTGTCTCAAAGAAAAAGAAAGAAATCATTTACTTTTGGCTTTTTATCACAATCAGACTTTGTTAGTTTTTATTGCTCTAGATATCTTCATAAGAAACAGACCAGATAGACAAGGCCAAGTGAGCACCACACCTTTCTTCTCAATGAAAACAGAAAGCACAGGTCCTTGTCAAGAGTACATTTGGTGGGCTCCTTGCAAGGTCTTATTCACCCCTATAAATTAGTGTACTACCTGGCACATGGTAGGCACCTTACAAATATTTGTAGAATAAAGTTGTAATGATGGAGCAGTGGTTACGTTGCCATGGCGAATGGCACATGTTTACACCTTTGAGAAGGCTAAGGGGAAAGACACAATGAGTATTTATTGCCACCATCATGATGCTGAGATGTACTAAAGGAAAACTTGTATTGATTCTGAATTGTCATTCTTTTGAAAGATGTGAGTATGTTTACAATGTAGGAGATGAGACCTCTCTGAAAAATCCCTGAGAAATAATGATGATTTAATTAAAACAAAGCATTATTCCAATCCTCTAGGATGGTGTTTATTGAACTCTTGTTTGGGACTTACAGTAAGAAATTTATTACATCCCAACTCCTGTATGCACATACCTTCATATGTCCTTATATATATAAAACAATACTAGAAATCTCACAAAGCAACCTTTACCCTTATTACATATGATTCACACCCTTAGTTACTATTCTGTTGCCTTTTTAAAAATAATGTATTTCATAGTCTTCTGACTGGTTGCAAGTGAAGCTTGAAAAATGCTCATCTAGCAGGTGCTCACACAAACACAGAAAGACTTGAGTAGGTTTTAATCACATCGAAGGCAGAAAATAGCCATTTGGTGATATTCTTTTCTAAAATAAATGCTCCATGTTGTAAGTAATTGAAGGAGGAGAGAACTATTTGCTGAGGAGAATACCCATTTCATTTTTCTATAATTTTTTTTTTTTTTTTTTTTTTTTTTTTTTTTTTTTTTTTTTTTTTTTTTTTTTTTGAGACAGAGTCTTGCTCTTGTCTCCCAGGCTGGAGTGCAATGGTGCGATCTCAGCTCACTGCAACCTCCATCTCCCAGGTTCAAGTGATTCTCCTGCCTCAGTCTCCCAAGTAGCTGGGACTACAGGCACATGCCACCACGCCCAGCTAATTTTTGTATTTTTAGTAGAGATGGGGTTTCTCCATGTTGGCCAGGCTGGTCTTGATTTCTTGACCTCATGATATGCCTGCCTCAGCCTCTCAAAGTGCTGGGATTACAGGCATGAGCCACCACGCCTGGCCTATAATATCTTATTTTAAAATTCTGGTAATTGTAAATGTGTTTATGATACTTTACATTCTGGTAAAATATAAGTATCATAAACACATCTTAATGAAACATACTGTACCCAATTAAAAAAAAAAAACTAGAATGTTTTAGTAATAGGTGGAAGGAAAATTCTCTAGCACTTGGAGAGGAGGACTTTTTTAAGAACACAATTTGTAACTGTAGATGTAACTACAGATGTAATTGAAAGAGAATGGAATTTTTAAGGTTGTAATTTAACCGGAGTTGGATAAACTCTCCTCTTACTATAAATGGGATGGCAACCATAATTCCACAGGAAGCTTCTATCTTGATACTTATGATGATAATAACAAACACTTATTGAGCTTTTGATACTTTTCTAAATCCTTAACATAATTTGGGCCCCAGAAAACATCTACATTGTAGGTATTGTTTTCATCCGTATCTCACAACTGAGAAAACTGATGCAGAGAGGTTTGAGGTCATACACCCAGCAAATGGAAAAGCTGGCATTCAAACCCAAGTAGCGTCTTATGTTTGAGTCAAGACTTGGTTTTATTTTGACTGGTGAGTGGCCTTCCTAGACTCACATCAAGCCGGGAGAAAGAGTCCCCGTACCCTGTGTCATAATAGCACCATTTCTTCTCACTCTCAAGCCAGCCCTAGTCCTTTTCACCCTAAATGCAAGTGTTTCCAATACTAACTTTTCAAGTAAAGACAAAACCCTTGACTGAGTGGCCTTTTTTAGACAGAATGAGAGAGAGACAGAAATAGCCTCAAGGGCTCCATTCCCCTTTCCTGCACAAGCAAGTGTTTGTTTAAGGTGAAAATGATCATATTTATCATGGAATAGCAGTGCCAAGACTGAAAAGCTGGAAAACATGAGAAGGGTGGCTACAGGGCCAAAGAATATTTTCTAAATACCTCTTTTTGACTGAACTGATTGTTTCTTCCTCCTGTGTTGATCATGTGAGGTATAACATACCCTTTTAGAGTAATGGCTAAATATCAAGAAGTTTATGGACCTAGGTATGAGCTTTTAAGAGCAGTGAAAAAGCACTGCAGAAGATAACAAGCAAATAGATCTTTTTTCACTTTGGTGTTCAACATGGTAATGTATTTTTAGTCCCCCATGTATTCAAAATCTAAAAGGCATGGATATTTTCCCCCCAGTAAATTCTAGTTCTACCCTCCCACGTAGGTGCCCACGCATGTCACTGCATGGTTTGCTCAGCTGAATTCCATATACATGGTGATCTAAATATACAGGCAGCTTGCCCAATGACTTCCTGCAAGTTTGAGTGGCTTTGCTAATGGGAAGAAGAAAAGCAGAAGTGGTGAAGAAACCTCAGGCCATGGCCTAAAGATGCATCCCTGTGAGCCGGACATGGTGGCTCACATCTGTAATCCCAGCATTTTGGGAAGGCACGGCGGGCGGATCACCTGAGGTCAGGACCAGCTTGGCCAACAATGGTGAAACCCTGTCTCTACTAACAATACAAAAATTCGCTGGGCGTGGTGGTGGGCACCTGTAATCCCAACTCCTCGGGAGGTTGAGGCAAGAGAATCTCTTGAACCCAGGAGGCGGAGGTTGCAGTGAGCCGAGATTGCGCCATGGCACTCCAGCCTGGGTGACAAGAGCGAAACTCCATCTAAAAAAAAAGATGCATCCCTAGCCCAGCTAATGAAATATTCTAAATCTCGAAAGGAGTGGTAGTTGCATAGATGTATATGTTTATCAAAGTCTCTAATTTTATGTTTAAGATCAGTGCATTTCATTGTATATAAATTTTGCCTCAGTAAAAATAAGAGGAATTCCTTACGTTCTGAAGTGTATTGTTAAAAAAAAAAAAAAAAGCAAATAATAGAACAGTGTGCAGTATACTGTCTTTTGCATAAAAAGTGGAAAATATAAGTATATATAAACATATAAACATATACATATAGGTATATATTTGCTTGTATAACCATTACATCAAGCATGACTTACAGGATGTAGTCAGAAAGCAATTTAATTTTTGTCTTTCTCTGTCTCTTTAAATTTATTCAGTGGGACTAGTTTTTTCTGCCCCTGAATAAAAACACAGGCAATTTCCAAGGCTTCTCTGGTAACTTTTAGGTAATATATACTGAGTCACTTTAAGTTGTAACAGACACTTTCAATTCAATAATTAAAATGTTCAGCCCAGACCAGGCACAGTGGCTCATGCCTGCAATCCCAACATTTTGAGAGGCCAGGGCTGTAGGATTGCTTGAGGCCAGGAGTTCAAGACCAGCCTGGACAACATAATGAGACCTTGTCTCTACAAAAAATTTAAAAATTAGATTGGCATAGTAGAACATGACTGTGGTCCTAGCTGAAGCTGAGGTGGGAGGATCTCTTGAGCCCAGGAGTTTGAGGTTGTAGTGAGCTGTGACCATGCCACTGCACTCCAGCCTTGGTGACAGAGCAAGACCCTTTCTCAAAATTTTTTTTAAAAATTAAAAAATATTCAGCCTGATGTGATAAAGTTCTCACTTGATTGGAGATTCAAACTTCTGCCCCCTGCACGCTTGGCCGTGGAGCAAGTGGGAAGGCCACAGTCCAGGAAGGAGGTTGTAGTCAGCTGCTCTTCTCCTCTCTTTATTCCTCCCCTCCTCTCCCAGCTTGCTAAAACAGGTTTTGCCTAAGGGGCTGGTGCAGCAAAAGTGAAGATAAGAAAAGAGTAGCAGGAACACATTTACTTGTCTGACACTAGCACCAGCATTCTCTGGGCTTGGTAGATGTCCTGGCCAGCTCTTTCCCTCATGAGCGTGTTTTGGGTTCTTCGGGGCTCCTTCAGCTGCAATGCCTTTCATGTAGTCCAGGACATCTGTGCTCTGGCTGGTCATGTGAGAGCCTTCCTCAGAGGGCTGTCTTAGCCCCGTAGAAGTCCCGTCACTGGGACTTGTGCACATGCAGCCCACAACTTGACCCCAGGAAGCCCTCTGCACCCTTTGCCCTGACAAATGCCCTGGGGCTCTTAACTCCCCAGCTGTAGCTCTCTGCTCTGTTATTAAAGCTGCTCACCCTCCAGATTTTTTTGGGTGGCTCAGACCTTAAGCCAGGGGATTCCCTAAGCTCTGTGAGTTTTCCATGAAACCCTTCTCATCTGACTTAGGAGTAGTACCCTTCACCCTCTTCCCCTTGGGAATGGGGATGGAGTCACATGACAAGTCTAGTAAAAAAAAAAAAAATTTCAACTCTTCAAAATTACTCTTCTAATGATTCTCTGCACTTGTCATCACCTGTGCAGAGTGGATTTTACTATATGCAAATAAAAATTAAAATCAAGATGTCTGGAGATCTTAGGATAAGAGTGTAGAGGGTGACAAATTACAAAGAAGGAGCTGATGTGAGTAACTTTGGAAAACAGCTTTGTAACTAGATACTGTAAGCTAAAAACAAAAGGAACTGTACATAAACATTGTACGTCAGATAGTACACTTGTTTATCACATAGCTACTGGTTAACAATTGTTTTCATTTTTTTTTAAATTCCCTAAACAGTAGAGTATAATGGTTAGCAATTCTGAAACTACATACGAGAATCGATTATAAGACCTAGAATCAGTAATATCCCACCATACCCAATACCCAGATCATGGTTTCTAATCATTAGTCTTCAAGGGTTCTTTGGAGAAATGTCAGGCTCTGGGACCTGGATAAGGAAAACACCAGCTACGCCTGGTATCATCCTCTAGCATCAGAAAGTAAGGAAGTGCTCAAGAAAGAAAAAGAATGGGTCTTGTCAAAAGGACACAGATGCCTCGTAGTGGCCAAAACTGGAATAGATTGAATAACACAATTAAGGATTATAACCCAAAGAAAAGAATAAATGTCCATGAGGCCATACTGATATAAATAAATAATTGAATAAATAAATAAATGGGGGAAAGGGATAAATCTTTTTTTTTTTTTTTTTTGAAACAGAGTCTCGCTCTGTTTTCCAGGCTGGAGTGCAGTGGTGTGATCTCGGCTCACTGCAACCTCCACCTCCCGGGTTCAAGCGATTCTCCTGCCTCAGCCTCCTGAGTAGCTGGGATTACAGGTGCCCGCTACCATGCCCAGCTAATTTTTGTATTTTTATTAGCGATGGGATTTCACCATGTTGGCCAGGCTTGTCTCAAAATCCTGACCTCAAATGATCCACTCGCCTTGGCCTCCCAAAGTGCTAGGATTACCGGTGTGAGCCACTGCGCCCGGTGAAAGGGATAAATCTTTACTTCTTCCTCCCAGAGGTGGAATTTCCCTCCCTTTGAGAGTGGGCTAGGCTTAGTGACTCATTTCCAAGAAATAGAGGGAAAAGAGAAAAATAACAACTTTACATGGAGAAACCTGGCAGGTACCACCTTAACCAGGTGATCAAGATCAACTTCACCAGTGTAGTCATGTTCCCTGATAGGATGAGAAAGGTACTTCACCTCTGTGGCAGTCTCCCAAAAACCTTTTGACTGTAGTCTAATCATGAGAAAACATGAGAGAAATTCTACAAATTTAGGGACATTTTACAAAATACCTGACTATGAATCTTCAGAAATGTCAAGGTCACGAGAAACAAGGAAAAAGTAAGAAACTTGGCACAGTCCAGGCATAGTGGTTCACACCTGTAATCCTAACTAACACTTTGGGAGCAGAGGTGGGAGGATGGCTTGAACTCAGGAGTTCAAGACTGGTTTGGGCAACATGGCAAGACTCTGTCTCTACAAAATATATAAACTGTCATGACCAAAGAGGAGACATGACAATTAAATGCCATGTGCTATCCTGAATTGGATCCTGGAATGGAAAAAGGATGTTATGGTAAAATCCAAATAAAGGTTGTAGTTTAGTTAGTAGTTTAGTGCCAATGTTAAATCTTAATTTTCACAACTATACTGTGGTTAGGTAAGACATTCACGTTAGGGGAAGGTGAGTGAAGGATACACAGAGGAACCCTCTACTATTGTTGCAATTCTTTTGTAACTCTAAAATTATTCAGAAATTAAAAGTTTATTTTAAAAAATGCTCTTCTTATCAACTTCCAACTCTTTTATGCTCTCAGAATGGATGTGGGTTTGAGAATAATCTAACCACTTTTCTCCCACCTCTTTTTTGGCACACCCTGAATGGTGGAGTCTGGCATCTCATTTTGGAGTATAATTTTTATTATATTTGAGCTCAGCTGCAAATTCCATTTAAATTTCCTGTGATACTTACATATGCTAATAAAAGTCTCCAGAATGGTTTGCAGGACACCAAAAACAATGGGTGCCTGTGAGGAAATGTACTTCAGTAGCTCAGGGACAAGGAAAGGCAATTTCTTGCTGTTTGGTCTTTTGTACCTTTTGGAATTTAAGCCATGTGAATGTATTACCCCTTCAAAAATGTAATTTACAAAAATACCCTTTGTGTTACTTTTCTCTTGACCCAGTATCCAGTGACTCAGGAACTGTTTCTGTAATATTGAGACTTCTGGAGAAAGATTTTTCCATGTGTTCTAGGTTGTGCTTCATTAGAAATTTGGAAAGTAATTTCTTTTCTTCAGGGCAATGAAATCTTGTTAACATTTGGGTTCTCCTTTGTTTCATTCTTATACATTGCACAAAATGATTGGTGATTGGGTTTTGAGCAGCTTTTTAGATAATTTGACACTTCTTTGGTTGGGATTATTTCCACCATTTGGGGTTCATGGAAAGAAAGAAGAACAGGACCTGGCGAAGGTATCAGTGGCCTTATGAAGATTCATTAGAATGCATATTCCTCGGCTATTTTACATTTCAGGAAGGGGCTAAAAAAAGGCCAACTTTCTCATCTACCCAAGGCAGTTAACTGCAGCATCAATCATACATTTACTATTCATTTATTGAGTACCCACTGTTCATAGCAAGGCCCTCAAGTCTCATATGCCTTCCTAAACAGGACGGAATTAAGCTAATAGTGTCATTAACATGGCTTCTGTCTCATCCAGTTCACATCCCTAATAGTTCCTTACAGAAATAAAGTTCTTTTGTTGGAGTTGGTACTTTGTTTCTAAGAAGGGCTAAGACAGGAGAGTAAAAAATGTGGTTCCCGCTGGGCACAGTGGCTCATGCCTGTAATCCCAACACTTTGGGACGTCAAGGTGGGTGGATCATTTGAGCTCATGTTGCCCCCAGCCTGGGCAACAACTTGGTGAAACTCTGTCTCTACAAAAAACAAAAATTAGCTGGGTGTGGTGGCACATGCCTGTAGCAGGAAGCTGAGGTGGGAGAATAGCGTGGGCCCTGGAGGCGGAGGTTGCACTGGCCGGTGATCGAGCCACTGTACTCCAGCGCAGGTGACAGAGCCAGACCCTGTCTCAAAAAAAAAAGAAAAGAAAGAAAGAAAAAAAGTGGTTACCCATAAATAAAATGTAGTACATGTACACATACCACAGAGTAGTATTTAGCCTTAAAAAAGAAGAAATCCTGCTGTTTGCAACAATATGGATGAACCAGAGGATATTATGTCAAATGAAATAAATCAGGTACATAAGGGCAAATCTCATGCATGATCCTAGTTTTATGTGGAATCTAATAAAGTCAAATTCATGGAAACAGAGAATAGAATGCTGGTTATCAGGGATGCGGGCAGGGGAAATGAAAGATGTTGATCAAAGGATATAAGTTTCTGTTACGTAGGGTGAATAAATTCTAGATACATGAAGTAGAGCATGGTGACTATAGTTCATAATACTGTATTGTATATTTGAAATTTGATACAACAGATCTTCAGTGTTCTCAAAATACGATAACTATGGGAATTGATGGATATGTTCATTAGCTTAACTGTAGCAATCGTTGCACAAAGTTTATATATATCAAAACATCACCTTGTATACCTTAAATATATGCAATTTTTATTTTTAAAAATGTTGCTCCCCAAGTTTAGGTTTTTGGTTTCTGTGAGTCCCCATAATCAACTTCCTATTCAGAATACAACTAATGATGCAGCAGAGCACACCTGCCTGGCTTTCTAAGGTGTGCTCTGCAAATGGCATGCTGGGCCCTGCTCTATTGCTATAGTTCTTAAGCATTTTTGGTTATTGAGAATGTTAAATAAACATCTTTTAAAGATAAATATTAAATAAACATTTTTGCCATGTTTTCTATTTCTATTTTTAGCAAGTCATTTCCCTTATTTAACCGATGCATCCCTCAAACACCTGAGTGCTACTCCCTGTTTGCATCTGTTTGGATAAATGATGGTGACACCCTCCACCGAATTCTAAGTGGAATCATGTCGGGAAGAGATACAATCCTTGGCCTGTGTATCCTCACATTAGGTAATTCTCAGTTAAGTTAATTTTAGTAATTGTTTACGGAATGCCAAAGTTCCTAGCACTTTTATACGTTGTACAATGAAAATTAGCCTCTTGATTTAAATTTAAAACTTTGTATTTTTTTATAGATATTTTCGGTGTTTCAGATTTAAGGGGGATGGGGCAATAAGAATAGAGGAACAGCTGGCCCTCTGGCAGTAAGCCTCAGTGGGTGGGGTTGCCTTGATATACTGACCATGCCCTAGTGTCTGCTCCTCACTGGGGATGGGTATATAAAGCAGATTGCTAATTTGTGGATGGGACATGAAAAATACAACTGTCAGAGTGACCAGAAACCATGTCTTCTGGCCAAACATGCCTCCACCTGTAGGTGAACCAGATCAGAAGGCTGCTTGGTGAGCAGGGCAAGGACATGTGTGCATCCATGTTAAATGGAGTCAGACTGCAAGGGCCTGCTGTATCCTGCTCCTCTAAGAGACATATCTGCTTTGGGTTGTGGACAGGTCAAGGCCTTAAGCCTTCTCTGGGCATTTCTGGAAGCAGCTACCCACTCTTGACCGTTTGAGTTCCCATTTTCTATGTTTCAGTTGGCTGAAATCAAGAGCCAACTTTCTCTTTGAACAGGTTAATACACTCTGCTCCTTTAGACAGTGGTAAGAGCCTGTTGTCTCCTTGCTTTCCAGTGGCAGCCCCCCAACCTGTTGGATGAGAGAAACTCTTTGGTCAGACATTAACATATTTCTAACAGTTAACAAATTGAGTTTTCCACAGTTTCTTTACTAAAAGGTTCCTAATTCCTAAATGCTTGGGGATATTTAACTAGTCACCATTATGACTTTCAGACTTCTTATTGAGGCTGAAAATGACTTCAGTTGACTCAAACAAGATGCTTTGACTACCAGATAATGGCTTGGTTACAATATATAACAAAAAATCCTCAGGTTATTCCTGATATCTTATAGAATGACCTAATGTCCCTGCAAGGACATAGTCATGTACTTATTAGATTCATAATGGTATTAACAGCTGTCGTTTACTGTGCCAGGCATTGTACTTATTCTTCACTCATTAAAACCTCATCAGAATCCCAGTACCACTCGTAAGAGAGGAAACTGAGGCTTAGAGAGGTTTAGAACTTGGCCAGTATTGCACACCTAGGAGAAGAGGTGGCAGAACTAAGACTCAAACCCAGATCTGTGTGATCCCAAAACCCACCTTACTAAACATAACTCCGATCTAGATGCAATCCTAATTTCCTATGTCAAAAAAGGTACGTACAGCTTATTTCATGGTTAGGATCTTAAATTCTTCATTTTAAAGACATTAATCTTTCATATTTAATAAGAGTACCTTAGAACATGTAAAGTCAGAACTTTACATAAGCCCAGTAAAGTCAAAAGATTTAAGTGTGATAAGAATTTATATATATATATATATTTTAAGTTCTAGGGTACATGTGCACAATGTGCAGGTTTGTTACATATGTATACATGTGCCATGTTGGTGTGCTGCACCCATGTGATAAGAATTTTAAATGGTTCATTTGAACTTGTAGGAAAAAAAGATTTGGGCATTTGAGAATAATATTGCTATAAATTTTTTTTTCTTTTTTTTTTTTTACTGAGACAGAGTCTTGCTCTGTCGCCCAGGCTGGAGTGCAGTGGCGCCATCTTGGCTCACTGTAAGCTCCGCCTCCCAAGTTCAAGCAATTGTCGTGCCTCAGCCTCCTAAGTAGCTGGGATTACAGGTGCCTGCCACCAAGCCCGGCTAATTTTTTGTATTTTTGGTAGAGACAGGGTTTCGCCATGTTGGCCAGGCTGTTCTCAAATTCCTGACCTCAGGTGATCCACCCGCCTCAGCCTCCGAAAGTGCTGGGATTATAGGCATGAGCCACCACGCCCAGCCAAAATTTTTTTATTTTTAAGAAGAATACTAGGACTTCCAGAGACTGGCTTACCACACTTGATTGAATGGTGCGTCAGAGACTGCCCCGCATATACCTTGTTATTTTTATTTAGTGTTTAGTAGATATCCCAAGATATTTAGGGTTTGAATGAAATCCTCAGCCATCACTGTTCTATTCTGGAGGGTTTTGTCATTGCAGTGCTACCATCATCTCCCCTACCCTTTGTTGCTATTGAGGTTTATGTGTTTTGCTTAATTTTTCAGCCTTGTCTTTGGCCATGATGTTTACCTTCAGATTCATCACCACCCTTCTGGTTAACATTTTCATTTCATTGGTTATTTTGGGATTGTTGTGTAAGTATTTCTCTACTTGACTGATTTCTTTTTGATTAAATGAAAAGCCTTTCCATTAAGTATAGAACTTAAACATTGGCATTTGTAAGCTACATGAAGTCTTAAAGAGTATCTAGCCCTGTCACTTTACAAATGAGAAATCTCGGCCCCAGGGAGGACAACGGGAGTTGCTATGTCTCACAGACAGTGCAAAGTTAATGACCAATCTTTTTTCTTTTCTTTTTTTTTTTTTTTTTGTCTTTCTGTCTTTCTCTCTTTATTTCTGTCTTTCTGTCTTTCTCTTTCTTTCTCTTTCTCTCTTTCTCTCCTTCCTTCCTTCCTTCCTTTCTCTCTCTTTCTTTCTTTCTTTCTTTCTTTCTTTCTTTCTTTCTTTCTTTCTTTCTTTCTTTCTTTCTTTCTTTCTTTCTTTCTTTCCTCCCTCCCTCCCTCCCTCCCTCCCTCCCTCCCTCCCTCCCTCCCTGCCTGCCTGCCTGCCTGCCTGCCTGCCTGCCTGCCTTCTTTCCTTCCTTCCTTCCTTCCTTCCTTCCTTCCTTCCTTCCTTCCTTCCTTCCTTCCTTCCTTCCTTCCTTCCTTTTCTTGGCAGGCTCTCACTTTGTTGCCCAGGCTGGAATGCCGTGGCGTGAACGTGGCTCACTGTAGCCTCAACCTCCTGGGCTCAAGTAATCCCCCTGTCTCAGTCCCCAAGTAGCTGGGACTGCAGGCACATGCCACTACACCCAGCTAATTTTTGTATTTTTTGTAGAGATGGGGTTTTGCCATGTTGCCCAGGCTGGTCTCCAACTCCTGAGCTCAAGCGATCCGCCCACCTTGGCCTCCCAAAGTTGCTGGGATTACAGGCGTGAGTCACCACATCCAGCCAAATCCGTTGTTTTTTCTGCTATGTTATGCTGCCCCTGAGATGAACTTTCCAATAGTGTGAGCTGGTATCCATAACGTTAAAAGAGAATCCCAGTACCCATTGGGAGTATTTTAAAGGATTTCTTCTGAATGTGCGCCTCACCCATTGGCACATGGGTGCCCATAGTTGTCATGCAAAGGCTCTGACCAGCCAGAAGACACACAGGCCTGCGTGGAAGCAGAGTCCTGGAGACCCTGTACTGTGCCCATATTTCCCTCCCGATTGCTGGATCGTGGATCTCACCAGCAGTTGTTGGGAAAGAGGTCTGAGGGACAAGGGCACACAGGAGGCTCAAGGCAGCAGCCATTTACCAACTGGTGTGGCATACAGTAAGGTGTCACTTAATGATGGGGAGGGATGTGTTCTGAGAAATGCATCACTCAGCAATTTCCTCATTGTGTGAACATCATAGAGTGCACTTACACAAACCTAGATGGTAGAGCCTACTACACACCCGGGCACACAGTATAACCTATTACTCCTAGGCTACCAACCTGCACAGCGTGCTAAACTGTACAGAATACTGTTGGCAGCTGTAACAGAATGGTCAGTATTTGTGTATCTAAACACATGTAAACACGGAAAAGTACAGCATTATTAATCTCATGAACCACCATCATATATACAGTCCATTGTTGATCCAAATATCATCATGCAGTGATGACTATATTTTAATTTTTAAAAACTGACGTGATTGTCATGTTCCATTCCCCTGAGTCATCAGCTCTGCCCTCAGCAACATGGAGCCCTGTAGCCCTGCGTTGGAGGACAGGCACAATGACTTCTGAGGGAGGTTTCTTCCTGTCCACTCCAACCTTCCTATAGTTACTGTGGATATGGCATAAGGTGGTATTTCTTACCTAAATGTGGAGTACTTGCAACATCAGGGCATCTTCCAAATGAGCTTCTGACTTCCGTGATTCCCACAGGCCATGTAAATTCGCCCGGTTTTGTGGGTGAGCAGCCAACATCCAGGCTCCCACAGGAGATATCACCAGCAGAGCTTGCTTAAAACATTTAGACAGTGAGCTCTAGCCTTGTCCCTCTCACCATCCTGTCCATGGGGTTTTCCTCCTGCTCGCGTCCAGACCCAACCTGTGGGTTAGGCGCCTGTGTTCTGAGGTCACCATCCTGGGTCTCCCAAAACAAGCATCATCCCAGAACTTGTGGGTCCTCTATGGGTTGCCCTGGCTCTGCCCAGCTTCTTCAGAGGGCAGCAGTTGCCTGTTGGGTCTGAGTATTTGGGACCCAGTGCCAGAGCAGCGCCACACAGCCAGTGGGCAGTGGCTGGACTTCCCTGAATGATTCTGTGTGCTGGGGAAAGGTTATCTCATGGCGCGTGCCCTGAGCTCTGCTACTGTTCTCTTTTCTAGTTGTCTGCGGTGTCTTATGGTGGCTGTATTATGACTATACCAATGACCTCAGCATAGAATTGGACACAGAAAGGGAAAATATGAAGTGTGTGCTGGGGTTTGCTATCGTATCTACAGGCATCACGGTAAGAAATGCTCTTCCAGCAGTAGGTCAGGTAGCCAGCCAGAACTCTGAAATCCAAATCATTGAATTCTAGCCAAAAACAACTAGAATTTGTTTTTCTTTTGATTCAGAATGTGCCTTCTTTGGATTTGAGATAACTGTGTAGGAATAAATCAAAACCCTCCAAAAATAAGAAAAAAAAAGGTTTTAGTTCTTCTTCCCAAGTCATTTCTGCCACCTCCCAGAGACTGCTGTGTTATCCCTGTTGTTGCACTGTTCTCAGTCCTGAGGGGCTACAAGGTGGGCATGGTGGATGGGCGGAGGCAGGCTTACAGCGGTTCCCATTCCCTGTTTGTGAGGAGCAGTTTCCTTTTGCCAGTGTATGCTCAGCTCCCACTGCCCTCTAGCACACAGAGCCCTTTGTTTCCAAACCCACTGGCCACTGGGTTATTTTGGTGTTCAAAGAAACTGCTGCCTCCTCAGTGAACTCTCTAGTTGAAAACAGGCCAACTTAGAATATTGAGGGAGCAGGTATTAGTTATTGGCAGTGAGTGGTTGGCAACCAGATGTCATTCAGGACCCTCTCCAGGGGCCATTAGGAAGGCTACAATCACAAGGCCCTGGGGCAGGCCCTGCACTGGCTTCAGGTCACCCAGAGTTGTTCTTGCTGGTGTGTTGGTTACTGACTGTTCTGTGGAACAGCTGCAGAGCCAGGGGTTTCCACAAGCCCATTGAATCTTGCAGCAAATGCAGATTCTCACACCAACAAAATTCTCTCATAGGAAATCCTTCTGTTCCCATATTTGGTAGTTTTCACATTTTCTCCTTTCCACGGTGAGGTTTTGGGTTTGTGATCTTCACATAAAATGTGCCAAGGAGCAAGGGTATAATAAAGTAAAGCACTTGGTTGCTCTTGCCTCAGGCGGGGACCAGGCTGGACACTCAACAGAGTCTGCAAAGGAGGCTAGAGATGAAAGGGCTTCCGCATTCCCCAGGCTGGGCATGGGGGAAGAGGAGCTGGCCTGGGAGCTGGGAAGGGTCCGGTTCCTCCGTCTATCCTCCACAGGGCTCCCTTTGGGTTTACACACTGCACCATTTATGCCACCCAGCTCTCAGGGCCAGGGCAAGGTTAGGGAGAGGGGAGGCCGTGTGAGCAGAGAGGCTATTTTCACCTGTGTCCATGAGTTCTGCACAGGGGCTGCTCCAGAAGGCAGAATTGAGTCCCAGCTTACCTCCTGTTCATTTGTCATGAGTTCTTACCAATTCCTGGTAAGAACTGGATGAGCTAGTTCACTCATCCTCAGAAAAGCCCAGATGGGAGTTCCTCCTCAGCCTTTACAACTGAAGGGTCTCCTGTAGGTGTCTTGTGGGGCCTCTCCTGACACCCCTCCCTGTGTGGTCAGGAGGCTGTGCTCCCAGATCCTGGAGCAGCTTCTGCACAGTTTATCCCACTGTCATCTGACTGTCTTTCCTCCACTTGACTGTTGAGGGCAGAAATGCTCCAGCACAGCTGGAAGAGAAAGAGCATCTCAGGCCAAGGGCACAGCATACATGAGGACACATGGGCAGGGGAGTGACTTGCAGGAAGTTCCCTTGATGGAAGCCTGAGATGCAGGTGCAGGGAGGGTCATGTCAGGAAGGTCCTGATCTGCAATGATGATAGGTTTGTTCTTTCTCCAGAGGCAATGGGGCGCCGTGGATGGATTTTGAGCCGGGAAACACCGTCTTTTGTCTTTGCACTTTCCAAAGGTCTCCTTCGCTGTGGAGTGGAGGAGGGATTGAGTTGGGGGGCGGGCGGGGTCAGGGAGGTTAAATGCAGAAAGCTAATGAGGTTATTGGGGTCTAGAAGAAAGAGGCTGAGACTCAAGCTGTGGCCTCAGCAGTGAAAATAGAGAGGAAAGGATGACATGAGAGGTATTGAGGAAACTGAACCAGAGGTAATTGGGATTGTGCTGGGTACTTTGCCAGTCCTTGACAATAAGAAAGGCCCTGCTCTCTAGGAGCCTAATCTAATGGGAGATTCAGATGAGAAAACATTTATAGAATATGTTAAATAGTAAATAGGGTAAGTGTGGAATAAAGTGGGAGCACACAAGAGGGGAACCTAACTTACTCTTGGAGAGTCCAGAAAAATTAGGGCCAGTGGAGATAAAGAATACAGGGGGAAGAGGAGGTTCTAGTGTGAAGATAATGAATTTGATTCAGGATAAACTGAGTTTGACATACTGTAGGACATCCATGGCCTTGTCAATAACTGATGTGCTTATTCTTCCAGCACCTAGAGAAAAGTGAGGCTGGAGGTTTTTATTTGGAGGTTGTCAGCATCTAGGAAGGATGCTAAAAGCACAGAGGAATAGGAGATACCCCTAGAAGATCTCAAGAAGCAGCAATTAAAGAAGTAGGAGAGCTAAAGGAAAGATCATGGAAGCCAAGGGAGGAAAATGTTTTGAGAAAAGAGGAGTGGACAAGGGATCTGATGCCATGCTGAAGTCAAGCAAGACCTGGAATGTTTCTATGGCATTTAACACTCAGGAGGTCACATGAAGTGACTTCAGGGAGAGCCATTTCAAAAGTATGTTGGGGTCTGGATGTTTGTGAGTGGTTGAAGAATGAGTTGGAGTGTGGAAGTACAGATGATGGGTGTAGACAAGCCAAGAAGCTCGGCCATGAAAGGAGTAAGAGATGGCAGTGGCTGGATGGGGTTGGAGGAGTGCAGAATGGTTTGTTTCATTAATATGAGATTTGTAAATGTTTATATGCAGGGAGGGAACGCTAGAAGAAGGCACAGAAGGTGGCTTTGAGTCTTTTTGCCTCATACTCATATTCGCTTGCCTTTTGCAATATCTTGGGTTCTGTGGGATGTGGAGGGGAGGATATAAGACAGTTCCTTGACATTAGAAGACCTTATTCTCATTTTATATTTTTCTCTGACCAGACTACAAGGCCTTTTATGGAGGGACTGTGTCTTGTTCACTATTATATCTATTAAGATCTATTCCAGGGGCCAGCACTTACTAGATGCTCAATTAGTGTTTGCGAATGCACCTGTAAAATTATAACAAAGTAGTGAGTAACTATCTTAAAAGAGCTGTTTGCTGAGATGTCATAATAATAATAGGGCTTGCTTTAAGCTCTACCCAGTTCTCCATTATTTGAAAGTAATTTACTCAAACCCCTTTCTCACCAGGCAGTCCTGCTCGTCTTGATTTTTGTTCTCAGAAAGAGAATAAAATTGACAGTTGAGCTTTTCCAAATCACAAATAAAGCCATCAGCAGTGCTCCCTTCCTGCTGTTCCAGCCACTGTGGACATTTGCCATCCTCATTTTCTTCTGGGTCCTCTGGGTGGCTGTGCTGCTGAGCCTGGGAACTGCAGGTAAGGGACAGTGGGTGTGGGTTCCATCACCTTGGAGTCACACACAGAAGACCATTTTGGAACCATTAGCCTGTTTCTGTAGGCACCAAACCCCTCCTTCAGCCAGAGGTGTCTGATGACAGCAGTGATGGTGTTAGGGGCTCTGTCATGGGGGAAAGTGGGAAGTTCTTTTACCTCTTTTGTATTGGTTTTAAAGAAGCTGGGTTTGTGTTTCACGAGAGAATAAATTCAGTAAGGACTGAAAGCTCTAGGAAAAACTGCAATATGAACAAAAGCCAATAGTAAGAATGTTACCAGATGTCTCCAGGTATAAATTTTATCCAAGGTAATTTGCCAACCCCTATCAAACCAGTAGGTGATAAAGAAGAACCCAGGAAAGACTCTATTAAAAATGTGTTATGCGGCCGGGCGCTGTGGCTCATGCCTGTAATCCCAGCACTTTGGTAGGCTGAGGTGGGTAGATCATGAGGTCAGGAGTTTGAGACCAGCCTGACCAACATGGTGAAACCCTCTCTCTACTAAAAATACAAAAATTAGCTGGGCATGGTGGCATGCATCTGTAGTCTCAGCTGCTCGGGAGGCTGAGGCAGGATAATTGCTTGAACCTGGGAGGTGGAAGTTGCAGTGAGCCAAGATCATGCCACTGCCCTCTAGCCTGGGTGACAGAGCAAGACTCCGTCTCAAAAAAAAAAAAATGTGTTATGCCCCACAGAGCCAGTGTACATTTAAAGCAAACTCATAGTTCACATGCCTTGGTCCTGAAAAGACAAGATTCTCTCCTCCATCCTTTTTTCATATCCACATAGTCGTTCTTCAGCTGGGCTATTCCTCAGAATCGGCTTTGGTGCTTTATTAAAATGCAGTTATCTGAGCCCCAGCCTCAGAGATTCTGATTCACGTGGTTTGGGGTGGGACCTAGTATATGTTTTTGTAAAGCTCCATAACAGGGCAACCATATTCTAAAGCAGCACTATTCAGAGTGCAGTCTGAAGCCAGACAAGGAGCTTAGCTAGAATGGACATCAATCCATTGCTTCCTTCATTGAGAAAGTCTTGCTGTGGAAAAAAACAATGTCAGCTGAGAAACAGTGTGCTTAGTGATGCGGTTGATCTACATTCTGGCACAAGCTGTTTATCTCACTAACAATGTGAGGTCAGACAGCTTGTCTGTGGACCACACTTTGAGTGGCACTGTCTAGATCTCTTCTAACTCCTCTTTGATTTTCTTAAGACCCAAATTCAGTACACATGGATGCAAGTACAAAAGAGTAAGTGGCTTCCTGAGACTGTCACCAGACAGATAAGGACCACAGCTGATGTCAAAGCAGCAAGGCTGATGCAGTTCCTTAACGTTTTCTCAAGTTTATCTTGTCCTTTACCGGCTCCAGTTATATAAGTAAGAACAGCTGCTATGTAATAGATTCTTAGTAACTCAGTCCCCTTCCTTCTCCTCTGGAGCTAACTGAGGCCACAGTGCCAAGACGGTCAGCAGGCTCCCTAGAAGATGCAGCCCTTGGAGGCCTATGTTTCCACCTTCAGAGGTGCATAGGGGCGTTCTGCTGGGGGCTCCCTGGAAGCTCGCTGAAGGCCTGCAGTGAACTTCTGATAATTACCCAGGGAGGAACATTGGTCAAAGGAGTGTAATCCATCAGAATGAGGTTTGTCTGGGAGTGAAAGAAAACTCAAAACAACAGTGGCTAAAGTAGGATGTAAGGTAATTTCTCTGTCACACAGATGAAGTCCACACGGAGAGGATCCATCCCAGCCTAGTTCCCTAGAGCTCAAGGACTCAGGCACCTGCTTTCTTCTTCTGCAGCCTCTGCCCTTGCTTCCACCTCATAGTGAACGGCCGCTCAGGCTCCCACTGCCATGCCTTATTCCGACCTTGAGGGTGGCAGGGAGGAAAGCGAGCATGCCGCTCCCAGAAGTCACAGGTGGCACTTCCACCCACACCTCACCAGCCAGGTCCCAGTTACATAGCAGCACTTGTCTGCAAGCGACACCAGGAAATGTAGTTTTATTTTCGGCAGCCACGCACCATTTAAAAATCAGAGGTTCCATTACCAAGAAAAGAGGGGAGAATAGATACCATGAGACAGGTGAAGTCTCAGCATTGGATGGTCTTCCTCAAGGGAGCTTGAAGGGGGCTCAGCCCTGGTCAGAAGGGAAGGGCAGTGGCCCCGGTGCATGAAGTGAAACAAACCTTTGTTGAAAATGTCCTAGATTCTAATCTCTGTATGGATGCTTTCTTATGTTCTGTCCCCCAGGCATCACAGTCCCCATGTGACGTGGGTATCGTTATGCTCAAGTTACAGGCAGGAAAATTGAGGTTCTGAGGAAGTCACGTGTCTGAGGTCATACAGCTGGGAGGCATGACGTGCTGTGACTCCAGGCTTTGAAACAGAGCCTGTGCTCTTTCCACTACCTCACACCTCCCTTGCATCTGAGATTGAAAGCTAGGAAATAAAAATAGGCCTCTTCAAATTTGCTCAGGATGAAGCTGAGCTTCACTGGGGACCATAGCAGTTGGCTGGTGGATGTGGGCTGTGCCCATAATGTGTCTGGGGCTCGAGGTTGACAGCCAGAGCGAGCTGGGGATGAGGTGTGATGGAGGTGGTGGCAGTGGCCCTGGGCAGCGGCACTGTAGGGCTTGTACCCTCGCCTCTAGAGAATCACCAGAGAAACAGTGAGGTCTTAGGAAATACGGCTCAGGACCAGTGAAGGACCCTCCTCTTCCTGCCTCCTTCAGTGCAGCCAGTCCAGCCAGGGGGCTCCTGTTGGCTGTGAATCTGGGTAAAAGGAACTGTGTCTATGGCTAGACCCCATGATGTTTTGGAGCAGGGATGGTTTTAATTTAATTGAGAAGTATTTGGTGGGCACTGTGGGGATGAGGTGCTGAGCACGGCACTAGTGGGAGGTAGGAAACAAGATTGAGGTCGTCTCTCTGCCCTCAGTACTTACAGTCGAGCAGGATGGTCCAACAATGAAACGTGTGATTGCAGCGAAGGTTGATGGATATCATGATTAGAGGAATCTGGGGAGCTACGGGAGCAGCAGAACAAGGCTGTAACCCGTGCTGCGAGTCAGGGAGGGCTTCTCAGAAGGCAGGCTGGAAATTGCCAGGTCGAAAAATACAGAAAGAGACAAAGGGGGATGCAGTGGGGGTCAAGACAGCACAACGAGAGGACCTGGCCACAGGGGTCAAGGGAAGAGCCCAGGCCAGTGAAATCAGAGAGGAACAAGCCCTAAGGCCGGCTTGGGCGTGAACTGTCAGCCTGTGCCCCTTAACTGCCAGCCTGTGCCCCTGCGTAGGCCTAGGTTGGGCCCAGGGCTTAGTGGCCTCCACTGCAGAGAGACCTGGAGGTTATTCTTCAGGGCTGAAGGTCGTGTGTCATTCTGCAGCCACCTCTCAGGATCACGCAGTGAAGTGTGACAATTCGCTGTCAGTGCAAGCAGCAAACGGCGAGAACAGTCGAGGGGCCGGAAAGGAAACTGGGTGTCCCGGACCTATGGGAGGCATCTATGAGCAGGTCGATTTCAGGCTTTTCAGGAGAGAAGGTGCCACGCAGAGCCACCACCACCCCCTCACCCCGCTGGGGTCAGGCATCATAGAAACCAAATCACCTGTCCCCTCCTTCCACCTGCCTGTGGCCGACCCAGGTGCACAGGGTCCCCTTTGTTCTCAGAGGCCTTTTCACCAGTGCCAGAGAGCCTGGTTCTGCGGCTGGGCATATCAGCAGCTGCATCACTTTTTGATCTTCAGAAGATGCCCCAGCTAACACTTGAGAGGGACTCTGAGCCACTTTCACCTGTTGTGAAGAGGCGCCAGGTGGTCGGGTGGCGAGCCCGCCGCACAGTGCCCGATTGTCTCATTCCACCTCCCACAGGCAGCTTCAGGGGAACAGACACACTCTTCAGTTAGCGCCCGGTTTTGCATGTGGGCATCCTCAGTGTGGAAATGGTCGTTTTTGTTGGTTTTGTTTGTTTGTTTTTCTTGAGACAGGGCCTCAATCTGTTGCTCAGGCTCAAGTGTAGCATCAACCTCCAGGCTCAAGTGATCCTTCCACCTCAGCTTCCCCAGTAGCTGGGGCTGCACGTGCCACTGTGCCTAGCTAATTTTTGTACTTTTTTTGTAGAGACAGGATTTTGCCATGTTGCCCAGGCTGGTCTAGAAATCCTGGGCTCAAGCAGTCCACTCCACCCGCTTTGGCCTCCCAGGGTGTTGGGATTATAGGTGTGAGCCACACAAATAGTTGTTTAAGTTGTGTCAGATGGCTGAATGAATACTGTTTTTTGCTGCATTAGAAAAAAAAAAAAAAGAGAGATAGGAGCGAACTTGGGTTGATCATTTTTGCCCAGATGTACTATTTTTCTAATGACCGTTAATCATTCTCTTAACTAGTTGACAAATTCCGACTTGTTTGGGGATTTTTTGTTCAGCAGATCTTATCAAGCCCCCGTCCTGCACCACCCAACAATGACATTTATTAGTCCATTGGGATTTGTCTGTTACCAGCAATATGACAGGAGCTACTAAAATCCAATAGGAAAAAGTGAAAACTGTGGTAACCTTGGTAATCTGGTGGGTTGGAAGGAGCTCAGATGACCTGGTCACCTCCGGTGGTCATTAAGATGGTCTGGAAGCTCCAGAGTCTGTACAATAGAAGAGACCTCTATTGGATTTTTGCAGGGGTGGGGGCTGCCCCCCAGGTCTGTGCTGCAGTTAGAAGATTTAATCACAGGGCTGCACACAGCATACACCATGTACTTGGGGTACACAAAGGAGTGGGCTTGGAAAGGAGGCAGCAGGCTCAGACAGAGAGCTTTCCATAGGTTTCCCATCCAATGACCTGGAACCCAGGCTGGCTCTGCCTTTATGCTTCCTTTTTGCCATTTTTGTAATGGGAAACTGATGTAAGGTTGCCTCACAAGGATGTTAGGAGGCTGAGATGAGACGAGCTTTGCTTTGCAAATAAGGAACCATACGTATTTTTTGTATTAGGAATTAATGTTGACCAAGAAACATCTAGTACCTTCAGTTCTGTGGTTTATTCTTTGCTTTCTCTGGCACATTCAATAATACAATTTAAAAGAAAATTTTCTGTTTTTTAAAGTTATTAGAGATCTAGAAGATAATTGAAGTTATTTTGCAAAAGCCTGCTAGTGGCCCAGTCTTGTTCTAGGAAAAGAGTAAAGGGAGGGTGCACAGGAGAGAGCTGTAACAGCTCCTGCATTTCAGAAGTTCCTGGTCCCTTTGGGAAGGTGCAAAGGAAAGCAGTCTTCACGTACGTCCCCATACCTTTGCTCCTGTTGGGATCTTCCTCTAGAATCCCCTCCCCTGCCCAGCTCTCACCCCAACTCTCCCCCAAAACTGCTTCCTCAAACCAGTCATTCTTCAAGATTGGTTTTGAGTATTATTCTTCTTGGAAAATCTCCTATAAATTTATCAGCCATACTTAGATCTATTTCTCCTCCATTTTTTCCTTGCGTATTTTATATTCTTCATTCTTTCAACAACGATTTATCTCATGCCTGCCCCGTCAGCCCTGGAGTCACACTACATGCCCTGGGTACTTGAGATACAGCAGTGAACAAGACAGCGGTTCTGCTCTTCAGGCCTGACATTCTAGTCGGTGGGCAGAGAGGCAGTGACTAAGGAAATATGCATTCCTTAGTGATAAGGGCGTTGAACAATAAAGCAAGATGTATTGTCATCCCACAAGAGGAAGAACATGTGAGGGCCAGGACCATGCCTTTTTCTTTCTGTGTCTCTTAGCTCAGTTCCATACCTGAATGGATTCAGTTAGGGGTGCTGACCCAGGGAGTAACATCACATCAGTGTCATGGGTGTGAAATGAGATGGATACATGAAGAGCTCATATATTGCAGGCTGCCTGTCAATGAGACTTTCCTCTCTTTTTTCCTAATCCTCATGCTGCCAGAGCAGAAGCTGAAGCTAGTGCGAGACACAGGCAGGATGAGTGTCAGCAGACTGGGGCTGGCAGGACCCTTGGGTCAGTGTGCTGGACAAGGCCAAGTGCACAGAATGTGCTAGAAAGTAGAACCCCTCCAAATTAGGCCTGCTTCCCTTGGAGAATTATCCCAACCAGCTGGACTGCCTTCCTTAAGGAACTGCCATCTGCAACAATCATTATATCACCTTAGTCTTTTGAAATGCTTTAAAGCTTGCTAATAATATTCAGACTTACAGCTAATTGCATTATGAATGTCATTCAGATTATTTTGATGTTCTCAAGGAAGAGCTCTAGAAAATTGTCTCCAAATCTCTTTAATAGATATATTACTTGAGGAAGATATATCCATTCATTCATTCAATCAACAAATATTTATTAAGTATTTACTGTGTGCAGACCCTGTTAAAAATGCTGGAGATACAGCTTTTCTTCCATTTTGGAGGGTAGAAGGAGACAGGCCTTAAATAAAATAAGTCAGTCAATGTTATAGTACTTTAAAAGTTGATTAGTGGCATGGAGAAAAATTAAGCAGAAAGGACAAATAGGAAATGCATGAGGGGGCAGAGTGTGATTTAAAATTTAGTGATTGGGGATGCCTCACTGAGAAGGTGATGATGAGGAAAGATTTGAAGTAGGTGAGTGCAGAGCCATAAGAACATCTAAAGCAAGGGGAAACAGCCCAGGCACAGGGGCTGGCAAGAGGCCGGAGTTCTAGGGCACAGCAAGGGAAGCCTATTCAGCCAGAGTGGAGTGAGCGAGGGAGAGCTTGGTTCAGGGGGAGTCAGGGTGCACACAGTCAGATCCTGGGGCCTTTCTGGCCTTTGTAGGAACTTTGGCTTCTAACCTGAATTGGGAAGTTTTTACAGGATTTTAAGCAGAGTAAAAACTTGACCTGACTACATTTTAATAGCAGTGATTCAGTAAGAAGAGGATGGTGGCTTGGCATAGGTCATAATGGTGGAAGTGGTGTGACATATTGAATTCTGCATCTATTTTGAAGGTAGAGCAAATTGGATTTTCTGGTTACATGAAAGAAAGAGGAGTCGGAGAGGACTCTGAGGGATTTTGGCCTGAGCAACTGGAAAATAACTTTGCCATAAACTGATATATGGGGCAAGAATTTGAGTATAGCATTTTAGGGGTAGATCAGAAATTAATTTTTAGTTGCTTTAATCGACATGTCTTTTAGACCACCAGATGGAGATGTTAAGTAGGCAGTTAGCTATCTGAGTCTGAAGTTAGTGGAGGAGGTCCTGGCTAGGATTTACATTTAGGAACTTGGGAACATATTAATAGTATTTAAAACCATGAGATTAGAATGAATGTAGATAGAGAAGGGAAGAAATCCAAGGACTGTGCTTTGAGGCACTTCAGGATGCCCAGGAGATGAGGGAGAACAAACAAAGAAGACTGACAGGGAGTGACCAGGGGGCAGAAGGAGAAAGGGTGGAGTGTGGGGCCCTGGAATGCGAGTGAAGGGTTTCACAGAGATGTGCGTGGTCCAGTGTGGCAAGTGCTGCTGCTAAAGGAAGAACTGAGGATTGACCACTGAATGATCATGATTGGAGCAGGTGAAGAGAAAGTGGGAGGAAAATAATTGTAAGAGCAAGTATAGACAATCTTGAGGAATTTCGCTGTTAAAAGGAACAGAAATGGGGAGGAAGCTGGAAGAGGAAAGAGTCCACAGTAGATTTTTCTTAAAGATGAGAGATAGTTGAGAATGATTCAGTGGAAAGATTTTGATAAAGAGGGTGAAAATTATTGAAAAGTTATGTTCACACAGGTGAGAAAGAGTGGGATCTGGTGAAGTGTGGCCATAGGATCATGGACCATTTATTAATATGATGTTCTGGGAGAGGGCTCAGATTATGGACCTGTGTTGATAGCAGCTTAGGTGTGAGGTGGTCGGCACTAGTGGAGGTTTTCTGATTGCATCAGTTTGCTCAGTGAAACAGGAGGTAAGATCATTGGCTGAGAGTCAGGATGGGAAGGAAGCTCTTGAAGGTTGAAGGGGGGGTTTATAAAACAGTTGTGCAGAAGAAGGGGAAATGAATGGACCGATATGAGAGCCTGTAAGTTTCTGATAGTAACTCAGATGGTATCCTCTCTCTGATTTTTTTTTTTTTGCCTCATTTATTGTTCCCCCAATAGCTGAGGTCCAGCATAATACCAGCATGCAGTAGATGCTCAATAAATGTGTAAGTTAATTTCAGAATTGAAATTCTATCTACCTATATCTCATTTATAGCTAACCCTGTGTGGCACTCACTGTAGCTGACCCTATTGCACTTAATATTCTAACAGCCTTGCCTGTTTATTATACTTAACTCATAACAGCTATGTGTATTGCACTAAAAGCCACAAGACAGGACGAGATCACCAAGGGTGTGAGAAGTAGGTATTACTATCCTCTGATTTCAAGTGATGAGGCAGATTTCAAAAAAAGTCCCACTATTTGCCCGAGGTTGCTCAGGGCACAGTGCAGAGATGTGACTCTCAGCCTGTGTGACTCTCAAGCCCAAGCCAGTAATCACTGTCCCAAGTTCATCTTGTCTACTCTCATCTTCACCATCAGAGAGCTGTGGCCCACTTTGCTTGTCACACATTTCAAAGCTGAGCTTGGAACCAAGCCTTCTCCCAATTCAGTGCTCTTCCCACCACTATCCCCTGAGATCCGTCATATATTGGGATCTACCCATAGTCTACTTCCCTTTAACACCCGTTAGCTACCCATGATAGTAGCTGTAGTGCCCAGTCCATAGAGACAAAGCAACTGTCATGTGATGAGGGGATCTTGCCTGCATTGACACAGCCATCCAGGAGAGGGCAGTCATGTGTGCCTAAGCACGTCTGCCCCACGCACAGGCTCTGCAACCGCAGGCTCAGAGCCGCATCCAACTTGTTTCCCTGCTTTCGCCCTGAAGCCAGAGCGCCCCTGAACGTTGGTCTAAAGCAGTGGTTCTCAAGTGCCCCCCACCAGGTGACTTTTTGCCCCTGATGTGGCATTTGGCAATGTGTGGACACATTTTTGGGTTGTCGTGGCTGCGGGAGGGGAGGGAGAGCGTCCTGGCATCTGTGTAGAGAGGAGAGGCATGTTGCTAACGCCCTTCAGTGCGCAGGACAGTCCCAGCCCCAGCGAAGATCTGATCCACAACGTCGGTGACAAACCCTGCCCTAAAGGAAAGTCCTAAACAGCCCCAGGAACAAATAGAAGATGGCTTTGATAAGGACGTTCAGAAACAATAGTGATCACTTAAAAATAACTTGCGGGTTCAGCTTCTTTGGGGAATGCCAAATGCCATTCTTTGGGGGAATGTCAAATAATGTCTAAGCGGATCTTGACTCATCACTTCAGCTGCTCCCACCGCTGACTGTGCCAGGTTGGGAGGTGTGTGCATATGTGCCCTTGACAGCACAGGGCAGCTGAGAGTCTGGCCCCCATTAGTGTCCAGGTCCTGTAGGACATACTTACCTTTGTCTGTCTGAAGAAATCATCCTTCCTGTTCTGTGGAAATGTTCTCTGCCCTCAGACTATTCGTGATATTGTAAACCTAGTTTTGCAAAAGCATAATCTGTCGCTGATACTGCTGGGCCTTGTAGGAGGAGCAGGTACTTCTTCCCTGGCTCAGAGCACTTCTGAAATTCCAGAGTGGTTCTCAAAGTCCCCTGACCTCATCTACCTAACAGGCACTCTGCTTGGGAGGGGCCACCTCCTCTGGAATTGGGAATGTTTCCTGAAGTGTGCCCTGAATCACCCCATTTTAGAAAAGCATAGGCATTTATCCATGCCTTACCCAAAACAGAGATTGCCTCCAAGCCAAAGTGAGCCCAGCATTCATAAAATATTAACCTCTCTGTATATCAAGCTGCTCCACTGTTTCTTACAATGTAACTCTTGTTCAGCAGAACATAGAGCTTGGGAATTAAGATCAGCCTTAGTCAGTGGAATCAGTTTTTGATCCACAGCACGGATATCCTCCCCTTTCCTTCACACAGACCCTACTATGAATTTCTAAGGACTCCTGAATGATGAACCTAAAGTCAATTTATAGCTATGACAGGAAATATGAAACAATCTCTAAATGTTCTTCAAGCTATAGCTTTCACCAAAGACCAGAGCACGCATCTTCTTCCCAGTAGTAGTTGTTTTAAAATCCATAGTGGGAAAAGATCTGGAAATCAAATGCAGCCATGAAGCTGGGATTTGGATTTACCAGTGAATTTACCAGTGGATTTACCAGCAGAGTAAATTTGGGTTTACCAGTGGATTTACCAGCAGAGCTAATTAAAGGACTTCTTTAGAGGAGAGAAAAGAAAGCAGGGTATAGCCACGTGAATGGCAAAAAGTTGTTAAGGCAACCTTGCTGGCCTCAGTTGAATGTAGCACTGTGCTCCTGAAATTTAATGATAGTAATAAACCATGATCACTTATGGTGCGATCTGTCTATGGTCTGGACACAATGCAAGTGTTTTCCAAGTAATCTCACTCCATGCTCAGAATACCACCAGGAAACAGGTATTCTAGATAAGGAATCCAAAACTCCTCCAGCTATTCCAGATAAGGAATCTAAAAGTCCTCTAGCTATTCCAGATAAGGTATCTAAAACTCCAGGAAGCCAAATAACTTGTCCAGGGTTACCCACAAAGGGGTCAAGCTGGGATCTGAACCTGGGAAGGTTAACACTGAGGCCCAGTAGAGGTTTTAAATGTGCTAAGAGTTTGCTCTTGAAATGAAATCTGAAATAGATCCCTTTTGAGATAACAAAGACCCTTGTCTCTTTTACAAAGTTTAAGTTTTTGGTGAAGTAAGATTCTATAACGTGATACTAATAGCTTTGTGTGGTTTCATCAATGTGCCGAGTTTGGTTTGCATCACAAAGTCGTGTGGTAGGGAAATCTACAGATTTTTAGAGTCCCATGTGTTCAGGTTTATATTCTCCTTCTACTAATTCTGAGCTCTGAGACTTTACAAAAGTTACTTGCCTCTTCTTCTTCTTTTTTTTTTTTTTTTTTTTTCTGGAGAGTGGAGTCTTCCCCTGTCACCCACGCTGGAGTGCAGTGGCGTGATCTTGGCTCACTGCAACCCCAGCCTTCCAGGTTCAGGTGATTCTCCTGCCTCAGCCTTCCGAGTAGCTGAACTTACAGGTGCCTGCCACCACATTCGGCTAATTTTTGTTTTCTTAGTAGAGGCGGACTTTCACCATGTTGATCAGGCTGGTCTTGAACCCCTGACCTCAGGTGATCCGCCCACCTCAGCCTCCCAACGTGCTGGGATTATAGGCATGAGCCACCATACCCAGCCTCCTTGCCTCTTTTAAACCTCAGTTTTCACATCCACGAAGTGGGATGAGTATTATAGTATATGTCAGGTGTCTTGGAAATTGCCCACCAATGGTCACTGTCATTATCACCGTTGGTATTATTTACAAGTTAAATGTGTGGTTTTGATTTTGATCTTTTGCTCTGTATATTTTAAATTATGGTGGGTACTTGACTTTGGCATTTGTTTTATGTAATGCCAAAGGCCAAGCCTAAAGAAACGTGGCTTGTTGAACCATGGTTCATGCTTAGGACAACATTGGTGTAAAGCATGTTTGTGTTTGAAACTTTAGGAGCTGCCCAGGTTATGGAAGGCGGCCAAGTGGAATATAAGCCCCTTTCGGGCATTCGGTATATGTGGTCCTACCATTTAATTGGCCTCATCTGGACTAGTGAATTCATCCTTGCGTGCCAGCAAATGACTATAGCAGGGGCAGTGGTTACTTGCTATTTCAACAGGTAGGTCCAGTGGTTTTTTTCCTATTGATTTGTCTGTGTGGTTTATCTATGTGCTTCATGTTGATATCTCAAAAGATATTTGGGAATGCTGACCTAGCCCCTTAAAAGGAGTTGGCAAGAATAAAAGACTAAGCTAAAAATTGAGCTGTATGCTCATTTGGTGGTGGGAAGAAATATTATACCCTGAATCTGTCACATTTCCAACTTTTTTACTTTAAGCCAGAAAATTTAGAAACAAGCCAAACAGGGAAGAGATCATATTGCTTAGACTTGAAAGATAAAAAGGGGTCTCACTCTGTCATCCAGGCTGGAGTGCAGTGGTGCGGTCTTGGCTCACTGCAAGCTCCACTTCCCGGGTTCAAGCGATTCTCCTACCTCAGTCTCCCAAGTAGCTGGGACTACAGGCACCTGCCACCACGCCTGGCTAATTTTTGTATTTTTAGTAGAGACGGGGTTTCACCATGTTGGCCAGGATGGTCTCGATCTCTTGACCTCGTGATCCACCTGCCTCGGCCTCCCAAAGTGCTGGGATTACAGGTGTGAGCCACCGCACCCGGCTGCCATTGTTTTAATATTAAAAAAAGGGAGAGTCGAACTCCCCTATGAATATCCATCCTAATTGACTTCAGACAGAAAAATTACTGGTCTATTTTGAATATACTTCAGTAAATTCTGTGAGCCTCACTTTGTCCTCTGCAAAATCAGATAACGTTTGCTTGGGGAAAAAAAAATTAATCCTAAAGGAATTGTATGTAATTACAAAATGTAATTTATATTATAGTTAAGAACCAGTGAATTAGTTACATGCTTCTCTGCTTATATTCCTATCACATCCTGAAAGAAATTGAGGACACACGCAAACACACACACCCCTGAATGCTTTACCTCTTCTGTGTGTGTGACTCACCCCGGGGCAGTGAGAGCCCACAGGACAGAAGAACTCAGCCAGAGCAATGGCAGGACTGGGCTCAGAAACAGAAGTTTACTCTTCATAGGGCTGATCCTCCTCCAGCCTCTCAGACCAAATGATAGAGAAACATGAGCTTCATGGGGAGAGAGTCCGCCAGGGGTGATTCCTGCCATTGAGCAGTTTCCTCCTGATGATAAGGAGCACTGCGGGGTGTTTGTTTGTTTGTTTGTTTGCTTGCTTGCTTGTTGAGACGAGTCTCGCTCTGTCACCCAGGCTGGAGTGCAGTGGCACGATCTTGGCTCACTGTAAGCTCCACCTCCTGGGTTCAAGTGATTCTCCTGCCTCAGCCTCCTGAGTAGCTGAGACTTCAGGGGCCCACCACCACGCCTGGCTAATTTTTGTGTTTTTAGTAGAGACAGGGTTTCACCATGTTGGCCAGGATGGTCTCGATCTCTTGACCTTGTGATCCACCCACCTCGGCCTCCCAAAGTGCTGGGATTACAGGCGTGAGCCGCTGCGCCGGCCAGCACTGTGGGTTTTTAATGTAGCGCTGCAGTTCCGGAGCCTCCATCATTAGAGACTCCAGAGGACTCACAGAGGGGCTGTTGCCCTTGGCACTGAGAACCTCCAGGCAACCGGAGGTGGGTTGTGTGTATTGCTTCCTCCCAGGGAGGGGGGGCAAAGAGAGTATTCTAACCAAATTTGCCGTAGGTAATATTTGCCTAACAGTAATTTTGTGTTATCTTAGAATAACAAACCAAAGCATTTTCAATGAGGACTTCTAATTTGGACTTCCAGTGAAGTATATGTGTTTATCTCCTAATCTCTTCCCTTTCTCCGGCCACTCAAAAAATCACGAAAGATTGAAACAGGCACAAACACACCAGGACAGTGAGAAACAGAGAGGCAATGACAGCAGATAAGAAACACCAACCAAATGGTGAGAGCCAAAGAGAGGGAGGTGGAGCGGTGCCCCAAGCCCGCTGGAGAAAGCAGAAGCAGCCTGTCCATGTGTGTTGGCTGCATGAGGAGGTACAAATAAGATGCACCCTGAAGTGAGCCCCAGAGTCCCAGAGAGGCTCAGGAGTTCAAGTATAAAAAGTGTTTCCGAAGATGAGCTGAAAGCCTTCCTAAGGAGTAGTTAGACCCCCAAATTCCACACCAGCTGAAGACAGGGAAGTTTATTCTCCAGAGAGAGAAAGCAGAGAGGGCCAGACTTGGGGTTTCAGGTTTAGCTGAGGCTGGGGGCAAGTCTCTGTACTGAAAGCAGGGTGAGTAAGTGAAAGCCTAAACTCTGAAGTGAGGCCCCACACACACACACACACACCAGCACCCCCCATTCCACAGTTCAGCTCCCAGAACATTGGCAGCTCGTTTGATATTCCCTAGGAAGAGGTTAGAGGATGCTTTTATGGAGAAACTGCCTAACCCAAAGTAAAGACCTACAGATAGTGCCATATGGGGCCCCCCAATGAAATGGATTCCCTGACTCCTAGCAAAACAGTGAAGTTCATCAGACAACAAGCAACATTCCTCACACAGAGCTTCCAGGTCATTCTGGAGAGCCTCACTCTTCAATTTGAACTGTTTACCAGTGATTATTAAACATGATGAATGCCTCTAAGTGAAAGAAGAAGATCAAAATGTACAAATAAAATGAGCTTAGAGAAAACACAGACAATGCAGGCTGCAAAATGATATGACAAAACAAACTATAATATTATCAGAGAGAACAAAGATATATTGCCAGAATCCCCTCCCACCAACAGAAGAAGGGCATAGTGAGAAAACAAGACCCTTGAGTAATTAAAAGTATGATTACAAAAGTGAACATTTTCTGTTGAAGGATTAAAATATAAAGTGGAAGCACTCTTTCAGAAGGTAGAATGAAAAGACAAAGAGAAACAAAATAAGAGAGAAAGGATTAAAAGAGGATAAATTTGGGAGACCCACTAGCTGACTAACATGAGTTCCAGAAATACAGAACAAAGAAAAGAAGAGAGGGAATTGACAAAGAAAATTTCCCAGGGCTGGAGGACACAAGTAAAGAGAAGATCCCAGAAGCTTCCCGAGGGAAAAAAGATCACAGGCAAAGGATCGAGGACCCAGAGTAGGATCTGACTTTCAACAGCAACTCTGAACCAGAAAAACAATGGAGGAAGGCTATAGGAGTCTAGTGAAAGATTATTTCCAACCTAGAATTGTATAGCCAGTCTATACCTAGTTTAGCGTTCTATGCCTATTCCTACTACCCGTCAAGGGTAAAGAAGAATAAAGTCATGCACAGGCAGTCCCAAGACTTCCCTGCCCACATCCTTTCTAGGAGGGATGTTCCCCGCTGAAACTAATGTTTAAGCCAGAGAGGAAAACATGAGTTTCAGAAAACAGGCTTGAGCAGAGCAGAGCAGAGCAAGGAATTCCCAGGAGGGTAGCTGTGCAGCAGGCGTGGAAAGCATCCAGTCCAAGGTAGACAATGGACTCCAGGAGAGATGTCACTGTGAAAAGAAAATGGAACTGAGGGAATACCAGGTGTATTCAAACATGTTAAGAAAAGCATTACACATTGGTGAAGCATTCGGTGAGGCCCATGGAAATCCAAGCTAATAAAAAAATGTGAAACAATTAACTTCAGAAAAAAAGAAGTTGTACAGGAAGGGAATCTAATTGGAATATGCTACTTGGATCAGTTGTGAATATTATTTACAGCACATATTATCTATGTATGAATAACAAACACTAAGCATTAACTAAAAACTTTGATGTAATTACGTTGGAAGAATGGGAAAATGAGTGTGAGGGGATTGGGGGAGTTAGGCTGTGTAAGAAAATAAAACCAGAATCTTTCACAGTAGAAAAGTCAGTGGACAATATCTGAAGCGGAAAAAATCAAGAAATAGCAGTAAGAACATGTAATTTTGAGGTGTGGAGGTGAGTTCTCTAATAACAACGAAAATATTATCTCTAGGGAGACAGAATTGTGAATGGGGGAAGAAAAACTGCTGTTTTGCCTATTAAGTCTAGCAGTGCTTTTTGGCTTTGTAAGATACTTTACATATTACTTTGATTAAAAAAATAATTTATAATATAATACACAATGATTTATTTTTAGCACAACTATTCCATTTATTAAAGAGCTCTACTTCCTTTTTGATTTTCTGCCTAATTTTGAAACCTCAAAGTTTTTCCTTATCGTCAAAGTTCACAATTCTTCATGTCCTTTTCTGGCCTGCACTCACAGTGAGGATTAAATATAGCCAGGGTGCATTCATCTTTGTCGTTCATGTAAGCACTATGAGGGCTGAAGCATTCATACAAAGACCATCAGGTACCAGGATATGGTCAGTCTGTAGAATTTACTTTTTGTAACCATTGGCTTGAAGAGGGATCAACTGAGAGAGCCATAAAGGTGGTGTTAGGGATGTGATGGGAAGGAACTAGAACCCTTCAAGGTGGTGAAGGGACACTTGAGGTGTGACTTCATCATTGTTTTCAAATATACAAAGAATGGTTTCCAGCAGCTTTGGATCTGCTGAGGGAGAAGAGGAAATGGATTCGTAGCAGAGCCTAAGGAATTTAGGTAGAGACAGATGAATTTCCTAACCTAGCAAGAGTTACCCAGGCCAGTTAAATAATCCTGTTATTTCTAATAAAGAAGATTTCCATTTTCTGTCGAATAGGAAAGAAACATACAACATTCTCAGCCTTCCAAGCCTCATCTTGCAGTTATTTTGTTGTAAGAAATACGGGAAGGGCTGTAATCCCAGCACTTTGGGAGGCCGAGATGGGCGGATCACGAGGTCAGGAGATCGAGACCATCCTGGGTAACACAGTGAAACCCTGTCTCTACTAAAAATACAAAAACTTAGCCGGGCGAGGTGGCAGGCGCCTGTAGTCCCAGCTACTCGGGAGGCTGAGGCAGGAGAATGGCGTGAACCCGGGAGGCGGAGCTTGCAGTGAGCTGAGATCCGGCCACTGCACTCCAGCCTGGGTGACAGAGCGAGACTCCGTCTCAAAAAAAAAAAAAAAAAAAAGAAATACGGGAAGGGATCTTTGCTGGGACCAGCTTTACGTTGGAGGCCGTTTGTCCCAGGCAGCCCACACCTAGTCCGGGAGCCTCAGCACAAAATTAATTTTCCATAATATCAGAAGAGTTCTTAGTGAGCACGAGGCTGGATCTAACTAGAGCTAAAGCTTGTCTCTAGGACCATGATGTGGCTTGCCTGGCTGTATGCACTCTGTTGTCTGATGGGACTAGAAATTACAAAACAGTACTTTGTACCATGACCCAGAGCTGTCAGGGGACTTGAACGGATGGGACCATTAAACCCTTTGCCCCACAGCTTAGGTTGATGTGGTATTTTGGGGACCTGGCCTCGTTGTTCCGGGAGCCAGGCAGCATTAGCGCTCAAAGCAGCCACACATCCAAAGGAAGGGAGAAGCTGGGCTTCATCAGGCATACGCTAGAGTTTCCTTACCCTCTAACGCTGCCTGTGTCTTCCTTATTGCCACTGCCTACAGAATTGGGGTGCCTGTGGCCCAGTGGGAAGATCTAGAGAGAGGTGAGGAAGGCTGACTGGAGGCCCAGTCCTCACCAGCCTCCTAATACACTCATTGCTGGGTTGCCCCATATGCTCAACACTGCAATGTTGTCCCCCAGGTCAATTCTTAAAATATGAATAAGTCCAGAGGTAAGTATTATGTTTAGCATCCCTGGGTGCGTCAGATCCTCTTCCTGCAGGCAGGTTTGGCTGGTTGTGAGGGAGATAGAGCTGGAGGCACTAGCTCCACACACAGCAGGGGAGAGGTGGCAGGATGACGTTACCTTTGAACATGGAAATGAGTCTGAGAGGAGGTGGAGGCCTCAGAGACACACCACTTCATTAGCCATTTTTTTCTGTAGGACTGTTTCTAGTTTTGAGGGCAGGTATTCAGTGACTCCTGGCTCGGTGGGCTGGCTTGGGTTGAAAGGGCCCTCTTTTTAAGTTCCCTCTCTCATCACGTGATAACCCAGCTTCCGGAACCTCTGCATCTTCTTCCAGCCAAGCCCGGCAGAGCCTCGAGCCATTACCAGGATGTGTTACAGACTAGGGAAGCTGAGGCAGTGCAGGCACTCCTCTGCCTGAAGTGGTTAACCCCATCACAGTGAAACCTCAGAAAGCTGATGCCTAACCCCAAACTTTAATACCTGGAGGGCTAACCCCAAGGCCCCCATTCACAGTGGCCTATGAATCATGTGTTTCCCTGCCAGATGGAAAGCAGGTGTTGTCCTCTTCTCCCTGCCTCCCCTCTTGAGCACCATAATAAGTTCTAAAGCACATAAATCTCCTCAATGGAAAAGTAAACATTCTTCCTTAAAAAAAAAAAATGAGGGAAGGGGGAAAAAAAATGTGTCAGATTTTCCTGGCCTACACTACTCTTCTAGTTTATCAGATCTAAATGAATTCCTATTAGCAATAGCTTCTGTGGTTTTTCCTATTTTAAATGATACTGGGCTGAAACACACATCCCTCTTTTTGTGGGACAACTGGGTTGCAGTTTTTCAGCTCCCAATATTACTTTCATGTTCTCTTTTTCTTCCTGGCTGATTTGAGTAACAGCAAAATGCAGCCATTGCCAACTCTTGAAACATTTCTGGCTGCCTTCCTTTTCCTCTCTCAAATCCTAGGCCGCTGTCAAAACCTTAATTCATAGTGACTTATTAGCAACCAGAGCAAGTTGTAGAATAATCCATTATAAAGAAACCAAGCTTCACTTGGAATCTGTGAAGTTGCTTCTCAGAAAGGCCTTATTTTCTAGAACTGGCTTCAGCGGGAATTCAGAGGGTCACCCGTGGGGTGGCATCAGCCCCCACTCCTTTGTTTTATCTTTCTGGTTTGGGGGAGACTGATGGCTGTGCCCATTCTGTTCTTTCTCACTTTTTTTCCCTGCCTGTGAAACTGACTTGTACACATTCTTGGGAGCTGCGTCATGACAAGTCCCGTAAATGATTCACACTGAAGTGGCCTTTAAAGAGCAGAGTAGAAACCAGCAGGATTTGGGGAGCCTAGAGCTGTGCAGGAGCCAAGCACCCAGGGCTCTCTGTCCCCTTCCTGTAAGCGGGAGCTCACTGTTACCTCTCTGGCCGCAGATCCTGGTCACATGATTTGGTGATGCTGTTTAATCACCAGGTGAATGCCGGCAATATTTATGTATAGTCCTGTGTCATTTAAACCTTGAAGACTGTGATACAATTAAACTTCTGAAAGTGAAAATGAGATGAATAGACACCCTAAAGGGTTGGTGGTTGGGCTAGGCATTATAAAGAGGGAAACTTTTTTTAACTCATCAGTTTTTTTTTAAGTTTTTCTGTTTTATTTTGTTTGTAGCATTAAGTGGCACCAAAACGAATTAAATTAATACAAGAAACAATTTAACCGAAGCTACCAAGGAGTAGAAAAAGTTTGCCAAATGCTTATTGCGTCACCACTTTCTAAGTTGTTAGTGCCACAGATGATTGGAACCAGAGAGTTTTTGCTGCTTTATAAAAAGTGTTTTTAAAATGCTGTCCCTTTCCCTATTTGCAGAAGTAAAAATGACCCTCCTGATCGTCCCATCCTTTCGTCTCTCTCCATTCTCTTCTTCTACCATCAAGGAACCGTTGTGAAAGGGTCATTTTTAATCCCTGTGGTGAGGCTTCCAAGAATCATTGTCATGTACATGCAAAACGCGCTGAAAGAACAGGTAAGGCTACCTCCTGATACACAGCACGTTCCGTGTTTGGGTTGCCAGAAACTTAATTACTGGAAAACTACAGCAGGTCCCAGGACAGAAATGTGACCTGTGACAGCAGCCGTGCGGAAAGCTCCTGCACTCCTCGGCTCCCATCCCCCGCCTCTCCCAGCAAACCTTTTATTTTCCCAGAGTCTCTGTTTCGTTTATGGTTTTGTTTATTGGGTTTTCTCCAACTCAGTGGAGATGGTGTGGGGAGGGAGTAGTTCTGAGTTAGCTGATCTTCCTTCTTATGTAAATGGCGAACAGACAGGATGAACCCTTAAGGTGAAATTTAAACAAGGTTTTTGTGAACATTTATCATGCCTTTTTAAGTGAAAAAATGCACCGTAAGATAGGAATAATATGTGTTCATTTCTGTTTTAATGCTGAAATACTGCCTGCCTTTTGTGTTTCCCAGAGCTGTCATGGGAAATTCCCGGTGTGTGTGAGGAGTGAGGAGGGAGAAAAGGAGAGGGTTTGAATGAGTGTGTGTGTGTGTGTGTGTGTGTGTGTACACATGCGTGTGCACACATGCGCTTGAGAGTGAGAAATGGACAAGCTGACCTACATCTAAGCTCAAAGGACAGAAAACTGTAGGGCTTTTGTGCCCGGGGGATTTCTCCTCCCTAGTTTTTATTTCCATGCACATTTGCTTATGAATGCCAGTGGAAACCAGAACACCAGGAAAACAGCTGTTCTCATGGTATTTCTGGCCTGCCAAACAAGGGGAGACAGGACTTTTCCCAACTCTTCTGTTCTCACACAATGTTAATCTCTCCCCCGTCACCACCTCAGAGTTGGTGACTTGGTCAGTTTCACAAACTTACCTGATTCCAACCTTTTGGGTATAGCTATGTGTCCTTAGTAAATTCAGGAAATTTTACCAATAGGTTTACATTATATTTTAGAGTTGTTTTCATTTTCTTTTTAAAAAGATATCTGAATTGTTGATATTTTAAAATCTATAATCAAGGTTTAAAGTTAGTTTATCAATTAGAAGCAGTTGATTGGCTAACACATAAAATTATCTGGCTTCCTTATCTGGAAATGCATGCTAAGCAGTTGCCCCTGATTGTAGAACATTTTCTTGTATTTCTATTAATATTTTGCTTGGCCACATTTTGGTGACTTGAAGAGGCATTTCCATATCCAGGACAAAACTAACTACTTTTGGCTCCTGCATTTTGAAGTCAATCCTTCAATCTTAGGAAACTTGCAGGATTTCTTGAAGAACAGGACAGCATTTTATTTTAAGTCTATTTGTGATATGTTTGTGTGTGCATTAGTAATAATCACAAATTAATGAGCAGCGAGGAGCTTGCTGTCCCTCCTAAAGCTAGGCATCTTAAACTCTCTGGGGATACAGCCTTTCATGAATCTAAAAGAGAAGTCAGTGGAAGGCCCAAGGTCTCTCTGACTGTGGTCTAAAAGGTTATTTATCACTTCCCAGATTCCACAAGGACCAAGGGCCAGAATTGCTTTTAGTGATGTCACTATTGGGAAAATGTGTCCTTTCTTAGGTTAAAAAACAATTTCTTCCTCAGCAGCCTTACTGGCCAGCACTGTGTCTACAATTTAAATGTTTCACACAGCCACCGTGTGATTTTCCCTAGTTCAATAGGCTCATTCACCAACACAGCCAGGCTGAAAAGTGTCCAGATCAAGTTTCATCCAATTGAATTCACATTGGGATGAGAAAATGGCCATATAAGGCTGAGTTATTCCTGGGGTCCTCATCCTAGGCTATTTCAGGATTGTTTCCAGGGATGTGTTCACTCTGGGGAGTGGGTAGGGTGCCGCCAAGCACCCCTCCCCCAAGAGGTTCATGAAAGTATTCATTCTTGAGCTATGCACAAGTTCAAGTTATATTTCAAAGGAGTAATTTATCCCTCGAACTTTAGTCCCCCCCAAAAAAATCTCACTACAGCATTTATGTCCTCCAAAGTTAAACTTGATTCTTTATTTATGTGGGCACATAACTAGTATCTACAGTGTATTATTTGTTTTTTTGTTTCTGGGATGTGAATTTTTCATGAATATAAACTTTGGTTTGAAAAAGCCAAGTGTACCATTTCAGACACTTAAGGGCAGATGAAGGGGGAAGAGAGGTTTTTTTTAACTGGAACCAGAAGACCTGCTTTTCTTTTGCTGTTCAGTATGGACTAACCTCCCTAATAGCACCGCTAACATATAAGTCCACAAGACAGAAACGTTTCTTCTCAATAATACTAGAACCATAATTAGTAGTAGTAGTAGTAGTAGTAGTAGTATGCACAAAATAAGAACTTCTCCCACGCCACCAGTGTTTCCCTAGGTGCATAAGTGAAAACTGTGTTTCCTCAGAAACTGCCTGCTTGTCTTCTTTCCTGTGTTGTTTTTGACTCTGTTCCTTTGGTCTCAACCTGATCCAGCAGCATGGTGCATTGTCGAGGTACCTGTTCCGATGCTGCTACTGCTGTTTCTGGTGTCTTGACAAATACCTGCTCCATCTCAACCAGGTACGTCTCCTACCTCTTGCCTCAGGAACACACAGAAGGGTCCAAAGGTGGCCTCCATCTCTTAGGTCAAGGTTTGGCAAATTCTTCTCTAAGGGGCCAAAGTGTGTAAACATTTTAGGCTTTCAGACCAGTCTCTCTGTCACAACCACTCAATTCTGCCATCATGGCAGGAAAGCAGCCATAGGTAAAATGTCAATGAATGGGTATGGCTATGTTCTAGTAAACCTTAACTTATCAACAGTGACATTTGAATTTCATATGATTTTTACATGTCAAGAAATATTCTTTTTTTGATTTTGATTTTTTCCCAACCATTGTAAAATTGTAAAAATTGTTCTTAGCTCCTGTAGAGGAAAGCGGGCAGTGTGATGGAGCTGGCTCCTGGGCTGTAGTTTGCAGACCCTACCCTAGAACCATAGGCCATTAAAACCACGCTTCAAATTTTAAAAGAAAGTTTTTCTCTTTTCAGAAATAAAGAGGAGAGGGAGTATTTAGAAACCCTAGCATAATGAATGTATATCAACTAAGAGCTGATTTTCAGTGCCTTCTCTAAGAACTATAATTTTCCTGAACTAGGAAAAGAATTGCCTCCCTAATTTTCATAGATTTCACCAGTCTTCCCTTTTCAAGCTATAAATATGCCTTTAAACTTATAAAAATTATATCTTGCAATTGTTTGGATTTTGGATTTTTTTCCTCTCCTGAATTTTTCAAATTAATGGAAATTTAAATACGTTGTGTTTCTCTTTAGAGCATTTAGGAGATTTTAATAGTCCTTAGTCAAATTTACACAAAGCAGTATTTTTGTAAGTTAGCAGGCTGTTTTATAATTTGAACATTCACAGAAATCTCACTTAGAAAAGTACTTCTTATAATTGCCCCCTCCCTAAGAAATTTACCTTTAGAAGTAAAGGGACTAATTAGACCATCTATGTTTAATGTTTTACAAGTGGTATTTATAATACTTTTCATTATTCAGGGAAAAATGTAGCCTTCTTACAGTAAGGTCTATTTTAGGCTCTTAATAATCTTGGAGAACATTTTAGAGTATATTTAGTTTTCATTTGGATTACTATAAACCAGCATGTGTAAAACACAATCAAATACCATAGGACCTTTCGGAATGGGGGGTACATGTAACAAGTGAGTCCAAACCCTTTGAATACATTTGTCATGGTGTTAGATGTTATAGCTGTTGTATATGTATCCAGACACCAACTTCATAAATATTTTGAGATGCATTGCAAAAATGTATTAACTATGATAAAATATATATGCATGAAAAATAAAGGTTAAGAAACATATAAATAGACTAGAAAGATAAAAGCAATGAATGAGACCATTGATATACAAATATGTTGGCCATATGGCCATACGAGGCCCCGGGGTTGACCTGTCATTCCCTCTCACTGTATTATGGGAATTCAGGTACTTTCTGCATCCCTCTTTCACTCATGGTTTTCATCCTGGCCCCTGGAAGCCTAGAGGCTCCTGTGGACACTGTGGGGACCACCACATTAGGAGGGCAGAGAAATGGGTAAGGTGGAGGAAGGGTGGACCCTGGCCCCATACCATGCCTATACTGCCCGGCCTTGCAGCCAGAGCAACTCCGCTTTATGTGGTTAGGGGTGGGAGTGTGGGAGTGTACTGAAGTTTTCATTTGAGGACAGGTCTCTGCTGCTAAAACACATTTGAAAACCTCTGGTCCCATTTTCACATTTGTTTTCTCTGCCCTGTTATCCTGAGGTACGTATTTTCCTCCCTTCTGAAATTTCACCACCTTAATTAATCCAGGACCATTTCCCTTGGTAATTCAAATGTTTCCAAACTCATAAGTGACACTAATGTTAACCAAACCATAATGACCATCCTAAAGGTGATGACTCCATATAACAGATGTGTCGATGGGAATAATGATCCCCGATTCACAGAAAAACTAAGCCAGCCTTGATCCAGCTTGTGTAGTGAGTCAGTGGTGCAAACAGGGATAGGCCTTTTAGATTCTAATCATGGTGCCTGTGCAGTAGGCTGTGGCTAAACCAGCTTCATAGTGTCTTTTCCTTGCGGTGACTCCTGTAGAACTGGGTGGTGCCAGTTGATGTGGGTGATGCTCAGAGGCCTAAGGTTCAGGAGATTGGGAAGAGGAGGAAGAATGAAAAAACAAGAACTGGTGTGAATATTAATGGAGAAGGAAGGGTCACCTCTGGTCTACGTCGACTACTGGAAAGCAGAGTGAAATAAAAATGTTTAAGAATAAAGATGATTGTAAATGGTAATCAGAGCAACTGTCAGCCTCATTTGGCAGTGGACAAAGGAAAGTGAGCATAAAGTGAGAAAAGGAATTTAGATTCACCTTTTCAGAAATTTCCTTGCATTGGAATGACTTACTAGGGGACATTGTGGCATCTCTGTCTCTGGAAATCAGATTTTAAAAGGCTGAACCCTATTTTATGTTCCTCATTTTGTGGAATAGGAGCTGGGAAATACTAAAAGAGAATGAGATCCATTCGTTACCATCAAAACTCAGATGCTCGTCTTTATTTAACATCAAGGAGCTGGCTGGGTTTTCCCACTGCTTCTTAAAAGCCTAATCCATCTTCACTAAATCCTAGTAGGGAGACAGGTGGCAGTTGCTGCATTTTGCAAACACCCAGCCTAAGGCTGCACAGGCATTCACTTGCAAGGTGGGGAATGAAACTCTCAATCTCATAATTTCTCATTTACTTTTCTCCCTACATCATAAATACTGAGTGTGTACATACTGAAAAAAATTACATGTTCACCTCACACATGTGTTCATCCAGCAACCATGTGTTTATCCTGTATGCAGACTATTTCTACCTGGGTATAATAAGGACAAGGACCATGGCGATATAGAGGTGATACAGAGTCATTACTGTATGGTGCAAAAGCCAGGCCTCCAAGAAATTGACAAGCTAGCTGTCGGGCGACAGGGGCCAGTAAGGGGCATATGCATGAGACATATGACTGTACAGAAAAGCGCATGTTTAAGCATTGGGATAGGGCTGTGGAAGTTCAGAAAAGGAAAATCTTGGTCTTTGGGAGAGGTCATTTGACTCTGTAATTAGGGGAAATTTCCTAGGAGAAGTGGACCTGAGTATAGAGTACCCACTGGAGATCACCAGCTACTAACGACAGCAGTAACAGCTGTGGGTATTGGCAATCAACTGTTTTGCCAGTGGTATGCTGAGCACTTTTCCTGCATTATATCAGTTGTTAGGTTTTTTGTTTTTGTTTTGTTTTTTTTGAGATGGATTTTTGCTCCTATCGCCCAGGCTGGAGTGCAGTAGCACAATCTTGGCTCACTGCACCCTCTGCCTCCCGGGTTCAAGTGATTCTCCTGCCTTATCCTCTGGAGTAGCTGGGACCACATGACACCACGTGCTAAGTTTTTGCATTTTTAGTAGAAACGGGGTTTCACCATGTTGGCCAAGCTGGTCTCGAACTCCTGACCTCAGGCGATTTACCTGCCTCGGCCTCCCAAACTGCTGGGATTACAGGCATGAGCCACCATTTGTGGCCAGTTGTTAGTTTCTGAGATAGTGTCTTCAATTTACAGATAGGGAGATTGAGGCTTAGAGAAGGCACATAGTGGCAGATCTAGGATTTGAATCCAAGTCTGTTTTGCCTCCAGGCCCAAGCCCTTAACCACTGTGCATTTTTAAAATAGCCGGAGGAGGACTCATGACCACCACCTGGGGATGTTCTTTTCTGCTCCTTGCAAAGCCAGAGTCCGTACAAGTAGAGCTGGCAAAGCGCGTCTTGTTACACAGCAGACTTTTGTGGAGGAGGACAGGAAAGGTGAAGGAGCAATGAAGATGATGAACTCACCATAACTGTAATCAAGCAGTTATCCATCCAGAAAAGGCTGGTCAGGGTGGCCTGGCCCCTCCTCCTTTCGTCAGGCAAGTTAGTGGTCAAAGCGTCTGGGAGTCTTGGCTGGCTGTTCTCAGAGACTTTCAGGCAAAAGGGCCTTACAGCCTCCCCTCTCCCTCCCAGCACTGTCCAGGGGCCTGGCTAAGAACCCCGCTGTGAGACTACAGGCTAAGCCCTCAGCAAGAATGGCGTACTTACTGTTTCTTATGGGGTCTGCACACAGTTCCTCATGAAAATGTCTCCCTAAGTGCACATCTCTTGTCCATTGTGGACACAGGCATCTGTCCCAGCCATGATGTTGGCTTTAGGTCAATGTTCCTCTAAGTATGAAACCCAGCGGTGAGCCCCAGGACTCTTCCTGATGGTTCCAAACTGATCTGAACATTCTAGAAAATCCTTTTTTCAATTTTTATAGGCAAATAGCAGAATTCCATAGATTTTTCATTTTTGCATACAACAGGGAGTTGTTTGCCCGTCAATAAAGTAGAGCATGTGTTATTAAAGTTTACTAAAATGTGTTCTTTATGAACCCAAATTGGTGTCTTAACGTAGTTTCTTAAGGACTCAGACTCATTCTTTTCAGACATCTAGCCGCTGAGGCAATGCCTGGTGACCCTGCAAAATTTGTGAATGTACGCACGCAGACAGTGGGATTTGCAAATTGGGAAAAGAACACTTTGCTACCACTAGTGTTGCCTTGAGTTGACCATGTTGTTCAGTTGCAGTCATTCTTGTCTTGACATTTTACTTCTCTTGATTATTCAGTTCTTGGTTGGTTGGTTGGTTATTTATTTATTTATTTATTTTTGAGACAGAGTTTCACTCTTGTTGCCCAGGCTGCAGTGCAATGGCGTGAGCTCGGCTCACCGCAACCTCTGCCTCCCGGGTTTAAGTGATTCTCCTGCCTCAGCCTCCCAAGTAGCTGGGATTACAGGCATGCCCCACCATGCCTGGCTAATTTTGTATTTTTAGTAGAGACAGGTTTCTCCATGTTGGCTACGTTGGTCTTGAACTCCTGACCTCAGGTGATCCACCTGCCTCGGCCTCCCAAAGTGCTGAGATTACAGGTATAAGCCCGGCCTTTTGTTTATCCATTCTATTTTTTTAAAATCACTTTAAGCATTGCATTCCTCTTCAATGCTTTGTTCTTCTTCCAGCAGAAGTGGGAATGGGTATAGGCAGTGAGCTGTGGGCTAGTGTCAGAAGTCTGAGAACCACCGTATCTGTACCAGTCTCCTGGGAGAAGCTTCCAGGTAAAAATGACTTCAGTCAGGTAGAGCAGCAGTTTGCCTCTGCCTCTTCATTATTTGAGTAACTTGGGTGAGTCCCTTAACCTTGCTGAGCTTCTGCAATATGAAACGGTTAGGTTCAGTGACCCCCAAGGTTCTTGTGTGGCATTTTGACCCTTGTCATGGCATCCAGCCCAGAGCTGGGGGCATGCAGAATGCCACCCCGCTGCACCAAAACCATGAGATGCTTTGTGTGGGAAATGGGGGTAGAATGGAAAACAGTATGAGCTGTTTGTTTTCCTGTGGTGCTCCAAAATGACAGGCTTATTTCTCTTCATGATATACCTTGTATCCATGGTAAGGACTTATCCTAGAACCACAAAACTCAGTGATGTTTCATGTTGCCTCAGTTTTTAGGCACCAGAATCTGGTAGAGTTGTCTGAGAATGTGAATGAACAAAGAGGAGCCATCTATCTGTATCTGCTTACAGCAATCCTGCCGGTAGTGCTGCTGTAATATATAGCGATAAATAAATAAAATAAAATAACTGGTAATGAGATGCTGGTCAAATGCCAGGCACCTCGATCATTCTCAACAGTGGGAGTGTACTGTAATGTCCAATGCCTTTCACAGCCCTTTTCTGCCTTGGGCTATTGTGCAAGATAGCTGGGAGCCTGATGGATCTGTGCTGCATCCCCTTGAGGAGGGGACCAAGTGACCCCAATGCACTTTGATGCAGTGTGTAAAGCGTGCAGCCTACTTTCCTTTGTCATCCCTCTAGATAAGATTCAGTAAGTACATGTACAGATTGTTGCCTGTTGCTATTTGATCAGAAATGCCAGCAGCTTCCTGTCTTTCTGACTAACGAATATACTGGTTAGAAAGGTCCCAGACAATCTTCTGAAGATCAGGGCAGAGAAAAACCTGCTGCTTCTGGGGAAATATACACCTCTCTCCCCTTCTTACCTCATAGTGCCTCTCCCCAACCTGCTCTGCCTGCCAAGACTGTTTTTAGTGAACATAATGTTGGTCTCTGTCTTCTAAACCTTTGCGGCTGACTCAACTTTGTAGTATCTCCAAACGTTCTCTTCCCCCACCTCTTTCCTTGCAGTTAGCTCTGTTTCAATGACTCTCTTTCTCATAGTCCATCAATAGCTAAAGCACTCAATGACTTTTCCACATCAGGTTTGGTCGGTTCATCCCAAGCCAGTTGGCAGATCTCCAGTGACTCCTCTTTTCTCCTCTCCCAGAGCAGCATGCACATCTCAGAAAAAAAGTAAAAATATTGTGCAGTTTATCTCACTAGATTAGGAAAATGATGTAAAGGTTCTTAAGAAGAAACAGTTCTTTCAGAAGCTGGCATTGCCATAATAGGTAGTCTCATCACAGAGCATCCAGACAGCCATTCTTTCAGCGACAGCAGTGGTTCTGAATCCTCCACCCCCGCTGACTGGTTTAGAGCTATTCTGGGCAGCCAGCTGATGGTGAGAGCTCTGGAGAGATGCCTCATGTGTGCATGCTTCAGAACGAAGCTCACATGTGTGTCAATATGATAGTTTGCATTAAGGCCCATTTATAGACAATGGTAATCTCCACACCCAGCTGTTGCATGGCAAATGCTACTACCCTGGCTTTAGATAGAAAGGAATTAAGACACCTATTTGTCAGAGGCCCCAGGCTGTCTGGGAGAAAACAAACTGAATCCTCATGTTTCCCGGTGCTTGATTCAGAAGCTGCTAGGCATATGGCTATGGCTTAGTGTGGCTTTCCTGGGAGCAGCCTCTCTGGAGCCTAGCTCCCACCTGCTGTGGGCATGTTACAAGACTCAGGGCTCAGGAGGGTAAGGCTCAAAGCCGTCTTCTCCAAGTGGGCCTTAGTGCTCAATCCTTTGAGGTAAGGCCCGGTGAGCAGCTGCCATGTTAAATTGGACTCTGAAGTGCTTCCTGACATGAAATTTCAGTGCCTTCTGGGAGAGGCAAGTAATGTTTGTTGAATGAATTATTGCATGAGAAAGGGAGGGAAAGTTATATGAGGGCACTCAGGCAATTAGGAGCTCCTGCGAGGCAATCGAGTGCTCAGTGCCAATGACTTTGACTTCCTCCTGAGTGTGCAGCTCCTGAAGACAAGAATACCAGCCACTCACTAGCGCTTACTAGATACCGGGTACTGTGCTACTTTATGTGTTTTAACTACCCATAGCCTCACAAAGTAGCCTGTGTAGTATTTTTTAAATAGATGATACTACTTTGGTTCAGAGAGCTTAAGTAGTAACCTGACCTAGGTTAGACAGGAGGAAAGTAACAGAGCTGACTCTTGAGGTTTTGAAGTCCCAATAAGTCATTTCCTCTTCCTTGTCCAAGTTCTGAATAATTGTGAGATGCAAGAGTCAAACAGATGAAGATTAAAAATATCACCTTGAATACGAAATCATCTGATTGGAAAATTACCACAGGAACAGCTGTAGGCAAGTCAGTTGTTAATGTTTTACCCCTGAATCAGAATGACCAACCCACCCTTCACCAGGCCCATCTAACAAGGTGAACCTCTCTGTGGATCTGAGAAAGTAGGTTCCTGGTGACAGGTGGTTCCCGAAAGACAGTGAGGAAGGGCCTGAGCCCGCCTGCACTCTGCTGCTCCCTCCAAATTTGCCCAGTCCCCTAAGTTCACCTCCTTCCCTGAAACAAATGAGAGGCATTAGCCTAAAGGAAGTCCCTGACCACAGAAACACAAAGCCAGGGAAATCAAGACTAGCACCACACTGGGATTTAAACCCAGGTTTTCACCAGTCCACTAGGGCACTCCTTCCACAGGGTAGGGACTCAGAACCCCAGAACTTTAGAGATCATGGAACAGCCTCCTCTCATAATTCAGCATCTGGGGTCCAGAGGGCTTGAATGCCTCAACCAGGTTACACGGTGGGCAGAGCTCATTCTGATTCCCTTCCCTATTCTGCATCTTCTCCTCCCTTGCCCTTCTGAGCCTCCTGGAGGACAGACAGGTGTGTCACTTTACACAGTATGTCTACATGAGCTGCCCTGGGGTACCTTTTGGCGGAACTCTATGTAGTGTAGATCTCCCCCATCTGTTGGGCAGCATGAAAGACAGGCCCATGCTCATGGCGGCAGAAGGGTGAGGATCATTTGCATCCTGGAAAGTTTGGGGTCTCACCCTTTATTAATGGTAGCAAAGGCAACTGGGACTGTTTCCAACAACACTAGTTTAAAAGGTCAGCTGATCCAAGGAGTCACCATTTCTGTAAATCTGAGCCTTCTTTCACAAGTCTGAACCCCATGTGGAACGTGAAGCAACCCCTTTATGTTCTTTGTGCCTTCCTGTCATGACATGTTCTAGGTACACTGGAAATAGGCTGAGGGAGACCGCCCAGGTTTTTAACTTTAAGAAATCCACCTTTGAATCAGCACATCCAGTTTCCTCATAAAGGAGGAAGCAGGTGACATGTGAATACACTGTGTTCTGACGAGCAGTGTTCGGATGTGGGGATCTGGCAGCTCAGGCTGACTCCTCCTATGCCCTCCCACTCACAGGTTAGTGTGTGCGGTGGACACCACGCTGCCTGGGCTAGCCCGGGCCAGGCCGTCATCTGTGATCACAGCTAGGCAAGGGCTAGGTGGGGAGGTGCCTCAGAGTGGAAAAGGGAACTTTCCAACCTAAGTTGTCAACATTACCCCCAGTGCTCAAGAACTGTGAAGAGGATAGATTAGCTTCAACGTTTCCCAAATTCACTTAGTGTGGAAAATGAAATGAAACCATTAAGTAGCTCCTACCCCCAATGTCCTCTTCCCTTAGGATGGAGAGCAGGATTCTTTGGGGCATTTCTCTTTGTCTGGAACAGTTGTTGTCCGAGGGGTCTAACTGCCCACTTTGAAGTCCACGCTTCAAGCAAGGCAGTGACTGTGGGCACATTCCTCAGCTGTCATTCTTATTTGTCCTAAGGCATTGAGACTTGTTGGAGGAAGGAAGTGATGATTGGCCAGAGACTAGAGAATGCATTCATAAAAAGAAAAAAGCATATGAAAGGAGACGTGAGTCACTGTGGCTGAAGAAATACATGCCACTTTGATTTAACACTCACTAAGTCATGTCCTACTACAAGCAGGACTCCCATGATACCCCAGGCCACGACCACCTGAGTCTCATCTTTGAATGACTTCCACCTGCTATGAAGAGCAGCCACAGATTCAGATGTGCAGATGATATTGTATCATGTCTCTCAACCTAATTTCTAACTTTGAGCTCTCATTCCACTGGACGGGTGGAAAACTTAATTTGTTATTCTTGAGCTATCCCCTCCTTGGGGATATATGAGGTTTCAGGTGTCCCCAGACATTAGTAGATATAGGTTGCCCTTGAGACATCATCTTCCCATCTTTATGGCTCCTCAGGCCCAGCTTGGGAAGTAGGAATGTTTTACCTATGGTCACCCATGGTCCTATCTGCCTTGATATGCTAGCACTAGGTGACCAACTGTCCTGGTCACCTAGAAGCCCCATGTCTCTGGTACCCCCTCACTCCCAGGCAAACCAGGAACCTGGGAGTGGTCATAGAAGAGCCTTGCCAGTTCTCCAAGCTGTGTTTAAAAAAAAGGTGAGGGGCAGACCTGGACAAGACCCATAGACCTTTGTTTCCTCCTCCCCTAGCCCAGGAGAGTGTCATTTTCTAATGTGAGGCTTCTAATGTGAGGCTGGAGGAAACCTGCACACTCGCCTGCTACTCCAAGGTGTTTGGTCTGTATTGGGAAACCTCCTTCTTCACCTTTTCCCCTGGCAGGTAAGGGCTTAAAGAGCCTAAATTTTGGAAAACAAAAGCCAGTGAGAATTGAAGACTGGATGTCTTCTTGCCTCCACTCCCCACCTGGACCCCTAACCTTAACTGGGGGAATGAGCACAGAGCCTGAGTCCTGCTTGAATGGGGAATGTGGAGAGAAGAGAAAGGAGAAAATACACAAGGGGGAGAAACAGAAGCAAAGAGAGCGAAGCCAACCATCATACATGTCTTAGGGGTGGCTGGACATTCCTCCTTCTGTTGAGAGTCCCATCTCTACAGATATTTGAGACACAAGTTTGTGAAAAGTAGAAGAGGAAGTGGCTAAGCGAATTTTGCTTCAAATAGCTTTCTTATCTAGGTGGGGTGAAAAAGTTCCCAAAAGTTTTGGCAAGTGGATCCAGGTTTGACAGTGTTTCAAGTGGTTTCCTCTTCCCTCTCTTGCCTTCTATGGAATGCCTCAGTTGGCGTGGGTGGGGTAGAGAGAGCATTTGCTAGACTTGCATTCATCCCAGGAACGAGACAGCTGAGGTTGAATGACTTCATCAGGATGCACCCCAGTGCGGGTAGAGAGGGGCGCTCTGGGTGTGTGCCATGCCCACATCTCGCTTCCATCAAAGCAACAACAGAGAAACTTGGTTAGGCCTCAAAGAACGCGAGGCTCCTGACCTCACTTAGTGCCCTGTCCCCAGTCCCCAGCCTGGAGTGTGGCCAAAGCAGACCTTCCACGTGTGTCCGTGGATTGAAGAATGAGTATGAGGACCCAAACAGCCTCAGTATCAGCCCTGGGTTCATGCTGCCTTCACACAGCTTTTTAACATATACCAAAAGGAGCAGGGAGGTAATAAAGGAAAAAGAAATACTCGCTCAAAGGAGCTGCCCTTTCTCGTTGGACCTGCTCTAACCACACTTAGAACTGACTGCAAGGGAAACTACTTCCTGAGCAGAAGATCCAGTGAAGAGAGGAGGCTAAAATGGGAGGGACAAATAGTCTTTGAGCTTCAGAAAGAAAACATCTGTCATGCTATAAAGCCACAGTAATGAAAATGGTGTGGTGCTGGCATAAACATAGATACACTGTGCTACATAGATCTATAGACCACGAACAGAATAGGAAGCACAGAAATAATGCCTTGCATATATGGCCAAATGATTTTTGACGAAGATGCCAAGACCATACAATGGGGAAAGGACAGTCTCGTCAACAAATGATCTTGGGAAAACTGGATATCCATAAGTAAAAGAATGAAGTGGGACCCTTACCTTATATGGGAAAATTAAAATGAAGTAAAGACCTAAAAGACCTAAAACTATACAACTTTTAGAATAAAATACAGGAGAAAAGTGTCAGAACGTTGGATTTGGCAGTGATTGCTTGGATATGACACCAAAAGCACAGGCAACACAATAAAAAGTAGACAAATGGGACCACATCAAACTTAAAAACTTCTACACATCCAAGAAAAGAGAGTGAAAATCATCCTACAGAATAGGAGAAAATAACTGTAAACTATATATGCTAAGAAGTTACTGTCCAAAATACATAAGGAACTTCTACAATTTAACAACAACAACAAAAATAACCCGATTTAAAAATGGGCAAAGGACGGCCGGGCATGGTGGCTCACACCTGTAATCCCAGCACTTTGGGAGGCTGAAGCAGGCAGATCATGAGGTCAGGAGTTCGAAACCAGCCTGACCAACATGGTGAAACCCCATCTCTACTAAAAATACAAAAATTAGCCAGGCGTGGTGTTGCATGCCTGTAATCCCAGCTACTTGGGAGGCTGAGACAGGAGAACAGCTTGAACCTGGGAGGCAGAGGTTGTGGTGAGCCAAGATTATGCTATTGCTCTCCAGCTAGGGTGACAGAGTAAGACTCCATCTCAAAAAAAAAAAAAAAAGGGTGGGTGCCGTGGTTCACGCCTGTAATCCCAGGATTTTGGAAGGCTGAGGTGGGCAGATCACGAGGTCAGGAGATCAAGACAATCCTGGCTAACACGGTGAAACCCCATCTCTACTAAAAATACAAAAAATTAGTCAGGCATGGTGGCGGGCGCCTGTAGTCCCAGCTACTTGGGAGGCTGAGGCAGGAAAATGGCGTGAACCTGGGAGGTGGAGCTTGCAGTGAGTTGAGATTGCGCCACTTGTACTCCAGCCTGGGCGACAGAGCGACTCCATCTCAAAAAAAAAAAAAAAAGGCAAAGGACTTGAAGAGACATTTCTTTAGAGAAGCTATACTAATAGCCAATATGAAAAGACACTCAGCATCACTAATCATTAGGAAAATGTAAATCAAAACTGCCATATATTACCTCACACCCATCAGGATGACCACTATCAAAAGAACAGAAAATAAGTGTTGGTGAGGATATGGAAAAGTTGGAACCCTGTGCACTGCTGGTGGAAATGTAAAATGTTGTAACTGTTATGGAAAACAGTATGGAGTTTCCTCAAAAACTTAAAAATGGGTCTGTAATACTATATGATCCAACAGTTCTGTTTCTGAGTGTATAGTCAAAAGAATTCGAAGCAGGATCTCAGAGTTATTTGCACACCCGTGTTCATCACAGCATCCTCTCAACGGTCAAGACGTGGAAGCACCCCAAGTGCCCTCAGCAGATGAATGGATAAATAAAATGTGATATAGCCATACAGTAGAATATTATGTAGCCAAGTGTATTTCTTCTTTTCCTTAAAAAAAGAAGAAAATCCTGTCATATGCTACAACATAGATGAACCCCAAGAACATTATGCTAAGGTAAATAAGCCAGTCACAAAGGACAAATACTGTATGATTCCATTCAGTATTTCCAATCATCCATACAGTAAGATTTCTCTCTCAGCCTCAATACTGATTCCATTCATACAGTTTGTCTACTTTTACTGTATTTGTCAAAGACAGTACTTTGACTACTTTAGATACTTCAAATGCTGAATGTAGTAGTCAAAATACTGTCTTTGACAAATACAGTAAAAGTAGACATACTGTATGAATAAAATCACGCAGTATTTGAAGTATCTAAAGTAGTCAAAAATCATGGAAACACAATGTTTAAAGGGCACTGGGGCTAGGGAGAGGGGAAATTAGTGTTTAGTGGTTATCGAGTTTCAATGTTGCAAGATGAGAAAGTTCTAGAGATCTGTTGCAACAATGTGAATATACTTAACACTACTGGACTCTACAGTTAAAAATGGCTAAGATGGTAAATTGAATGTTCTGCTTTTTTTTAATCCGCACATTCTGCTGAAAGAACAAAGGGATCAATCCATTGAATTTGGGTTTCATAGGAAGAAATATTATTCAGAAGATATTCTTGGTTTGCCAGAACATCTTTCTTTATCTATTCAACAAATATTAGCCCCACAGAGAGGCCAGGGATCAGAAGGCATTTCAGCAGAGAGAACCACATCTGGGAGTGGAGGAACCACTGGGGCCTTCCAGGATGGTGTGAATGCAGTGGTCCACAGCAGGTGTGTGAAGGGGCAGGCACGGTGGCAGTGCTGCATACACCTCATTAAGAAACAAAGACTAGGCCGGGTGCGGTGACTCATGCCTATAATGCCAGCACTTTGGGAGGTCAAGTTAGGCAGACAGCTTGAGCTCAGGAATTCGAGACCAGCCTGGGCAATATGGCGAGAACCCATCTGTACAAAAACTACACAAAATTTGGCAGGTGTGGTGGCACATGCCTGCATTCCCAGCTACTCGGGAGGCTGAAGTGGGAGAATCACCTGAGCCTGGGAGGAGGTTGAGGCTGTAGTGAGCCATGATCGAGCCACTATACTCCAGCCTGGGTGTCAGAATAAGACCCTGTCTCAAACAAAGCAAACAAAAACAACTTAGACGTAGAGACTTTCATCATCAAAGAGCCTATAAATGTTCAAAACCCTGGCAAAGTCAGAATAATGAAACTCACTAAAATCAGGATGCAGGAGAAAGCGTGAGAGGACTCATCTTTCTTATCTACACTGCCTAAACTTAAAACCCTATGTTAAAAAAACAGTAAGTACTCTAACTTCCTAATGTTTCAGAAAACTTTTTTAAAACCTACGTCTTGTGTGTGAAGGTGCAATTTGCCTGAAATTTGGGTATTCCTTCAGCGTCAGTTTAGTTTCATTTTCTTTTGTTGAAGTCAAATGAACATTTGTCCTTTTATTTAAAGTACCGCGGAGAGAGTGAGTTCATTACTGTAGCGCATGCTCAGTGTATCCGGCCTGCCTTTCTTCCTCTGTGTATATTCACAGAGGGGTGCTGGGGTGAGGGCCAGGCGATGTTAGCAGTGGTTATTTCTAAGGGGTGGGATCACAGTGACTTTCTTGCTTCTTTGTCTCTGTGTTATTTGATTTTTTTATGATAAGCATAGAAATAATAAAGCCATTCTAAAAATTAAGCAAAAAGAAAAGTTTTAAAAGAGCAAACAAAACAGCACAGCCCTGTTCCTGGCTTCATAGGCAGCTCTCATATTTGTCCTTCCTTCTTCCACCCCACCTCCCACCTGGCGGCAGCCCCAGGGGACTGGCTGGTTTCCCTCCTCACCATCTCATTGGATGTTTGTTTGCATCCTGGTGACCGGTGCATTCCTGAAGGGATCTGAACGGTGAATGCAGGGCCCTGGAAGGCCCAGAGGCTGTGCACTGCCTCACTCCACATATGTTTGTGATAAAAACAGGGCTCAAGATGAAACTGGTCTAGGACGGTTCCTGCCAGTTTTACTGTAGGTCCAAGGAAGGCCCCTGGATGTATGGGGATGTATCTGGACTCAGATTTCACTGTAATTTTTTTAGTTCTGAGGAAAGTATGAATGCCAGTGTTATTTATTCACTGTCCAGTTTCTCAAGTTTGTTTTAGTAGTTCTTGCTTTGAGAATAAATATCAGAATTCTGTGAGGAAGGCGTTCCAGAAATAAAGCTGGCTATTCATGGCATGGTTTTCGGCAAATACCTTCCCTCCACTACGGAGGGAAACTCTGTTTACCTTTTTGAAGAGTCGGCAGAAACCCAGATTCACAGTTCTGCCACCAAAAGAAGAAAACAGTTGAGTTCAGTCAGAGGACAGACTCAGCTGATGATGGACAAAGGGCTGAGCTGTGCTGGCTAAGCATTTGATTTCAGGAGTTAAAAAAACGCTCTTTCTATGTTAAAGCTACAATTAACATTCTTGGATAGCTCTCAAAGTAACTTAAAGAGGTAATCTAGATTTTCTCTTACCTAAAAGGACACTTAAATCTCATTTTCTTCAATAATTAGAATTTTCTATAAAATAAGGATAATACCAGCCAGGCGCAGTGGCTCATGCCTATAATCCCAACACTTTGGGAGGTCGAGGCGGGCAGATCACATGAGGTCAGAAGTTTGAGACCAGCCTGGCCAACGTGGTGAAACCCTGTCTCTACTAAAAATACAAAAATTAGCCAGGTGTGGTGGTGGGTGCCTGTTGTCCCAATTACTCAGGAGGCTGAGGCAGGAGAATCAGTTGAACACTGGAGTACATTTGTGCCATTGCACTTCAGCCTGGGCGACAGAGTGAGACTCCCTCTCTCACACACACACACACACGCGCGCGCACACACACACACACACAAAGGCGGCAGGGAATAATACCACCCACGGTGATTATTTCACTGAGTTGTGGTGAAAACAGATGAGATCTAATGAGATGATGATCTGAGGGTGGCTGGCCATGAAGCACAAACATAAAGCATCATGGAACATTGGAGTTGGTGGATGTCTTTTCCAAGCAGCAAAGTGAGAGCCTTTGAGAAATGATGTGATTTGGTGGAAGCCGTTCTGCAAGTCTTTGGAGGCAACATGGCTGGAATCCAGCCTCTTTCCACTGAGCCGTCCTGCCACATCCTCAGCTGTTTTCAATGGTGCATCTCACGAGAACACCACTTTGTTATTTTGACCTTTCTGGGAGAAAAAGCGCAAAGTACAGCTCAAAGTAAATGTTTTCCTGCATATGGGCCTGAACGAGTTAGAGGTCTACTTCATGGAAGACGGACGCAACATCTATGACCTGCGTGGGACCGGGGGTACACTACCTCTCTGTGCTTTAGTTTCCTTAACTACCTCATCGGGTTGGATTTAAGAGGACTAAATGAGTGAATGTGTTCGGGGAGAGGTAGAATAGAGCCTGGCACATAGTATGTGATAGATTAATGCCGTTATTATTTATTATTTACACACAAAAGTTGCACACCTGCCTAATGACTGCAAAAGAAAAAGGCCACAGATGGAAATTAGAAAGTTGTAGCTACCGTTAGGTCTGTGCCAAGGCATTTGGGATATATCACTAAGGCATCCACTGAGGTAGGGGTGGAGGGGAGCCAGAGTGCCTGGGAGGAGTTACTATTCCTAACGCTCCTATTTTCTCCCGAGAACTCACGGTCTTTGGGCCTAGCCCCTGGCTTATGACTGCTGGCAGGTTGGTGTGCTCAATGGCTGCATGGCCACACAGCATTTCTACCCAACTCCAGCAGAGCCCCGCAGGCATTGTGAAGGTGCTTGGGGAGTCTCCTAGGCTTGAATAGGAATGAGCCTTGGAAGGTGCAGAGCTTCGTGGCTCAGCGGAAGATGGTCATGAGGGAGATCTGACCTGAACTTCCCCAGGGCAGCCTGGGAGAGCTTCCAGAGGCACAGGCTGAAAATCATGAGTCCTCCTGAAACTTCCTTTCACTGCCTTGCTCCACACTATGTCAGCCCCACCCACCGAGGGCTGACCCCCGACTCTTCCAGACCTGTTTCCCATTTCTCCTCTGCTCAGGCCCCCCAGTGCCTGCTGGTACGCTCACGTCTGTGGCTCACATTGCTGGCTCCTGCTGCTGCCTCCTACCCTGCTGGAGACAGGCAACATTGGGGCCAGCTCACATGCCACTTCCATGAAGCCTTCCCTGATCTCTCCTGCTGAGCCTTCTCTTCCCCTCTCCTTCCAGCTTGTGGTTCTGCTCTTCGTGGCCCTCACATGTGCACTTGTGCTATGTATTTCATTGTTTTGAAGCCCTCACAGCCACACAGGGCCGTCCTCATTGTGTTCTTCCCCCAGTGCTTCTCAGCCACTTGGGACAGTCCCAGGCGACCAGTCCGTTAAAGTCTGAAAACTAATCCACTTGTACCTGGAGGGAGTCTTCAATCCCAAGCAAGGGAATGAGAATTGGGATCTAATATTGAGGTACTACCACCACCAACTTGGCAATGCTTCCTCGTATCTATCTTGTGTGTTTATAGCTTCAATTTCAAGACAGAAATATCCACCCATCTGTTTTGTGACGCTAAAGAAGTATGCACACTGAATTTTGGGGATAAATCAAAAGCCGAATGCCACTACCTCCTGCTTACTTGTTTAAAGGTTAGCCTTTAGGATCTCTTAACTTCCACAACCAATAAAACGTGTTTCCTAATCCTTATTATGGCCAATCATTTCCACATATTGTTAGAGTCTGCAGATCACCTTGGCACGTTAATCCTGAGTTCTGTCATCCCAGGCAAATACAAATGCTCAGAACAAGGACTTAACGATGAAAATGTTAGTGCAATCCATCTTCCAGCTGCCTGACAAGTAGCTTCTGTTCAGAATAAGTATAAATTAGCTAATGCTGAAGCAGCAGAAATGTTTAATCCCTATCCTGTGTCTTGAGTGATTCCTCCCTCCTCCCCCTATTCATTCAGAAGTTAATTCTAGATCTCTCTGTTGCACTCAGGGTTGAATCTGGTAAATGCTAGTGGTGTGGTACCTGCAGGAAGGCATATATAGTTTCTCTATCAGAGTGGTTTTAATGCCCTCTTTCCGTGGGCCTGATACGTAAGAAAAGATAAATGCTTACAGGCCCCAAAACTCTTTGGAGTCAACACATGCATGAGAAAGTATAATATCTTTTTAACTTTTAATCATTTTAGCCAAAGAGCGAAATCTCTTTTTATTGCTTATGAGAGATGGTGCTAAATTAAATACGAGGCAGTGATCTGCAGAAAAAGAAGTCCCCACAAAAACAGTGCTTCCCTGTGGGAAGCAAGAAGCACTTTAGAAAGTTTAGAGCCGGGAAGTGATGGGGTGGTGGGCTGGAGACGGCCTGAATGAAGAGAGGAGGCAGAGACAGAGGCTGAGCGGCACATGGTGGAGTTGCCGTAACAAAGTAAGATGATGCTGGGGACTGGCATGTGGTCTGAAAAGCCCTTTCCTGGATCCCTGTGGGTGTGAGGGATTAAAGCCTACAGATAAAGCAACCACAGGCCCCTGCCACACCTCCTCAGGTGCTTAAAGAGTTGCTTCTGTGTTCCCAGTTGTAAATGAGATCATCTTTGGTGATGTCTGGATAATAATAACCACTCTTTATTACACATTTTCTGTGTGCTTTACAGGGAGTATGTTCTTTAATCCTCCCAACATCCCTTTGCGGTAGGTGCTGTAAGTCATTTTATAGATGAGGAAATTGAGGTCTTAGAGAGGTTAGATCGTTTGTCCAAGACCAACAGCCAGGCAGTGGTAGAACTGGGTTTTGAGCACAGAGACAGTCTGGCTACAGAGCCTGTGCTTACCGTAACCACCATGCTTTTAAATAGCAATTTTTCCTAATGAAAATTGATAGTGTAATGTCCAGAAGGTTAGAATTAAAAAAATAAAAATAAAAAGGTCTCTGTCTCATGGATTCACCAGGGGACCTGGGGGAAATGCCCTTGATCTTGGTTTCCAGTCTGTAAAGGAACAATTATGCCATTCTTCACCCACCCTTCCTACAGATGTGCTTTGAGGATGAATGAATAGATTGGTCATCAGGGCTTTGAAAACCCAAGATGATTGAAGATGCCTAGTTAAATAATATAAGTAAATGAGTTTCCACATCCCTGCACAAGGCTCAGGCCCCCAAACTGGAGCAGCTTTCCAGCAAGAGCTGGTTTGAGATTTTCAAAGCAAATTTCACGCACATTCTATGTAAGTCCAAAACCAAAAGTTCCTTGTGGAATACTATTAAGGCATTTTTGCAGGAAATTCATCTGATGTCTGACTGAAAATCTCTAAGGCAAGCATGGTGCCCTTATGGGATATGGTTTCCAGCCTTTTGTCTTTTTTTTTTTTTTGACATGGAGTCTTGCTCTGTCGCCCAGGCTGGAGTGCAGTGGCGCGATCTCGGCTCACTGCAACCTCTGCTTCCTGGATTCAAGTGTTTCTCCTGCCTTCCCAGTAGCTGGGATTATAGGCGTGTGCCACCATGCCCAACTATTTCTTTCTGTATTTTTAATAGAGACAGGGTTTTACCATGTTGGTCAGGCTGGTCTTGAACTCCTGACCTCATGATCTGCCCCCAACCCCAACCTCCCAAAGTGCTGGGATTACAGGCATGAGCCACCGCACCTGGCTCAGCCTTTTGTCTTTAAGAACTAAACGTTCTTCTCTTGTTGGCCTTGAAGTGGGAGTTTGGTAAACTGGGTCAGTTAATTCCGCTCTCTTAATCCTATACTTGTTAGTGGTCTTCATCTCTTCCACTTACTCTATTAGGCCCCGCACCGTGGCAGGCTGATTACTGCAGTAGACTCCACACTGATTACCTTGTGATGTGTTTGAAGGGGTGTACAAAAGGGTTAATTTGTATATCATGAAACAAAAAACTTTCATCCTTTATCCAAACCAAAAGGAATGACAACAACCCAAGTAGGTAGTATTCTCGTGTATTTTCCCAGGAAAGTTTTAAATTCTTGTTGTAATCTGCAATGCAAGTAGCATTTTTAAAGATTTCAAGAGGCATAAATGGTCTTGAAATGTAGTCATAAAGGGAAGGTACTTTGGAAAAAATGACCTGAGAAATCATCTCATGTGAACATAAATCACACACACACACACATTTGTAGTCTTTGATATAGTAATCTTGTTTCTGAGAATTTATGCTTAAGAAATTATCCAAAATCAGGAAATCAAGAGTTCATCGCATGGTTGTTTATAAGAGCAAAACATTTGAAACAGTCAACATGTCCCAGCTACACACATGCACGTACACATGCACATATGTGCATCCCAGAATATGCATTAAAATTAAAATTATAAAAGCCATGTGGTAACATAGAAATGCTTATTATACAAAGAAAAAATATATATAATCATGACACCATACCAGTTACACTGTATATTTTTTATTTCTAGCTTTGTTTTTATTTTGAGACAGAGTTTCCCTCTTGTTGCCCAGGCTGGAGTGCAATGGCGCAATCTTGGCTCACCGCAAACTCCGCCTCCCGGGTTCAAGCAATTCTTCTGCCTCAGCCTCCCGAGTACCTGCGATTACAGTCATGCACCACCACGCCTGGCTAATTTTGTATTTTTAGTAGAAATGGGGTTTCTCCATGTTGCTCAGGCTGGTCTTGAACTCCTGACCTCAGGTGATCCGCCCGCCTTGGCCTCCCAAAGGGTTGGGATTACAGGCCTAAACCACGGCGCCTGGCCTATTTCTAGGATTTCTATTCAGTTTGTTGTCTACTCTGCCTCTTCGTTTTTCATACTGTTCTGTTTATTCCTTATGGTTACTGTTTCTTTCACTATTTTCTTAGTACCTTAAACATAGCTCCCTAAATACTTTTTTTCCAGGTTGTTCTCAGGGTACAGATTCTGTTTGTTGTGCTGTTCATTTCCATGGGTCCTCTGTAAAATTTTCCTGTGAGCTCCTCATCTTCTCCAGTGGTTGTTACCTGTAGGACTCCACTATTCCCTGGCCTGGGAGGTGGCGATGTTGCTTTGCCTTTGCAAAACCCTAGGATTTTAACAGTCCCAGGCACGTAGTGGATTTCTGTACCATCTTCCTGGAATGGCTGACTGAGGTTGAACTGAGTATGAATCCTGAATTTGTTGAAAGAGTTCGCTTCCCTAGCAAGGGCCTAATTGCATGCCTGTTGCACCTTTGGGTTCAGCTCTCACAAACCATTAGATCCTGCTTGCTTTCTGGGACCTAAACTTCCTGCCCTCAAACTCTGTTGTGCATTAAAAAATAATTTATTGCCAGGCATGGTGGCTTTCGCCTGTAATCCCAGCTACTCAGGAGGCCGAGGCACAAGAATCGCTTGAGCGCAGGAGGCAGAGGTTGCAGTGAGCCGAGATGGCACCACTGCACTCCAGCCTGGGCAACAGTGTGAGACTGTCTCAAAACAAACAAGCAAACAAAACCCTTATGCTTTACCCATCATTTCCACATGTTTGTAGTGGGATATTCATATTAACCATAAGTACCTATTTATCTTTCCTATCTGCTGCCACTATATGAAAATATATATGGGTATAATCAGACTGGAAAGGAATTTGAAAATGGTATTTTTTTATAGGTAGAGAGAGTAGGTTTATTGTAACTCTAGTTTGCAAACACTCTGTATTAATATATTGCCTTAAAAATATAATTATAAGAATTACCTTTTAAACAATTCTCTTCTGTTTCAGAATGCATATACTACAACTGCTATTAATGGGACAGATTTCTGTACGTCAGCAAAAGATGCATTCAAAATCTTGTCCAAGAATTCAAGTCATTTTACATCTATTAACTGCTTTGGAGACTTCATAATTTTTCTAGGAAAGGTGAGATATCTTGACTAAATACAGAAAGGAGCCTGGGATTCTGAAAATTAAGCCACACAACAATTGGTTTGAAAGGGAACTATATTTCTTGAGTACTTACTCTGTAGTGGACTCTGTGCTTCCTTATCTCATTTAATCCTCAATCCCATGAGGTATCCCTATTTTGCAGAAGAGAAAACGAAGGTTTAATAACCTTTCAGGGTTCTACAATAGGTAGAGCCAGAATTTTAATCCTACTCTTACTCTCTTACCTGTGATCAGTTCTACCATTCTGATTCATTCTTTTTCCGGTCTAAAATGAACATACTACTAACCTCAGAAAATGAATGTTTGTGGGTTTCTCAATAAGAATATATGGAAAGAGTATTGAAACCTGGACTGGGCAAGGTGGCTCACATGTGTAATCCCAGTATTTTGGGAGGCTGAGGCGGGAAGATCACTTGAGGTCAGGAGTTTGAGATTAGCCTGGCCAACATAGCAAAACCCCATCCTTACTAAAAATACAAAAATTAGCCGGGCGTGGTGGCAGGTGCCTGTAATCCCAGCTACTCGGGAGGCTGAGGCAGGAGAATCACTTGAACCTGGGAGGCAGAGGTTGCAGTGAACTGAGATCATGCCACTGTACTCCAGCCTGGTGACAGAGCAAGACTCTGTCTCAAAAGAAAGGGGGGTTTTCTAAAAAAGTTTTAAAGTGAATAAGCTTATTTTGGTGTTAAGTGAAAAAACAGAATAAAAAGTTTGTGAGATATTATTACATTTATATGAATACAAAAGCTAGGCACAGATAAAATAACATATAACCTTCCTACCCACCATTAACTGGGTTTCCTTTTGATACAGCTTTTCATTTTTTCCTCTATTTCATTCTGCCAAAATTTCTGACAAGCATTCTTTACAATAGTGCACACACACGTTGCACACATGAACGTATATTAAAGCATTACTTGTAACTGACAAAAACATCTAAGCAACTGATTCATAAAGATTTTCAACAAACTCTTCTTTTGCACAGGTGTTAGTGGTGTGTTTCACTGTTTTTGGAGGACTCATGGCTTTTAACTACAATCGGGCATTCCAGGTGTGGGCAGTCCCTCTGTTATTGGTAGCTTTTTTTGCCTACTTAGTAGCCCATAGTTTTTTATCTGTGTTTGAAACTGTGCTGGATGCACTTTTCCTGTGTTTTGCTGTTGATCTGGAAACAAATGATGGATCGTCAGAAAAGCCCTACTTTATGGACCAAGAATTTCTGGTAAGCAAACATTTCATTTCCAGTTGCAATATCCACGCTCGCAATCTCAGTTTTGTAAAGCTGCACACAAAAGAGGCTCATACCCAGCCTGTGTCTTCTAGAGGGCTCTGAGGCTTCTACTACCCCAGAGCCTGAAAGTGGGATTTGGGCTGAACTCTCCAAGGCTGAACCCACTTCCCTTTCTGAGAACCTTCTCCCTGGAGAAGTGAAGCTGAACAAGAATGCTGATCAGAAGCAGCAGCACTTCTTACCCTGGGCAGAAGATGTCCTGAACACAGTAGTTCAGGTCCCTTTGGTGCTCGTGGCATGATCTAGCCTTGTGGGTGGTCTAGAAGTTTAACAGTTGATCTTTTTCTAAAGCATTTTTGCATCTCCAAGCATGATGTTCATACCCACTCTAGTAGAGAGAGCACACTTATGTGTGCCAGTATTGACAGATCTGCAATTCTCGGGCCCTTTATTAGCCCAGGCACACCAGTGTGAGAAAAGCCACACCCTCAGCGGAGTGCCCATACTGTTTGTATCTGGAAGTAGCAGGCAGCTGTTTGCAACAGCCTTTGCAACACAGTTGTTGCCTATTTGCCTTATCCTGGGTAGACAGGGATATTTTAACAGCTGAATCATGTCTCATCTCTTTTCCTTGTCTGAGTTATAGATTTTCATACTTTTCTTTCACTCTGTTGCCATTAAAATTAGGTGTTCAAGCCCTTTTAGCTTGAAACAGAGCATTGAATGCACTCTTTAGTTCAGCAGCCACTCAATTTTTTAAGAACCACTTCCACAGTTTATAATTAATGTATCCTCATCCTTCTCCATATAAAACATAAAAATACAATTTTTACTTTTTTTTTTTATGGAGACAGTTTTGCTCTTGTTGCCCAAGAGTGCTGGGCAAGAGTGCCCAAGAGTGACCAAGAGCACTTCCCAAAGTGCTGGGATTACAGTTGTGAGCCACCACACCCAGCCAAAATACAATTTTTACTTTTTACTTGTTTATTGACTTATTTGTATGTACTCTAAGGATAAAGTGTTTATGATGGTGGTATGAAGCTAGCCAGGTCCCCATCCCCTGATTTACTTTTCCAGTTAAAAATCCACCTTGAAGTCCCGGCACGGTGGCTCACTCCTGTAATCCCAGCACTTTGGGAAGCCGAGGCAGGTGGATCACATGAGGTCAGGAATTTGAGACCAGCCTGGCCAACATGGTGAAACCCTGTCTCTACTAAAAATACAAAAATTAGCCAGGCGCAGTGGCAGGCGCCTGTAATCTCAGCCACTTGGGAGGCTGAGACAGGAGAATCGCTTGAACCCGGGAGGTGGAGGTTGCAGTAAGTTGAGATGGTGCCATTGCACTCCAGCCTGGGCGACAGAGGGCGATTCCGTCTCCCTAACCCCCCCCCCAAAAAAAAAAATCCACCTTAAAATTTACCCCCTAAAATAGTTGTTTCAACAGGAGAAACTTTCTTAAGGATCCATTTATCTGAAATTTAAGGCCAAGAACTGGTAAATGGTTATCATTGGGACTCAGAAACCGATACTCCAGAATATGGCACTTTGACTCTGACCTTCTCCCAAAGTGCAGGATGAAGCTGTCATCTGAATGAAATTCCCTTATCTGCCTAAAGTCCAGACTCACCAAAGAAAAAAACAGCCTCTGGCCCCTTCCCTGAGTTTTCCATTAACTGGACTTATATAGCAGAAACAAAAACTAACTTCAGTCAACACACCTGGACAGAGTTTTGTCACAAACCACTGTCTGCTCTGCGGGCCCAACAGACTTTGTCCCCAGCCATTAAGTATCCTTCAAGCTCATTAAACTCCCCTAAAAGTAATTTACCACCCCCCTAAAAATCATCCACACTTCCCCATCCCCATTTCATAGTTAGACAATCACTCTGTGATTCTCCGCTGTGCTTGCTAATTTATATGCCATTTCGCCTGTTAATCTGCCTTTTGTAAGTTAATTCTTCAGCAAACCTTCAGAGGGCAAAGGAGAAGTTTTCCCTTGGCCCCTACATTATCAACAGTGCAGACACATTAATACTCATCTAACTTGTTCTTTTGTTTCAGAGTTTTGTAAAAAGGAGCAACAAATTAAACAATGCAAGGGCACGGCAGGAGGAGCACTCATTAAGGAATGACGAGGGAACAGAACTCCAGGCCATTGCGAGATAGATACCCATTTAGGGACTTGTACCTGGAAAACGTTTCTTTCTAAAGAACCATTTACAGAATAGAAGACAAGACCACTCGAGAAAAGTTAGTGGAATTTTTTCTTTTTTAAAGAAGACCTAATAAACTATTCTTTCTCATTGTCTGTCATTATTGTTTGACCAGGTAACAATACTGGAACCATATTAGTTTACCACCTTTTTTTTGTACAAATTAGGACAGAAAAACTCTCTTAAAACCATGTTTATATGCATCAGTTTAAAAAGTACACTATATAAGAACTGAGGCAAGTCTGTAAGTGCATAACTAATAAATAAACCTTTTTAAGGATTTTGTTAGCGGAAATCTCTGGAATTTTTTTTTTTAAAGGGACAGTGTCTCAGTGTGTTCCCAAGGTTGTAGTACAGTGGCGGCACACAGGTGCCATCATAGCTCACTGCAGCCTCCAACTCTTAGGCTCAAGTGATCCTCCTGCCTCAGCCTCCCAAGCAGCTGGGACTACAGGCATGCCACCATGTCCAGCGTGGAACGTTGCTCTTATACAGAGTAGGACACTTCCCTATTCATCCAATCCTGGAAATATGCTGAGTGGATTCACTTTTCAAAGTACAGTTCTTAGATTTGGTGACAATAAAAGCCCAAAGTGTAAACTCTGACATTAACTACCACCTGAACTGGGCATGTACAGGACAGGCAGGAGTGTAACCAATGATTTAGTCGGTGCACATGCTCTTCCTTTTTTCTGAATACTCTTCCTCCTCTTTGCTAATGGCAAACTCCTACTTATTCTTCAAAACCCAGCTCTGATAGCATCATGCTTCTGCAATGCCTCTGAGCATTACTTGCCCTCTCTTCTGTCCTTTTCCTCCATGCTCTGATATGACTGTGAATCCACTTTCTTTTTGTCTCTCCACCAGATCACATTCCATGATGGCACACACAATTTATCTCAGAAATCCTGATACACAAGCACTCTTACGGCAGACATTCTGGAAGAAGTGGTTTTCAACCACAGCCCCACCTGAGAAATTACCTGGAGACGACAGATTTTTAAAAATACTTCTGCCCGGACCTCAGAGATTTATGTAGATGGGAGTGAGGGGAAGAGCTTTTCCTTTTTAAACCTCTAACCAAATAGAAACATTTTAACATGTTGATTGGCAGCCTCATGAGAATCAATCTGACTTAAATGGCAGGGCAGGTAGTCTGATATAAGGCTTCCGTTCCCTAAACTTTGAAGAGTCAAAGATGACAAGGACAGCCTGAGAACTCAGGTCTATTTTAAATGCAGTGACTTTTTTCTTAAATGCCACCATTGAATTAGCTTGACTCCAATAGTTTCCTTTACAAGCAGTTTCCCAGAAGCATTAAACCTAGTCATTGTGACATGATGAGCTAATAGGCTTCACTTTTGTGGGCTCGTCAAACCATGTGTATATACTCCTCATCTCTCGCAAAAAATGGACGGTTTTCGCCCCCAAACCTGATAGAGCCAATCCTATCAGAAGACATGGCTTGACTGAGACAATGTCGGAAAGTGAGAGTTACTAAGTTTCTTTTAGTGACTGCATTTTTGTCACTATGACACCTAGTTATTGTTTGTCCTTCCCTCTGTCAGGACTGAAGGTTTATGTTTCACCATAAACCATAGCTTATTATCAAGCAGCACATCCTATGGCTGACCTAGCATATTTCTTATTCATATTTACCCTAAGATAGGAAAATTCCCCACTGCTCATATCAATATTCCTAAAAATTATTTTAAGATTATTCCAAGTTGAATTTAAGATGAATCTGGGCCAGCTAAGTCACAGTGAAATAAGCAAGGGTCAGAAAATGATTTGAATCCTGTCATTTACTATGTGTAATGGTTTCCTAAGCCTCAATCTCCTTAAGCATAGAGTGCAGTGTTGTGTGGAGTAAATAAAATGTTAATGTACCTTGTAACAGTACCTAGGAAAAAGGTACTTAAAAAAAATCTGACCCTACCTATCTAGAAGCTAGCCAGAAAATAATCAGCCTGTGGTTCATATGAATGTTCAAAACAAAATATTTATTTATAAAAAATACAATGGGATAAGTTTATGCTGAGAAATGCAGCAATAAATACAGTTGAAGAAAACAGAGCAACTCTACATTGATACATTGGCACAAACAGGAAGAGCAAATGCATCACCCAGGCCTAAATGTCCACAGGCCAAAACTTTTGTACATGCTCCTTTAGAAACACCACTCTGAAAAGATCTTGTCCGCTAGGTAAGAGAATGAGTACACATATAATCACAAATGCACACTGATCATGACTTTATTTAAAAATTAGCAAACAATACTGTAGAAACATTGATATGTAAATTTCTAAAATGCTGCATCTTAAATTTAGTTGGCAAAGACCACATTTAGCAATAAGCATGAGTTTAGTCTTCCATGTAGAAACCAGATACACTAAACTGTAAAAAAAAAAAAAAAAAAGTTTCTATTGTTTGAAAATACCAGTTTAATATAAGATTGTAAAAATGCATAGATTTTTGCATACAAGAACTGGCTGTACAAGAGTACTCCCCTTTCACAGTATTCCTTTTTACTTCATATGCGAGTTATTGATTATGCTGTAGGATTTAACTATTACAGCACTAAAAGGCAACTATTGAGGGAAGAGGCAGAAAAAGGAAAAAGGAATGTATGTAAGGCAATTTTTCTTAAAAGTACAATAAGCTTAATAGTGTTTTAGGAAGACAAGATAAAAATTACTCAAGGCTAGCTTGGTTCTCACTGAATAAAAACAATGGACTAAATACTGCGCTCCTTCTGTGTGGATCTAATAATCAATGCCTTGGTCGCTATATTGGTAATCTCTGGGGTAGTCATCCTGGTACTCGCCATGATACTCATCGGGGTATTCTGCCTGATAATCACTATCACTGATTTCCGAACCATTTGTTCCTGTTCCTTGGCTTCCGTTGTGAATGACAGGTTCTGTAGGAGCAGCACAGTATTTGGGATCATATACTTGCCGCCCAAGCCCATACACACTCATTCCTTTCTGGGAAGCAACTTTGTTGGTACCCATCTGTAGGGAAATTGTCGAGTTGTCCACCGGCTGTAATGTTAGCTTCTGATCATAGATGTCTCTTCTGGTACCTGGTGCTAACATCCCTGCCTGGTATTAGAACACAGTATAAAAGTTAAAGCGGCAGCTGGAATCTACTCTTGTGAATAATTTACAGATTATAGAATTCACACTGAATATGAACAGCAGTACGTGAACTTTCATTTGGTTCAGGGGTAAAGCTAGCTTAACCAAAATATCCTGATACCGAATCACTTCCAGGAAGCAATATTCATTGGCTTTTGAGCTAGGTGAGACCTTTCTTCAAAATCCTTGCTCTGCTGTAAAATTACTATGTGGCCTCAAACAAGTAAATTTAGCTTTAGCTTTCTCAAATTGCAAAATGGAGACATTACTACTTACTCTGGATTTAAGTGAGGATGAGACATAAAGAACGTGAAATCATAATGCTTCCACACCACAAAGTTCCATGTGAATGCCCATGAGGACCACATACATTATCCGGGTTACCAATTTCACAAGTTTATAATATATTCAACAAAAACTATGTTGAGCAGATCTTAAGGACTTGAGTCTTTTCAAAAGGCTGAGATGCAGAAGAGCCAGCCACTTCACAGCCACTCCCCTCTTTTTCAGAGTACAGTAACTCATACTTCATCTCTACTTACATCAGGCACACACTTCCAGGTTCAGAGTGGGTAGAAAAGTACACGTGAGTGGCAGCTATGAGAGACATAATGCCACACCTGGCAGGATGTGTTCCATAAGGGCAAAGTGATCAATCTCCCTTGGACTCTCTAAGAAAATGTTTTCCAAACCATATCCCAGCTGATGTTGGATGTGAGACCTGTCTGTTCTCAAATGGTTGTTGGAACTTCCTTCTGAGGTGCTGGTGATCTATTTTTAAGAAGGAAATATTTCTATCTTGGATGTGGTGTACTGGTATTTTCATCACGTTGCATTTCCATCTCCTTATATTGACACATCTAATAGGAATGCTAGTTAAATCCTTCTTAGTGGGACACCAGATAATTTTACCTATTAATTAAGGGTTCTTTAAAAAAAAAAAAAAAGTCAGCATTTAAATGAGCAATATTTTACTTGGATTTTGGAGCAAGAACACTGGAATAAACATATCTTTTTTTCTGCTGGCTAGGTAGAAAGAAGGCCAGCTGTTCTAACTGCCAACAAAAACCACGAGACACATCGTGCTTTTGCTGCTATCGAAAAGGTCTTTTGATTCTTTTGCTTTCCCAGCAAAGTCCACATTCCTGAAGGAATATACTCTTAAATAAACTATACAAAAAATACCTACTTTAAACTTCTAGTTAATAAGAATAAGGTAAGTGTACTCTTGTACAAGTAGAAAAAGGTATTGCTTACCTGGCTGGCTCCTTTATTGGTGCCCATCTGCAGACTAATTGTGGTCTGGTCAAAAGGTTTGTCAGTTTGCATTTTGGGGTCATAAAGGTGCCTCCTAGTCCCATAAGCTGTCATACCTGCCTGGCTGGCACATTTGTTGGTTCCCATCTTTTAAGTTAAAAGTAAAATTGCACAAATTATCAGATGTCAACAATATATACAACACAAACAAAACTTTCCACGCTACTAAAAAGACAGAAGGGGCACAACTGACAAGTTACTGAGCTGAGGCTCCAGCCGACTCTTCCATGTGTTTACAAACAAATTTCAAGTGCTAACTTTAAAAAGAAAATTTTAAAGAAATTCACTATAGATAAAACCTCATACATAGCAGAATTAAACACACTTTAACAGGTGGACTGACACACTAAAAGTCATTACAGTGGCAGAATAATTTCCTCTGCTACTGTTTCCCCAGATAACCAAATTAAGAGGTACCAGCTTTGGTTATTTAAACAGAAGCAATCCTAGGCCAAGCAATATGCTGTTCTACTCCAGGAATGTTTTACATAAAATGTGAAAGCAAATGCCAGCTGTTTTCTCTGGGAGCTTGACAAGGACTTCTTTCAGTTTCAAAATCACCAACATTTTCACCAGAAAGGAACCACATTTTATTCCTGCAACTCCCGTGTCCTTGGACAGAGCTGGAGAAAGGTGGAATGAGGAATCTGAACTCAGCAAAGTTCAGGGAAACAGTAATTAACTTTTCTTCCCCACTGAGAACAGTATGGCTTCAGGACCAACCATTACACCCTGTTCCACTGGTTAGGGACACTTTTCTGATGTTGGATCTTTTTTCTTTAAAAATAAGATGAAAGAAAACCTTTATTACTAAATATAAAATCTGTTCATTGAAGACAATTCAGAAAACATATGTAAGCAAAAAGGAGAGGGAAAAAATCATTGTGATCCCACCATCCATTCACTGTCAACATTTGTGACTATCCTTTTAGCTTTTTAACCTATGTGTCTATGTATATATCTATAGATGCACATACACATATACAAATACATACGAAAACATGTGCAGTTTTCATTTTAAAACTCCATGCTGACCACAGTATTTGATGATCTGATTTTTTTCCCCATAACCTATCTTTTCAAACTCTAGTGTAAAATTTTACATTACACTTTGCTTTTATGGAGTTGTAATTCAACCAACTGACTATTATTCTGAAATGTAGGTTTCCAGTTTCTCGCCACTGATACAATTTTGTACTGTGCAAAAACAAATCTAACTTGCACAGACTCAGTCCAGAAAGGGGCACTGTGTCCAGCAGGTATGGTGGCTTTTGGAGAGTAAAGCCAACAGCATTTAGGGCGTTAGCAACGGCGTTTCCATGACACTCTCCAGGGGAACAATGAAGAGAAGGAAAACATCTGAACTACGTATTTCAGAAGAATTTAAACTGACAAATTCTAACAGGGCTTGGCTGCTATATCATGATTTGGTATTGTAAATAAGTGACTTTGGCACTAAGGTTGTGTAAAATTGCCTCATTTGGTCAATAACATTAAGGAATTTATAAAGTACATTTCTGGCTGGGTGTGGTAGCTCACACCTGTAATCTCAGCACTTTGGGAGGCCAAGGCGGGCCGATCACCTGAGGTCAGGAGTTCAAGACCAGCCTGGCCAACATCGTGAAACCCTATCTCTACCAAAAATACAAAACTTAGCCAGGCATAATGGCTCATGCCTATAATCCCAGCTACTTGGGAGGCTGAGGCAGGAGAATTGTTCAAACCCAGGAGGTGGAGGTTGCAGTGAGCCGAGATTGCGCCACTGCACTCCAGCCTGGGCGACAGAGCGAGACTCTGTCTCAACAACAACAAAAAAAGCTAAAATAAAAAATTTAAAAGTGCTTTTTTCTTTAAAAAAATAGACAATATGATTCAATTAAAAATTTTCATTTCCTGGGGAAATAACTGTCAAGTCAGGTGGTATACCTGAGGTTTCCTCTAAAAATTATCATTGTCTTATGGGCTTTAAATAGATATAAATTGTATAAACTATACCCACCCCCCAAGTACTATAGCACTTCCATCTATTCTTCACTTAGGAGAGGCCTAATATTTTGCATGGTGAGAATTAATCATATTGAATAAGTAACTGAATAAGCAACACCACATTACTTACCTGCAGACCAATTACACTTTGGCCAGCTTTTAATTTTCCTTCATCAAAACGTCTTGTTTGTTTTTCTGCATACTTAACTCCAATGTCAATGGTTGTATGGAATCCTTTTGTTTTAGCCTAGACAGAAACATGCACACTAACTGAAAAGGCCAACAGAGTTTCACAGAAGGAACAACAAAGAAATGATATGGTCATAGACGAAGGGGCCCAAACTAGAGATAAAAAATATTTCAGGCTGTTCAGTGATATACTGCATCATTTGAAATGTGACTGTTCTAAGTAAGCTATCTAGTACGAGGCAGCTGATGTCAGCAGCCTTTCCACAAAGCTAATAATTACAGAAGAGACAGGCCCCGCCCCACCTGGTCTGAACCCCCATGAAACAGCAATGATGCAATTCATCACCAACGTGGTGGGAATCTGTTAACCAGCCATTAAAGACATGTACGTACCAGACCTGCTAGAGCCACCAGAGTAGTCTGAACCTGGGTCATGTTTCCATTCTCAAAAAGATCATTTGCTTCGAATATGTCATGTGGCTTCATACCATAAGCCTGAATAGCTTTAATAAAGTTGCCAATATTCTCCAACTATAAAGAAGAAGAGTTTGATAACTTCTGGAGCTAAATATTGACATTCATAATTTGTAAGAATTCTAAGTCTTCATAACTAGTTACAAGATGCCGCCCAGAAAGCTGTCTGACAAGGATTCAACCAAATACATGCTAAGCACGGCTCTCTCTGGAACAGGAAAGAGCAAGAAGAGAGCGTCTCTCTCACTGTGGGGCACATCATGGTCTTCATATTTTTAAGCAGTTACGTGTTTTCGGTTTTTGCGGGCAACAGCTTCCTTACATATTTTAAAAGGATTCTGTATCAGAGCTATCCAGGCCTGGAATTTTATTTGTCAAAAGGTATATAATTACTCATATTAATAAATAACTCATTATGTGTTTTCATTTTAATTTCAGAATAAATTTGTGGTTACCAAATACTCATTCTCTCATATCTCAAAACACATGTTCAAGACCAGTAAGTATCCCATTTTCCTTACTCATACACATTCGTGAACTAAGGTTATGTCTGATACACTGTTCTGCAGTCCACTGTTAGTTATGTAGAATGCCTTGTTTTTTCCCTTATCCTTAAGGTCTGGGTTGCATTTCTCTGTGTAAGCTGTGTCAAGTCCTTCTGAATGTACACAGACCAAATACAGGAAAACTTCTAAGCTAAACATAATAATTACAGAACTAGTTCAATAAGTAATATGGAACCATTAAAAAAGGGCAAAAAATTAAATATGCACAAATTTCTGCTACATCTATATAAAAACTGTAATCAAAAAGTTTAAAAAAAACACACAAAACCAAAAAACCAAACCTGAAATCAAGTTTCCACTACATAAAATGCAACCAACTAGAACCAGAGGTGGTTGGTTTGGCTGTTACCTGAGGCCAGTTCAGTGAGGACTCGTTGACCTTCTTCACCGAGCCTGGCTGTAGCTTGTTTATAAGTCTGAAAAGAAAAATATGAGAGACATCTTATTTACTAGTCACACAAAAACAAGGATTGAAATATCAAGTTGCTCCTTTAACATCAGTAAGGGAAAGCATTAAATATATCTGTAGAATATCAAGGTCTGACACCCTGGCCTGAGAAGGAGAGTAAGAGAGAAGGCCATGGAAAGAACTGGAAGAGCGGAAACTGACTCTGGAGGGCTGTAACTCACTCGCAGAGGATGATGCCATCCTTTAAGCCCAGCTGGAAGTTGGTGCCAATGCTCATGCCTGTCACCTCTTCTATCCAATTGCGAAGATCTTCTTCTGCTTGATGATCATACTTGGAAGCAATCTGAAATACAAGTTAACTCACTTTAGAAGAATTTCACGAAAGCACCAGAAACTGCCGACTCACAACGTGCTCTGCTTTCACTATCCATTAAGACCACAGCTGTAAAGTGCAGTAAATGACACTCAATAGAGCTCAATGGCAAACTCAACCGTTACAACTTCAGTAACTAATAACAAATTTTTGGTGAAGACGGTGTCATACGAAATTTTGAACAGCACACGGAGAGGCTGGGACTGACAAGGAGAGAACATCCATCAAGAGACATCAGATTTCCCTTCATGATCCACAGGAAGTGACAAGGATTTATGGTATGTTACAATATGGCACTCCAACTTTAAGGTTTAAGTCATTAATCACCGTATTCCAATAAAAGAAGGGGACAGGATTCTGACACATGCAGTTATTTTACAGAGTATCTCACACCTCGCCAATACGTAACATTCCAATAGTTTTGTTGACTGGAAAGTTCTGGTATTTGCCTTCTGTTCCGCCAAATACACACTACATACTAAACACACACACACACACACACACACACAGTACTAATTATTGTACAATATTTAAATTCTGTTTCTGTAGTCTCTATTCTATTAGACTTCTTACAAGAAGGAAAAGCATCTAGTTCAGATTCTTAGTATCTAGAATTGAACCTGACACCCAAACATCTGATAAAACGAAAAGAAAGTTTAACTTTTTACTTGCAGAATTCAAAAATAAAGGCCAACTTACCAACACAAATGCTACGCTATTATACATGATAAAACTACTAAACATAAGTTTTGAAAGATCTCTTTTTAGTCAGACCACAGACCTCAATTTAAAATAATTGAAAAAATAAAATTTAAGCAAAATATTGTGAAAAAAATCACATGCCCAAGTTCTTAAGCTATCGGTGTCCTGGAGTCCCCTTAAAGGGGCTGGTCAATCAGGGTTATGGAGAACACAGCTCAGGCAGGCGCAGTGGCTCACGCCTGTAATCTCGGCATTTGGGGACTGAGCTGGGTGGATCTCTGGAGCTCAGGAGTTCAAGACTAGCCTGAGCACCATTGACAGACATCGTCTCTACTAAAAATAAAAAATTCAGCTGGGCTTGATGGTGCATGCCTGTCATCCCAGTGACTTGGAAGGCCAAGGTAGGAAGATCACTTGAGCCCATGAGATCGAGCCTACAGTGAGCCATGATCACGCCACTGCACTCCAGCCTGGGCAACACAGTGAGACCCTGTCTCCTGCCCCACCGCCAAAAAATTAACCCACAGCTGGGAAGAAGGAAAGATCCAGTGTCATTTGTCTTCTCATTGAGCACAGGTGAAAATGCCAAGTATACATAGGAAATGCCCAGGAGATAGAGATCATGAGCTTGGGAATCAATTACGTTGTTGGAAATGGGAATGAAGGTAGAAATGTCTGCTGTGTCCATAAGACATAGGGAGAGTTAATTACGGCAAGAAGTGAAATGACATCTTCACATTTTAGTCACAAAGAGGTCCCGCAAGTTCCAGTCTACACCAGTCATGGAGGAACCAAGCACAACTGTGGGAAACGCCCCGGGGTCCTAGTGCCAGAGCATACAGGCCTGTGGGCTGCATTCAGGTCCTTTCCAAGAGAGAGAGCCTGACCACCAGGATCAGGACAGACATTTACGAACCTGGCCAGCTTACCTGTAAGTCACCCAACAGTGAAAACCAACGCTGAGTCTTAAAAAATACAGACTTAAAGTGTCACACTTGATCACAGTTCCTTTTTGTGTCTATTAAAAGCCACAACAGCCTTTAACTTCTCAAGGTAGGAAAAACATCCCGTTTCCCAGGTCAAGTAAGTGGAAAGGTCTACATTCCAGGTCCCCCTCTTGAAGGCTCACTGTGCACCTGAGCCTGAGGGATCCCCTGGCACATAATCAGACTACTCCTGGGCTGTTTTCAGGGACTCTCTTCCCCTCCCCACCATGCCAAAGCATGAAGCTTCTGCTTTGACTGAGAGAGGGCAAATGATTTCACTAAATTACGGTGGCATTAGGGAGATGGCAGTTCTTGATCCTTTGCACCCTTTACCCAAGTTGGAGAAATGGCTCTACAGCTTTGACAGAATAATGGATAACTGATTTAAACTGCAGATTTATTTACCCAGAATTACAAATGGAAATCCAGTAAGTTTATATTTTCATATTAAGACGACTGTGCAATGTTCCATGGATCAAGTATGGCCTGGAGGTTAGTTTATAAAAGACAGTCTTAAATACAATTTGTTCCCAGGCTAGTCTCAAACTCTTGGTCTCACGTGATCCTCCCGCATCAGCCTCCCAAAGTGCTGAGATTACAGGGGTGAGCCACCACCCCCAGCCTCCATTACTCCTATTATACCTTAGAAAATTTTCTAGGATAATGTATCTCCTCCAACACATCAAATAAACCCATGTTTTATGGCACTTTTAGAAAATAAAAGCAAATATTAAATTGGTAGACACATTTTTATTTTATTTTTTTTGAGATGGAGTCTTGCTCTGTCGCCCAGGCTGGAGTGCAGTGGCGTGAACTCGGTGTACTGCAACCTCCACCTCCTGGGTTCAAGCAATTCTCCTACCTCAGCCTCCCGAGTAGCTGGGATTACAGGCACACACCACCATGCCTGGCTAATTTTCGTATTTTTAGTAGAGATGGGGTTTCACCATGTTGGTCAGGCTGGTCTCGAACTCCTTACCTCAGGTGATCCGCCTGCCTCGACCTCCCAAAGTGCTGAGATTAAAGGCGTGAGCCACTGTGTCCAGCCGGTAGACACATTTTTTAAAGTCTTGACTATATTTTCACACTGGGGTCTTGTTCTGCGTGGCTAGAATAATAAATCCTCACTATATAAATTGGAGGTGGTGGTATGAAAGGGGATAGGCAAAGAAGAAAAGGAGAAAAGAGTACTCCTCAAGCATTAACTATGGAAAGCACATTCTAATTGTAAGGTGACTTTTTTTTCCCAAAAGTGAAGGTGTTCTCAACTAGGAGATATATTTTGATCAATCTGAAGAAAAACATAATATACTAGGGTGAGAGGAGTTCTGTCTTGGCACCACGCCTGGCTCCATCTATCTTTGCTATTGGCCCTGGGTTAGTTTCTCTAACTTCTCTTGATCCAAGAGGAAGTCTGAACTGGATGACTGCACTAGGTCCTTTCCTACTCTCAGCTGTCTACACAACTTTGTCAAATAATAAAAAACTGAAGAAGTATTTTCTCTTGTTTCTTCAAATGTAGAGAAAAATTATGTTAGAGTAGTTTAGGGTATTTCACAGGATGGTGATGGTGATGGTAATTTTCATACTAAATGACACCAATTATTATTTAAGCAGAAAAACATTAAAAGCATATTTATGTGTCCATTGTTAAAAATGTGTCCAACAGATTTGGTGCCATGCCCCAAACCACGAAGTGATTACAGACCTAACTTGAAATAGCCTAGTAGATCCCAGTAAGAAGTTTTCATCTTCTCTGCTGACAGTTCTGGTCAAGGAAGTGATGAGATAGAAAAATCAAGCACTGGAGTCAGATGGACCTCAGTTCAAATCCTGGCTCTGCCAATGAGTGGTTGTAGGGGGGAGCTCTGGACAGGTGATGCTGTCCTTGAGACTTACCATATGACCATGTGCACAAAAGAAATTCGTAAGTACATGTATGCAAAACTCAAAGCCCCATATGATCCATTAAAAATTAAAACTAGGAATGCAGCCACATCAAATAACTGTTGCTTTGGGCTCAGGGTTTCCTTTCAGTAAAGGAGCAACGGGATTCTTCTATCCAAATACTGCGAATATGTTTCTAGTAAGTGAGCTTTATGCAGTCAGGCCAGCTAAACAGCATTATCTTTTAAAATCAAGGAACTGAGAGCAATTTTTAAAAGTAATCTTTGGCCATAAAAATGATTTACTATTTTCATCTAAAAAGCTTCAATTTCTGAACATCTGGCAGAAAACCACTTACATTTTCTTTCTCTCAACAAAAGAAAGTTAGCTTAAAATAATTGCTTAAACTTACCTTATTAATACTTCATGGAAATTTCACTCTAATTTACTTAAAAATTACTCTTCCTGGCCGGGCGCGGTAGCTCACGCCTGTAATCCCAGCATTTTGGGAGGGCGACAGGGGGGATCATGAGGTCAGGAGATCGAGAAGACCATCCTGGCTAACATGGTGAAACCCCGTCTCTACTAAAAATACAAAAAATTAGCCGGGCGTGGTGGCAGGCACCAGTAGTCCCAGATTCTCGGGAAGTTGAGGCAGGAGAATGGCGTGAACCCTGGAGGCGGAGCTTGCAGTGAGCTGAGATGGCGCCACTGCACTCCAGCCTGGGCAATAGAGCAAGACTCCATCTCAAAAATAAAAAATAAATAAATAAATAAAAATTACTCTTCCAAGTTGTTGATAAATATCAAGATTTATTTTCTTGGCCTTCCCAAGCTGCTTTCACAGACTTTCTGCCTGGCTCTTTCAAATCCACAGCAGCCCCTCTCTTTATATGCCCGCCCTTCCTTTCTTAAACACGCACAAATTCTCCAAGCAGTACCTGGCAGCCTTCTTTGCATCAAGGCGCACATGCAAATGATCCAGGGGCCGATGAGAATCCCGTCTGGGCACACCTGCTGAAGGCTCCTCCCCGAAGCTCTCCAACATCACTCTTGCCAGATACAATCAACATGTGAAGAAAATGAAGACCAAGAAAAAAGCCTCCTGGGACATTGGGTACAGCTGATCCTCCTCCCTGCATTCAGCGCTCGACCTGCTCTGCTCTGGCTCCTCCAACAACTTCACGTGCTCTTCTTCATCTTCCTGTGCCTGAGGTCCAAGGCTCATCCCGTGGTGGTGGTGGTGGCGGCTTTAGCCCTTAGAGCTTCCCTCGGCTCTATCTTCAGGACAGCTAAGAGCACCAGTGTGGAGTCACCCTTCAGTTCAAATGCCGGTCAGTCCTTTCTTTTTTCATGACCTTTCTTTAGCCCTCACTTTCTTTTATAATTCTAAAATACTAATTGGTTTGCTGTTGTTGTTTGTTTTTTTGAGAAACGGGTCTCTCGCTCTGTCACCCAGGCTGAAGTGCCATGGCGCGATCTCGGCTCACTGCAACCTCTGCCTCCCGGGTTCAAGAGATTCTCCTGCCTCAACCTCCCGAGGAGTTGGGATTACAGGTGCCCACCACCACGCCCAGCTAATTTTTGTATTTTTAGTAGAGACAGGGTTTCACCATGTTGGTCAGGCTGGTCTTGAACTCCTGACTTCAGGTGATCTGTCCACCTCAGCCTCCCAAAGTGCTGGGATTATAGGCATGAGCCACCCTGCCCAGCCAATTCTAAAATAATAATCATTTTGTTTTAAGTTAGGCCAGGCCAGGCATTGTGGCTCACAACTGTAATCCTGGCACTTTGGGAGGCTAAGGCAGGAGGAACCCTTGAGTCCAGGAGTTTGAGACCAGCCAGGGCAATATAGGGAGACCCTGTCTCTATTTAAAAAAAAAAAAAAAAAATTAGGCCAGGTGGGTGGCTCATGCCTGTAATCCCAGCACTTTGGGAGGAGGCTAAGGCAGGAGGACTGCTTGAAGTCAGGAGTTCAGGATGCAGTAACTGATGATCATGTCACTGCACTACAGCCTGGGTGGCAGAGTGAGACTCTGTCTTTAAAAAAATAAATAAATGATATGCAAGTATGTAGCACATGCATTCTCCACAGGGGTGGCAGGGTCCCAAAGGGGTGAAAAGTGCTTCTTGTGGTAGATGGTGAAAAAAATCTTAGACAATACAAACACTTAGGACTCTCCAAAGCTCAACCCTACCCAACAAAATCTTACTCCTTTGTACTAAATCTGGCAGGGGATAGGAGGTAACTAGGAACAGTGTCTAAAACAACTCTTGGAGAAAGTGATCATGAAAACAAGGTTAAGAAACACTGAGATACACTAAAATGTACGAGTCTCTCTCCCCCAAATCACACTCCATTCCCAGAAGGAAGGGCCTATACTTCAGCCAATTTTTCTTCCAGCCCACATGCACACGTATCACATATCACTATTAATCATATATCCAAGAGCTCTGGACTAAGACCGCCTTCAGAAACACAACCCCGAGGGCCTATGCATGCTAACAGTGAAGGGAGACACTAGAGCAGATACAAGCCTACCAGCTGCTGGGAAACAGCCATGCCCCTCCCTGGCTCTGAGATTTGAGAAGCTTCCCCCTCAGAACCCTCAGAAAGGGAGACAGAGTAAAGGGAGACCTAGCTCCAAAAAGCACCTCCACAGCTGATCCAAAAGCTCGATTCCTGCGCTGTTGAATGGTACTTCTCGGTGTACACCGAGAATGTTCAGCTCAAGTGCAATTTGGAAAAAAGGTGGGGGCGCACCTGCCATGAGGTAGAGTGACGATATTCACGTACAAGAACAGTCCGATGCCCCCCTTACACCCAGGACATTCCAGAATCTACTGAAGAGTGAAGACTGCTTGTTTCTCACATGGATTCCTTCTCATGATGTATTATCATCACAGAGCTTGTTCAAACCTGGAAGCACACAATTCCAGGTTATTGTCCCTGGTGATTACAACAATCTCCCTAATTTCAGCTGTGTCTGACTTCTCACTAGGCTCCCTGTTTTGAGCCACTAGAATAATACTGCATTACTCCAAACTCTCTAAGTAAATTTGTATTCAACATTAGCTTCTGTTTTTCAAGTGTTCCCTGTGTTCCTTAGATTCTTCTTTCATCTTCTTTCTCCATGAATCCTTCTTTCTGTCCTTCATCTAAATGGCTAGTTCATACCAGGCACAGTTCAAAGGCAAAGTCCCTGTCCTAAAAGCTTACATTCTAGCAGAAAGAGACAAATATTAAATAAGGTGTGTTAAAGAGTTCACAAAAATATATACAAAATGGGGCGTTTAAAATACAGAGAGAGAACAATGGGGGCTACCTCGGTCCTAAAATAGGAACAAAATAGATTTCCATCTCAAATATCAAGATTCCTCCTCTCCTTCCTTCTCACTATCACTTGCCATTCTTGGTATCCATGCAAGGACAATGAACAGGCTTCAACATTTTTTATCTGCCCTAAGTCTCTCCGCAATGAATCCTAGAAACATGTACTGCAGATCACAGACTTTCAAGTCAAACTTCAAAACCCTGTGTTCCCAATTCCAGTGTGACCTCAGTAAGTAAATGAACCCAGGTCACCCCATTTCTTGTGGGTAGACTCTTTCCTTCCAGGGCCACTGTGAGGATGAAGCCTGTTTAATAGGAACGGAACCCACTGCAATACCTGACACACATCAGCATGTACGCCTTCCAATTTTATCAGCTCGAGGTACAGGGCGTTCTATTAACCAAATCCCAATGCAACTTGTTCAGTCCATTGTTTTCAATAGCAAAGAAAATCCCACTGCAGACAAGCTCACCTGGGGTGCCAGCCTTCACCACTGTCCACTCCCTCTACCACTCTTCCTGAGGCTAGTTCCTGCCTGTCTTTGCTAAAGCTCTTCTCTCTGCTTAGAATGTGTTTTCATCCCAAATTCTCATTCTTTTTCAGATTGTTGCTGACAGAAAAGATAAAGGAACTATTTTACAAAATCAGGCACGTATCTTATGGGGGATAGGAGTTGGATTTCTAGATAAAAACATTTTACATTTGGGACAGTGATGTCAAGATAGAATGCATGCTTTTCTTGAGGTCACCACAGAATCTAAGACTCATTCCATGGTATGAACGTGCTCCAGATTTGATGTGGAAGAAGTAGACATTTGAAAGCTGTGGAAAATCATGCTCGCCCCAGGTAAACAGTATCACCCCAACCAAAATTTTTAATGCAGGTGTAGTAGTTTAAGGGTCCGTGGGTTTATATGGTTTTTGATTGCATTAATAAATTAAAGCTCCATAGGGTCTTCTCGTCTTATTATTTTATGTCCGTCTCTTCACGGACAGGTCAATTTCACTGGTTAAAAGTAAGAGACAGTTAAACCCTCGTGATGCCATTCATGCGAGTCCCTATTTAAAGAACAAGTGATTATGCTACCTTTGCACGGTCAGGGTACCGTGGCCGTTAAACGTGTGTCACTGGGCAGGCAGTGCCTCTAATACTAGTAATGCTAGAGGTGATGTTTTTGGTAAACAGGCGGGGTTTGAGTTTGCCGAGTTCCTTTTACTTTTTTTAACCTTTCCCTAAAGCATGCCTGTGTTGGGTTAACAGTGAAGGTGGCATGGACTTGTTTGTGCTTGCTATGCCGGGCTGTTAAGTATCGGTGAGGCTTTCGGTCTGATTTAAGCTTATGCAGTGGAGAAAATATTCATGTTACTTATACTAGCATTATTGCTTCTATAGAGTGATAGATTAATCCAATGTGGTGTGAGAAGTTCAGTTATGTGTTTGGTATTTTTGGGGTAGTTGATGTTGAGCTTGAACGCTTTCTTAATTGATGGCTGCTTTTAGGCCAACTATGGTAATTGGGGTTTTTACTCTCTCTGTAAGGTTTTTTCCTAGTGTCTAAAGAGCTGTCCCTCTTTAGACTAGCAATTAAGCTTACAGGGGGATTAGGTGGTTCTGTAGGTAAGCTGAAGGTCGAACTAAGATTCTGTCTTGGATAACCAGCTATCACCAGGCTCGATAGGCTTTTCACCTCTACCCAGAAATCTTCCCACTATTTTGCCACATAGATGGGTGCGCTCTTTTAGCTGTTTTTGGGTAGCTCGTCTGGTTTCGGGGAATTTGGCTTGTAGTTCTCTTTGTGAAATTGTTTCTAGCTAATCCATTATGCGAAAGGTACAGGAGTTAATCCTTGCTATTTTGTGCTTGGGTGATTTTTTATCTTTCCCTTACGGTACTGTATCTATAGCGCCAGATTAAAATTTCTATCGCCTATACTTTGTGTAGGTGAATGATTTAGTGTATGTTGGTTTGGTATTAGTGTTGGTTATGCTTAGGGCTAGTATTGGCTCAAGGCAATCAAATAATATTGAGATTTTCTGGGTGTAAGCCAGGTGCTTTATATTAAGCTATGCCTTGATTTATCCAAGTGCACCTTCCAGTACACTTACCGTGTTACGACTTATCCCCTCTATATAAATATTAGGGCGTTTAGTTAAGATGTTCCTTAAGTATATTTGAGGGGAGTGACGGGCGGTGTGTGCGTGCTTTATGGCCTGGTTCAATTAAGCACTCTATTCTTAATTTACTGCTAAATCCTCCTTGGACTCTTAGATTTCATAAGAGTTTTCGTGGAGTTTTCTGAGATAGAAAATGTAGCCCATTTTTTACCGTCTCATGGGCTACACCTTGACCTAACGTTTTTGCGGTGGAGGGCATTTGCGCTCACTTTGTAACCTTCATCAGGGTTTGCTGAAGATGGCGGTATATAGGCTAAGCAAGAGAGGGTGGGGTGGATCGGGGTTTATCGATTACGGAACAGGCTCCTCTAGGGGGGTGTAAAGCACCGTCAAGTCCTTTGAGTTTCAAGCTGTTGCTTGTAGTATTCTGGCGAGTAGTTTTGTTATTTAACTATTGAGGTTTAGGGCCAAGCATAGTGGGGTGTCTAATCCCAGTTTGGGTCCTGGCTATTGTGTGTTCAGAAGTTTTAAAGCCACTTTCGTAGTTTATTTTACATCAGCTAGGGTTTTACAGTTTAGATGGAGTTTAGCTTTATTATGTCAGATCTTAAACACCCTCTACGCCGATCTCTATTAGCTAGGGTTAATCGTGTGACCGCGGTGGCTGGCACGAAATTAACCAACCCTTAATATAGCATAGCTTAGTTAAACTTTCGTTTATTGCTAAATATTTGTCACTGTTGTCTCCCGTGGGGGTGTGGCTAGGCAAAGCGTTTTGAGCTGCGTGTGCGTGCTTGATGCTTGCTCCTCTTGGTCATGATGATTTGTAGGGCGTCTTCACTGGGATGGGGATGCTTGCATGTGTAATCTTGCTAAGAGCCAATAGAAAGGCCAGGACCAAGCCTATTTGTTTATGGGGTGTGCAAACCCATCTAGGCATTTTCAGTGTCTTGCTTTAAGTGGGTTTAAGCTACATAAACGGAGGTGTGAGCGTAGTTGTGGGGTGGTTTCTTTCGGGTTGTGGGGAAGAAAGCCTGTTGTGGGTTGGTGTTAAGAGTGCTTAGTGAAGTAAATATTTATTAGTTGAGGGGGTGGCAGTTAGAGTTGTGCACACCTAAAAGATGAAAATACAAGCTCTGGTCGGACATATTAAGACTTTTGTTTTTGGGGTTTGGCAAAAGTGGGTTTTGGATGAAGGTCGGAGATGGGGGTGGGGGGGTTTGGTGAAATTTTATTGTGGTTTTGTGGTATGGTGGGAGTGGTGTCGCGGAATTGGTTATTGGTATGTCCTACAAGCATGAATTAAATAACACCTTGTTGGAACTTGTGTGGAGCTAGAATATTGAACGTAGGTGCGATCAACAACTGCATGTACTAGGAATCAAAGACAGGCGCATTCAGGACGGGATGTGGTGGGAGTCAGCATTCTGCGATGGGGTTGCGTGCGGACCAGAGATAAAAGATACCAAATGCATGGAGAGCTCCCGTGACTGGTTAATAGGGTGATAGACCCGTGATCCATCGAGATGTCTTATTTAAGGGGAACGTGTGGGCGATCTTGATTATTATGGCCCTGAGGTAAGAACCAGATGCCGGATACAGCTCAAGTATAGCTACCCCCACGAGTTATGGGCCCGGAGCGAGGAGAGTAGCACTCTTGTGCGGGATATTGATTTCACGGAGGATGGTGAACAAGGGACCCCTAAGTGAGGGGGGGCATCCGTGGTGAGAAGGATTATTTAATGAATATGTGCTATGTGCGACGAACGACTTAATGTACTATGGACGGCTGACATTAGCTGGTTCGGTTGGTATTCGTGGTGAGGAGGATTTAGACTTGGAGAAGCCATGTTATGTGTCATTGTTGAAGTGTTCATTAGAGTTCTTGCTTGTAAGCATGTTTTTCAAGAATATTAAGTTGATATGTAATAGCATGTGCTATGTACAGTCAAGCATATATAGTACTATATATTATACATGTTGGCTAGCAGTAATGCACGAATTACATAGTAGCATTACAAGTAGGTTAGTGTTAGAGTTACATTGTAAGGCCCATACAACATAAGAATACAGAAAGTAGTTTAAGTCAGAATGCCAGCTTTGGGTGCTGGTGGTAGAGTTAGGTACTTTCTTTCTGACTGCCCTAGGAAGGATGTTTCATTTCTGGTTTACAAGGCCAGCGTATTAATTTATACTACGAGGGCAAGTTCACTTGAGTAGGTTGTTTTCGATTATGGAGACCAGTGGTATTAGGATTAGAATTGTAATAAAGTATATTATGGATGCTATTTGGCCAGTAATGATGAGGGGTTGGGTTATTGGTTCGCTTCCAATTCAAGTGAGAGTTAATAGGATTGTGATTAGGAGTCAGAATAGGAACTGGCTAAGTGGGCGGAATATTATGCTTTGTTGTTTGGATTTGTGGAGTATGGGGATGACTGCTAGGATGAGGATTGATAGGAAGAGTGCTAATACGCCTCCTAGTTTGTTGGGGACAGATCGTAGGATTGCGTATGCGAATAGGAAATATCACTCTGGCTTAATATGTGGAGGGGTGTTTAGTGGGTCGGCTGGAATATAGTTGTCTGGGTTGTTTAGAAGATTAGGTGAGAATAGTACTAGTATTGCTAGGATGAAGAGAAGGAGAACTAGGCCTAGGATGTCTTTAATTGTGTAGTAGGGGTGAAAGGCGATTTTGTCTGAGTTGGAGGAGATTCCGCAGGGGTTGTTTGATCCTGTTTTGTGTAGAAATAGTAAGTGTACGGTTGTGAGGGCGACGATGATGAAGGGTAGGATAAAGTGTAAGGTGAAGAATCGTGTGAGAGTGGGGCTATCAATGGCATATCCACCTCAGATTCACTGAAAGAGATTGGTTCTGATATATGGGATTGCAGATAGTAAATCTGTGATTACCGTTGCTCCCCAGAATGATATTTGGCCTCATGGGAGGACGTAGCCTTTGAAAGCTGTTGTTATGGTTATAAGAAGGAGTACAACACCAATGTTTCAGGTTTCTAGGAGGAGGTATGAGCCATAGTAGAGGCCTCGACCCATGTGTAGGAAAAGACAGATGAAGAGCATGGAGGCACCATTAGCGTGGAGGTAGCGGATGGTTCAGCCGTACCTGAACCTCATGTCTCAGGATATTCTTCAATAGCCATCGCTGTAGTATAACCAAAAACAACTATTATACCCCCCAGATAAACCAAAAACATTATCAAGCCCATATAAGCCCCCCCACAATTTAAAATAATCACACAACCAACCACACCACTAACAATTAACGCTAAACCCCCGTAAATAGGAGAAGGCTTAGAAGAAAAACCCACAAATCTCATAACTAACAATACACTCAATGTAAATAAAATATATGCCATTGCTTCCATATGGACTCCAACCATAACCAATGATATGAAAAACCATCGTTGTACTTCAACTATAAAAGCACTAATGATTCCAATACGCAAATCCAACCCAATCATAAAAATAATCAACCGTTCCCTCATTGATTTACCCACCCCATCTAACCTTTCCATATGATGAAACTTCGGCTCACTTCTTGCAGCCTGCCTAATTCTACAAATCATCACAGGTCTATTCTTAGCAATACACTACTCACCAGACACCTCCTCCGCTTTCTCCTCAATCGCACATATCACCCGAGATGTAAACTACGGCTGAGTTAAGTCCAGGAGCATTTTAAAGCCAGGTCCTCCTCTCAGAGGTCCAACTGTATCTTCAGATCAAGGTATCAGCATATGGCACCAACTAGCACAAATTTTTTCCCTCCAAATGTCTATAATCAGGTACATACAAAAACATTATGACTCAATATACAAATACTGTGAGACTGACAAGAAATTAAAGCTTTAAAAATAACTAGGATGGGTGCAGTGGCTCACACCAGCAATTTGGGAGGCCAACACTGGAGGATCACTTGAGTCCAGGAGTTTGAGGCTAGCCTGGGCAACATAGTGAGACCCTGTCTCACTATGGCAGACACCCGTGGTCCCAGCAACTTGGGAGGCTGAGGTGGGAGGATCACTTGAGCCTGGGAAGTCAAGGCTGCAGTGAGCTGAGATCATGCTACTATCAGTCCAGCCTGAGCAATAGATGGAGACCCTGTCTCAAAAAAATATAAATAAGCCAGGCGCAGTGGCTCACGCCTGTAATCCCAGCACTTTGGGAGGCCAAGGCAGACGGATCACCTGAGGTCAGGACTTCGAGATCAGCCTGGCTAACATGGTGAAACCCCGTTTCTACTAACAATACAAAAAATTAGCTGGGCGTGGTGGCACACGCCCGTAGCGCCTGTAATCTCAGCTACTGAGGCAGGAGAATCGCTTGTGCGCAGGAGGCAGAGGTTTTTGCAGTGAGCCGAGATCACGCCACTGCACTCCAGCTTGGGCAACAAGAGTGAAACTCCGTCTCAAAAAAAAAATTTTATATACATATATACATAAAATTAAAGAGGAGCTGGTCCAGTGCCTAAAGCAAAGAGTATAGAAAGATGCAGAGCAAACAGAATGTCAATTTTGTCTTCTCTGTCTAGAAAATGACCTTTAGACCATAAAGCTTAGAACACACATAGTTTAAAGTGGATTTTTGAAAGTTCAAATCTAAACAAGGAGGGAACAAGTATAGACACTGGATTCTCAGAAGAATCTAGACTCAGAAACAACAAGTAACAAAGAAGTGCATATCAAGCAGCTCACTATGAGAGAAGCTTTGGCAAACAGTAGTAACAGGAACCTAGAGAGAGGCCTGCTCCCGCCCCATCCCCACCCAGAGGGCAAGGATCTATTACTGGCTGAAGAGCCTGGCAGGTGCCCTTCCTAGAGTGGACTCCTGGGGAGAGAGTGTGCAAGCACTCAGGGGGAAGGGCAGCCATCACCAGGGCTGCATGGACACACAGGCATGTCCAAGAACACCTGCCCATGTCCCCTCCTGGAGGGGAGGACAGGCTCTTGTTCATTTTAGTACCCCTCATGCCCATGCCTGATACATAGTAGGCACTCAATCCATGATTTTTCACCCACTGACAGGATTACCAGCCTAGGGAAATGCCTAAGATTTAAATATCTATCTTGTTTCGGAAAGGCATCCGCATTTGAATGTCACTGCCTTTTATGGGCGTCACATCTCCTCAATCTGCCAATCTGGTATTAGATGGCCCACTAGGGATATAACTGCATTACTTTCTGATAAAAGTTCCTTATGTCTAGGGCACTCCTGAAGTCCAGTTTAGTAACCCTTGAAGTAGGGTACAGTCAGAAGGAACACCATGCCCACTGTGCTGATTATGTCATGGCAGAAGAAACTCATGGTGATGTGTACCTCAATGTTTGGATTTAGATGTGTCCTCTTCTGTTCTGGTCATTAATGATTTGGAAACTACTGGGCATACTTATTAAGGAAACTGGGAATCAGAAGGCTCTTTCTTACATTAATACACAGTTTATTCAAAATCTATGTAAACTCCTGCCCCAAAGTTTTAGAACTAGTAATGCTTACTCAGTGACTTGAGTGAGTTAAAAAGCCAACACTATCTTGATCTGCATAGTTATACAATTCTTTATAAAATAGTATTGGTTATTTGTTTAAATCAAAACAGCCCCATGAGGTAACCAAGGAAAGCATTATTTATAAGAAACGGTGCGCATGGGAGTTCATGTGAGCCATAAACCTCCCAGAGTGATCACCACCATACTTTATAGACAGGAAAAGTTCATTTGACGAAGCAAGGATTAGAATCTTTCTTCTACACAGAGTTACCTTGTCTACCTCACCAAGTGATTCTGTTGGTTAAAACAGAAGGAGCTAAAGCTTTGTAATCAAAGGAAGTCAGTTAACAATCCCAGTGTACTCTGGTAGGTTAAACCATATCTGTAGCAATACTATGATCAATTCTGAGTGATGCATTCTGAAAGGTGACAATGATAAGCTGACATCAGTTACTAGAAGGAGTAAACTAGGTGGTGAAAGGATTAGAAGAACCAAATACAGCCTATTATGAGAAACTGGCTAGCCAGGAGTGGCTACATATGACCTGGAAGTTCAGGAGAGGCAGGTTAGCTCCCATCTAAATATTTAGATGGAAGTTATATAGAAGAGGGAGTTGATTTATTCTGAATGACACACAGAGGACAGACCAGGAAAATATACATAGAAGTTCCCGAGAGATGGACAAGAAGCAAACAGGCATGGAAAAATACCATGTTTTGAGTGCCAGTGAAGCACAGGTAGGAAGAGATGACCTCCAAGAAAGCTTGTTGGAGAACATTCTCTCACTGGGAAGGAGGCCAGCCGGGTCTTGAATTTTAGAGATCTGTAGAGATTTTGCTGAAAGGGGATCTTAGCTGAAGCCCCACAGGTCAAAGAGGTGAAAATAAAGATGTTCCTCAAGTGTTTGTTTTCTTTGTCTCACCACTAGAATATGTAAGAGTCTAACAAACTCATTCCCGCATTTGTAGGTATCGGCTCTTTGCCACTCTCCAGATTATCAAGCACTGTCTCTTCAGCAGGACCTCTAGGTGCCTCCAAAATAACCCTTGAGTCAGGAGCATGGGTAACACTGAAGAGCTGTCATTTGTCTTTCCATAACGACAAGGCACATGACATGTTTGCAACTTTTCTGTAGTTTCAGAATGTACACTCACTCCTCGTCAACTCTTCAGCAAGCCTGCTCCACAGGACGAGCCTCACAGTCTACTGTGACTCCAGGAAGGCAAGAAATCCACCTCAACGTCATTGTCCCAAAAGTTCGCTGTATTGTTCTGAGAAGGAACTGGTCTCAACCAGCCTGGGGATCATCTCACAGATCACTGATCACACTCATCTCCATGCTCCCATCTGCCAACCCCAAAACTGAGTCAAAACACCACGCAGCTCCTTTACTGAGGGTTATTGTTGGCACAAGGCATGAAAGCGGGCCGAGGAGAAAAGGGATCTCAGCCCTTTGGGTCAGCCTTAGTAAATCTGGAACTCCTCCTGGAGTCTAGATCCAGGTCTAGATCTCAGATTGCAAATGCTGTTTTGCTTACTACAGTGGAGTCTGTCCATTTGAGAAAGGTGGCTTTACACAACCAGCTATGAACAGAGAGGAAACATCTAATTTTAAACATGGGATAGATGCTGATGGAATCTTACAGATATGTTAACTGTGCAAAAGAGCACCATACTTTCCCCAATGAAAATGAGAAAATATGACATTTCCGTTAAAAAGTAGGATAGAATTTCCCATTTTCTTTTTTTTTTTTTTTTTTTTTTTCTTTTTTTGAGACAGTCTTGCTCTGTCACCCAGGCTGGAGTGCAGTGGCATGATCATAGCTCACTGAAGCCTCAACCTCCCAGGCTCAAGCAATCCTTCCGCCTCAGCCTCCCAGGTAGCTAGGACTACAGGCATGTGACACCACAGCTACTTTTTAAAAAATGTTTTGTAGAGATGGGGTCTCCCTATGTTGCCCAGGCTGGTCCCATATCCTTCTTTTAAAAATATTCATACTGTGCCTTATGAAATAGCATACAAAGATATTTTGTACTTTTTGAGACCCTAAGTAAAAAGCCATTAGGTTCATTTTGCTTTTAATGAGGATGTGTGAAAAAAAGATGAAGTCAGAGGGAAGGCTCACACACCTGCATGCCACCAAGTCCTACACAGGTAACACCCAAAGATAGGTTGGATGCAAACTGAAGTCCAAGCATCTTAAACACCAAGACAAAGAGGGACATAATCAACTACAAGATTCAGAGTTCCTCTAAAAGGAAGTCAGTCTGAACATGGTTTCCCCTTTCCAGTCCTGAAGTCTGCAAGGATCTTATGATGAGGTCACAGGGGACTCTTTACATCGACAGTAAAGGTAAACTCCATATTTTACATAATTGTAATGCAATCTGAGAGCATGGATGAGGGAATGTAAGTTCCCCTGAAAGCATTACATCTTCCATCAGAGTGCTATGCCCCAACACAAAGGTCTCTTGGAGATTATACAGTAAAGGCTTGCTACAGACAACCAGGCTCTACAAAATAAACCCAACTTCCCATCCCTTCCAGATCAAGGGCCAATGGAAAGAGGAGAGTGAGCCAGCGCCCAGGCTCCAAAGGGACAGCCCAATCAGCAGTGCACTCACAGGCAGGGCTCAGCCTGGGCCATCTCTTCCTATTCCTGCTCCCTTCTCCATCAGACATCAGTGGCCCCAGCATAATAAGGTCAGGAGCAAAGTGACACCCCTACTTCAGATGAAAAGATGACTTCTCCACATCAGTGCTGCATTTTCATGGTCCTCTTCCCTTCCCCTTCCCAGCTGGGCCCCTTCTCTTCCCGCTGACCCTCCTGCCCTTCTGCTTTGCCCCTACCCACCATCTGTTTTGGGCTATTGCCTTTACTTGGTTCATCAATGGGCACAGGCTACCCTGTCTTCCCTGAAATGGCAAATCTTTGATTGAACCTGCTGCCAGCCTCATACAATGTCCTGTTTCTCATTTATTTCATGCCAAGCCTACCCATTTCCTCACTTAGTACTCTCTCCTAACCCCTGGAAATTTGCTGTGCCAACGATCTCTCGAAAGATCACCAGTGCAGCCTGGGCAACACAGTAAAACCCTGTCTTTACAAAAAATACAAAAAATTAGCCAGGCATGGTAGTGCACGCCTGTAGTCCCAGCTACTTGGGAGGCTGAGGCAGGAGGATTGCCTGAGCCCAGGAGGTCAGGGCTGCAGTGAGCCAAGATCACGCCACTGCACTCCAACCTGGGGGGAAACGGGGGAGGGGGGTTGCAGGGAGTGGGGAACAGAGGAAGATCCTGTCTCAAAAAAAAAAAAAAAAAAAGATCATCAGTGACTTCTCAGTAGCCAAATCCAGTCATCTGGATGTCTGGATGTCTGGAGATGACTGTCTCCAGTCATCCTCTGGGCCTCTCTGTAGCACCTAGTATTTTCCAGGCGGGCCCTCTAATCTCTCCTCCTCCAGCTTCTTGTTAAAGGACTTTATACTGGGACTTCTTGTTCTGGTCTGCCCTCTCCCGGCTCAGTACCCTCTCTTCTTGAAAGATGTCAATTCTCCCTGAGCTCTGGCCTCAGATTAAAATGGTTAGGAGCAAGGACTCTAGAAGCAGAATGCTTGGATTAGAAGCCCATTTCCACCATGCACCAAGTTTCCTCTGCTTCAGTTTTCTTCCCTGCCAACCAGAGATCATTAACAGCACTTACATCAGAAGGTTACTGGGAAAAATCAATGAGTTAATTCACATAAGTTGTAAGAACTCAATAAATGTCAACACTTATCCTTCCATCTATGCTTTGCTGGCCATTCTAATCAAGATACTGGAAAGATCTCCTCCTTTGAATTCAATATATCATTAAAAACCACTTGCTTGACATGATTTGATAGCCATTTTGATATCATTTTAATGCTACCTAAAGCTTCCTGGGTTTTTTGTTTGTTTTTGAGATGGAATTTCGCTCTTGTTGCACAGGCTGGATTGCAATGGCGCAATCTCGGCTCACTGCAACCTCTGCCTCCCAGGTTCAAGCAATTCTCCTGCCTCAGCCTCCTGAGCAGCTGAGATTACAGGCATGCGCCACCATGCCCGGATAATTTTGTATTTTTAGAAGAGATTTCTCTACGTTGGTCAGGCTGGTCTCGAACTCCTGACCTCAGGTGATCCACCCACCTCAGCCTCCCAAAGTGTTAGAGTTACAGGCGTGAGTCACAATGCCTGGCCAAGCTTCCTGTTTAAAAAGCTATTATCAAATAATTTGTGAAAAGAGATGCCCTCATCCCATCCCACTGCCAACTCCCACCTGAGTCTGCTGGGGATGAGGGATGGAGTAGGGATTACAGATGTCAGTGACTCATGACTTGGTAATAAAGAAACTAAAACAAGTTACTTTTTTCTTAACATCAAAAGATCCTCCTCCTCTTTCTTACCATTGGTAGGAACTAATTTTTTTGGAGAGCAATTTGGTAATACCTGAATACCTTTAAATGTTAGGTCAAAAGTTACACACTTCTCTACACAAGTACTTTTAAAGGAAATATCTACCAGTAGGGAAGCAGTGAATAATCAGTGGAAACCCATACCACAGACTATAATTCAGTTTTCAAAATGGTTGAACAATATTCAAAGCAGTACAAACAGTTAGGGTAGGGGTAAGGCATACAGGATACTTTCACTTATTTACTCTTCTATTTTGGAACTGTTTGCATAAAGAGAAGTGGTTCTCATAAGAAAGGAAGATGGCACCCTGAGGTAGATGTACTGTCTTCATGCAGAGATGACTTGTCCAAAGGTTGTGGGCTCAGCAGGGATTCGGACCCAGATCTGGCTCCAAGTCTAAGTCTTTTCCATCACTGGATGCTCCCCCATCCCTACTCCACAACCAAGCTGAAAGACAGGAACTCTCTGTACTATACACAGCCTTAGCACAGCAACTATGCAATCTGCCTGAAGATGCTTAGACTCTGGCTTAACATAAAGTCCTTTTAACTCATGAAGATGTGACAATATATCCACATGTACCCACCACCCATATCATCGTATCAGACTAATGCACATGAATATATTGCCCAGCTGTAGAAAGGACTAATTGGGCCGGGCACAGTGGCTCATGCCTGTAATCCCAGCACTTTGGGAGGCCGAGGCAGGCAGATCACCTGAGGTCAGGAGTTCAAATGCAGCCTGGCCAACATAGTGAAACCCCGTCTGTACCAAAAATACAAAAAATTAGCCAGGCAGGGTGGCACAGGCCTGTAGTCCCAACTATCCAGGAGGCTGAGGCAGGAGAATCACCTGAACCCGAGAGGCAGAGGTTACAATGAACCGAGATCACACCACAGTACTCCAGCCTGGGTGACAAAGTGAGACTGTCACAAAAAAAAAAAAAAAAAAAAGAAAAGAAAAAAGTCAGCAGCGGGTGGGAGGAATTGATTTAAACAAGCCCATAGGAATCCTTAGTTCCAAAGGGCGTTGCCAGCACAGTTCAAAAGTTCATAATAAGGCCAGGCGCTGTGGCTCACACCTGTAATCCCAACACTTTGGGAGGCTGAGATGGGTGGATCACTTAAGGTCAGGAGTTTGAGACGCACTTGGGCAACATGGTGAAACCCCATCTCTACTAAAAATACAAAAATTAGCCGGGCATGGTGGCGTGCACCTGTAATCCCAGCTACTCAGGAGGCTGAGGCAGGAGAATTGCATGAACCCAGGAGGTAGAGGTTGCAGTGAGCCAAGATCGCGCCACTGTACTCCAGCCCAGGTGACAGAGCAAGACTGTCAAGCAAAAAAAAATTCGTAAGATATTTAGCAGAGCTATTTTAGACTAAAAACACTTTTACTCTCCCACTGGCCCATATGAAGACTGACCTTCTGCCACAGGCATGTTTTTGAAGGTGATGTAAGACCGACTGAAGGAAAGGGTATCACTAAAGAAGAAAAAGAAGCAGGGGAAAGCCCAGAGAGGAAGAAACCTTGAAATGAAAATCTGGCTGGCAAAGAATGCGTGTTTGTGTGTGTGTAAGCGGGGACAGGTGGGGATGGGGTTTTTTAAAAATACAATATCCAAGTCTTTGAAGAAAGATAAGGAAAATCCAGAAACAAATGCACCCCAGTATTCAGAGTAGAGAATGGGACCATTCAGGGGAAGGCATCTAGCCATAGGTGACTCCCAAGAGCAGCCCTAGGATTCCAGCTCAGCTGCTAAGGGCCAAGGACCACAGCAAGCTCACAAGATGATGCCTAATGTACGTATAATTTCTATACTCGATTAGAAGCATAATATGATTGCTGTTGCTATTTTTGCATTCAAAGTGGAATCACATGTTTGAATTAACCAACAGCATGACAGAGACTTGCTACACATGGTATTGATTGTTTTCTCTCCTATTTCCTCCCACAAGAAACAAAAGGAGACAGGGAAGTGTGCACTAATGAAGCACACACTATCCATTCGTAGAGCCTGGGTAACATTAAGGGTGAGAAGCTGCAGATAATGGAGAAAGATCAGTGTCCAAACATTTGGCAGTGGAGGCGGGAAGAAGCAATGATGAAGCCATAGCCCGCCCAGTGTGGCCACTCCACAGCTAGAGTTCCCTGGAAAATTCTCCAGGAGAGGGGAAATAACCATAAATGCTTAGGTTACAACTCACCCAGAAGAGTCCTTCGAAGCACAAAAGGCGCCCTCTTTTCTCTGCATTGATGCCTCCAATTCCCTGGCCTTCCCACTGCAGACACAGCACCCAACAGTCACGCCCACACCCTGAACTTTCCTGGTCCCTCCCTACCTTGTGGGGGAAAACTAGGAATTAGTCTTCTCCACTCAAGGACTTGCTTCACACAGGTCTAGGTAGAGACTTCATAAGAACACATAAACTCAAAGCCTCCAGATTCAAGCAAGCCAAATTCAAACACTTGAAGGAAAATATGTTAACCAGCCAGTTGTGGAGGAATACAAGCCCTGTCTGAAACCAAGAAAGGAAAGATGTATCTTATTTAAAAGGAATCAACCTCTTAGCAAAAGCAGAATACAACCACGCCCAGTAAGCAAGACCTCCAGCTCTACAGAGAAGTCCTCAGCCCCAGGGGCAACGTGGACAGAATGGTGCAGATCTACAGACCTGGTGCTTTCACGGTGGAAACGCCTCACAGGCTGCCTGGGGGTGGAGTCCTGGATAAGGACTCTGGGGCAGATCACATTCCTGACACAGAAATGAAACACAGTAGTATTGCTTGGTGTCATGGTCCCCTACCCACCAGAAATCTCAGGCAGATAGAAACAGATTCACGAATGAATATTAAAGTTCTAGAAATAATATCAACATCCAGAAGGGAAAAGCAGCTCAGAACACAAGACTGAGCCTAATTAGCAGAGAACCAGTCTCCAAATGAAAAACCATGGCTAAAATTTACATAATGTGGGCTTTTGATTCCAGGCATTATTCTAAACACTTTACATGGATTATCTATCTTATTTCTCCCAACAACCCTATAAAGATGAGCATCATGATAGCCTCATTTTACAGACAAGACAGGCAGGTTAAGTCACTTGCCAAAGTTCACAGTAAGATGCAGAACCAGGAATCCAACCCAGTTCCCACAGTCCATGTTCTTAACCACTAAGCTCTACTTTCCCTCTGACAAGAACCTTGTATGACAGGTATGGGGAAGTCTTCAAGTTCAAAAGGGTTCACATGGCTATAGGTTTTTGTAAAACTTAAAAGATATTTATATATTTTCCATAATGAGGACCCCAAAATTATATAAACTTTGTCCCCACAAACAACCTGGATCTACCTATGAGTTCCAAGAATCCTTAACAAAAATCTGAGGGTACAAGTCCACATGAATAACAGTTAAAAGCCCATTTGGGCTATAAAATAAGTTCAGAGTTAAAGAGAGCGAATGCACAAGGTATATGCTACGGGAGGGTAATGCCTAGATTTAAATGGAACTTGCCAACAAATTCTAAGGACAAGCTTTCTCCAACTACCACCTAGTTTCACTGAGAAATAAAATGCAGGGCTGGGCACAGTTGCTCACACCTGTAATCCCAGCTCTTTGGGAGACCAAGGCAGGTGTATCTCTTGAGGTCAGGAGTTTGAGACCAGCCTGGCCAACATGGTGAAACCCCAACTCTACTAAGAATACAAAAATTAGTCAGATGTGGTGGCAGGTGCCTGTAATTCCAGCTACTCAGGAAGCTAAGCCAGGAGAATTGCTTGAACCTGGGAGGTGGAGGTTGCAGTGAGCTGAGATCGCACGACTGCACTCCAGCCTGGGCAGCAGAGAGAGACTCCATCTCAAAAAAATTAAAAAGAGAGCGAATAAAATGCATTTCCTCACTCTCCTGAATACAATGGTAATGACAGGTGAAAAACCAAAACCATCCAATTGTGCTTACTTTTTTTATGCTGCAGATCAGATTCTTTATGGCTTTAAGAACACACTGTTGAAGAGGGAAAGGAGGCAGGAAACACTAACCCTCATGTCCCAACCTGGAAGGGAAACAGGCATAGGGAAAAAAAAAAAGCCTATACCTCTGTTGAAGGTAGTATTAGCAATGTCATCATTGTCAAGATTGTTTCTGAAATCTAAAAGAGTGGCTAGAGACAGAACAATTTCCACAAATGTTAGACTGTAAAAAATCAGTGAGCCTGATAATAATCCTCGTTAAAACTCTAGAGTAAATAAGGCTGAGCATTTTAAAGAGGAAGCATAGTACCTCTTGTCGCTTCAGCAAAGTGTATCTTATTTATCTGTTTTGGTCAAGACAGGAAAACAAAAACTAAAGCAGACCAACGGCAATGGCTGGTTCGTACCAGGAGCAGAGTCCTTGGCCTGGCTGAATGGCCCCTTCTCCAGCAGTATTCAGGAAAATGCAGGCACTGGGCAAATCCTTGCAGAGGACACCTCTACCATTCCTAACTTGGAAGTCTAAGAGCCCAGTCAAAATATCTATCTTAAGAGATAATCCCAAAATCAGCAGCAAAGATGAAAAACTTCAATGTAATATTAACTATTTAACTACTTAAGAAAAACAGGGTTAGGAATGGTGGCTCACACCTGTAATCCCAGTGCTTTAACAGGCCAAGGCAGTAGGATCACTTGAGGCCAGGAGTTCAAGAACCAACCTGGGCAACATAGTGAGATAAAAAAATAAAATAGTTTTTAGAATATTTTCTTTTTAACCACATCCTTCAAAATCATCACACTGTACTACAGAATTATCTTAGACTACAGAGTTAATTTCTAACTTCTTATGTCTAGAGGTAGCAAAATCTATTCCTGATGAATACATTCATTAAATCAACAAATATTCAAATATTTATTGAGCACAAGCTATGTGCCAAACTATATTCTAAAATATCGATCTTGAGACACACCCGTGAATAAGACAGCTTTATCTCTGGTGGGAAGAGACAGATAATAAGCAAACAAAAAAATATTTTAATTAAAAACCAATTTCTGAACTTTCAAGATTAAAAAGAAAAAAGCTAAGCCCACCAACACATTTTAACCAAGATTCTGGTGCTCTACCAGCAAGACAAGGCAACCCACCTTCGGGTATAATTCACAGCTGGGTCACCCTGGGTTACTCTTACCAGAAGTACCCTCAGAGCAGCTGTGCGTCTGAAGCGCAGCCGGCAAACAGGCTGGGAGGACTCCGCGGACACTGGTCCTGTCCAATTATTACTATATGATTAACTTCAACAACCAAAGATTTTGGTAATAAGCCTTTCAAGATGGTTTTTAGGTGTTGAGAAATACCATTTTGTAACCAAGAAGATCCCGTGGGAAGCTGCTTTGCTCAAATCAGACATTCCAGGGGGGCAGAAGACTGGAAGAATGTGCATTCCAATTCCATGCTTCTTAATATTTCAGTTAGCCTCCTCCCAAAAAAACATACCGAGGTAAGATTATTTCAGCTCCCCATTCGTCAATTTATTTTTTCCACTTTCCCTGAGACCTGTAAGAAAGGTTCCTGCGGCATTTACTCCAAGTCTGATGAAGACATGCTTCACTGCGTCCTCTTTTCCCGTCCAAATTTACGGGAAACTACCCCCACTCCAACATTTTGCCAGGAAATGCTGTGCTTCCCTTGAGTACCTGTTATATTTTTTCATGGTTTATGAGGCACAGAATTGTTTCACTTTTCATTTTGGTTCCCAAGATGCATTCAAGGGCCTGGCTCAACCTGTAGAATACCTGTAGGGCCCATTACTTTACGAGTGTTTCCATCCTCCATCGAACCATCCATACACCAGTGTCTGCATTTTCCCTGGCCCTTTTACTCTCTGATAGTTTTTGTAAACTACAAGTTATTGATCATTTGGTGTCATTTTTTTCTTTGTTATTAAAGAAACGTTGTTCGTATTCCACGCTGAAAGACTGGAATTCTTAGGGTTTTTCTTTTTTTTAGGCTGTTTTCACACATCTTCTTGCCTATTAAAGAAAGTAAGTTTGTGTGTTCTGCCATGTATTATCATCTTATCAATCAAATGTCTTAAAGATTTTTCCCTGAAATTTTACTGATTAAAGTATTTAAAATCAGAGACATCCTCAATTCACTGATGAACTGCTTTTACAGCTAGAATATTATATAACAAGACCAAAAGGTATTAATACAAACCAACTACTTAAAGAGGCAGGGACATAAATATCTTAGAAATATAATACCAATAACTAATTTTCTGTTACTAAGAGCTAATAGCTACAATACAGTCACTGAGTACTATAAGCCAGACACATTTCCACAACATGGTGTTTAGGGGTGGTAACTATTGTTTTCCCCCATTCTACAGATGACAAACTAGGAGAGAGATGTCAGGTAGCTTGCCCAGCATCACAGAAGGCAGGAAGTGGCGGAACGGGGACTAGAATTCACATATGCTAGACTCCCAGGTCCCCTCCACATTGTCTCCCCAGGATGTTTCTATACTTCTTTGTTAAGTGAGATTTAGGGGTGGATGGGGGAAATCTAGCATTCAAGCAATGTATCAATTACGCAATAAAGAAAAAGCAGGAAGGAATCAAAAAGTGTCAAACCACGCAATGTCACTTTTGCATATACCCACCTTTCACCCGGGAGTCCTGAGGCCTCCGTCAGAATGTAGCATCTCATACAAAGGCCTAGCAAACACGGCTAATTTGATTCCCAGGTCCAGAACAGATCAGAAACAGTATCACATAAATAATCACAATGTCAAAAAGTGACAGGTGGGTAGCAAAAATGGGGGGAAGGGCTGGGCGCCGTGGCTCACACCTGTTATCCCAGCATGTGGGGAGGCTAAGGCAGGAGGAAATCACCTGAGGTGAGGAGTTGGAGACCAGCCTGGCCAACGTCGCAAAACCCTGTCTCTACTAAAAAATACAAAAATTAGCCGCGTGTGGTGGCAGGTGCCTGTAATCCCAGCTACTTGGGAGGCTGAGGCAGGAGAATCGCTTGAACCCGGGAGGCGAAAGTTGCAGTGAGCTGAAATCCTGCCACTGCACTCCAGCCTGGGCGACAGAGCAAGACTCTGTCTCAAAAAAAAAAAAAAAAAAAAAAAAAGGTGGGGGGGAAGGCGACAGACAGCAGAGTCTTCTGTAGAACATCCCTAAGTACTTCACTCAACTAAGACATCGCTTTTAGAGTTAAAATTCTTAGAACAGTCCAACTTCTGTGACCTTGAGCAAATCTTTCTGAGCTTCAGTGTACTGATCTGTAAATGATGTTGGATAATCCCAGCAATCCTCCTCACCTTACAGGACTGCTCTGCTGTTAAGATGAAAAGAATTCCTATGAAAGAATACTGTCTGAAAGGACTACAAAAATGAAACGGGCTATTAAAAAATGGGTTTGGTGCTTAAAGGGATAAATCCACAGCTTTCCTAACTAACTTTCCAAATGTTCTAAAAACTGAGGTTTTACTGTTTTTAAACATTTATAATAATTACAGTGATCTGGCCTGTGCATGCATTTCCTTGAGTCTGCTCAGCATTAAGCAGGAAAACGGCAGAAGCTGCTACATTAGTCAGCAAAAAAGAAATTAGCATGAATATTATTAACATCCAAGAAAAGTAAGTCACTTGAAGAGCTGCCAACGTTATCAGTACCTCATTTACAATGCAAAAGGTAGTAAAGAGACTCAACTGCTGCCAACCAAGAATCACTGGGGGGAATTACAATGAATGTGCACAACCAGGCCAAAAAGTCTCACAACACGTCCAACGTTTTGGACATGCCCGTTCCTCTGAAAAGTTTCCTAAAGTTCGGTTTGTAAACCCTGGAAGGAAGGGAACAATTAACTTGTTACAAACTTTTCAGTTGGTGAGGTTTGCATTCAATCATACACCACTCACCTTTCTGCTCTTAAAAAAACTGTTTAGCAAACTGTTGTCCAACACGGGCAAGACGTTTGAAAAAGTAAAGGACCTAAACATTTCAACTTTAGATACACAGACTAAAATCAACCCTTTGCTTCAAAGACGGTATGATGTGCAGACTAACAGCGGGAGACAAGAGCCACAACTCTCCCTTGGGGTTTGACAACGGTGCGCTTCATTACCTCAACATAATTCGCTTCACACCGCCTACCCCCGCAGCCCCGGGATGTTCCAGCTCTGACAATGCCAGTGCCTTCCACCAGCGGTCGGACGGTGCGGTGGCAATCCTGACATGCTTGGGCTCCCGGGAGGTTAATGGGAATTAAACCACAGCAGCCCTCCTTTGTGGCGCTTTGGCCAGAACAGCAGAAAAGAGACAATGAGCGTTCTGTGCGCAGTTCCGCGCCGATTGGCTGGTCTCTCCCCTAGAAACCCCTGATGTCATGGGCTTGGAATGCAGGGAGGGAGGAAGGAAGGAGAGGATTTGGGGAGGGGGACGCCTCTCATCTCTTTCCCAGGCCAAAAGTCCCAAAGATAAACCTAACGCATTCTTGGGCTCAGTAGCAAAGCTGAGCGTCACCAAATCCCAATCGCTCCAAACTATAAGCCGCCTCGGCAAACAAGCCCTAAACAAAAGCAACCCACAAAAATACTCCTTTATGTCGTGAAAGTCTAATGTACTACAAACTTCTCAGTGTTTTATAAAAAGTCTCAAGCCTAAGCAGACATCGCTCGCACAGTGGCGCGCTCAGGCTTTGTCTCCATTTCCCGCAAGAGCAACAGCAGCAGCAGCGGCAGCGGCAGCAGCAGCAGCAGCAGCAGCAATCGGCCTCCAAATGCCTCCCAGGCACCGAGATCGGAGACTACGATGGGTCCTGGACCGGCTCCCGTTCCTCGGGGGGCCCTGGGGTCGGCGGGACAGTGGGCGGTCTCTCTCCCTGTGGGGAGGTGCGGGGTCCGCCAGCACCCGGGGCCCGGGTAGATGGCGGGGGCTGCGGCAGCGGCTCGCCGGGTCCCTGGCCGCGCGTACGGGCTCCGCCTAAGGGCGAGTGGCCACGCAGGAGCGCCCCCTTCCCGGAGGGCGCGTCCTGCAACCACCAAACGGCCCCAGAGACCCTCGCAGCCGGAAAGGCCGGCTCCGCGGGACTCCAGGCGCCCGGGAACCCACCGCCAGCCACTAGTCCCGTCCCATGGCGCGGGAACAAAGCCAGGCGGGTGCCCGGGAGCCGGCCCCGCGAGCCCGGGGACGGGACGCAACCGGGACAGGCAGCGACGCTCGCGCCGCCTCGACGTCCCCTCTCCAGGAAAGAGGGGTGAACCACAGCGCGAGGGGCGAACGAAGTACGGCCCAGCGCCAGGCTACCCCAAGGGAGCCCGGGCGCGCTTTGCACCCCTCGCCCCGGGGGTCCCCGCGCCCGCCCGAGCCAGGCGTACCTTGTTCTTGACCTCGGCCGAGAGCCCATAGGAAGGGCCCTTGTTGAAGTGGGTCATGGTGGTTAGGGCGGCGGGAAGAGGCTGCGCTGGGGTCCGGGGTCTCTCGCACTTCGCTTCCCCGCTCCTGGCCCCGAGGAGTGGCCGCCGCGGGGGATGCTCGGAACTCCCTCCTCTGGGCGGCGCAGGAGACGGTCGCGGCCGCGGGGCGCGGGCGGTGCCTGGGCGACTGGGTCCGACTGTGTGCCGCAGAGCCTCGAGGTCCGCTCCAAAGCTCCTGGCTGCCTAGCTCGCCGCCCGCCTTGCTCCCCGCCCGCACCGCGGTTCCCCACCGGCCGCCCCCGCCTCCTCCTGGGCCCTCGGGGATTGGCCGCCGGGCCCGACCAATGGAGGGCCGCCTCCTCCCGCCTCTGCGCCGAGGGGCGGTGCGGCCAATTGAAGGGCCGCGGGGGCCGCTCTCCCTCCCGCTTTCTCTCCGCGCGGTCCCCGGCCCCCGCCCCAGCCCCAGCCCTCACGCCACCGGGGTCGGCGGCAAGGCGGCCCCGCCCCCGGGCTAGGCAGGGCGCCTGGGGGCTTCCTAGCCACAGGCAGTTCACGTCAACCTCCAGGCATCCTCCGCGGCGGGCCGGGCTGGGCCGGGCCGGGCTGGCGGAGGGGAGCGGAAGCCCACCCGGTCTGACCCGCCGCCTCCGTCTGCCTGCTCCCGGGCTCCAGGCCCAGCGCGCCCAGATGCCGGGCGGGACCCCTCCACCCGTTGCTGGAACACCAACAGCAGCCTTGGAGCCTCTGGGCGGGAGGAACTGGGGCCTCCACCGACACCTGCTTCTTCCCTCACCTAGCAGCCTCCCACACCTGTTGGTCTGACCTCTGCCCCGCCGCCGCCACCGAGTAACCTAAGGCTTTTGGCCTGATTCGAGCTCACTGTGTCTAAACCTCTAAATGCGGTGCGAAAAAATCCTGGGGAATGTGCCATGGCAAAGCCTGGGCATTTCAAGTGCTTTTCTGGATTCTCATCAATTCCTCTTTACAGGAATCTTTATCCGGAATTCAGCTAGTCCCAAACCCCACGTAGTGTTGCTCTGCTTGTGTTTTTGAATCCAGGGGCCTCTTTGAATCAGAAGCCCTTTGTATAGAGATAAGTATCCTTCAGGCCAGAAGCAGCCTCCACTTTTTTCGCAGTCCCATTTCCTACCCAACGCTTTCTTCTGAGTTTTAAAGGCATTCGATAGAGAAGGGGTTGGAAACAGAACCTTCGTCCCCCGCCTCAGCGCCTCGGAGACTAGATATCTTCCAAACATTATCTCATTTACTTCCCTGAAGTTACTACTAGGTAGATTTCATGTCTGTTGAGAGGTGAGAAAGCTGAAACTTTGAGACTTAAGAATCCTGGCCGAGGTCACCCTCCTCCGAAGCTTCATCTCTTGCCACCACTTTCTGGTGCACACCTAGGACAGATTTCAATCCCTGAGATCCCAGGATGAAAACTATGTTCGCCAAATACCAGCTACTGTGCCAGAAGAGATCATGGAACAAGGTGTGGCAACCTGCTTGAGAAAAGGAACCAAAACATCATAGTTGAACCGTCCTGCAATAGAAGTGAGTAAGGTGAACCAGGTGTGGTGGCTCATGCCTGTAATCCCAGCACTTTGGGAGACCGGGGTGAGAGGATTGCTTGAGGCCTGGAGTTCAAGAACAGCCAGGGCCACATAGCAAGAGCCTGTCTCTATAAAAAAAATCCAAAGTTTTTTTACATTAAAAAAAAAGAAGTAAGGCAACTTGAGCCGGAAGTGCACAAAACTGCTATCAACTTTGCAAGGCTTTTCCCAATGACTTTGAGGGATGGAACCTGAAGGAAGGGGGAGGAGGCAAATAGGGAGGAAAGTGAAATGATTTATAAATGACTTGCTAATTTCATCCAAAGGGAGTAATGATAATTAGGGCATTCTTCCCACACGAAGATGACACAATTGACCCACTATCACTGAGGCAAGCAGTTTGGGCTGTTTTTCCAGTAGTATGACAGTGATGGTGTGTCAACCACAGGACCTCACCCACATTTCTATGGGACCTAGGAGTGTGGGAAATAACAGCCAGATTTGAGGTACAAATCCTGGTGCCCAGCCTGCAGAGCCTTTTTGCAGCAATCTAAGCCTGACTGCTCCTGTTGTATGGTCAAAGTCATTTTAATCTACTTTAGCTTATTCCTTGTAAAATGTTCAAGAATTGTATTTTGTCTTGAAAACTATGAATTTTATTGTTTATGGGGCGTTATTTTTTAAGGATTACAGGATTTCAGTTTTGGATGATGAAAAAGTTTTGAAGATGGGTAGTGACAATGGTCACACAACATTGTAAATGTATAATGCCATCGTACACTTACATGGCTTTAAAGTAAACATGAAATTTTCTACATTTGTTTGTTTGGTCAACTGTTATCCTCCCTAAGGTACTTGAAGTTCTTTCTGACATTGCCACTGGCACTTACTATTTAAATATTGTTGGTCCTCTTGGATTCCATCAGTACTCCAGAGGCTTCCTTCATTTCGAATTTAACTGGTTGTGTAGGAATACGTAATGCTGTTGTTAGCACTAGGGAACGTATCTGAGTCGCATTCACCAAAGTGTGTTAGCAGCAGCAAAGTTGTATGGGTCTGCAGCAACCTCAATTCTCGCCTCCTCCAAAGAAAGAATTCTACCAAGAGGCTTAAGGCAGAGGGAGAGACCAAGGCAAGTTTTAGAGCAGGAGTGAAAGTTTATAAAAAGTTTTAGAGCAAGAATGAAATGAAGTAATGTACACTCGGAAGAGGGCCAAGCGGGCAACTTGATAGATTCAAGTGTGCTGCTTGACCTTTGACTTTATACATTGTTTTATACATTGGCATGCTTCCAGGGGGTTGTGTCCCTTTTCCCCTGATTCTTCCCTTGGGGTGGGCTGTCTGCATGTGCAGTGGCCTGCCAGCACTTGGGAGGGACGACATGCTCAGTGTGTTAACTGAAGTTGCACGCATGCTCACTTGAGGCATTCTACCCTTACTAGTCGAGTGTTCCTAGAGGAAGGTCATATATGAGTACTAGTTAAATGCCACTATTTGGCTCTTGGTGCACACCTGTGAGCCCACTCGCCTGACTCCTAAGATCTTATCCAGAAGCTACTGATCGCCAGTTTTAGGTATTTTCTGTCCATTGGGAGACTGCCTTTCCCTGGTGCCGGCTGTGACCAATTATTATTTTAGAGAGACAGTTTAACAACTGCCTGACCACCTGATGGTTGCCTGACATTCCTTGTGGGAGCGAGGAGCCCTCTCCTGCTCTGCTCACGTCTGACTACCTACTGTGACACTATGGAATAAAATGAGAAAAACTTAAAATTTGGGACAATTTTAACAGCTTTATTGAAGTATAATTGATATAACAAAGTATATTTAAAGTGTTCAGTTTGATACACACATATACACATAGATACACCTATTTAAAAACCCATCACCACAACAGACAAAGGACATATTCATCACACCCAAAAGTTTCCTCATGTAACCCCTCCCTCCCAGCCTTCCTTACCTCTCCACCCCACCAGGCAACCCCTGATATGCTTTATGTAACTATACATTAATTTGTATTTCCTAGAATTTTATATAATTGGAATCACACATTATATACTCTGTTTTATCTGACTTCTTTCACTCAGCAAAATTATTATGAGATTCACTGATGTTGTAGCATGTATCATTAGTTCATTCCTTTTATTACTGAGTAGTATTCAACTGTAGGGATACACCAGTGATTTTGCCCATTCCCTTATTAATGAACATTTTGGTTGTTTCCAGATTTTGGCTATTGCAAATAAAGTTGCTATGAACATTCATGTACAAGTCTTTGTATGGACATATGCTTTCATTTCTCTCCCATAAATACCTATAAATGGAATGGCTAGATCATGTGAAAGATGTATATTTCACTTTTTAAGAAACTACAAACTTTTTCCAAACTAATTGTACCATTTTACATTCCCACCAGTGTGTATGAGAGTTCCAGTTCCTCTGCTTCCTTACCAACAGTTGGTAGGCCAGTCTTTTTAAATTTAGTCATTCTTATACATGTGGAGTATGGTATCTCATTATGGTTTTAATTTGAATTCCCTTAATTTGATGCCCTTAATACGTAATGATGTTGAGCATCTTTTCATGTATTTATTTGCCATCTGTGTATCTTTTTCATGAAATGTTTGTTCAGATCTTTTGCCTACTTTTTATTGAATTGTGTGTTTTCTTATTATGGTATTTAACTTGTCACTGTTAGGATACATTTCAAAAATCCTGACCAAGTTCTAACACTAGAATGTGTCAGCAAATGCTCAGTTTAAGTAAAATGTCACATTACAAACTAACTACCAGGGTGTGGCCCAGCAATCTTAAGTACTTTCCCTGGAACCTTCTGTAATATGCAGAACACTTTGAATTGAAATAAATGCTGTTACGGAGGTCAACTCAACCTTTCCAAATTTTTATTAATTAAAAGCAGTTGGAGAGTTGTAGAAAAGTATTTTTTCATAGAGGCAAATTTGTGGGTCATGTTGCCATACATCTTGCCACGAAAATAATAATATAAAGTGTTTTGGAGAATACACCCTGAAAGTCTGTCAGAGGCCTGTGAACCAAAGCAACTCCATCTTGAATAGGGACTAGGTGAAATGAGGCTGAGACCTGCTGGCCTGCATTCCCAGACAGTTAAGGCATTCTAAGTCACAGAATGAGCTGGGAGGTCGGCACAAGATACAGGTCATAAAGACTTTGCTGATAAAACAGGTTGCAGTAAAGAAGTGGGCCAAAACCCACCAAAACCAAAATGGCGGCAAGAATGACCTCTGGTCATCCTCACTGCTACACTCCCACCAGCGTCAGGACAGTTTGCAAATGCCATGGCAACATCAGGAAGTTGCCCTATATGATCTGAAAAAAGGAGGCATGAATAATCCACCCTTTGTTTAGCATATCATCAAGAAATAACTATAAATATGGACAACCGGCAGCCCAAGGGGCTGCTGAGTTTGGAGTAGCCATTTTTTTATTCCTCCTAACAAACTTGCTTTCACTTTATAGACTCACCCTGAATTCTTTCTTGTGTGAAATCCAAGAACCCTCTTTTGGGGTCTAGATCAGGACCCTGTTCCTCTAACAAGTCCACAATGCCAGAGAATTAAAGAGAACCACAAAGGCGTGGATAAGTTACAGTAAAGGCAGAAGGGACCCTAAAAGGCTCAGAGGCTAAGAGACTTTTAAGCACCTGCTATGTGCTGAGCACTATTAGAGGCACATAACAGGCAGTGAAATCAAAATTCACCCAAATAGGGGCATTTTGAGAGTGAAAGGGCACTATTAATATTTTTTTGTTTCAGGCAGTCCTGATAAAGCCCCTTCATAGTGTGCTCATTTCACCCTCAAAAGTGTCCCATTGAGATGCTAAATCACAGTCACCTCACTTACAGGCATCACTCGCAATAACTCTGTAATAATCCATATTATCTATTCCTACTTTATAATCAAAAACTAAGGTTTAGTAGGGTATACAACTCGGTCAATGTCAAACAGTTAATAGAGAGCAGAGTTGGGATTTGAAACCAGGCCTGGTTTAGAATGATTGCTCAACAAACCAGCTTCCCAGACCCCTGAAGAATCTGAAGTCACCCTTTTTTGAGAGGGCAAGGGGGGATGCTTTATGGAATTTATTATAAACATGCCCCTGGCCTGGCACAGTTGGCTCACGCCTGTAATCCCAGCTCTTTGGGAGGCAGGTGGATTGCTTGAGGCCAGGACTTTGAGACCAGCCTGGGCAACATGGTGAAACCCCGTCTCTACTAAAAATACAAAAAGCCAGCATGGTGGCACACACTTGTAAGTCCCAGCTACTCAGGAGGCTGAGGCGAGAGAATCGCTTGAACCCAGGAGGTAGAGACTGCAGTGAGCTGAGATCGCACCACTGCACTCCAGACTGGGAGACTGCACTCCAGACTGGGAGACTGCACTCCAGGAGAGTGAGGCTGTGTCTTAAAAAAAAGCTCCTATCCTTTACATCTTTTTCTTTATAACAACAACTTTGTATTGGATTTGACAGTGATCCTTTGTTGTTGCCCATCTTCATCTGAAATCAGTTTTTCCAAAAGACATGTGAGCAGCCGAATAGAAGAGATGCATAGGGTGAGGTATGGGAGAAGGGGAGTAGAACTGCCACAGCCTCTCTGTCACGCCTCACTTCAGGAACCTCCATGGGTTCAGCTGTCTGGAAGCTCCCTGAAATTGCTCTTGTAAGGCACATCTGCTCCTTTTCCCCCTCCCATTCGAGAGTGCTCACCAATTATTCCAGGTAATACTATTAGTACATCAATCGTGTGCCACCTTTTCCACCAGAGGCAAGCATGTGGCGGACTTTTCAAAGGGATTACCTTATCCCCCGCTAGGCCCAGTACTGGGCCCAAGGAGGCACATGACCCAAACAGGACCCACCACAGTTCTTTATGGTAAACAGATATGGAAGCTGAAAACAAAGTCAAACTGACTTAGACAAAAAGTGGACTTTAGTGGTTCATGTGACATAAAAGTCAAGGAGATGTAGCATTGGGCGTGGCTAGATTCAAGGACTCAGTCAAAGGCTTGACAAACCAGTATGTCTCCACATACCTTTTCTCTTCTGCTAACTCCCTCAGCCCTACCCACCGGGGGTGAAATTGACCACTGGAAGGTCCAGGCTTACATCCTAACCTTCTAAGTGAAAAACTTCCCAACAGTTCTAACAAAAGTCGCAAAATTGAGTCTCATCGGCTTGGGGTCACCTGCCTATTTCCATGCTAATCACTGCGGCTACCGGGAGGAAGGCCCTGCTGGCAGGTCAGAGTATGTGCCTGAGGCAGGCGTGGAGGTAAGTTAGCAGCTCGGCCAGCACCACGGGAGCTGAGAGAGGGAAGATGCACAACCCCAAAGGAAAACAAGGGAAAAGATGCTGGCGGGACAAATAAAGATGATGCCCACTGCACAAGCTCTTCTCTCTCCAGTGTGTATTGCAAGGCCGCTCACTTCCATGGGCCTTTTTAGAGTCCTGCACTTGATTTTTTTATCTGTTGTTTTTTATTTTTATTTTTCTCAAGGAGGGTTCCTAAACTTGTATAAGCTTTAGGCCCCTCAAAATCTGAAGCTATCCTACAAGAGAGTCACTCAGAATATCTACCTCCCTCTTATCAATTTAGGAACCAAGTCTTGTCAATTGCTCAACTACACTGCCTTTCGTCCACTCCTAACAGCTTGAAACTGAGGTTCTTATTGCCAGAAAATGGCATCCTGCCCTAGCCTTTTCCTTCTGATTCATCTCCAAAGCCTTACAGCAGGGCAGTTCCTTAAAAAATTAAAACACTATTATCATACACCTCTAGGAATATACCCAACCTAATTGAAAGCAGGGTCTGAAAGAAATGCTTGTATACCTTTGCTCACAGCAGCAGAGTTCACAGTAGCCAAGAGGTAGAAGCAACTTGTGTCCATCAGTGGGTGAAAAAGAAAACTAGAAGTAGTATATACATGCAACTGAATATTATTTCCCTAAAAAGGAAAAAAGTCTGACATATACTGTAACAGAGATGAACACCGAGAACATTATGCTAGTTGAAATAAACTAGTCATAGCAGGATAAATATGGTGTGATTCCATCCTACTATACTATGTAGTATTCCAAATACTGCACGATTCAGCTAGGGGATGAAGAGTCCAGGTAGTGGGGAGTTACTGTTTAATAGCTACAGAGCTTCAGTTTTGCAAGATGGAAAGGGTTCTATGGATGGATGGGTGGTGATGGTAGCACAACAGTGTGAATATACTTAATGCCACTGAACTGTTCACTGAAAAATGGTTAAGATAATAATTTTTATGTATATTTCACCACAATTTTTAAAAATCTGATGCTTTAATAGCTTTTCTAAATATGCATGGGATCATAACTACCTTACTTAAAAGTCTAGTGGCTCTTCATTTGGCCACATGCCAAGCCCAAGCTCTTTGACTTACAGAGTTGCTATAATGATGATTTTTAAAAATCATATATGCAAAGTACTTAATTATGCCACAGTGCCTGACACAGGGTAATTTCTCAATAATTGGGTGTTAGTAGCTTGATTATTACTAAGACTATTATCTGGCCTCTCCCTACCTCTCCAATCTTGTCTTCCGTCACTTCCAACCTTGTGCTTTAATTCTAGAAACAGCCCTGAATTGGCCATGCTGTTTTACACTGAGGTATGTTTGAATATGTTGTTTTCTCTGCTTCTATGTCTTAACATTTATTCTTCAAAATTGAATTCAGATATCACCTTTCCCAGAAGGCTTCCTTGTCTCACAAACCTCCATGAGATTTATTTGGCCCCTTGTGTGTCCCTTCTATTTTGTAAATGTTCCTATTGTTGCTGCTGACACAGTGTCGTGTAATTTATTTGTTTACATGCCCCTCTCTAGTCTGTGAGCAGATTTAGGGCAGAAAACGATGCCTTCTTCACTGCATCATTCCCTGGGATCTTATATTGAATCTGGCATGAAGTTGATGTTCAACAAATGCTTGTCTGATGAATAATATGATGAGCACTTAGTCATTTTTACAAATCTTATCCCATTTAATCTTCAAAATTACAATTAGAAGGAAATATTATTGTCCTCATTTTTTTTTTAGAGGAAGAAACCAAGGCTCAGAGAGGTTAGTGACTTAAGGTCACACAGCACTAAGATCAGAATTAGAGTTTAGGGGTTTTTTTCTGCTTCTGAAACCTATGTTTTTCTTGGCACATGATGTCATTATATATCTGTATTTCCTCAGACAGGAAGTGTAAAGAACACAGAAAAGCAAGAGTTAGATTCTGGGGTGGCTCAGAGATTTGGAGAAAAAGAAAAAGAGAGTGAGTAAAACCACAAACAAGTACAAATAATACTAAAATGAACTCAGCAAACAAGGAAGATGGAAGTTTTTAAGGAAAAAGGTGAACAAACATACAAGCTAAGTGCAGAAAGGAAAAGAGCCTTTTATTTTTCAATATGGTCCTTCTCATGGAGAAGCCTCAAGGCCACAGCTCCAGTAGAAATCACATTTTGGGGTAAGGAAGGGAAGAGTCGGTGAAGACATGGAGGGAGCAGATTTAGAAAACCATCTATAAGGCCGGGTGGCGGTGGCTCATGTCTGTAATCCCAGCACTTTGGGAAGCCAAGGCAGGTGGATCACTTGAGCCCAGGAGTTTGAGACCCACTTGGGCAACATGGCGAAACCCCATCTCTACTAAAAATACAAAAATTAGCCAGGCATGGTGGTGTGTGCCTGTAGTCCCGACGATTACTTGAGCCAAAGATGTCAAGGCTGCAGTGAGTAGTGATCCTGCCACTCCACTCCAACCTGGGCGATGGAGCGAGATCCTGTCTCAAAAAAACCAGAAAGAAAGAAAAACCATCTACAGTGGAGGGAAGCTGAGAAGGGGGCAGTCCTTAACAAGTAGATAGCTGGGTTGAGAGAAGCAAAGGCGAATTTATAGAGTTACTAAAGGCAGGGGCCAGGAGAGCTGAAGAGATGAGAGTTCTGGGAGTGGAAGGGGCTAGCAGGAGCTGAGGGAGTGAACTGCTCGTTCTGGACATGGGGAAGGAAGACAGACCACCTCTCCCTTTAAAACTCCTCCTGCCACTTTCTCTTTCTCATGATAGCTGTCCTTTCGCTCCTCATTCGCATATTCATTTATTCTCATGATAGCTGTCCTTTCTCTCCTCATTCCCATATTCATTTATTCTCACTCTCTCTCTTTCTCTGTGTGTGTGTGTGTTGTTTCTTCTCTCTCCTTGCCTTATTCCTGCTTGAAACAATTGGGAATACCTCACTGATTTTATCTATTGTCATTCAGGTTCAAAGACATTGCTGATTCTCTAAATTTGTTGTTAACAATAAAACACAGTGTTTTGACAGCAGCCACAGGACTTGGCAGTCCCAAAAGGGAATTCTGGAAGAGAGGAGAGGGCCCAGTCAGGGCTGTCTTTTCTGGAGCTCATAACCTTCACAAGACTTTTATGCAATTATTTTTGTGTGTGTATGTACTCACCTACATTTTTGGGGGGGACAGGATTCTACATTTATTTATTATCAAAGGGAAAGAGGATCAAAAAGTTCCAGGCCCCACTGCCTTTTATAATACCTCTGTCAAATACAGGTACTCAGTTTTAGCTTCTTTATAATAATTTGTGTTCTTGACTTCGGTAAGGATACAGCTTAAAAGCTCTTATTTGTAAGAAGTAGGGTTAACATCAAGAATCTCAACTCAGCAATCTTTTGAAATGCAGAATGACTCACATTCCAGTGTCACATTCCAGTCTTTGTTGCTTATCAAAAACCTTAGATAATTTAAGATGGTATCAAAATACTAATGCAGTTTAATTCCTTTGTAAACAGTGTTCACTCTGAAACGACCCTATTGAAATGCAATTCCTTTTCACTACTTGAGGCAGTGGGAATAAAGTTTATTAACGGTCTAAATTTCATCACGTAGCACTGTTCTGACAAAGGAAAGTATTTCCAGATTATGCTGAAAGTTGCTTAGCACCTGTTTCTTAAAATAAATGTGTTTACTTTTTGGTAATGAAGACGCCTGGAAAATAGACATTTATTTCCATAGTATTAAAAGCATTGGCCAAGTGCAATGGTTCCCAGGCGGGAGGATCACTTGTGGTCAGGAGTTCAACACCAATCTGGGCAACATAGCAAGACCCCATCTCTACAAAAAAATTTAAAAATTAGTCATACAGTTACAATGAGCTATGATCATGCCATTTTACTCCAGCCTGGGCAATAGAGCAAGATTCTGTCTCTAAAAATAAGTAAGTAAATAAATAAATAAATACACTAATATAGTAACAGAAAACTCAAGTAACATAATTTTTTTTTAAGTTCCCATTAGATGATTCACTTCAGGAGGGCAGGAACCATTCTGTTCAACATTGTATCCCCCACACTTTATACATAGTAATCATTCAATAAATGTTTATCTTGTTAAAATAATTAATTGAGAAGCAGTCCGCTGAGACAGCACCAGTGCCTCAGCAAACTAAAACCCAACTCAATGTAAGCACTAAAATGAAACAAACTTGACCGATTAGAAATCACCAACTAACTTCTAGATAAGGCCAAAGGGACTTTTCACTTTAACCTGTCTAATTTTTTTTTTTTTTTTTTGGCCTTGCTTTTACAAACACCTTATAAATGTTTCACCTCATGCTCCCTGGGTGGAATGCTGAACCCCTTGCCAATCTGTACTGCCCAGTTCGTGAACTGCTGTCTCCCCAGATAAACTCTGTAACATTTTAATGTGCCTAAGTGTATCTTTTAACAATCTACTAAATGAATATCAAATAAGTTGATAACAATATCATATCATGCTCTAAAGCATCTTTAGAGGCATATCATTTGGTGAACTTTATTTCATGAAATTGACTTATTCACTGTTGAGAGCCAGCCCTGCACGGGGCTCTTCCAGGCCCTGGGAATACAACGGTAAGTGAGAGGGTTAAGATCCTTCCCGGCCGGGTGTGGTGGCTCACACCTGTAATCCCAGCACTTTGGGAGGCCGAGGTGGGCAGATCACCTGAGGTCAGGTGTTCGAGATCAGCCTGACCAACATGAAGAAACCCCGTCTCTACTAAAATTACAAAAAATTAGCTGGGTGTGGTGGTGCATGTCTGTAATTCCAGCTACTCGGGAGGCTGAGGCAGGAGAATCACTTGAACCTGGAAGGTGGAGGTTGCTGTGAGCCGAGATCATGCCATTGCACTCCAGCCTGGACAACAAGAGCGAAACTCCATCTCAAAAAAAAAAAAAAAAAAATCCTTCCTTAGGAGCTTTTGGTCTAGTAAGGGGTGGGTTACAGGCCATAGTCAAGCAATAGCATAAGGAAGACTATTTCGGGGAGTCAAGAGCACTGTGAAGATAGTGAATGGATACTATGCTGGGGAGTGTGTGTGCTGCTTGAGAGAGGGTGTCTGGGGAGGAGGTGATGTTCAAGCAGAGATGTGAATGTTGAGAGGATAAGGGAGAAATGCACTGCTGGCAGAGGGCGTCATCAGGGCAAATGTATTGAGAGAATGAGGTTGAAACAGAGAAAGAAACAGAAGTGGCTGGGGGCATTGAGCAAGTAGGAGAAGGATGAAGTGGGAAGGGTAGGCAGAGACCAGATGAAGCGGGGTTTTGAGGGCTATGAGGATTTTGGCCTGAAAGGAGGAACAATGAGGATCTGTGATCCTGAAAACCCCATCTGTCTTTATTTTCTGAATTAAAGGTTAAAAGAAGACCAGATTAGTTCAGTATTGAGGTGATTTAGAAATAGAAATTCTTGAATGGTGCATCTAATAACTCACCTGAAAAATAAAATTACGTAGGTGGGCACATTTTCTAACCATTTTAGATAAATAAACACTGATTATAATACTTGTTCAACTGAGAGCTTTATGATTCAGAGAAGGAATGTGGTCAACATAATAGGAAAGAATTTTTCCATTCTTTTTTGTGTATTTAGAATTGGCCACTATACTAGTTTCCATTTCTTTCTCCAACTTTGTATTTTAAATAGTTTGGATCATGATCACAAATTTAAAAATATATCTATTTTAGCCTCACCTAAAAGTCTTTTTTTCTTTCCAAAAGATTTTTAGAGAAACTTCTTTGTAAACTGATTTGAGCAATTTTTGCTTTCAGTTCTCAGCTTGAAGAGGATATGGGTGTGATTTATAGGCATTATTCCAAATGCCAAAAAAAAAAAAATCAGTTTCAGCTGTTAAAATTTTCCTTTGAATTGCCTGGTTTTACCGTTGTCTTAGCAGAAATTCTGTGGTCTGAATGTGTCCTCCAAAATTCATGTTGAAACTTAATCTCCAATGCAATAGTATTAAGAGGTGGGGGTCTTTTTTTTTTTTTTTTTTTTGAGACAGAGTCTTGCTCTGTCGCCCAGGCTGGAGTGCAGTGGCTGGATCTCAGCTCACTGCAAGCTCCGCCTCCCGGGTTCACGCCATTCTCCTGCCTCAGCCTCCCGAGTAGCTGGGACTACAGGCGCCCGCCACCATGCCCGGCTAGTTTTTTGTATTTTTTAATAGAGACGGGGTTTCACCGGGTTAGCCAGGATGGTCTCGATCTCCTGACCTCGTGATCCGCGAGGTGGGGGTCTTTAGGAGGTGATTAGGTCATGAAGGCTTCTCTCTCATGAACAGGATTAAGGTCCTTACAAAAGTGGCTTCACACAGAGTTCGGCCCCTTTTGCTCTTCTGCTTTTCTGTCATGTGAGAACACAGCAACAAGCTGCCCTCTTGGAAGCAGAGAACAGACTTCACCAGATAGATACTGAGCCCACTGGCAACTTGATTTTGGAGTCCCAGCCTCCAGAACTGTGAGAAATAAATTCCTGTTGTTTATAAATTACCCAGTCTCAGATATTTTGTTATTGTAGCATAAATGGACTAAGACAAGGAAAAAAAGAAACAGGAAAAAAAAAAAAAAAACTTCAAGAAACCTAGCTACTTAATTATTTTCAGAAAGTATAATGGTTTTATATATAGTTGATTCTTGAACAACATGGATTTTTTTAACTGCATGCATCCACTTACACATGTGGATTTTCTTCTGCCTCTGCCACTCCTGGGACAGTAACACCAACTCCCCTTCTTCCACCTTCCCAACCTACTCAATGTGAAGATGATGAAGACCTTTGTCATGATCCACTCCCACTTAATAAATGGTAAATATATTTTCTCCTCCTTATAATGTTCTTGATGACAGTTTCTGTTATTTAGCTTACTTTATTGTAAGAATATAGTATATAATGTACATCACATACAGAATGTATGTTAATTGACTACATTATTGGTAAGAACTTCAGGTCAACACTAGGCTATTAGTAGTTAAGGTTTTGGGGAGTCCAAAGTGATGCATGGATTTTCAACTGCATAGGGGGTTCACACTCCAAATCCCCATGTTGTTCATGGGCCAGTTGTACATATGATTTGTTTCCCTCTGACATCATGTCCTCTGGAACATATTCTTAATGAAAGTTTTGAAATAAAGTAGGCAGTACAGGGTAGGAGTTAAGAAAACAGCCTTGAGTTTGTCTGCTGTGGACCTCAGGTAGATTATTTATATGATCTTTGTAAGCTTCAGCTGTTTCATTTGTAAAATAAGGTTGTGTGGGATTTAAATGATAATATGTTATTATTTCTAAATATATGTTCCCAAGGTGAAATTAAACTTACTTTAAAAAAAACTGTGAGCTAACTAAACGTATTTTCTTCATAATTTATCCAGTCTGTGGTATTCTGTTATAGCAACAGAAAGATGAAGTTTACCACCGGGCACAGTGGCTCATGCCTGTAATCCCAGGACTTTGGGAGGGCGAGGCAGGCAGATCACTTGAGATCAGGAGTTCGAGATCAGTCTGGCCAACAGAGTGAAACCCTGTCTCCATTAACAATACAAAAATAAGTAGCCAGGTGTGGTGGCACACACCTGGAATCCCAGCTACTCGGGAGGCTGAGGCACAAGAATCACTTGAACCCAGAAGGCAGAGGTTGCGATGAGGTGAGATCACGCCACTGCACTCTCCAGCCTGGGTGATGAAGTGAGACACTGTCTCCAAAAAAAGAGAAAGACTAACTTTAGTTAGCTCATGGTTCTAGAGGCTGAGAAGTCCAAGAGCATGGTGCTGGCATCTGGTGAGAATCTTTTTGCTGTGTCATAACATGGCAGAGGGCATCACATGGCAAGAGAGCAAGAATATGCATGTCGGCTCACATCTCTCTTCCTCTTCTTATAAAACCACTAGTCCCATCATAGAGGCCACACCCTGATAACTTTAATCCAAATTACCTCCCAAAGGCCCCTACCTTCATCAACATATACATTTGGGAATTAAATTTCCAACATGAAATTTGGGGGATACATTCAAACCATAGCACTAACTCTAACTCTCAGTTATTTATCTTATATCCCAGTTATTTGTGTATTCTTATCTTGGCACGTATGAGTTAAACCACCATTAGTTATTATCACATGATTAACTTTGGTAATGACCACTCTTTTTTCATGGGTGCTATTCCCATCTTTACATCTTCTTTTCTTTTTTTTTTGAAATGTGGTCTCACTCCGTCACTCAAGTTGGAGTGCTTTGGCACAATCTCAGCTCACTACAACCTCTGCCTCCCAGGCTCAAGTGATTCTACCACCTCAGCCTCCCAAGTAGCTGGGATCACAGGTGTGTGCCACCACACCTGGCTAATTTTTTGTATTTTTGGTAGAGATGAGGTTTCACTATGTTGCCCAGGCTGGTCTCAAACTCCTGAGCTCAGGCAATCCATTTGCCTTGGTCTCCCAATGTGCTGGGATTACAGGCATGAGCCACTGCATCTGGCCTTACACCTTTTTTTTTCTTCTTCTTTTTCAGAGACAGGGTCTTGCTCTGTTACTCAGGCTGGGGTGTAGTGACTCAATCAGAGCTCACTGTAACCAAACTTCTGGGCTCTAGCAATCCTCCTTCCTCAGCCTCTCGAGTAACTGGGACTACAGGCATGTACCACCATGCCCAGCTAATTTCTTTTTTTTTTCTTTTTTGTTTCATGTTTTTTTGGTTTTTTGTTTGTTTGTTTGTTTGTTTGTTTTTTGAGACAGAGTCTTGCTGTCACCCAGGCTGGAGAGCAGTGGTGCAATCTCAGCTCACTGCAACCTCCACCTGCCAAGTTCAAGCGATTCTCCTGCCTCAGCCTCCTGAGTAGCTGGGACTACAGGTGCATGCACCATGCCTGACTAATTTTTGTATTTTTAGTAGAGAAGGGGTTTTATTATGTTGGCCAAGCTGGTCTCAAACTCCTGACCTTGTGATCTTCCCACCTCAGCCTCCCAAAGTGGTGGGATTACAGGTGTGAGCCACCGTGCTTGACAATTTTTTTTTTTTTTAATAAAGATGAGGTCTCTATATTTTTGTAGAGGCAGGGTCTCATGATATTACTAACTCCTGGTCCCAAGTGATCATTTTGCCTCGGCCTCCCAAAGTGCTGGGTTTACAGGTATGAGTCACCACACCTGGTTGCATAGTATCTTAAATCCATGGGATAGGGATTATATTTTATATCTGTTCCTTACTGGTGCCTAGCTGAGTTCATACAAAGCAGGTGTCCACTTATTTATAAGTTAAGGTTACAATGTTACCTCCTGAGGACTGCTGAGTCATTTATACAGCCATCCAAAAGACTGGTTAATATATAACTTAATAACTTGTTGGCTCCTTCAGGTGTAAGCCAAAAATACAGTTCTAGTCCACATCAGCCCATGAAGGATGAACAAAGTTTGCCAAGTGCTGCTCTTAAAATGCACACATCTTTTTATCCAATTTAGTCATTCAGCAAATATCTACTGAGTGTCTACTCTGTGCCAGGTTCTTTTCTAGACTCTGAGGAGACAGCAGCGAGACAGACAAAGATCATGCCTTGAAAGTCATGGTTTTCTCTGCTTGAGTTTTATTATCTGAACTAATTCAGAAAAAGTCAAAATGATTGTTCTTAGGTCTTTTTTACTTAACCAGAACCACATGCAGAACCACATGCGCCCAAGGACAGCTGCACAACCAGCCTTGCCTTTCTATTACGGAACACACCTGTGCTTCCAGAATAAACTCCAAATATCTAAGTGTACAAAGTCCTCTTCACATAGAATGTCTCACTGACAACTAGGTTGGAAAAAAGGGCTCTCATATTCTGTGTTCTAGTCAGTGGCCTGCTTTTAGCAATTCAGTAAAGCAGCTGTATCCAGAAAACCATTTTTTTCTATGGTCCTCTTCTGTCTTATCTGTCTGTCTCTCACTGAGCTCATCAGTCATGTTCTCCAAGAAACCTTCTTTGTCCTCCTACTCCATCTGGGTAAATACATACTTCTGGGTTCCCATGACTTTTAGTTTTTAATCTATATAATAGAATGTAATGCGCTGTATTACAATTGACTGTATATGCTTCTTAGATTTAAGGACTAATTCTTTTATTACTGTGATGACTGTAATAAAAGAAGAAAAGTAAGAAGAAAGGGAGGGTGTGTGGTGACATTGATAAGAATTCTCCCCAGAGCCCATTTTTTAGAGTCAGACCCATTTGTGTCAAACCCAGCAACACCAATTATTAGTAGTGAAGCTTTGAGCATGTTACTTAACTCAGTTGGGTCTCTTGTCCCTGGCACTAAACATTTGCTTAATGAAAGAATAGTAATCATTATTAGAGGCTTAATTAATTATGATAGCATGACTCTGTGCAGGCACTGTTTTCAGCACTTTTTACAAATTTCCCTATAAGCTAACATAACCCTGTGAGGTGAGTAATGTTATATCCCTTCTATAGATGAAAACAGAGGTCGCCCAGGTCGCCCAGAGAGCGTGACCTGCCCAGGTTACTCAGAGGGGCTCCAGGGTCCATTCACTTAACTATTACACTCTAGTGCTTATTGCTGGCTGCAAGGGAGAATAGAGGAAGAGAGACAAGGATGAACTCAAAGAACCCCCTGCTCCCATCAAGAAAAGCATCCTTCACCACTCTTATTTCATTTACTGGGAATTATCCCACCAATACCCCGGAAGTGCCTGTCTTCAGTCTAACATTCCTTCTGTTATGGTCTGAATGTTTATGTCCCCTCAAAATTCTCATTGAAATTTAATACTGAAGGTGACAGTATTGGGAAGTGGGGTCTTTGGGGCGTGATTAGGTCATGCAGATGGTGGCCTGTGAATGGGATTAGTGCCTTATAAGAAGAGGTAAGAGAGCAAGCCCGCCCTCGTTACTCCGTAAGAGGATACAACAAGAAGTTGGCAGTCTGCAACGAGGAAAAAAAACCCTTCATCAGACACTGGATCTGCCAGTCTTTGATCTTGGACTGCCCAGCCTCCAGAACTATGAGAACTAAATGTTTGTTGTATGAGCTTCTCAGTCTGTGGTAATGTGTTAGTGATGTCCATGCTAACTGAGACAGAAATTGGTACTGAGAAGTAGAGTGCTCCTGTAACAAATACCTAAAAATGTCAAAGCAGCTTTGGAATTAGAAATTTCAAAGTGCATGCTAGAAGAAGCTAAGATTGTCATGACGGGATGTTTAAAGTCAATTCTGGTGAAGGCTCAAAATAGTAAGAGAAGAGCTCTCGAGGAAGCTTTTGTCTTCTTTGAGAATATATAAGTAATCATGGACAGAATGTTGGTAGAAATAAGAATGATAAGGGCCATTTTGATGAGGTTTCAGATAGAAATGAGGAACATATTATCAGACAATGGCAAAAAGATGATCCTTATTATAAAATGGCAAAGAATTTGGCTGAATTGTTTCCATGTTCTAGTGTTTTGTGGAAGACCGAATTTGTGAGTGATAAAATGGATATTTCACTGAAGAGACATCTAAGCAAAATGTTGAAGAAGTGGCTTGGTTCCTCCTAACTGCTCACAGTAAAATGTGAGAAGAGAGAAATGACTTAAAGATGGAATTTTTAAGCAAAAGGAACTAGAACATAATTATCTGAAAAATTCTCAAACTATCTGTATTGCAAAAAAATATGAAAAGCACGCTTGGAAGCGGACACTCAGGGTGGGCGGCCAAGAAACCATTCAATAAGGAGATTAGGTGTGAACCATGAATTTAATCAGCTCCCCAGAGATAAACTGACAGTTTAACTTGAAGGGGAAGGAGAGGGAAGGAATGAAGGAAGGATGTCAGAAGTCTTGGATTTTATAGGACAGTACCTTAAAGCTATTTAGCTGCAAATGTGCACTCTTCTCCAAGACAAGGGAAGAATGACCATGAAAGCGATTCACAGATCATCAGGGCTGCCTCCTTAGTTTTGAAATGAGGTTGTTACCTTGTTTTCAATGGGTCAGAGGATCCTCACTCAAAGCTGTGCAGGCTTGACTCCAACCCAGCAAGACCCTGGGGGCAGGACCCTGCCTGTCAGAGCCACAGGATAGGCACTGCAACCTCAGGCGGTGTGGAAGGTGAGACTGCCACACAGGGTCCCAAAGGCAGGACTGTTTCTCCAGCAGGCCTGGAGGGCAGAGTGCAGAGATAGGAGACTTAAGAACCCATGGAGTTTGCCTTGCTAGATTTGGGATTATTTGGGACCCGTCAGCCTTTCCTTCTTCCCTATTTGTCTCTTTTGGAATAAGAATATCTACCCCATGATTGTTCCACCATTGTATTTTGGAAGTGCATAACTTGTTTGGTTTTATAAGTTCACAGCTGGAGAGGAAATTTGCCTCAGGATGAATTGTATGTGGAGTCTTACCCATATCTGATTTAGATAATACTTCAACGAGACTTCAGACTTTAGACTTTGGAGTTGATGCCAGAATGTGTTAAAAATTGGTGGTGGGGCTTGGGGGCTGTTGAAATGGAATGACCAACAGTATTTTACATTTGAGAAGGACATGAGTTTTCAGGACCATGGGCAGAATGTGACAGACTAAATTTGTGTGTCCTCCCGAAATTCTTATGTTGAAATCTAATCCCCAGTATGGTGGTATTTGGAGGTGGGACCTTATTAGGTCATGAGGATGGAACCCTCATTAATGAATGGGATTAGTGCCCTTATAAGAAGAGGCCAGAGAGCTAGCTTGCTTTCTCTACACCTTGTGCGGATACAAAAAGAAGTCATCAGTCTGAGAGCCAGGAAGAAGGTCCTCACCAGAACCCAACCATCCTAAGCTTGAATTTTCAGCCTCTAGAACTGTGAGAAATAAATTTCTGTTGTTGATAAGCACCCAGTCTATGTTATTTTGTTAAAGCAGGAAGGTGACTAAGATACCTTCCTTTTATCTCAAATGCTCTCTTAGCTACTAAACAGATCTCATATAAACACACTAATTATGTCTGTTTTGAGGATCTAGCGGGAAAACACAGCTCCGAACACTAAAGAGCCTTTCTTTATTTGTGACTGCCATCTTCTTTGACAGAGCAAGCAGCTTTGGAAGATCTGTGAGGGAGAACAAGATCACCACCTAGCCAGCCAGTCTACCTTCACACTCACAGGAGACTTTATTAATTGACAGAGAGATGTCAGTTTCCTTCCAATTTCTGAAATTTCCTTTTCACTCACTATTCCATTTAATGCATAGGCTTGGCTTTTACACATCAAGCATAATTTCTTTCTAAAATAATTTCTTCTATATTGAAACCCAATATAGAAGCATGGTCAATAAAGTAGATGACCTTCTGCTGAAAATGACCCCCCAACTTTACCCCCACCCACAGCAGCCCCTGTAGCTAGGCTTGTATTCTTTTACCCTCCCCTCTAAGTTTAGCTGATTAGAAGTCTGAAGTTGTCACAGTCGATCCTCCTACATGGGCATTTGAAGTTGGATTTCTTGTTTGGTCACTTCAACTGAGGTCTTACAAATTTAGAAGAAAGAGGGTGGTCCTTTGCCATCTTATATGTAGAAAAACAGAGAAAGCAGATTTATAAGTTAGGTTGCAGATTCTGGCTTCCTCAATAAAAACCCAATATAATACTAGCTCAGAGGAGATCCATGTTTCCCTTTTATATAAGAGTCTGAGGCTAAGCAGTTGGGTCAGGGCTAACGATCACATTAGCTCCATGGAGTTGGGGACTTAGGCTCCTTTCAACTGTTGCTCTGCCATTCTCCACTTGTAATTCTATTCCTAGGTTAAAGACAATGACTTCAACTCCTGTCATCTTATTCACACCCAGGCAGCAAGGAGGGAAAAAGAGGAAAGGAGGCGCCCATTCCTTTCTATTTAAGAGTGTAACCTGGAAGTTGTACATACCATTTCTGCCCATATCGCATTGGCTAGAGCCTAGTAAATGCCTACAATTACCGGCAAGGGAAGCTTGGAAGTGCATCTGTCAGCTGAGTGACCGAGTGTTCAGCTAATACTCTCTTTTCAGAGAAAAAGTGGAAGAGTGACATCACAGGTACAACAAGCAGCCTCTGCTCATCTCCACAGATAAAACTGATCTCCAGGAAGTGAGCACGAAGTTGAGGCTCAGAATAAAAGCAGCTGTGAGAGACTTGGGGCCTCCAAGAGACAAGGAGAGCAACACTGGTTCCTGTTGGCATCCAGTTCTTGGGTTCTATCCCTCATTAAGACACAGAAGCTTTCCTTCCCTTGTGTATAATAAATTCCTGGCTTTGCATAAGCCAGCCCAAGTGGCCTTCTGTTCCCTAATACCAAAATGTCTTGTCTAATACAAACTCATTATATGCTCCTGGAGGGCGAGGGTCACATTTTACTTTTTTATTTCTGACCCAGGGTTTAGGTAGCACCAATGCTCAGTAAATAAATACTGATTTGACTTAAGATATTGCTTCCTTTTGCAGCTGGATGCATTTGCTATCTGTCTCCATCATTTTTTTGCCAGTTATAGAATGTAGGCTTCCAAATTCCCTCAAAGAACAGAGAAGGTGGAGTCATGAGGAGATCAAGGAATGTCTTAATTTGAGAACTGAAGAGGAAAATACTAACAGTTTGGGCACAGCTCTTCCCTGAAATCTGTCAGCGCTGAGGGAAGGGCCAGCGGCAGTAATACAACAGCAATCTTCATGGCACTGTCAGGCAAATCAGGAGGGCTACAAGGGCCTGCTGCTCTCCTCTGTGGACAAATGCTTGTGGCTGTGAGTTAAATACCAGTGCAATCAGCTCACTCTCAAATGAAACTGCTCTAGCCCAGACTTGGAGAACAGTCTTGCATGAAACTTTTTTTTCCCCAGTGTTTTAAATTTAACCAGCTGGAAAGAAGTATCATTTTATTAAATCTTTTTGGCTGGGCGTGGTGGCTTATGCCTGTAATCCCAGCACTTTGGGAGGCCAAGGCAGGTGGATCACCTGAACTCAGGAGTTCAAGACCAGCCTGGCCAACATGGCAAAACCGTATCTCTACTAAAAATACAAAAATTACCAGGCATGGTGGTGCACGCCTGTAATCCCAGCTACTCAGGAGACTGAGGCAGGGAGAATTTCTTGAACCCGGGAGGCGGGGGTTGCAGTGAGCCAAGATTGTGCCACTGTGCCTGGATGACAGAGCAAGAACTCTGTCTCAAAAAAAAAAAAAAAAAAAAAAAAAAAACCAACTTTTTAAAATGAAAGATTTGCTTTTTTAGTGGGAAATCTGCATTCTATCAAGGGGATAAAAGATAATGCTCGACTAGTTCATTTGATACAAAGGCCAGCACAACACTACCCAAACACACGCTTTTGTTGATCATTTTTGACAGAAAATAAAGCACAGGGTTTTGAGAGGTTTGCCTAACAAGGGCTTTTAAGCTGCATTCTGTGGTATCATAATAAAAACTGCAGGGTTCATGTTAAACCAAATAATTTTACATGTCAGCCTGGCATGTAGAAGGTATTCAGTTAGTTCTTGCTGAATGAGTATATTTCAAACTGATGCTGAAAGAATAGTCTGGAAACATCTATATGTGATACATTTACATTTGACTCTCAAACCATACAGAATTTGTTACTGAATGCCAAAATTAGCTTCACAGACACCGGGAAGGAAATCAAGACTACTGAGGAGGGAATGGGGTAGAAAGGGAGGTGTGTGGAGTAGGAGGGGGAGCCAGGGAGCTTAGACTGTACAATGACCTAAAAATTGTAAATTATCACATTGCTGCCTTCTGCTTTACACCAAGCTTGTCCAACCCGCAGCCTGTGGGCTGCATGCAGCCTAGGATGGCTTTGAATGTGGCCCCACACACATTTGTAAACTTTCATAAAACATTATGAGATTTATGCTTGGGCCTTTTTTTTTTTCAGCTCATCTTCTGTCATTAGTGTTAGTGTATTTTATGTGTGGCCCAAGACAATTCTTCTTCCAGTGTGGCCCAGGGAAGCCAAAAGACTGGACACCCCTGCTCTATACATCTATACATTACAGTGTATAATTTTATTATTATTATTATTATTATTATTTTGAGATGGATTTCACTCTTGTTGTCTAGGCTGGAGTGCAATGGTGCAATCTCAGCTCCCTGCAACATCTGCCTCCCAGGTTCAAGCGATTCTCCTGCCTCAGCCTCCCAAGTAGCTGGGATTACAGGTGCCACCACGCCCGGCTAATTTTGTATTTTTAGTAGAGACGGGGTTTCTCCATGTTGGTCAGGCTGGTCTCGAACTCCCAACCTCAGGTGATCCGCCCGCCTTGGCCTCCCAAAGTGCTGGGATTACAGGTGTGAGCCACCGTGCCCCGCCTACGGTGTATAATTTTTACAGTGTTGAAGATTCTTAACATTTTTATGATTTTAGAGAAGGGTCACTGAGGATACAATGCTGCTTGGAGCGTTTTTATCCTTTACTCATTTAAGAACATGTTTTCAGATCCTATGTTTCTGAGTCAGTTTTTGAAAATGATATGTTTGTTTACCTACATTAAATTAGATGATGCTGTGATACCACTCTTTCCCAAACAAATATATTTCCTTCAGAGATAACTAGTTCAGCCGATCCCCAGGTTCAATGAGTCACTAAGAGGACTTACGGGACTCAGCCTACTATCATGTAACGCTCATGGCTATGATTTATTCCAGCAAAAAGATAACAAGCACAATCAGCAAAGAGAAAAGGCATCTGGGGTGAAGTCTGGGGAAAACCAGGCACAAGCTTCTAAGGCTCCTCTGTCAGTAAAATCACAAAGGATAAATTAACCCCCCAGCGCGAGTTCTGTATGTGAAAACAAGTGTGAAATGTTGCCAACCAAGGGAGCTCGTTAGACAGGGTTTCTAACGGAGCCTGGTCATGTAGGCAGCCCCAAGCCAGCACATATGGAAATTCTGGCTTCCCATTAGAAAGCAGGTGTTCAGCACAAACCACATTGTTTGCACAAACAGTCTGGCACAATGAACCACTCTTATCAGTTAATGGTGGGAACCCTCACAAAATCTCAATTCTCTCCCAGACACCAGCCAAGGGCCAACCTTGCAAGCCGGCCTTTTCACGGGCAGTAGTTGGGGCCTGCTAGGTTAATTATTTTCTGCACAACATCATCAACAGAGTGTCAATAATCATGATAGTGACATTTACAAGTTTGATGGGGTTCTTTTCCCCCAAAACTGATGTCTACTCCCTTTCTTTATCATGAAATTAACATTTATGGAGCCCTTATCACATGCCAGGCACATGGTTTAAAACTTTTAATATTTACAGTAAATGGGTCCTGTTTTTGTCACAGTTTTACAGATGAGAACATTTAGATCCAGGTGAATGAGTTAAGTAACTTACCCAAAATCTCACAACTAATAATTTGTAGCGCTGGGATTACCACGAGGGCACTGGGGAAGTCCTCAACAGTTTCACCATACACCTTCCCTTTCTTTTCTTTTCTTTATTTTCTTTCTTTTTTAAAAAAATATGGTCATCAAAAACAATTACACATTCTCACACACACACACACACACACACACCCCCCATATCTCCCCATTTTGTATGGACAGAACACAAATATAACCAGGTATATAACCTGGTGCAGACTGGCCTTCCAATATGTGTTGAGATGAATGAGTAATGAAGCACAACATCTGAATGTCTATCATTTAAGTACTGCATCCTGAAAATATCAACATCATGTCAACTCCTGAAACTCAGTAGAAGGACCCTAATGAAAGAAAACCTAGGCAAGCCTCACCGATAAGTGCTTTAGTTACCTGTCCATTTGGACCTGTTTTGTTGTTGTTGTTGTTGTGGTTGTTTTGTTTGTTTGTTTTAGTATCTTTTGAAATTGAGAAAACTGAACGTCGTATTTGAAATAATGCACATATTCATCATCAACAATTTTTTTGAGTCCTTACAATGTGCAGAGCACAGAATTACTGCTCTATTTTCAGAGATGTGTCATCAGCAGCTCTGTTGGAACTACCCTAGAAAATTTGGCCAAGGTTCTTGCTCTTGCTGTGTCTGGTCAAACCAGCAGGTTTGATCTGGGAATATAACCTCAATATGTGCCACCCGTGTTTCCATCAGAATGGAAGGGATATAGCCTTCATCAAGTTGGACTAAATGATCTTCCCTGAATGGATTATCCAAGACAGCTGCTCAACAAAAGAAACCACTGCTAGCTCTCTGCACATAAAATAAATTTTTTTAAACTTCGAAAACATTAAAATAAAATAAAGCCAAGAGCCATGAACAATTGAAAGCATCTGATGCCTGCCTGGTGTTCCCGTTTCCTGCTGGAGCTCAGCTTCAGCCCAGGTGAGGCCAGACGCTGTTGTCATACAACAGGCTTAGCCAAACATGTGGATTTGATTTGTCAGAAAGTCAAATTGGGGACTCCAGTGCCCTTTGAAAGATGTAATCTGCTCCAGAGACCTTGCAAAGGGCATGGCTGACCTTGCATCTGTTGTGAAAGTGGTAATACCCTCAAGGCAGGGAGGAAAGCAAGTTTTGACACAGCAGAATTGAGAAGCACGAAGCTGCCAGGAAACCAGAGGCAGAAATTTCTTCTTTGCAATTGATTCTTTCAGGACGCTATCCCAAGGTAATAGTAAGACCTAATGTATACGATGCTTTACTTTTTTTTTCAAAGTACTCTCATATGTATGATCTCACATCCTCTTCAAAGCAGCCTGGAAAGGAAGCCAGATCTGCATTATTATGCCCATTTTACAGATGTGACATAGGCATAAGGATAATGTGACTTTTCCAATATCTTGGAACTAGTGACTTGTCTTTCAGTCTTGGTCAGTGCTGCTCAATCTTTAATGTGCAGACAAACCACTTGGGGATCAGTAGGTTCAGTAGGCCTTCGGGGGAGCTCAAGAGTCTTCATTTCTAACAAGCTCCCAGCTCATACAATAAGAAATCAGAATGCAGAATGCATTACTTTTATTTGTTTTTTTTTTTTTTTTGAGACGGAGTCTCGCTCTGTCGCCCAGGCTGGAGTGCAGTGGCGCGATCTCGGCTCACTGCAAGCTCCGCCTCCCGGGTTCACGCCATTCTCCTGCCTCAGCCTCCCGAGTAGCTGGGACTACAGGCGCCCACAACCGCGCCCGGCTAATTTTTTGTATTTTTAGTAGAGACGGGGTTTCACCGTGGTCTCGATCTCCTGACCTTGTGATCCGCCCGCCTCGGCCTCCCAAAGTGCTGGGATTACAGGCGTGAGCCACCGCGCCCGGCAGCATTACTTTTAAATTGGTTATTTTTTCTTATTGTGAAATAAAGCCTACAGTCACAAAGAGCATAAAATTGCACAGATGCTTAAAAATATTATTATAGTCCAAATAGCATGTGACCTACTACCTGGGTAAGTATTAGAACATGACCTGAAGACTTCTCCCTCATGGCACCTCACCCCCATTAGCCCTCTCTCTCCTCCCAGGAGAAAACACTGTCTTGGCTTTTGTAATAATTATTTTCTAGCTTTTCTCCAGGAAATGGATTTTTTGAAGAGTTTTTGTTGCTGTTGCCCTGGTCCCTGATACTTTGAAATCAACAGTATTTCACACATGAGAAAGGTGCACAGGCCAAAGAGGCAGATCTGATTTTTGAAATCTTTAGTAGGAAAATCCCCTAGAGGAGTCCAACTGGGGCTTGCTCTGAAAAAGTGTTCAGAAAGAGAGGGTATTACCTGCACAAAATACTCACTTTAGGAATGGGGTGTCGTGGGAAAAAAATGGACTCTGGCTCCTTGCTACTATGTCAAGTCAATATTTAACAAATCAGTTAGAGACATTTGGAGTCTAATTCTGATGGCGGGACAGATAAGAAACGTCAGTATCCAGACGAGATACTGAAACAGACGAGGAGGACATTACTAAATGTTCTGTCTGCCTTAGGTAGTCTCGCTTGCAGCGTTTCCTATTCCTTTCATGTGATGAAATCATCAAGCCTAATTTTCAAGAAACAAAATTTCCTAAAACAACTGCCTGTAAATATGATCTTTCCTTTGTTCAGCCCCTAGTCTGATTAAAAGTTGGACTGGCAGCACATTCAAAGGGGCAAGAACATAAGAACTGCCAGTGGTTGTGCTTAGTACCAGGTGTCTAGAAAGTCTTGATGTAACAAACAGAAGGATGGAAATTTCTCAGATAGCTTGTGACTAGGTCTGGGAGCTTAACAGGGAAGAAGGCCAAAAAAGACTCCTGCTTCTCTAGAAACCGACTCTCCCTCAGGCAATCTGTACTATGTGTGTATCAGTTAACCATTGCTATGTAACAAATCATCCCAAAATGTAGTAGTTTAAAACAACAACCACCATTTCTCATGATTCTTTGATTTGGCTGGGAGATTGTGGTGCTGGTCTTCCCTGGGCATACTTTGGCTGAGGGCCAGCTGGGCTGGAAGGACCAACATGGTTTCACACACAGAGTTGACAGTTGGTGCTGGCTATTGTCTTGTTGTCTTGGGTACCTCAGATTTCCTTTTTTTTTTTTTTTTTGAGACGGAATCTTGCTCTGTCACCCAGGGTAAAGTGCAGCGATGCAATCTCAGCTCACTGCAAGCTCCGCCTCCCGGGTTTACACCATTCTCATGCCTCAGCCTCCCGAGGGGCTGGGACTACAGGCACCTGCCACCACGCACGGCTAATTTTTTTGTATTTTTAGTAGATATGGGGTTTCACTGTTAGCCAGGATGGTCTCGATCTCCTGACCTCGTGATCTGCCCGCCTTGACTTACCAAAGTGCTGGGATTACAGGCGTGAGCCACCATGCCTGGCCGGATTTCCTCATTCTTAAATGTTAGACCCAGGAATGCTAAATATTCAAGATTTTAATGAGCCTCAGTTATTAAACCACTGGTAGCTTGAAATCAGCCACGGTGGGAATACTTTTGCCACAAAAACAAGCAAATGCTTTAAATCAAGTCCCTTTCTGTGGAGTGCTGGTTTACCGGAACACTACTGCCTACATCTGTGTGTGCCTTGTAGAGCCTTGCACCACGTGGCTGCTAGGTATGTCTGTTAAATTGAATCCTCAGTTAAGAGACAGAGAGTTGTAAACAATGCTGCAGTCTTAGTGTCAAAAAATCTCCAAAAACTTATACAATTAGGGGACTAGATCCAAGATAGCTGAGTTTCTTTTGGGGATATGCAATGATCACCTCTCTCTCCCCCCCTCTCTCTTTCTCTTTCTTTCTCCCTGCATAATGTAAACAGCATCAACAGCTCTGTTAATTTAAACTGTTACGGTTTTTGGATGGGGAGTTTCTGACTCTGGCATAAGTGTGTAATTATACACTTATATCCTGAAATATAAATGTAATCATCTAGCTTCCCACAGTACAGGAGTCCATAAAGCTACACTGATGTGTCTGAGAGAGATATGGAGGTGAAGAAGAGATAGGACAGTCAAGAGGCACGCCTTGCCGTGTATCTTTATTTCTGTCCTCACTGTGTTGTCTGTGCTCTGGTATATTTTGACTTGCGCCTTTCTTTGGCTGCCTCTGCACATATCTCTGTCTCTTCTGCTATTGACTAGAGTGGCTAGTTTGTCTAGTTTTCTCTGAATTTGTTTGGGTCCCCCTCAGCTCTCTATCCTGGTGAAAGAGGAGTATGCATAGCAAGGTTGGTTAGTTGCCTTTTCTGCATAGTTTGCTGTGTTTCTTGGCTAAGGATTCCCCAGGGCCTTGGAAAGCACCGGCCCGCTGCATTTGCAGGACTTGTTTGCATCCAAAAAATGACTAATTAGGTCCTTGGGACTTCCTTACGTTACTATCCCAGGTATCTTCTTTGCTTCTTCCACTGCTTTTTGTTTCCTTTTTTGACTGGCCCGAGAAAAGTAAAGAACAAAAGTAAAGCTCGTAAACATAGTCTGTCCACTTTTAGTTGTGTTGCAAAACAGCCTCCTGTGCTGCTGGCTTTCCTTCCTTTGCCCAGTCTTAAATGTTAGCGCTCCCCAAGGTTTTGTCTTCTGACCTTTGACTTCTGCCCCCTCTCACTTACTGGGTGGTCCTGGGTGATTTAATCCACTCCCAATTACTGAAACTGATGGCTCAAGTCAGACAGCCCCAGATCCATGTATTCACTTACCTACTGGATATCTCTACTGGCATATCCCATATGTTCTTAATGCTTACATTCTGATTGAAAATCAATGCCTATTTCCTTAAACCTCAGTTTATAGGAGTCATTCTAGACATCTCCTCCCTCACCTTCATACCTATCTTATCGAGTCTACCTGTTTCAGTTCTCCATTGCTGTATAAAAAAACTACCCTAGGCCAGGTGTGGTGGCTCACGCCTGTAATCCCAGCACTTTAGGAGGCCGAGGTGGGTGGATCATTTGAGGTCAGGAGTTCGAAACCAGCCTGGCCAACATGGTGAAACCCCATCTCTCCCAAAAATACAAAAATTAGCTGGGCGGTAGTGGCGCACGCCTGTAATCCTAGCTACTCAGGAGGCTGAGGCAGGAGAATCGCTTTAGCCTGGGAGGTGGAGGTTGCAGTGAGCCGAGATCATGCCACTGCACTCCAGCCTGGGCAACAGAGTGAGATCCTGTCTCAAATAAGTAAATAAATAAATACAAATAAAAATAAAAAACTACCCTAAAACTTAGGCTTAGAACAACGATTTATTATTTCTCATGATGCCATGGGTTGCCTGGGTATTCCTCCGTTGGTTTCCCCCGGGCTCCTTCATGTGCCTGCATAAGTTAGTGACAGCTGGGCTGGAAGGCCTAAGAGGGCCTCCCTCCCTCACACGTCTGACAGTTGATGGGGAATGGTTGCTGGCTAGAGAGCCTCAGTTCTTCTCCACGTGGCCTCTCCTCTTCCACTAGGCCAGACTGCCTTCCTTGCATTGGAGTCTCAGGGCAGCTTTCCAAATGAACAAAGGCAGAAGCTGCCAGGCTTGTTAGGCCTAAGCTTCAGGACGCTTAGGTCATGTCTGCTGCATTGTATTTGTCAAAACAAGTCACAGGTCCAGCCCAGATCCAAGGGGGTGGAAAAACGAACTCCACTCCTCCAAGGGAGAAACAGCAAGGTCACACTGCAAAGGAGCATACAAACTGGGATGGGAGGAATTTATGAGCATAAAACAAACTAGCACGCTAGCATGTGAAGGCCTATGGAATGTGTTCTCTGTCAAGGTCTGTCCCAATCTGACCTGTGTTTTAGGATGATAACTCTGGTGATTTGTGAATATGAGTTAAAAAGGTCAGAGATTAGAAATAGGAAGCCCAGTAGGGAGTACGTTTCAGTAGGCTAGGCAAGAAGGAAGAGGGCATTGTTCATAGGCTAGGGATGGGGAATGCATATGGAGAAATGGACATGAGATATTTCTAAAGTAGAATTAGAGAGAGTCCAGTGGTTACTATATGCTCTGTACCAGCGTAAGTGATATAGGGAGATGCGAGTAAGATATTAGTAAGAGATAATCTAACCAACAAATAGATACTCAAATATTTGTCTGGTTAATGAGGAACTTAAAATCTTTTTTGGAAAAAGGGAAAACCTAGAACACACACACACACACACAAAATGAAGATTCTAGTGAACTGCACACCTTTACTTCATCTGATTACAGAACCTCTCTTTCTTGTTTTTTTTTTTTTTTTGAGGAGTCTCACTTTGTTGCCCAGGCTAGAGTGTAGTGATGCGATCTCAGCTCACTGCAACCTCTGCCTCCTGGGTTCAAGTGATTCTCATGCCGCAGCCTCCTGAGTAGCTGGGACTACAGGCGTGCACAACCATGCTTGGCTAATTTTTGTATTTTTAGTAGAGACAGGGTTTCAACATGTTGGCCAGGCTGGTCTTGAACTCCTGACCTCAAGTGATCTGCCCACCTTGGCTTCCCAAAGTGCTGGGATTACAGGCGTGAGCCATGGTGCCCGGCCACTTTCCCTCTTCTGAACACACATTGTACTTACCATCTGTCCTGTTTTCTGCACATGTAATAATAAACTGCCTTCTATTGTTTTGTTTTGTTTTTTGAGACAGAGTCTCTGTTGCCCAGGCTGGAGTGCAGTGGCACAACCTTGACTCACTGCAGCCTCAACCTCCTGGCTCAAGCCATCCTCTTGTCTCAGCCACCTGAATAGCTGGGGTTCCAGATATGCACCACCACACCTGGCTAATGTTTTGTAGAGACAGGGTCTCACTTTGTTGCCCAGTCTGGTCTTGAACTCCTGAGCTCAAGCAATCCTCCCACTTTGGCCTCCTAAATTGCTGTGAGTAGAGACTTGAGCCACTGTGCTGGCCTTCTATTATTATTTAACCTTTTTATTTTTGTTACCCTTATTTTCCTTGCTAGATTTTAAATCTGTGAAAGGTCTAATGATGTGAGGCCAGTCACTCAGGAAATTCACAGAATATGCTCTGTGCCATGTTAGAAGGAAACAAATTGGAGGGAGACTCTTGTCAGAGAAAACACAAACGAGATAAGAGTTGCGGTGGAATAATTCTTAAAAACACACATAAGACAGCGAGTGTTCACCAAGAAGACTGGTGGCTACCAAATGCTTGCTCCCTTTTCCGCAGTAGAAAGCTGCTGTTGGGAAATGGCTCCGCAGTCAAGGGCCGTTTTCCCCAGCCCCACCACTCCTCTCCATGGAGTCATGTGATTCATTCTCAGCAAAGGAAAGCGAGTGGGAATGGTGGAGGCCATATCCAGGCCACCATGGTTAAGACACAGATTTGCCTTCTCTATTCTTACTTTCCTTTCTGCTGGCTGGACATAGAGGATGCAGAGGGCCTGGAGGATAATGAATCATGAGTGCAAGAAGCTGGGGTGTCTGAATTACTGCATGGTGGAAAAACTCCCCCCGAACAGGGAACTCTGGCTTTGGGCTGCTCTTTGAGAGAGACATAAATTCTTTGTGTTCAACCACTGAAATGTGGAGAATTATTTGTTACAGCAGTGTATTAGTCAGGGTTTTCCAGACAGATAGGACCAATAGGTTATGTATATGTATGGAAAGAGATTCATTGAGATTTATTGTAAGGGATTGGCTCATACAATTATGAAGGCTGGCAAGTTCAAAATCTGCAAGGTAGTCAGCCAGGCATGGTGACATGCGCCTGTAATCCCAGCTACTCGAGAGGCTGAGGCAGGAGGATCACTTGATCCTAGGAGGTCAAGGCAGCCATGATCATGCCACTGTACTTTAGCCTGGATGACGGAGTGAGACTCTGTCTCAACAATCAAACAAACAAACAAAAATCTGCAAGGTAGGTCAGCAGGCTGAAGACCCAGGAAAAGCTGATGTACAGTTCAAGTCCAAAGACCATGTGCTAGTAGAGTTTCCTCTTGCTAAGGCGAGGTGAGACCTTTGTTCTATTCACCCCTTCCACTGATTAGATGAGACCGACCCACACCATGGAGGGCAATCTGCTTTACTCAAAGTTGATGGATTTAAATACTAATCTAATTCAAAAGCACCCTCACAAAAACATCCAGACTAATGTTTCACCGCTCTCTGGGCACTGTGGCCCAGCCAATTAACCATCCCAAGCAGCTAACACTTCCTTTATTTACACCAAGATGTATTGAGACTGATAGCCAACCCATGCAGAAATGTCATTTTTCTCACTCCTTTGTCTTCACTCAGAGGCTGTTCCTACCCTGGTAAAGACATTATTTTCAAGGTATATTGAATACCTCAAACTTTCTACCAAAATATAATGACTTGTTTGCAAAAGTCCTGGAGAACAGAGGATAATCATGACATTGTGTAATCTATTATGTCTGCCTAGGAAAGGATATGGTCACCTGGGTTTTATTAAACTATTTCTGTCTCTGCCTAGAATCAGAATCAGGCAGTGAAGATTACCACCAAGGAGCCTGCCCCACGTTTCCATTTTCAACAGAAATAAATGATGGGTTATTCTTGTAGCAAGTGCCCTTTAGAGAGAGGTTGTCTGACTCCTGTTGTGTTCACTGTTGTGCCTCTCATGTCTTGATTCTTATGATGAAGTTTATAAGCAGGGTAGAACAATAGGACTGAAAAGAGGACGGCTATAAACCAGTACCTTAGGGAACAACTAGTAAAATTAACTTTCTTACCTTTGGCAGCAAAAAGGGGCACTCAAAAGCTACATCTCCCCTGCCCCTTGACATGTTTTATAAGAAGTGGAGGGGAATTAGTATTATTTCTTGGCTCTAACAATAAAACTAAAAAGTTTGCTACAACCAGCACTCTGGTCAATGCCCTGTAATAATCTAGGTAGCTTTCTACCCTCTTTATGAAGCCCACCCTTACCGCTCTAGAACTCTTTATTTCTTTTCTTTTCTTTTCTTTTTTTTTTTTTTTTTTTTGAGATGGAGTCTTGCTCTGCTGCCCAGGCTAGAGTGCAAGGGGGCAATTTCAGCTCACTGCAACCTCTGCCTCCCAGGTTCAAGTGATTCTCCTGCCTCAGCCTCCCGAGTAGTTGGAATTACAAGCGCCCACTACCACACCTGGCTAATTTTTGTATTTTTAATACAAACAGGGTTTCACCATGTTGGTCAGGCTGGTCTCAAACTCCTTACCTTGGATGATCCAGCCTCCTCAGTCTCCCAAAGTGCTGGGATTACACCTGGCCAGGACTATTTATTTCACAGGCATTTATTCACAAATATCAATCGAGCATCTACTGTATAGTGCTGTATAGCACTACATCAGGAATTGTAAAGAACTCAAAAAAGCACAAGTTGTGGTCTCATACATCTCAATAAACTCAAGATATAATATCCACGTACACTAACTTTGTGTGTGTGAGAGTGTATATGCTTAAAGAATAATGCTATTGGCCGGGCGCGGTGGCTCAAGCCTGTAATCCCAGCACTTTGGGAGGCCGAGACGGGCGAATCACAAGGTCAGGAGATCGAGACCATCCTGGCTAACACGGTGAAACCCCGTCTCTACTAAAAAATACAAAAAAAAAACTAGCCGGGCGAGGTGGTGGGCGCCTGTAGTCCCAGCTACTCGGGAGGCTGAGGCAGGAGAATGGCGTAAAACCCGGGAGGCGGAGCTTGCAGGGAGCTGAGATCCGGCCACTGCACTCCAGCCTGGGCGACAGAGCGAGACTCTGTCTCAAAAAAAAAAAAAAAAAAAAAAAAGAATAATGCTATTCTGCTTTTATTTATTTTTTTTATTTTTTGAGTCACTGTGTTGCCCAGGCTGGAGTGCAGTGGTGCAGTCACCGCCTACTGCAGCCTGGACTTCCTGGGCTAGGCGATCCTCCTGCCTCTGCCTGCTGAGTAGCTGGGACCACAGGCACACACCACCACATCCTGCTAATTTTAAAAATTATTTGTACCCATTGGGTCTCTCTATGTTGTTCAGGCTGGTCTCAAACTCCTAGGCTCAAGCAATCCTCCCACCTCAGTGCTGGGATTACAGGCGTGAGCCACTGCACCTGCCCAAGGCCAGGAGGAATTTTAACCCTCTGTGTTCCTCCTGGACTTTCTTTGTCTAGGATATCTGAACACTGTCTATGGCTGGTAGAAGGGGCTGGTTTTATAGATCCCTTACCTTGAAGGCCAATCTGCCTCTCTGATTTCTTTTTAAAAATCCCTTTTTCCTCTGAATTGTAATGGAATTACATAATCACTACGGAGGGGACCTGGGACAGGGACAAGAGGAGACAGGGAGATCTTCTCATTTGTTGGGGAGAGTAGGAGTGTCCGGCAGCCCAGGGGACTGTGGGCCCGGTCTACTTCCTGAGAGTCCCTCCCTGATTCTAGAAGGAGGCCAGGGCAGACATGGCATGAGGAGGAAGCCTGTTGACTAGTTAACTTGCAAAACATCTTAGCAAGGTGCCGGCGCGAATGCACCCTGAGACTTCCTACTTTCACTATACAGTGCAGCTCTTGGTTTATTTATCAGATTGAAACGTTTGTTTGTTTATTTATTTATTTTAGACAGAGTCTCACTCTGTCACCCAGGCTGGAGTGCAGTGGCGCCATCTTGGCTCACTGCAACCTCCGCCTCCCGGGCTCAAGCAATTCTCCTACCTCAGCCTCCAGGGTAATTGGGATCACAGGCATGCACCACCACGCCCGGCTAATTTTTGCTTTTTTTTTTTTTTTTTTTTTTTTTTAGTAGAGACAGGATTTCACCATGTTGGCCATGGTGGTCTCAAACTCCTGGGCTCAAGTGATCTGCCTGCCTTGGCCTCCCAAAGTGCTGGGATTACAGGAGTGAGCCACCGTGCCTGGCCTGGATTGAAAAGTTTAGAATGAGGTTTAGGTGCTTTTGTTGCGTTCGACCTTCAGTAATTCCTCTAGGCTAGGCTTCAATCCCAGTAACCAAACTCACCAGTCCTTGCTCCCAAATATAACTGCTAATTTTCTCTTCTTTTTTCAAGCCGAACCTCAAAAAGTTAGCCTGGCAAGGCTGGAGAAGGGTGAGATTTCCCCTCTTGTCACATAAACAAGGAAGTAAAGGAGGCCCTTGTGCTCTCAGAACTCCAAGCATGAAACAATGTGCGTTAAGCATTTAAATCACTTGCCTGGGATGAAGCATAAAAAGCTTGATTTTTTTTTTTAAACCAATTAGGTTTGAGCCTTCATGATACATTTTGGGACCTGTGGTTATCACTGCAATTACACTTCAATTCATGCGTTGGATGCTTTGAAAAGGTTTAATAAACAACAATAAGATTATCAGCTGCCATTTATATCTATGCTCCTGGCACTGTCCCAGGGGCTTTAATATGGTACCTATAACCCTTCCAATTATTCTCATTTTAGAGTGGAGATAACTAAGACACAGAGAGGTAAAAAACAAGCAAACCAAAAACCTGCCCAAGGACACGCGATAGGTCAGAGGTGGTCATGGTGGCGCATGCCTGTGATCCCATTTAATCTGGAGGCTGAGGCAGGGTTCACACTCCGGGCTCTTGGCTTACCGAAGTTCTCTTCGTTTATTCCACTATCTCATAAGAAAAATGAAGCAAATCAAGTCACACTTCAAATCGATTGAGGAGATTTTGCTGTAGAAAGGAATCTGGTAAATCCCTTCATCAAGTAAATAATACTTTGTGTGTAAATCTGGACTTATATAAAGTATATGTTTTTTTGGCATGGTTAAGGTGAGCTACCATGTTCCTTTCCAGAAAGTAAAGATGGTTTAAGGCATATGAAGGAGGCCTTTGTTCATTGCTTTGATGGATATTTATTCAGTGCTCCTCTGTGGGAATGCTAAGATGAGAAAAGCAGACGGTCCCTGTCCTCAGGGAGCATATCGTTTTTCACTACCCCTTATTATTGGGTTGCTAAAAAAGAGAATGTCTATTTTATTTAAGTGAGTAGTTTTAAAAACTTCTATTTTCTGCTTATCACAGTAATGCATCGCATTAAAAACTGTAAAAAAACCAAACATTATAAGAATGTATAATACAAAAAGTTAGTTTTCAGTATTGCCAGCCCCAAAGAAACAACCACGGTTACAGATGAAAATTTTAACCATTAAAACTCTTCCTCCAGAGGAGAAACACAGAATACCAGCTAGTAATTTCCCTGTCCTGGCTCCTGCAGCCCTTCAGGACTTGGAGAATTTTTTTTTTTTTTTTTTTTTTTTTTTTTTTTTTTTTTTACTGGGCGGCTCCTGACCTTGGGGCAAGCAGAAACAGCTGAAAGTAAATATGAAACAAAACTCTGGCCATGGGGCCTGAGAAAGGCTTTTTTCCACTGCCTTTTAAATGTATTTTCATGAAAAGACACCAAAGACATTTAAAGTTAGGATTGTTCTAGAAAATCCTGGATAGATGGCCACCAGATGTCTATGGGGAATCAGGGCACACCACAGTAAACACTCAATAGATATTTGCTGAAGGGAGGAATGAAGATTGTACTTATATTTAGAAAATTAAAACAACCCTGAAATACATGCTGGACTTCATAGGTTTTCGATTTATCTCCTCCTTTTTTTTCCCCCATGCAGAGCAAAGGGAAAAATAACTAAGTGTTTCCTGGCTGAATTTTATTTTGCTTTCAGTTTCTGCCACTTCAGTTCCTGTTATCATGCTTCGAGGTGCACTGAACTGCAGCAAACCCAGGGGATCCAAGGCCATGTTGAAAAGCCTTTGACCGCAGTGCAGGGAGCAGAAGACATTAATGACGTGATGTCGACACAGCCCGCACTCAGGATCCTCCAGGAGAAGAACACAGAGATAACCCCGGATCAATGGTACTTTTTGAAAATGCTTTACTGCGAAAGAGTGGCTAGGGTTTTACAAGGGCTATGAAGAAACATATTTAGGTTAATAAAGCTTTTTATTGAGTGTTTACTGAGTGTTACTATGTGCTTTACATCTATTAACTCACTTCATCTTCAAAACAACCCTATAAAGATGTTACAACTATAATCCTCACCTTACAAATGAAACAACTGAGGCACAGTAAAGTGCAGTGGCCTGCCCAGGTGAGAAGCAAGACAGAATTTGAACCCAGGCAGCCTGACCCCAGGGTACAGGTATTAAGCCACTCTGCTATAGTGCCTTTCAGATGACAGAGAAACTTGATGAATTACTGGGTTACTGAATTTTAGTTTGCATAGGTTGTTTTTTTCCCCTTAAGAGTAGAACAAAACATACCTGAAGTATTGAAAATAACATTTATTTTATTTATTTATTTGCTTGAGATGGAGTCTCGCTCCGTTGCCCAGGCTGGAGTGCAGTGGCGCAATCTAGGCTCACTGCAACCTCTGCCTCCCCGGTTCAAGCGATTCTCCTGCCTCAGCCTCTGAAGTAGCTGTGATTACAGGCATGTGCCACCACGCGCAGCTAATTTTTGTATTTTTAGTAGAGACGGGGTTTCGCCATGTTGGCCAAGCTGGTCTCGAACTCCTGACCTCAGGTATCCACCTGCCTCGGCCTCCCAAAGTGCTGGGATTATAGGTGTGAGCCACCGCGGCCAGCCAAAAATAACATTTAAAAAAGTTGGCTGGGTGCGGTGGCTCACGCCTGTAATCCTAGCACTTTGAGAGGCCGAGGTAGGGGGGATCACCTGAGGTCAGGAGTTCGAGAACAGAGTGGCCAACCTGGTGAAACCCCCATCTCTACTAAAAATACAAAAATTAGCTGGGTGTGGTGGTGCATGCCTGTAATCCCAGCTACTTCAGAGGCTGAGGCAGAAGAATCACTTGAACCTGGGAGGCAGAGGCTGTAGTGAGCCAAGATTGCACCACTGTACTCCAGCCTGGGTGACAGAGTGAGACTCCATCTCAAAAAATAAAAATAAAAAATAAAAAAGCATTTATGCTTTGTTCTTATTAGATCTATGATTTGTTCATTTTTTGCAAAATCATTTATTGAGTACCTACTATTTGTATAGCAATGTGCTATACAAATACCTGTCAGGAAAATAAAGGCAAGTAAAATATAATTCTATCCAGTAGTGTTTCCAGTGAGTTTTGGAATCTCACATATGTAGGTTTGAATCTCAGTCCCACCACCTACCAGCTGTGTGACTTCGTGCAGATTTCGTAACCTCTCTGAGTTCAGTTTTCTCTGATAGTAAATAGGGACAAAGGCAGCTCTCTTACAGGACTGTCCCTACAGAGTAAATGTGCTAATGTTGTGTAGAGTGTCCTGAAACATGGTAGGCACACAGTAACTATTAGCCAGGATCTATGAGGGAGATGAGACACAGACAAAACAAATGATGGCCGGGCACAGTGGCTCACACCTGTAATCCCAGCCCTTTGAGAGGCCAACATGGGGGTGGATCACTTCAGCCCAGGAGTTCAAGACCAGCCTGGGCAACATAGCAAAACCTCTCCTCCACGATAAACACAAAGATTGGCCAGGTGTGGAGGTGTGCACCTGTGGTCCCAGACACTCAGGAAGCTGAGGTGGGAGAATTGCTTAAGCCCTGGAGGCAGAGGCTGCAGTGAGCCGTGATCACGCCTAGGCACTCCAGCCTAGGCAACAGAGCAAGACTGTCTCATAACAAATGACTTCTCTATGGGACAGTCCAATGGGAGCTATAGAAAACCAATGGGAAGTAAAATTGGATGACTTATGCCCTTGACTGCGGGAATGCAATCACCATGGGTGATGGGAGGATACATGGGAGAATGGAGGCGGGGATTGAAGCCCTGCCATCCTTGTTTACTAGCTGCAATTAACCCTGGGAGTTTTTTAACCTCCAGCAGTCGGCTTCCCTCTGAGTTGTGGGTTGGCCCCAAAGATGCCAACATTTATTCCAGTTATAAGTTCTATTTTAACCAAATTTCTGGTCTCCATCTTTCCTTGGAGAATCACACAAGAAAGGAAATAAGACTGAATTTCTCCACAAATAAAATGATGTCATTTTTCTTTTCTTTTGAATTCCATTGATAGGCTAAGCATAGAAAATAGTCAACTGCTAGTGTCAAACTGGTAGATGAGAAGCACAGCACATCAACCCAAAACCTCAAGGTGTAGGAGTCTTTTTTTTTTTTAATCAAAATTATGCAAATAACAGATGAGGCTGCGCACGGTGACTCACACCTGTAATCCCAGCACTTTGGGAGGCCGAGGCAGGCAGATCATGGGGTCAGGAGTTCGAGACCAGCCTGACCAACATGGTGAAACCCCGTCTCTACCAAAAATACAAAAATTAGCCAGGTGTGGTGATGCACGCCTGTAATCCCAGCTACTTGGGAGGCTGTGGCAGGAGAATCACTTGAACCTGGGAGGCAGAGTTGCAGTGAGCTGAGACCGTACCATTGCACTCCAGCCTGGGCGACAGAAGGAGACTCTGTCTCAAAAAAAAAAAAAAAAAAAAAAAAAAATAACAGATGATTACCTGATCAGGGAGAAAATTCAAATATACAGAAACCCATGTTCAAAAAAATTAGAGTTCTTCATTTCCTTAATTTTATCTCCTCCACGGGGTATGTATAAATTTAAGTGAATAAAATGATTTTAATAAAGTCAATTTTAAAAATTAGCTTCTGCTCTAAAAGCCAGAATGACAAAATTTAGCCTTAGTTTGTGTTCTTGTTATCATTTATTCATTGATAGGCAGTATCTCTTTAGCTCTCATAGTAGTCAAGCTGTTATCTGAGTTCCAGGTACTATAAATTGTGTATTTTTTTTTTTTTTTTTTTTTTTTTTTGAGACAGGGTCTCATTCTATTGCCCAGGCTGGAGTGCAGTGGCATGATCATGGCTCACTGCAGCCTTGAACTCCTGGGCTCAAGCTATCTTCCTGCCTTAGACTCCAGAGTAGGTGGGACTACAGGTGCACACCACCACTCTTGGCCATTTTTAAAAATTTTTTGGGCCGGGCGCGGTGGCTCACAAATCCCAGCACTTTGGGAGGCCGAGGCGGGCGGATCACAAGGTCAGGAGATCGAGACCACAGTGAAATCCCGTCTCTACTAAAAATACAAAAAATTAGCCGGGCGGGTTGTGGGCGCCTGTAGTCCCAGCTACTCGGGAGGCTGAGGCAGGAGAATGGCGTGAACCCGGGAGGCGGAGCTTGCAGTGAGCCGAGATCCGCCACTGCACTCCAGCCTGGGCGACAGAGCGAGACTCCGTCTCAAAAAAAAAAAAAAAAAAAAAAAAAAAAAAAAAAAAAAATTTTTTGTAGCAATAGGGTCTCACTATGTTGTCCAGGGTGGTTTTGAATTCCTGGCCTCAAGTGATCCTCACACTTCAGCCTCTCAAAGTGCTGGGCTTCAGATGCTACCATGCTCACTCTGTGTAATCTTTAGTAGCTTCGCACAATAACTCAAAAGTCAGTTGTTCTCTCTTTAATGCTTTGGGTAAGATGCTGTGGAAAGTCGGCCTAAGAATTAGAATACCTTAGTTTTAGTTAGGGCATTTGTGACCAGCCACCTGTGGCTTGGAGTATCTTTGGTCCTGTGTCCTCACCTGCTAAAAATACAAGTAAGGGTGTCCACTTATAGACCTTCTATCTCTAAATTCTGTGTTTTCACATCTCAGTTTTGTTTTTCTGTTGTTGTTGTTTTTTGAGATGGCCTGGCCTGTTGCCTAGGCTGAAGTGCAGTGGCATGATCTCAACTCACTGCAACCTCTGCCTCCTGTGTTCAAGAGATTCTCCTGCCTCAGCCTCCCAAGTAGCTGGGATCACAGGCACGCACCACCACGCCTGGCTAATTTTTGTATTTTTAGTAGAGACGGGGTTCCGCTGTGTTGGCTAGGCTGGTTTTGAACTCCTGACCTCAGGTGATCTGCCCGCCTCTGCCTCCCAAAGTGCTGGGATTACAGGTGTGAGCCACCGCACCTAGCCTTACATCTGAGTTATTAACTTCTCTTGATGGTACTGAAAGAAGAAGAAAAATATCCAATTTAAATTATTTTTCTTTTGCTGACTGAAAGCAGAATTAGCTTATTTGTGCTTTTGCAAACTCCTACTCCTATGGTTCTGTCTTTTGTTTCAACCCCATAATGGCTATTTTGTATCTCAAACTTATATTCACATGATTACATCTGATTTATTTTGCATGTCAGTCTAACCACTAAGCATATGTCATCACATTACTTAATTTATAACAGAACATAAATTTGCTGTGTTGGCTCCTTTAGTTAAAATAGAATCTAGTAATTTATAGTCACCCACAAAGTAATTCACAGTGAAGAATACTAAATAACAATTAACAATGGCCAAGAGGCTCAGGAGAGAAAAAAATTCAAGGCAGATTTCTGTTAAAAAAAAAAAAAAAAAATCATTTTCTTAAAAAAAAAAAAAAAAGATACTATTCCTGTTTTCTATCTTTTTTTCTGGCATTCTGCTGTCCTCAGAGACAGATTTTTGTTTTGTTTGTTTTTGTTTTTTATTTTTGAGACAGAGTCTCGCTCTGTCGCCCACGCTGGAGTGCAGTGGCGCCATCTCAGCTCCCTGCAACCTCTGCCTCCCGGGTTCAAGCGATTCTCCTGCCTCAGCCTCCTGAGTAGCTGGGACTACAGGCATGTGCCACCACACCTGGCTAATTTTTTATTTTTATTTTTATTTTTTTAGTAGAGACGGGGTTTCACTGTTAGCCAGGATGGTCTCAATTTCCTGACCTTGTGATCCGCCTGCCTCGGCCTCCCAAAGTGCTGGGATTACAGGCGTGAGCCACCGTGCCTGGCCACCAGAAACAGTTTTATACTCTTCATTTTTGGAAGAGTCCCTCTCTAAAAAGCCTCAGAATCTTTTAGCATCTTTTTGCAGGGGGAGAGGGGAAGGTATCCAGAGAATCTAATGAAATCTATAGCTTGTCTTCCAGAAAATGCATAGATACACACAAATCTCCAAAATCATAGCCATTTCCGTGGACTCCAGTTTAAGAATCTCTGGCTTAAAAAAGTTGGGAAAAACAAGATCCAAAAATGTTGGATATATGATTACTGACTATATTATACAGCAAACAATGGTATAAGCCAGATCCTTAGTGTTCCAAAATATTTAACATATAATTTGGGTAGGGAGTAAATTAACTCCTATTTACAATCCAGTAAATTTATGAAAAAAATGTTAACAGGTTTGGTTAACCAAGTCTGGGTTTGAGACCACTGTGCCCCTCTCCAGAACAGTAGAGAAAAAAGTAAGGAAATCCTTCCATTGTAACTGACTTGTTTCCTTTTCAGAACAGGAATATACCTTTTAACATGCATTGCCTTATACTTAAATCTATACATTCAGCATTCTTACCTAAGTCAGGACTCTTTCTTTCTTTCCTTCTTTTTTTGTTTGCAATAGAAAGTCCCTAACAAAACCAGGACTCATGTGGTAGCCCTTGGATACTTTAATTATGTGACTAGACAATAGAGGAAACAAATTCATAAAAACCCTGACCTTCTAAATCGCAGTTGTCAAGATTGATACTAAGTTAGAGCCTCCACAAAAATCACTGATGCTTGTAAGAATTCAATGACTTCTGTTGCTCAAATCAGATCACTCTAGCCAATGCTGATATGAAGAAAGTATGGGCAGCTCCCCAAAGACATGTTGCCACTTACTCCACTGTTTTTAGGACAGAAATAGAAAACTTTTCCTGGTTCTTTATAAATCCCTCTAGGAGTTCTCCCTGGTTTATAGACAAAGGCAGTCTTTTAAGAAGACTTTGTTTAAAAAAAATTATAACCGACAGGAGGCTGTAGTAACAATTTGAAACATGAAACACATACATGAAATACATAAAAAGAAAACTAAAGCAAAAGAAAGGAGACTCCAATTAGGAGTCTGGAGTGGCTTTGTTAAGCCCACGACTTTAAAGCACGTTGAGAGGCACACAAGTGACTTCTCCAAGCATAATGAATGGAGCTTTTTCCATTAAAGAAAGGCCGTACTATTACTCTACATGTCCAGCAAAAAATAAACAGCTTCATTTCAGAATTAATTATTTTAAATAGTAGAAATTACATTTTTTCTACCTTCCTCTTGGCTCTTTCCTTATTCCTTTCTTGGGTTTTAGGCTACGCGTTTCACCAAATGGCCAGCTCCTGTTTACTCTGTTTGCTCTGATGAAAAGATCATTTGCTGCCATGTGAGTGGGAATCTCCCACCTTTACCGTTTTGTCTACTGGGCCTCTCTCCTGTGCCTGCCACCATTACTGGGGTTGACTCTAGGAAACGCTTACAGAAAACTGGTACCAGCGGTGGTGTGGGGATGACAAGGAAGTCAAACAAGAACTGCAGGGGAGCTAGAAGGCCTACACTGGGGGCTAACTTCAGAAGGCTTCTGTGGAGTAGTGAAGGTCGGGTCTTCTGCATTGCAGGGTGCCAACCACTGGGCAAGTGTATGCTTCTTCACGTTATCTTTTGGTTCATGTATCCATATCCTCAACTAAATTGAAAGTTCTTGGCCGGGCACGGTGGCTCAAGCCTGTAATCCCAGCACTTTGGGAGGCCGAGATGGGCGGATCACAAGGTCAGGAGATCGAGACCATCCTGGCTAACATGGTGAAACCCCGTCTCTACTAAAAATACAAAAAAACTAGCCGGGCGAGGTGGCGGGCGCCTGTAGTCCCAGCTACTCGGGAGGCTGAGGCAGGAGAATGGCGTAAACCCGGGAAGCGGAGCTTGCAGTGAGCTGAGATCCGACCACTGCACTCCAGCCTGGGCGACAGAGCGAGACTCCGTCTCAAAAAAAAAAAAAAAAAAAAAAAAAGAAAGTTCTTTGATGGCAGAGACCAGGTGGTAGATGACTGCATCTATCCATTTGGCTTCTCCCACGCACTTTCCTATTCTTCTCTTTTGGGTTCTTTGGGTAACTTCTCCCCTACCCCATATGGCATTAATGGGGCTATCAATCATAGTCTCAGCCCTCCCTGGTCATAACGATTGGTTCATGGGACTCGGGCAGAGCTAATCAAAGACTTCCCTGGTATTGATAAATGAGTATTGAGAGAGGCATTCATTCTCTGTCCTTCGGGGTTGCTGAGTTGGGAGATGTGAACCTGAGGCTTTTGGTGATTGTTTTGCTTGCCAACTAGAGAATGCCTGCATACAGAATGAAGACAGGAAGAGAAGAGCAGGGCCAGGAAAAAAGAGGAGGCCAAAATAGGGCCCTGACATTTATTATTTGAGCTCTTGAATCCATCAGGCTTTGAAATTGGGTTGAGACCTAGCCTTTGTTTATCTGAATCAAAATTATTTTTAAATTTAAGTTGGGTTTCTATTATCTCAACCTTAAAAACTGTAAATAGTTAATTTCTTTTTCTTTTCTTTCTTTTTTTGGGGGCAGAATCTCGCTCTGTCACCCAAGCTGGAGTGCAGTGATACAGTCATAGCTCACTGTAACCTCAACCTTCTGGGCTCAAGGTATCCTCCTATCTCAGCCTGCCCTGTGTAGTTGGGACTATATGCGCATCCCACTACACTCAGTTAATTTTTAAAAATTTTCTTGTAGAGATGGGGTCTTGCTATGCTGCCCAGGCTGGTCTTGAACTCCTGGCCTCAAGTGATCCTCTGCCTCAGACTCCCAAAGTGCTGAGATTACAGGCATGAGGCCACAGTCCCCGGCCACAGATAATTTCTTAAGGTTCATAATGAATCAACAACATTGTTACAGTGCCAGGTGCACCATAGATGTTGGTTGGTGGAAATATGATTTGTTCAAAAACAGATTCCAATTGACTTCAGCAGAGGGCAAAAATCTTCAGAAGATATGGCAAAAATGGTACAGGAAAATCGATTCTAATACTTTAATATTCCCAGCCCAGCGATGCAACACTTTTGGGTAAGGGCTGACAGGAGGGTCGGGGTGGTGCAGTGAGCACAGGGGCTAAAAAGCACAGCATCCAAAGTCAGGCAGGACTGGGTCTCAATGTTGTGGCAGCTGTTTGACTTGAGGCAAGTCACAGAGCATCTCTAAATGCCAGTTTTATAGAGAAAAAGAAAATAGTACCTATAGGATTGTGAGGATTAAATGTAAGGCAATTAATATAATGCTAAGAGCCACTGTGAGTACCCAATAAATGCTTATTATAATGATTATCAGTGTCTTGGAAGCAGACATTGCTATGAATTAAACTTTATAAAATCATACAATCATTTTAAAAAATAGAACTGAGAGGCCCTTTGAGAGCAAAAAAGTACTCATCTCTGTATTTATAACACTAAAAAAACATTATTAGTAATTTAAATCCCCTGCATTTCCCCCACAGCCTGCCTTTGGCTGCACGCAAATTTAAAACATCAGACAAAGTTTGATTACTCTATGTAAGAAAGGGATGGATTGTAAAGTCCATTGATTGTTGTATCCACCAGCACCAGGAATATTCCTGGGAAATGGTAGATGCATTAAAAATATTTGGTTTTTTAAAATTAATTTTTTATCTTTTTAAATTAAAAAAAATTTTTTTGTAGAGATAGGCTATGTTGCCTAGGCTGGTCTCAAACTTCTGGATTCAAGTGATCCTCCAGCCTTGGCTTCCCAGAGTGTTGAGATTACAGGTGTGAGCTACCACTGCCATGCCCCGGTCAAAATTATTTGTTGAATGAAGCCAGGTGCAGTGGCTTCATTCAACAAATATTTGAATATATATATATATGTGTATATATATAAAAAATACATTTAATATGTTAATATTCAAATATATATATATCTAAATATATAAATATTTTTGACAGGGTCTCCTGTCACCCAGGCTAGATAACAAATATATATATACATACACACACACACACACAGACACAGACACACACACATACACACGTTAACATATTATGTATACATATGTACATATATATTTGTTGAATGAAAATAGACTTGGAATAGGGAGAAATGTTGAGTGTGACTGGAGAATGGAACGGGAAAACATACCTTTGTAAAGAGGAAAGGAAGAGAGAAAGAGAATTTGGGCAGCTGGTAGAGGAAAAGGGAATTTGGGGGGAAAAGTATTTCAAGAAATCTTTAAGGATGTTTTGCTGGTGATATATGGTGCAACCCAACCTCCCCCACACCCTCCGAATCTTCAGCAAAAATCAACACTGCTATTCAAAGCCTTTGGAATCATACTTAGGGGATTTTGGCATGTGACAATGCAGGCAACTGACCTCCAGGGCAGACATGGGGCCCAGGAAGCCTGATTACATCTGTGTTGTATCCAGAGAAACAAACAGGGTCCAGAGAGGTTGCCATTAAAAGTATGGCAAAACCCACAATTACTTTTGCACCAACCTAATATAACTACTCTCTAGGGCTGCTGTGAGGGTTTAGTGAGTTAATACATGTAAAAGACCCAGCACTGTGCCTGGCGCAAAAGCACTCACTACTGTTAGCTACTATTATTACTATTAACTTTAGATATTTGCGGTTAGTATCCAAAACATATCAAAAAGTGACCACTTGGTATTAAGTACGTCAAATTATGCCTTCTAAAAATATTGTAATATTTTAACAGTTTTTTCCATAAATTCGCTTTTTCAAATTACCTGTAATGTGATGGGTGTTTCCTTATGAATAGTAATTGAAAATATGTTTGGCTAGATTTTATTTCTTTGCCTCAGGATGTCCTTGGAGGGAAGACAGGGGTCTTAACATATCAAAAGTAATTTCCTGGCTTTAGAGTTTAAAGGAAATAAACAAAGACCTACTTATTTGATTGGCCAAATACTGGTTCCACAGGGTTAAAATCTAGTTAAAGTACCTTTTAGATGTTCCGTGGCTGGACTAGCAGCTGTAGGTCAGAAGTTCAGAACAAAAAGTGAAATCCTAGGATTAACTGTCATACTCTTGTATCAAATATTTTTCTGTTGAATCAACTTCCCATGGTAATTTTTTTCTGGATGAGGCTTTGCCACCACTTCTGTCTGCCACCTTCTGAGCTGGCACCAGTAATGTAGTACGGAGTAGAAAAGCAACTTAACTGATGTAAGACAGCTTTTCAGGACTGTCTCTGTGTCTCATGAGAGCCTTGGGTACCTGCAGATTCTGTGGATTTTGTTGTGTGGAGCATGAAAGGGAAGAGCCATGAAATCACAAGAATGACAGGCTAAGCCCCGGCTCTGCCACTAGCCAGCTGTGCAACCCTGAGCAAATTACTCAAGCTTTCTCAGTTTTATTTTCTCCAAAAAGGTGGTCATGATAATACTTACCTCATTAGGTCCACCCCTAACATTTCCAGGACCCCTGGCAAGAGTATACACAAAAACCTCTGCCATAACCCTCTCCCTTCTCTTTCCATCTGGCTCCATCCTGCCCTGCACACCTCAGCTTGCGGGTCCTAACTCCTGCCACACCATTCCCCACTGAAAACCACCTGTGCCATCTCTCAGCCCTGGGGCACAGTTCACTTGCATTCCGTGGGGCAGGAGGCCCATGCAAACCCTAGAAGCAGGCTTGGGCCACTGAGGCAGGGAATTTTGGGGGCCTGGGTAGCCAGAGTTTGGTCTAGAAAAGTGTGGCCCTTCCATCCCCACAGGGAGGAAAGTGGCAAGTGTATGTTTTTAAACTGTGGGCCTCAGGTGCCTAGGTCTGAGGATTAAATGAGTCAGTGCACACACAGCGCTTTTGACACGGAGTGGGTAGTGCACCCTTGGAGAAAGGGATCCTTCAATAGGAGTCAGCCTCCTTAAGTCTCCTGTAAAGATTTTGTCAAATTGATGTTGGAACACCTCAAATATTTACCAAACAATGAGGAGCACAGCTCTTAGGTGGATAAAGATTACGGTGACATTTCAAACTCGGTAACAGTGCATTGAAAGGCCCAACATAGACTATTTCAAGTCAGAGAAACCTATTCAGGTTCAGATTTGCAGACTGACCCTTTTCTTTTCTTTTCTTTTCTTTTCTTTTCTTTTCTTTTCTTTTTTTGAGACAGAGTCTTGCTCTGTCGCCAGTCTGGAGTGTAGTGGCACAATCTCAGCTCACTTCAACCTCCGCCTCCCAGGTTCAAGCGATTCTCCTATCTCCACCTCCCAAGTAACTGGGACTACAGGCGCGTGCCACCACGCCCGTCTAACTTTTGTATTTTTAGTAGAGATGGGGTTTCACCTTGTTGGCCAGGATGGTCTTGATCTCTTGACCTCGTGATCCACCCCCCTCAGCTTCCCAAAGTGCTGGGATTACAGGCATAAGCCACCATGCCCGGCCCACTTTTTTTTTATTTTTTCATGAGTTAAGCATGAAATAAAAGTAATTTTTTAAGTGTCCTTTCTTGTTCTCATTTAAAAACCTAGTTTGTTTCACTTATCTATAATCAATACATTCTTTGTCTTTTTAGCAACTGAAAATTTCTTACATGATACATATGTCTAGAGCTTTTAATTATGGAAATGCTGAAACATATATGAAATAGAGGGAATATAATGGGCTTATTTACGAACCCCATGTACCCACTGCCCAGTGAGCTTCCACACGCGTGGCTAATCCTGTTTTATCTATAAACTCTCCTTCCTGCCCACTCTGGTAATGGATTTTCCATCAAATCTCAGGCCTCTTATCATTTCATCCGCAAATACTTTGTTTTTTGTAAGATTGTGATGAAAACATTTTAAGCTTTTTCCATCTGGCTGCTTTAGACTCCGCTTGTTCAATTGGGCTGTCAATGGACCAAACCACGAGTCTTTTTAGATGCCTTGCATGGTTTTAGGTCCAGATAATTCAGGGCAAATCAGTTTGAAAATTGAACCTCTTTTAATTTGTCTGCCAGACTGGAACTGAATAAGGGAACATTCTGGATACTTTTTATTCCTTGCTGAATTTTTACCAACTCTGTATATGGTATTTCCATAAAAATCTTGTTTTTCTCCCTTTTCTTTGAAGAATGAAACTTCTTTTCCCTTTTTTTTTGAGAGGCGGGAAGAGACTGTCCCCAGATGCCATCCCTCCTGCGGCTGCTTGGCTTTTCTCGGGCTGTATTCCCTTCCTACTCTCAGTGTGTACGTTCTGGGGACTGGCAGTCCAGTGGGGACCCAGACGTGGAGAGGGTGGGCCTTGATGTCATTCAAAGATTACTGCACTTCAATCACTGGAGCTCAACTGAAAACTTAAAAAAGTTCTCTTGGGCTGGGTGCGGTGGCTCATGCCTGTAATCCCAGAACTTTGGGAGGCTGAGGTGGGTGGATCACGAGGTCAGGAGTTCGAGACCAGCCTGGCCAACATGGCGAAATCCTGTATCTACTAAAAATATAAAAATTAGCCAGGCGTAGTGGTGCACGCCTGTAATCCCAGCCACTTGGGAGGCTGAGGCAGGAGAATCACTTGAACCCGGGATGCAGACGTTGCAGTGAGCCGAGATCACGCCACTGCACTCTAGTCTGGGTGACAGAGCAAGACTCCATCTCAAAAAAGAAAAAAAAAAGTTCTCTTTACAGTCATTGAATTTTAAATCATTATCCTAAAAAGATTGAGAAAAAAATGATTCCAAATTGGACAGAATTTTATTTTATTTTATTTTTACATTTCCTTGCCAGAAACACTGTTCTTATTTTCAGTTGAATGGCTTGGGTATTAATTAAGGCTTTGAGCTCAGCCGCTATCTCCTTTTCTACATTCTTGCTGCTAATCGTCATATATGTGACACATGACTTCTGTTTAAATGTTCAAGTTTATTAGAGTAGAAAAAAAATCTCAGTTATACAGGAAAGGAAAAGAGATTAGGAATCAAGTCCAACCATTTGCTTATTCATCTGCATATGGTTAAAGATTTAAAAGAATCCACTGGTTTCTTTTTCACTGCTGCATGCTGGCCAAGGAGAAAGGAGAAAAAAAATCCTTTTTCTATCCATGGTGTAGAAATACATCTTCTGCCTTTTGCCTGGGGGTCAAGAAATTTCTTCCTCTTTTAATATTAAGCTAAAGTACCCAAGCTTTGGAGAAACTGGCTCCTTCTGAAAGGTTATTTTTCTTTTTTTTTTTTATTTTATTTTATTTTTTTTTGAGACGGAGTCTCGCTCTGTCGCCCAGGCTGGAGTGCAGTGGCCAGATCTCAGCTCACTGCAAGCTCCGCCTCCCGGGTTCACGCTATTCTCCTGCCTCAGCCTCCCCAGTAGCTGGGACTACAGGCACCCACCACCTCGCCCGGCTAGTTTTTTGTATTTTTTTAGTAGAGACGGGGTTTCACCGTGTCAGCCAGGATGGTCTCGATCTCCTGACCTCATGATCCGCCCGCCTCGGCCTCCCAAAGTGCTGGGATTACAGGCTTGAGCCACCGCACCCGGCCTGAAAGGTTATTTTTCTAATTACCTGTTTCTTTGTGACAAATTGCTCCAAAACTTCGTGGTGGAAAACCACTACCATTTAATCATGCCTATGAACACTGTGGATCAGCAAACCACAGGGCACAGAAGGAGAGCTTTTCTTTCTTCCACGATGTCTGAGCCTCAGCTGGGAAGACCAGAAAGGCTGGAGTGACTCAAGTGGCAAGGCTGGAATAATCTGGAGACTTCTCCTCTTGCATGTCTAGTGCCTCGAGTGAGATGGCTCAAAGTCTATACTAAGATATGATCGTCAACTGGAATGTCTACAGATACCATAAAATTCACCCAGTATACTATTCAGTGGCTTTTAGTATATTCACAGAGATGTACAACCATCACCACTGTCGAATTCCAGAACATTTTCATCACCTCCAAAAGAAGCCTCATATCCATTAGGGGTTGCCCTCCATTTCCCCTTCCCACTGCCCCTGGAAACCACTAAGCTACTTTCTGTCTGTGGATTTGCCTACTCTGGACATTTCGTATGAACAGAATCATGCATTTGTTGTCTCTGGTGGCTGGCTTCTTTAACTTAGCATACTGTTTACAAGGTTCATCCACACTGTAGCACGTATGAGTACTTCTTCATTCCTTTGTGTGACCGAGTAATATTCCACTGTATGGATATACCACATTTTGGTGAGCTTTTGGGTTATTATGAATAACGCTGCTGAGAACATATAAGTTTGGTGTAAACATATGTTTTTAATTCTCCAAGGTATAGACCTATGGGAAGAATTGCGGGGTCATATGATAACTTTGTTTGATTTTTGTGAAACAGTTCAGTTTTCCACAGCTGCTGCACCATTCTACATTCCTACCAGTAATGTAGGAGGGCTCCAATTTCTCCAAATCATTGGCAGCATGTATTTTCTGGGTTTTCATGGACTATAGCCATCCTAGGGGGTTGCTGTGCTTAGTTTAAGAAGAGCCTCCTTAACACACCAAGGGAGCTACCACTGATAGAGACAAATGTGACTGAGGGCTTGCTATTTAGCAGGCTCTGTGCTAAACACAGTACATGCATCATCTAGTTTAGTGCTCACTACAACTCTAACGTCGGTACATTATGCTTATTTTACAGAAAGGTCAAGTAACTTGCTAGAAAAGGGATAGAGTTTGGGAGATGTGGATTTCCCATATTAAAAAAAAAAAATTAGAGAACTTGGATACTAAGTTAGGAGTTTGGTGGCCCAAGTGAAAGGTTATTATTATTATTATTTTTCAAAACAAAACAAAAAACATCTGGCTGATTGTGGTTGGCAGAAGTCTCAGATGGCCCCCAGACTGGGCGTGGTGACTCAAGCCTGTAATTCCAGCACTTTGGGAAGCTGAGGTGGGCGGATCATTTGAGCCCAGGAGTTGGAAACCAGCCTGGCCAACATGGTGAAACCCCATCTCTGCTAAAAATAAAAAAGTTAGCCAGGCTGGTGGCGCACTCCTGTAATCCCAGCTACTCAGGAGGCTGAGGCACGAGAATCGCTTGAACCAGGGAGGCGGAGGTTGCAGTGAGCTGAGATTGCACCACAGCACTCCAGCCTGGGTGACAGAGTGAGACTCCGTCTTAAAGAAAAAAAAAAAAAAAGATGTCCCCTAATATTCCAGCCCCTGATTTCATGCCCTGGATAATCTACTATCTGTAAGTACGGGTGGAATCTATGAATATCATGACATGTCATTCCTCTGATTACGTCACATTAACATGGCACAAGGGACGTAATTATGGTCCTAATCAGTTGACCTTGAATTAATCAAAAGGGAGATTATACTGACCCAGTCATGTGAGTCCTTGAAGGACAGGAAGCAGGTCACCACAAATCCTACAACTGCAAGGAACTGAATTCTGCCATTCTGCCAACAACCATCTGAATGTATCTGAAAGAGGATTCAGAGTTGCAGATCAGAACTCAGCCCTGGACATCATCTTGATTTCAGCCTTTTGAGATCTTGAGTAGAGAACCTTCTTTGCCTGGATTTCTAACCTACAGAACTATGAGATAATGTATTGTTTTAAGCAAATACATGTGTGACAATTTTTTACACAGCAATAAAACTAATACACAGATCACTGACTGACTAAAAGGGGATAGGCCGGGCGCAGTGCCGTATGCCTGTGATTCCAGCACTTTGGAAGGCCAAGACAGGAGGATTCCTTGAGACCAGTCTGGACAACATAGTGAAACCCTGTCTCTATTTAAAAAAAAAAGAGGAGATGAATTCATTAATGTGACATTATGTAAAGCAGCAGTTCTGAAAATGTGGTCCAAGGTCCCGGGAAGTCTTCAAGATGTTTTTAGGGGTTTATGAGGTCAAAACTATTTTCATAGTAATATTAAGATGTTATTTGCCTTTTCCTTGTCATTCTCATGATGGTATAGTTTTCCAGATGCTAAAAGATGTGCGATGATATTGTTCTGACAGCCAATGGAATACGTCCTTTTATATTCCTGTGTTTAAAATTTTTCTCTAATTTCTACAATGGTAAATATTGACAAATATCGCTCACACAAACAAAAGCTCATTGGGATTTTTTTTTTTTTTTTTTTTTTTTTTGGAGACAGGGTCTCACTCTGTCACCCAGGCTGGCGTGCAGGGCCATGATCTGCAACCTCCGCCTCCCAGGCTCAAGTGATCCTATCACCTCAGCCTTCCAAGTAGCTGGAACTATAGGTGTGCACCACGATGCCTGGTTAATTTTTGTATTTTTTTGTAGAGATGGGGTTTCACCTTGTTGCTCAGGTTGATCTCAAACTCCTGGGCTCAAGTAATCCATCCGCCTTGACCTCCCAAAGTGCTGGGATTACAAGTGTGAAACACTGTGCCCAGCTGGTTTTTTTTTTTTTTTTTTTTTTTGAGACAGAGTCTCGCTTAGTCGCCCAGGCTGGAGTGCAATGGCGCAATCTCGGCTCACTGCAAGCTCCGCCTCCCGGGTTTACGCCATTCTCCTGCCTCAGCCTCCCGAGTAGCTGGGACTACAGGCGCCCGCCGCCTCGCCCGGCTAATTTTTTGCATTTTTAGTAGAGACGGGGTTTCACCGTGTTAGCCAGGATGGTCTCGATCTCCTGACCTCGTGATCCACCCGCCTTGGCCTCCCAAAGTGCTGGGATTACAGCCAGCTGGTTTTCAATAATTTTTTAGTATAAGGGGGTCCTGAGACCAAAAAGTTTCTGAAGCACTGGTCTAGAAAAAAATATAACTGAAGTGAGCCTAGACAAGTCTGAAGCTATAATAATAATAGTAATAATTATTATTGTTTTTTAGATGGAGTCTCGCTGTCGCCCAGGCTGGAGTGCATTGGTGCCATCTCAGTTCACTGCAACCTCCGCCTCCCTGGTTCAAGCAATTCGCTGCCTCAGCCTCCCAAGCAGCTGGAATTACAGGTGCCCACCACCACGCCGGCAAATTTTTTGTATTTTTAGTAGAGGTGGGGTTTTACCATCTTGGCTAGGCTGGTCTTGAACTCCTGATACCGTGATACAACTGCCTTGGCTTCCCAAAGTGCTGGGATTACAGGTGTAAGCCACCGCACCCGGCCAAATAATTTATGTATTTAATTAATGCCTACATTTGTACAGAGCTGTGGTGTAAATACAATCGAAAGTGGAACAAGGATACAAAACTAGCATGAGGTCCAGTCCCTGAAGACAAACATAAATAAGAAGCAATATCATTCATTGTTCCTTCCATAGGTGCTTCTAAGTACAAGGACTGCAATTCAATGGTATGTAACTCAGTACTAACCTTTGGTATGGGTGGCTATGTCACAGAGTTATTTAGATAATTTGCTCAAACTAGGCTGAAGACAAAGACTTTGTGAGTGAGGCAAAATCTAAGTTGGAAGTGAAGTAGAAGGAGGATAAATATTTAAGGCGTTATCCTTTGGATAAATACCACTTTCTTAAAGGCCTTTCCTGATTTCCCTATCTAGAACCACTTTCTTAAAGGCCTTTCCTGATTTCCCTATCTAGAACACCAACTACCTTCTACTCCATCATAGTGCCCTGTTACCCCATTTATTTCCTTTCTAGGAACTTTTTCTTTTTAAACAAAAAAATAAAGACAAAAACAAAAACCAAAAACAAAAAAACACCTAACATAGCTATTAAGGTAAGCCTGGCTGGAGCTAGAATGCCCTGGTTCAAATCCCAGCTTTGCCACTTTCTAGTTCTATAATCTTTAATAATTACTTAACCTCTCTGTGGTGTAAATATTATAAAAAGTGGAACAAGGGCCGGGTGTGGTGGCTTACACCTGTAATCCCAGCACTCTGGGAGGCCAAGGTGGGTGGATCACTTGAGGTTGGGAGTTCAAGACCAGCCTGGCCAACATGGTAAAATCCCGTCTCTACTAAAAATACAAAAATTAGCCAGGTGTGGTGGCACACGCCTGTAATCCCAGCTACTCGGGAGGCTGAGGCAAGAGAATCACTTGAAGCCAGGAGGCAGAGGTTGCAGTGAGCCAGTGAGATGAGATCACACCACTGCACTACAGCCTAGACGATGGAGAAAGACTGTGTCTCAAAAAAAAAAAAAAAGAAAAAGAAAAAGGTGGAACAAGGATACAAAACTAGTATGAGGTGCAGTCTCTGAAGACAAACATAAATAATTAACAAAATCATTCATTTGTTCCTTCCACAGGTGTTTCCTCAGTTCCTCAATAAAATGTGCTCATCAAGCAAGAAATTTTTTGTTGAAGAACTGGCTTAGGTTGTAACCATGGGACTGAAAAGGAAAGGGTACATATGAACTAAGTCAAAGGCAGAATCAATAGGTGATGACAAAGGAGAGGAACAGTAAAAGTAATTTCAAGGAGAGAAGAGGAAGACAAGAGAAAATTCTGGGGATAATGAAATAAGAAAGGCAACCTATTATAAGTGGGCAAGGAAAGAGTGAAAAAGCAAAAATGATTCCAAAGTTTGTTGCTTGAGGGACATGATATAAGCCAGTGGGCTAGCATTAGTTAACTACTCCAGTGGGAAAAGGAGGAGCTATGTCAAATTCATGTTTAAAATGAGTTGGCAGCAAGAACACAGTTGTAGATGATTTGTTTTTAGAGTGCTAGAGTGATGGGCCCTAACAAAAGAATGTCCAGGGCGGACAAGATTTGGGTGTCTGCTCATTGTGCGTCAGGGCTGAAATCATGGGAAGAAACCCCGTGAGGCTCAAACGCTGACCTGTATGGAGAAGGACAATTTTCTTTAACACTTATGATGATGTTCTTATCATTGGTAAAAGGTGCTTAATACATTGCTATCAAATGCCTTTTGGGGGATGGGGCTTTGCAGAAAAAATAAAGCACTCATTCAACCCAAGGAACTGCATAGGAAAGGGGTATGTTTCTCAATTTTAACTTACCATGTATCTTTGAAAGGTAAAATAATGTGTTCCAAGTTGCTTTTATGAGGGGAAGTTTGGGTCATCTCCTTCCTAGCAAGGACGTCTTGCTATTCAACTCACAATTGCACACCACTCCTCTTGTTGACATGGTTTCATAGCACTCTTCGTTCCAGGCTAAAGTTTCCTGTCATGATTTTTGGGCATCGTTTTTGAAACAGTTAGACCTTCTGACCTGGCAAGCTGCTGAGACCTTTTAGGATAGCTGAACTGCAGACAGAAATCTTCCAGGGAAGTAGGTGTGGGCAGGATGTGTGGTTTCCCTGCCTCTCATTTGAAGACTGATTCAATTAATTTCTCATGCACAGTCTCCTACAGTAAAAGTTGCATTCAGAGTGTTCTAAGAGAAATTGGAAGGGACAAGCTAGCTACTCATCTTCTTCAGTTTGAGTTGAGGCTAGAGCACTATCTTTCTGAATGTCACAGAAATGCACAGCAGAGAAATTGTGCCACCAGCCCCCTCTGCTAATGGGACCTTGAGGACTCAAATTAGCCATAACAGCAGAGCATGCACTTGTTTACCAAGTAATCTGAATGATCAGGAAGATGCAATAACACATGCCTCAGCTTGGCTCTGAATGAGTACACAGCAGCCTGAACCTATGAAAGATATAAGATTTCTAAACTTTTGGTGATATAACACATACACATTCTTTCTCTGACATTCCAGGCTAACCACTGTCTTAAGTTAAGGCTCTGCAAAACATCTGGACATATGTTTCTGGAAAAAATTACAGCATCTTTTCTACAACTCTCTCTGGTCTGATCTTTGTAAGTTCTGACCTGATGGAAGCCTCTGCAGCAGGATGAACCTGCGGGGGCCCGGGGAAGCTGCCCCACAGCACAGAGAGGCATTCACTAAATGCAGTTCTTTTCCTTACCATTCATTTACCTAGTGCCACTTAGGAACAAAGTACAGAGCAGAGAAAGACTTAAACAGGAATGAAATGCAGATGCTGTTGTCCCTGAAAAAATCACTTTCTCTCTAGAAAAGTCAAGGCTTATTTCACCTCATCCCCTGGTTGAACGATACGAATATGCTCTGATACTCCAGGTCTACAGGTCAGTGGAAGCAACCAGTGCCTGAGATTTGAGGATGAAAATCAAAGCAGAATGAACTACCATTTGGCTGCCCCAGGCCCACTAAATCCAGACGGCAAAGTGTTCTCACCATTCTGAGACATCTTCAGCCACACATTTCTCCAGCCAAAAACCTAGGAAGATGTCCGGCTGACAGATGCGCCTGTTACATGATTCAGAGAAGGAGGTACTTTGTTTTTTTGTTTTTTTTTTAAAAAAAGAAGAAGAAAAAAGGCTAGATCAGCCTCAGGATTTTAATTTTACATGATTGTGGATAATCATGTCTCTTTTCACTAAAATTCAATCACTTCATTAATCACTATTTCTTTATTAGATTTATATCATACTTATAAAGCAAAAGATTTAAGAGGAAAAAAACCTATATATAAACTGAAATACTACAGGAGAGGATCTTCTCTTTTCTGTTTCTTCTCTTTTTGTTTTGTTTTTTTGGTTGCTTTGTTAAAGAAGCAGAGCTTAGAGGGAAGGAAATGGAATTCCTGTTTTTGAGGAGCTCCCTGGGCCAGGCACTGCACTAACTTGTACTTCTATTGTAGTAGACATGGCACCATTAGAAACACAATCTCAAGCAGGAACAGCGACAGAATTTAGAGGGTCTAAAATATAAGTTCCTTGTTTAAAAAATTATTCAGAAGTTCAAGACAGTGACAGCAGAACATTAAACCAAGTGTGGGGCCCTGTTAAGTGCAGAACTCTATGTGACTGCACAGGCTACACACACGTGTAACTGTCCCCACTATGAAGTCAGGCTTACCTGAACTTGAATTGTGGCTTTGCTACTTAATAGTCATGTGATCTTGGACAAGTCATCTGTAAAATGGGAATAATAACAATCCCTAAATCATTGAGTTTTGTTTGTTTGTTTGTTTTGTTTTGTTTTGAGACAAAGTTTCGCTCTGGTCACCCAGGCTGGAGTGCAGTGGTGCAATCTCGGCTCCCTGCAGCCTCCGCCTCCCAGGTTCAAGCGATTCTCCTGCCTCAGCCTCCCAAGTAGCTGAAATTACAGGCATGTGCCAACACACCTGACTAATTTTTGCATTTTTAGTAGAGACAAGGTTTCACCATGTTGGTCAGGCTGGTGTCAAACTCCTGGCCTCCAGTGATCTGGCCGCCTCGGCCTCCCAGGGTGCTGGGATTACAGGTGTGAGCATCATGCCCGGCCTAAACAAGAGATTTGGCTGGGCGCGGTGGCTCAAGCCTGTAATCCCAGCACTTTGGGAGGCCGAGGCGGGTGGATCACGAGGTCAGGAGATCGAGACTATCCTGGCTAACATGGTGAAACCCCGTCTCTACTAAAAATACAAAAAACTAGCCGGGCGTGGTGGCGGGCGCCTGTAGTCTCAGCTACTTGGGAGGCTGAGGCGGGAGAATGGCGTGAACCCGGGAGGCGGAGCTTGCAGTGAGCCGAGATCACGCCACTGCACTCCAGCCTGGGAGACACAGCGAGACTCCGTCTCAAAACAAACAAACAAACAAACAAAACAAGAGATTTTAAAAGATACTCTGTATTAAAGCCAACTACTCAAAAAGCAAGACTGAAGTACAAAAAATAATACTGGTTTATGCTCAAGGTTCTGGAGGCTTGTGGAGTGCAAATTGTCATGAAGCCAATTTAATATAACTGCTTCCTTTATGCTGAAAGGATTCACTGGGGACATCACTGTTTCCACACAGGAAATAAAGCCTTTTGTATCTGAACAAAAACTCAGAAATACCTTTTTTTTTCTCTTCTTTTACAATGCAGAATACTTTACAAAAAAAAAAAAAAGCTTTAGGACAGGAAATGTTACTAATCATACAAACTCTATATTTAGTTCCGTAAAAAAATACTACTAAAACAGCCAGAAGAAAATTTGCAGGTAGTGATACATATTTTTATCTAGAAAAGAGATTTGGTTTACAGAGGCATAAATATTTAGTAGTTACTGTTTATCAGTGTTTGTTTCATAAGAGAAGTCTCAGTTTCTTCCCTGAGTCATCTGTACATTTTTTATTCCTTACCATCAATAATTCTCAGGACTGTCAGACGCCTTTACAATAAAATGTAGGGTTTTTTCCCCCCAATTTGAGTACATACTATTGTTAACTGCAAAATTCTAAAGAAGTCAGTTGCCATTTGTCAAACAATTCGCCCGAGGTACACAGATTGGGGATACTTTTCTTTCAGAGCTGGCCACTGAACAATGAAGTAATCTGAGAGATGAAACAGAATCTTTCCGGACAGGGATAACGTTTCTACACGGCAGATGCTTTCAACGTAGACAATGATCACTTTCTTTATTCCTAGTATCCCGAGGAGAAGGGCAGATACACAGATAGGAACACATGTTCCTGGTCCGTTACACAACACCTGAAAGAAAAAGTTGAAGTTCAAATGAAAACACAGAATAATCATCTAAGGGAGGCATTTTGCATTAAGAACAGTCTGATCTCAGAGGGGATTTGCTTATTATTCTAATAAGTCCTTCTCTGTCAAGAACCAGGATGCAGCAAACAGTGCATGTTCAAGCCCATGCACTTGGAAGCCAGGCAGAGCTGCGTTGTCTTGGTTCTCTTGCTTACCAACTGTGTGACTCAGGGCAAATCACTTAACTTCTAACTTCTAGCATGGTGCCTGGTGCTCAGTCAGCCCTCATCAGATAGGCATGTGTTGCTCTTCTCTGACTGCTCTGTGGACCTTGAATGTCACCAAAAATATAGAAAACAAAATCAACTGAGATTCACTGTTTTCTTTTATGTACCAACTTATTCTTGATTTGGGAGAAAATGTCTTTAATTGACTATGAAGTTTTTTTTTTTTTTTTTGAGACAGAGTCTCGCTCTGTCGTCCAGGCTGGAGTGCAGTGGCGTGATTTCGGCCTGGGTTCAAGCGATTCTTCTGCCTCTGCCTCCTGAGTAGCTGGGACTACAGGTGCCCACCACCAGGCCCGGTTAATTTTTTTTTTTTGTATTTTTAGTAGAGATGGTGTTTCACCATGTTAGCTAGGATGGTCTTGATCTCCTGACCTCGTGATCTGCCCACCTCGACCTCCCAAAGTGCTGGGATTACAGGCATGAGCCACGGCGCCTGGCCGAATTTTTATAAGCCATTTAAGAAAATAAGAGAAAATCTATTTCAGAGAATTGTTGGTAAGATATTCCTGTTTTCAGAGGAAAAAGCATTTTACACAACATCTTAATCATATGCTCATGTTGACTGAATTAGTAAAATCTAATAAAGCATTTTATTCCACAAACCATAAAACAAGAGGTTTGTGATTGTCTATGCATATCTACTGGGCATGCTCTATGTCACATGATCTTACCAGCCTAAGGTCCACAAAACTTAGCACCAGAGAATCTCAGAGTTGGAAAGGTTCCCATATGTACTGTCTATATTGTTTATACCACCCCAGCATTTCAAAGACTCTCCCCGACAGAAAGAGGGCCATCTTGCCTCCATGTGAACATAGTCAAGGCTGGAGGGTTTGAAAAAGGTTACCTGGTCTAGGCTCCACCAGGAGGCGTGACCACCTGGAACACCATCCACAGAGCTTTGGGAAAAGAGTCTGTTTTAGATGAGACCAATCTTCCTTATGTCTTCCTCGAAGCTCTCTACCTACCATCTACAAACCCCCTTTCTGTCTTTTATGGAGAATTTGTGTTCACTTTCCCTTGAATTACCAGCTACTAAGCTGCTGTCCAGACTGGTCTTTAATCTCCATTAAGTTGCCCTTATAACCTTTCTTCATAGTCCCTCAAGGCAATGTAATAGAAAATGGAACTGAGAGTCAGAAGAACAGGGTGAAACAAATTGCAAACTGGCTCTGTGACTCTGGGCAACAGCATAAATAACAATCACTACCTCGCCCCTCACCACTGCTATTTATTAACAACACACTACGGCCAAGTACTGTAGTAAACGTTTTACGTGTATTACGTTTTAAGTAGTCGTCACAGCAATCATAATTTGAGACAAGTTCTTTTTTTTTTTTTTATAACTCTGTATCGTTCCAATTTTAGTATATGTGCTGCCAAAGTGAGCATAAGCAAGTTGTATCATCCCTTTTTGCAGAGGAGAAAAGGGAGGCACGCAGAAGTTGGGCAAGTTGCTTGATCACATGTTTAGGAGGTGAAGGAGTTATGTTGCTTCGGTCACTTTTTTCTTATGTGACTCAGTTACCTTACTAGAAAATGGGTAGACTGGACTAAATGTCTTTTCCTCTCAGCTCCAGGGTTCTATAACTTTATAATTTTCCTCTATCTTTGTCTTAAACCTAAATTACAAACTTGCTCTGAATCTTTTCAATGTTCAGAATTCCAAAAATCCAGTTAATGCCAGGCACTATTAATATTTTGGACTGGATATTTTAGTTATGGGGGCCTGTCTTGTGCATCTGACTTGCCAAGCTTCGCAGCATCCCTGGCCTCTACCCACAAGATTCCAATAATCAAGACAACCAAGAATGACTCCCATCACTGCCAAATGTCTCCAGTTGACAGCCACTATATTAATGTACTCCCTAATCCTCGGATTATTTGTGCTGCTTTTCTTAGTCTTTGTTTCAATAATACAGAACAAAACAAAAACTACAGCTAAAAAATAATGTAAAGATTGCTGGATCTTGAACGTCACGGAAATAATTTCACATTTGTTCCTCTTTAAAAAAAGGTACAACTCCACATGTGTTCATTTCAACTTCTAGTCAACTCTCTATATACAAACTATGTATACACAGATAGAGATATCTGTATATGGGAAGGGAAATGACTGGCATTGGTGGGAGATGCATTAACAACCTGCCACAGGTCAGAAGAAGAGACTGTTAAGGTAAAAGTATAAATTAAAGGTATTTTGTTTATCTCTCTTGCATCTGTATATTTGGAAGCACCTTACTACAAAAGTCCCTGGTACAGTAAAACCACAAACCCATAAATCAAGGACTGAAAAAAAAAGCAAACTAATCTCAAAGGAAAGCTACTTTTAATTACACAAAGGTTTTACCTCTTTCTGAGGCAGCCTAGGCAGAAAAATAAAAGTGGATTATGGAGTCTTCATTATTCAAAGAAGCATACCAGACAGACTTATTCCAAGCATCGAACAAAGCAGAACTCACTGAGATAGTCTAAGATGTTAAATGATATAATGATTGAAGCTGTGTTTTTAATTTAAAAAAACACAGAAGAACTCTTCATACTTCCATTTCTCAAAATATAAATTATCAGTGAATGTGTCTCACACCATCACCCTGGCCATCTCTCTTCCTCACTACTCTGTAAGCTCCTCATGGGCAGAGTCCACTTCTAGGACAGTGTATACTCTGCACCTAGAACAAAGTAGCCATTCACTACATTTTGCTGAAAGGAAGAAAGAAAGGAAGAAGCAAGGGAGTATAGAAGGAGTGGGTCTTTGCTTACCCTGTATTGATTCAAATGGTCCCTTTGCCAAACTTGACCATGTGTAATTCTAACTATACACTTACGTGGTTAACTGACAGCTTTTTTTTTCTGTTTTTGAGAAAGAGTCCTGCTCTGTCGCCAGGCTGTAGTGCAGTGGCACAATCTTGGCTCACCGCAACCTCTGACTCCCTGGTTCAAGCGATTCTCCTGCCTCAGCCTCCTAAGTAGCTGGGATTTCAGGCACACGCCACCACACCCAGCTAATTTTGTATTTTTAGTAGAGACAAGGTTTCACCATGTTGGCCAGGATGGTCTTGATCTCTTGACCTCGTGATCCTCCTGCCTTGGCCTCCCAAAGTGCTGGGATTACAGGCCTGAGTCACTGCACCTGGCTTTTTTTTTTTTTTTTTTTTTAACCATTCCACATCCATCACCTTTTCCTCAGGGGAACGAACCACTGTATCCCTCGCTCTCAATTTAAGTGCTTGTGTAGACCTGACTCCACACCCAGCGATAAGGAGAGGATGTATGACTCCAGTCTGACCAATCAGAGCATCGAATTCCCCTGGTGAAAGTCACTGGTTCGGGGAAGAGCACAGTCCAATCAGAAACCACAAGACTTAGCAGAACACTTGCTGGGGCTGAGAAAGCCGCACGTTTTCTGCTGTTCTGGAACTGAGGAGGATGTGGCCTTGGTGCTACTGACATCCATTTTGCCACCATGTAGAGAGCTTGAGAATGAAGGCATCACAAAGCAGAGTAGAGCCGAGAGATGAAGACAGGCCAGGTCCGAAAGGCAGCATTATGATCCATGAATCCAGTTGTGCCTGAAGGAAACCAGATCTGACCGTAGACTTGCCAGGTAGGTGAGGGAATACATTCTATTTCTGCTTAAATAATTTGAATCAAGATTTCTGTCACTGGCAATAAGAAGCATACTACCTGACACAGCCCTTTGTTTTGTCCAACTCGCTGACTGGCCTCTGATCATCTGCAGCACCAACCAGTAGGGGTTCAATACGTGTCTGCTGGATGATTAACAAATCAATAAACAAACTTCTCTAAGAGCAGGAAGTCTAAGAGATATACTAAAAATAATACGCTATGGGTCTAGAAAACGGAAAGAGGACAGGATAACTATAAATACAAGGTCATGAGCGTAGATGAGCCACATCAAGGATCAAGAGCAGTTTCAACAGGTTTGTTGTTCTGTAGATTTGGGTCACCACAGGTCAAGTCCCATTGGCTGAAACATAACATTCTGCATGTATGAAAAGACACATTTTCAGGAAACTCATGGATCAGAAAAATAAATAAATAAATAGAAAAGACATACTTAACTTGAATAGTCCGAATTTAACTCCCGACCCAGTAAAACACCCCCACCAAATATGGGCTAAGAACTTTGGCATCCTGGGTTGGTTTGTAGGTCAGAGATCATGGAGTTGAGGGTGACCCGAGAGAGCATGTGAAGGTGAAACTGAAAGGCAGTTGAAGAGTTCAATTAAGGCTTCAAGTTTAAGAGACTGGACAGAGAAGCAGAGTCCAACTCTAAGGCACTGGCCCAAACCCAGACCTTCTGATAGCCTCTTGCTGACTGAGGCGAAGGCTGGAGGGAGGTCATGAACTGTAGGAACACAGCTGCAGGGAAAGCTTTATTGAGCTCCTGGGGCCATGGATGAAGGTAGAGAACTGGAGCCCACGGTCAAAGCTGGGCTGGCTTGGGTAGGTAGCCTATACGGAGGTCAAGGGTTCTGTCAAAATCAATGCTTTTGTTTATAGGGTATTGGCTCCATTAGGTAGACAGGTAAATGGGAAAATGAGGAAGGGAGAAAACACTGACATGTAGGAATAGTCAATAGATAAAGAGAAGAAGCTTGGTTGTAAAGCTGAACAGGAAGCAAAGTCAGGAAAACGCTTTAAGAATGGTTAGACAAATAAGAAGAAAACCAAAAGGTCCCTTGCCTATCCCCAAAAGTGTATCAAAGATGATGAAATGATCAGTACCATTTCTTTCAGGTAGCAGAGCTACAAAGATAGAGACAGAGAAAAGATCTTCAGATCTGGTCAAGAGTAATAGAAACCTCAGAGATGGCTATTTCAGTGAGTCATTGGACCAAAATACAGGGCAGGGGAAAAGTAAGCATGCTGTGGGAGAGGGGAGCTCAGGTGTCAGCTGGATGGGCCAAGCAGGGCTGGGGAAAGGGTTTACAGAATAGAATGAATGATCTACATGTAAACATAAAGATCAGTGAGAACAAACTGATAGTGAAGGAGGAAATGATCATATAGAAAAGGGTGAGTTCTTTCAATACCAGGAGAAGAGTAAGTATTCAGAGTATCTGGTTCATGAGGTTGATTTGGGAAAAGTTGTACTTTTTGAGAATATGATAAAAAATAAAAATAGTGGCAAGGAAAGTTTGCCCTCTTTTAAATATTAATTTTTCATCTTAGTGTGAAAAATATAGATAAACACAAAAAGGAACACAATCCTTTTAATCTCACCAATCTTGACATTTTGGTGTATTCTCTTCTAACTTCTGTGTTTGTATATATTTATATTCTAATATAAAATATGTTCACATATGCACATTTGCAATTGTGAGAGCTTACACATAATATTAGTAAAGTTGCTTTTAGTTATATTCGTTTTTAAAATACTTTTTAAAAACCCATGGTTTTTAATGACTGCATATATTTAATCCTATGGATATCTCATAACTCATTTAACCATTCTCTTGTTAATGGAAATGGTTATTGTTGGAAATTTAGGCTGATTCCTTTTTTGATATTCTAAATCATACTGTTATGAACATCTTTGTGTATAAATCTGTGATCCCTAGAGTTTTAGTTTTGCATTAAACTATATTCCAGAGTTCTTGCTGAGTGAGAGGTTAGAAGAAGCAGCTTTCAGGAATTAAGGAAGTTGTAGAAAGTTTAATACAACAATTATTATGGATCGGGAATGGACCATGTGGTCTTTTTGTTTGTTTGTTTTGCTCCTGTCTAGAATTTGTTTAAGCAATTTCCCAGTGTATGAGCTGTGGTTGCAGGCAGAGCCCCTTTCTCACAGCAGAAGTGAGATACTCCTTTCTAGGCCTCCTTACAGCTAACAGATGGGCCAGTGACTTGCCCAGCTATTTCTGCCTAGATCTGACCAGGAGCTACTGGTACAGAGGGGCAGGGCTGGAGGAGACTCTGTCCTGGTAGCAAAGGTGCTACTGGCAGGGGTCCAGCATCCAGTGCCACTGGTGCCAGCTGCAGTGCCCACTGTCCAGCAATAGTAGCAGCAGCATCTCCTGAAACCAGCTCTCTGGCCATAGAATTTCAGTCATGGTTCTGGCTGCTCAGCTCCCACTTTGTCCCTGTATATTTTCTAAGCCTGCTTAATTGACATTCCTGGTAATTCCAAGAGGTCTCAATAGCCTTCACTAAATCCTTTTTCTGTTTCAATCAGCCAGAGTAGACGTCTATAGTTTGCTATCAAGAATCCTAAATAGATGGGAGGAACAAAGATTTGAGAGCAGCAAGTGTAGAGACAGAGAGGGGCCAGATCACATCAGAGCAGTCACAGGATTTCCTCAGGCAGGGCTAAAGGCGCTGGACCGTAGGCATTAGGAGTCAGACAGGGCAAAACATGGATGATGACTACACAGCAAAAAGAAGCTGGGAGAGTGCTCCAGGGTCTGGAAAGGATAAGCAAAAGGCCTTATCTAAGATACAAGGGCAAAAGCAGTGGGACAAAAGCCTCAGGCAACTAGACAGAGAAGAATCTGAGAGTAATCAAGGGAGTAAAGAAGAAAATGCAGTTGGAGTCAGGTGGTGTATAACATGCAGAGGTTATAGTCAGGGGACAGGAAGGCTGGGCTGAAGCCTGGGAAAGGCTGTGCTGAACATCAGCAATCAGTGGAGGTGGACAGCAGGAAGGAAAAGGATGTGCAGCAGATGGGGATGACGTATTTGCTTGGCTCACATGATGGTACACAGTATTTCTTTTTTATGTTTATTTAATCATCTGAGGAGTAACAGTTAAACAGAAACATCTAAATATCAAGACTAACATTAAATCACCAAATAAATTCTAAACCCTCGAATCACTGACTATTTATGAACCTCAGGTCTCTTACAATTCTATTGGTGACAGAATTTTCAGAGATGTCATCATTGTGTATACAGCATTTTGGGGTCTACTTTTCCACGTATACAGCTACATCCATTCCGTGTTTCTCCACTGCGTGAACGTACCACAGTCATCTAGCCACTTGCTGATTTCTCTTTATCCAGCATAGCTTTCATCTTCTTTTAAGCCATACCAAAAAGGTAGGCAAGTTATAAATTGTTTTCATTTAGGCAAATGCACCAATGTTTTAAGGATACTGAATTTATTGGCTCATCCTCAAATATTAGTTACTTGCATTTTGCTTGGTGAGAACTCAAAAAAACTTTCCAATTTAATCAAATAAATAACTGGGAAGAACAGTAAACGTTGGTTCTGTAGGCTCTTGCCCAATTGATAAGTTCCCTCTAACACGCTCTATCGTTATTTGGTCTGGTCAGAATATTCCTGCTCGTTGTGCATTCACATAATCCATCAAGAGGCTGAATAACATGGTGCTTATGCACCAAGGCTTTGCAATCATGCAGACCATGGTTGGCTGCTTAACAGCAATGTGACCTGGGACAGTTTACTTACCCATGCTATGTCTCAGTTTCCCCTGTCATGAATTCATTCATTCAACAAATATTTTATTGAGCAAAGATAATATGACAGGTACTGTTCTGAGCATTAGGGATTTATTAGTGAACAAAAGTCCTAGCCCTTGTAAGGTTTACATTACCGTGGGTAGACAGAAAATAATAGATATATAGTCATGTGTTGCTTAACAATGGGGATACTTTCTGCGAAATGCATTATTAGGTGATTTCGCTGTGTGTGCACATCACAGGGTGTACTTACAAAAATCTGGATGTTACACCTACGCTAAATTGTATAGCCTACTACTTCTCCTAGATCACAAACCTGCATAGCATGCTACTATACTGAATACTGTAGGCAACTGTAACACATGGTTAAATATTTGTATATCTAAACACTTCTAAACATAGAGAAAGCACAGTAAAAATACTGTATGAAAGACAGAAAATGGCACACCTGTATAGGGGACTTACCATGAATGGAGGTTGTAGGCATGGAAGTTGCTCTAGGTGAGTCAGTGAGTGGTGAGTAAGTGTGAAGGCCCAGGACATTCCTGTACACTACTGTAGAACTTATGAACACTGTACCCTTAGGCTATACTAAGTTTATTAAAAAATATTTGTTCTTTCTTCAATAATAAATTAACTTTAGCTTACTATAACTTTTTTTACTTTATAAACTTTTAAATTTTTGAAAAAACTTTGACTTTTGTAGAAATATTTAGTTTAAAACACACATTGTACAGTTGAACAAAAAGATTTTTTATATCTTTTTTTTTTTTTTAAAGTTTTAAGCCTTTTTGTTAAAAACTAAGACATAGACACACACATTACCCTAGGCCTACATAGCATCAGATCATCAACATCACTGTCATCCACCTCCACATCTTGTCCCACTGAAAGGTCTTCAGGGCCACTAACACGCATAGAGCTGTCATCTCCTATGAGAACAATGCCTTCTTCTGGAATACCTCCTGAAGGACCTGCCTGAAGCTGTTTTACAGTTAATGTATTTTTTTTTTTTTTTTTTTTACTAAGTAGAAAGAGTACACTCTGAAATAGTGATAAAAAGCATGGTATAGTAAATAAACCAGTAACATAGTAATTTATTATCAAGTATTATACACTGTACATAATTATATGTGCTATACTTTTACATGACTGGCAGTGTAGTAGGCTTGTTTACCAGTGTTACATTAGGACAACTATGATGTCACCAGGTGATCGGAATTTTTCAGCTCCATTATAATCTTACAGGACCACTATTGTTTGTCTGTTGTTGACTGAAAAGCAGGATAAGGGAATGGGGTGATATAGAAGACAAAGACTTTCCTGAGGAGGTGACTTACTCATAAGCAAGTATCTGATGAAGTAGTAGGGTATTCTGGGCAGAATCAGATACTGATTAGAGCAAGAGGCAGTAAAGAGGATGATGAATGAAGATTTTGTGGACTGACTCTAAGTTACTGAAGGCCAATGGAAGGGTTTGGGGGCTGAAGAGGAGGGGGAGCTTGAGACAGATTATAGCTAAATAGAAATATTATGCCAGGGTGAAACTGTATCTCAGGGTTCTGAACTTCTTGTAGTGAATAACCCAAACAGAGATGCAGGGCAAGACAGAATTGGCCCTGCCAGTTCTTAGTGGGAGGTGGAGAGTCAGTTCTAACATATTCTCTTCTTGGGAATTGGTAGTGGTAAAGTGGAGAATGTTAGGGATGGGGAATGCTAACCAAACCAGAAGCAAATGTAGCACAGGGGAAACGGTATCTGCTGGGGAGATTAAATAAGATAACACATGTAAAGCATTTAACACAGTGCTTGCTCCATGGTAATGCGTCAATAAATGGTAGCTATTATTATCCATCAAAGAGCAAAGTAATATACTTGTGGCATTTTTCAAACTTTAAGAGTACTGTGTGGAAGAAAGGCCTGAGCCTTATGAAACACATAGATGATGTGGGCTGTGCTAATCTTGTCCTCAAGTCCTGTTACTCTGTCACAGGCATAGCATTGACCTGGCATGACTCAGCCTACCCTTCAGGGGATACTGGATAATAGTAACCCAGCCATCCAATTTGGTCTCTTTGTCTTCCAGTCATATATATCACTTGGAGTAGATTGGGCAGGGCAAAAATTGAGGAAAGGTCCCAGAAAATACTGCTCTTGGTAATCAGGCTTCTTCTTTTTATATAAATATATATATTATAATATATTTAAATATTTATATATATATCAGGCTCCTTCTATCTTTACATAAATATATAAATATCTTTTAAATATATTTATATATATAAAGATATGTAAATATATAAAGATATTAAATATAAATATGTATAGATATTTCTATATCTTTATATATTTATATACATTTATATATGTTTATTTATAATTTATATATATTTATACATGTGTAAAGATAGAAGAAGCCTGATTACCAAGGGCAGTATTTTCTGGACTTCCACCAACAGTGGATGCCTAAAGGATTCCTGAGCTTCCCCTACTCGGGATCTGCAGTGACCTTGTAGTACACTTCTTAGCCCGTGGCCAAATGGCCTTGAAGGTCTGTAGCCGTAACATAGTGAACAAGTCTGATGACATGATAAATAAGGCTGAGCTTGCCATTTCAAAACAAGAGTTGTCAATTTTGCCCTTGTATGGGAAACTAGACTTCCCAGCCTACTTGTGATCATCCTGATTTTTGGGGTTTGGTCTGAGCTATAAGTAGTGCAGACATTCAGGCATCAGGCTCCAACATCCCCTCTACAACTTAGGGATGCCCAGCTTTGGTTTCAGTGCATATCAGTAGCATCCTACAGACCCAAGGGGCTATACAGTCTGCATGCTCCATGCATGTTGATGACTGCTTGCCTGACTGTAACTGCAGGGAAGGCAAAAGAGCTCAGAGGTTGTCAATGCCACACTGGGTTGGTATTTCATTTCCTTGCCCTGATGTTCCATCACAAAAAACAAATACATAAATAAAGACCTAAACATTTTTTTGGTTGGAATGGTCAGGCCATGCCTGCTTAGCATCATCACTACAGATCGTTATCAGGTTAACCAAACATTGTTTTCCCAACCTTCCTGGCGGCTCCTACTTTCAGTTGAGGAAACCGAATCTTTTAGTTTTCCTGTTCTCTGGACCAAGGTGATGATTTCCTGGCTTCTTGATCTTTTTTTGTTTTCATTGTATTTTCAACTCTCTGAAATGTTTTCACAGAGGGCTTTAAACTCTACTAACCCAGTATTTTTTCCTTTTGTTTTCTCCACACCCTGAAGTAAGTGGCTTCTCAAAAGCACAGACAGCTAGAGCTAGATGAAACCTCAGGGAATAATTTAGGTCAATCCCTTTCCTTCGGCTTGAGGAGTAAGGGAAACACATTGACAATACCACTTGCTAGGAATAGAGTCTACATGTGGCATTTTTTAAAATTACCTAATTTAAACCTTAGAATAGCTCTGAGAGGTAGATGTTCTATCCTCCTGTTTTAGACAAGGAAGCTATGGTACAGAGAAATTAACTGGTCTATGTGAGATCATACAGTTAGCTAGTGACATAGCTGAGACTCAAACCCACGCTTTTTGAAGATTAGGCCAGGGTTCTCCTCTCAACCATACTGGCCTGGCTGAGGCCTGCCAACTAGGTCTAGCTTTTGCTGGAAGTGGACTTAAGGCAAGAGGGCTCTAAGAAAGGTTCTGACACAGGGAATTTAATTAAAGGTTAAATTCTGGCAATTGTTATTAACATTTTATATAGCTTTAACAGAGATATCAGTAGCAGACTATAACATGCTATTGTTACAGTAAGATGGATTAGGAAAGGTTTTCAGCAGAGAAAATGGTGAAATGGTTAATGTTTTCACAAGAAAATGGAGTGTCCGTCCTAAACAGGAAGAACTGGCTTGAATTCAAAATGATTATATAATTCCTGACTTCAGTCATGGCACTCTCTTAAGTAGGTAAGGGATATTTTTCCTGTGATACTTCCTCAATTTTTGTACACATACCTACGTATTAAATTTCTATCTTGCTGAACTGAAAACTGGTCAATAGTGTTCCTTATTTTATGTGCATACTATTTTTGCAGTATAAAAATAAGCTTAAGAATTTTTATAGAAGATGATCTGATTCATTAATTCTGAGTCAAAGGATATGTAAGAACACTTCTCTATGAGATTCTGAGCATGTGTGTGTGTTGATGTGTGTGAGAGAAAGATACAGATATACAGAAAGAGACACATTCATATATTCAAAGACAATGAAACAGAGGCAAGGAGGTAGAATATGACAAGTTGAGATCCTAAAGTTTCTGTACTCTTAGTGTGCTTAAAGAACGTGGTATTTTGGGCCAGGTGCTCATGCTTGTAATCCCAGCACTTTGGGAGGCCAAGGCAGGCAGATCACTTGAGGTCAGGGGTTCGAGAATAGCCTGGCCAACATGGTGAAACCCCGTCTCTACTAAAAATACAAAAATTAGCTGAGCACAGTGGCACGTGCCTGTAATCCCAGCTACTCAGGAGGCTGAGGCAGGACAACTGCTTGAACCCGGCGGGGCAGAGGATGCAGTGAGCTGAGATTGCGCCATTGCACTCCAGCCCGGGCGACAGAATGAGACTCTGTCTCAAAAAATGTATATATTTTGGAGCCAAGTTTGGATTCCACACATTGAATAAGCAGTCAAGGTCCTCCAACGAAAATGTCCTTCACTGTCAGTGCTTTCAGGCTTTCAAAGATTGTTTCCTTTACTTGTCCATCACATATTTCCCAAAATCATAGCAGTGATGCACCTCACCCATCAGTAACTTACAGAAGCAGAATGACACTGCTTTGTTGAAATCAGGAGGTTTTTGGAAGGTTTTAAAAACTGACTTCAAGTTCAGCTGAGTTACATTAAGACTGCTTGGCTGCACTAATGACTGTTTCCTATTGCACATGCAAAAGACAAGAACATTGTAGGACTTCAGGAAAGCAGTGAGTTTATCCCAGCTCTATTCCGAGAGGATCCCACTGAAAGCAAGTAGAGGAGTGACTCTATGCTAGTGTTTCTCAGACTTTCACATCACATTCATCCAGGGGTACTTAACAGAAATGGAGATTCTTTCTAAATCAGAATCCCTGGGTCTAGGCACCAGGAATACACATTTCAAACAAGCTTCCAGGTGATTCTGGTGCACACTGGAGATTGGGGACGTCTGCTCTACACTATAGGAACAGGGTTGGCTATGTTCAGGCATGGTATCCCTACCTTCATGCAACCTGGCAGACGGGGTGTGTGTGTGTTAAAGAGGAAAAGCAGTGGGAAGAAGGAGATGTGGGCACTGGTGATCCATCAAAGGCCGTTCTCTCTCATCCTGCTCAATACCACTTTACGGGCCAGCAGCCCTGCTGAACCCATCTGGGAGGGGCTTTTCAGTGAGCCTGAGGTTTCCAACAGCAGAGAGAACTGCCAGATATTGGAGAACTCAGCCAGAATGCCCCTCCATGTGTTGGTTAGGCTTCTGGAGTCATCTCTTAGAAGGCAGGTATCCCTGAGTGGAGTTCAATCGAAAGGACTAGAAGTTAGTTCCCTAATTATCTGTTAACACTTTATTTTTATTTTTTTGAGATGGAGTTTTTTACTCTTGTCACCCAGGCTGGAATGCAGTGGCACAATCTTGGCTCACCGCAACCTCCGCCTCCCGCATTCAAGTGCTTCTCCTGCCTCAGCCTCCCAAGTAGCTGGGATTATAGGCGCCCACTACCATGCCCAGTTCATTTTTGTGTTTTTAGTAGAGACAGGGTTTTACCATATTGGCCAGGCTGGTCTCAAACTCCTGACCTCAGGTGATCCACCCGCCTTGGCCTCCCAAAGTGCTGGGATTACAGGTGTGCGCCACCGTGTCCAGCTGTTAACACTTTAAAAAAGCGTAGTTTAGAGTATCCAGAGAATATGCACAGGATATAAGGAAGACACCCAAAAGTGGAAAGACAAAGACATTAATATTAATAGGGAGGTGGCAGGTGGCAAGGCACCATATCCCCTGCCACTTAAAGTCATCTTGCCTGCCAAGGTGTCCCATTCCATCCCTGCTAAAGGGCATGTGAGAAATGGCTTGCTGCAGGTGCTTCGCATTACAACCTGGGCCTTTGGGGGAGGTGAGGGTGCAATAAGTAGGGCCTCATTGGTGGGGTTCAGTCTGTCAGTAGCACAGAGTGGACCCTCTCCCAGAGTAGTCTTAAGGGCAGGGGCAGCAAGTTTTAATCCAGCAGTTGATCTGGAGACATTTTGCCTGACTAAAAGCCGAGTCTTGTTAAGGAAGAGATTCTCAAACACCATGGTGAGAATATTAAACCTCTGAGTTTTCTAAATCAAATATGAAGCCCCCTGTTGATTGAAACAGTTTCTGCCTAATTGCAAACAAGATGGGGTATTTGAGGCATTGACGGTCCAGGGAAGGGATAGCTGTGAAAGCATGGGCTCCAGAGCCTGACTGCCTGGGATTGCATCCTGGCTCTACCATTTCCTGCCTGTGTTATCCTGGGGGAATCGTTTCACCTCTCTGTACTTCAGTTGCCCCATCTGTAAAACGGGGATTTGAGTAGTGCTTCCCTTATGGGGTTATAGGGAGGATTAAGTGAAGTAAGATCGGCAAAGCAATTAGATCATAGCACGTCTTACATTTGCTGCTTAGTTTTATTTTTAGTTTCTCTGTACAGGACTGCCTCACAATAAATACCAAAAGATGTGTCTTGGAACTGAAGCAGGGAGGAGAATCTTTATGGCATCTGTATGGTTGATGTTCTTTCAAGATCGACAGTGGCTCTTTTGACTGAATTACAGTCTTCTCTCCTCCCCCAAATCCCACTGAGGGCATGGCTGGGCCACAGTCCAGGCATCTTCTGTTGGGGCAGCAGGTTCTCAGGTTCTCTTTGAAGAGTCTTTTAAGGGGAAAAGAGGTGGCGGTGGCAGAATAAACTCCTATTTTGTGCAGTTCAGCTAACAGGGAAAATAATGCACACCAAGTTATTTACTGGTAGGGCTTCTCAGGGTAAGATTTAAAATAAAATTCTGTTGGAGAATATAGACAGTCCATTCTAGGGTATAAAATGGAATTATCTTAACCAGGATTAAACCACATTTCCTGAGTCTGACGGAGCGTTTCCAGGGAGAGTAAGCGCCATGCAGCCTTCTATGCCAGTTGTCCATTGTTGTTCCTGACTCCCACCTCCACTGGCTGTCTAACCCCATTCAGTTTTCCCTGCCAGCCCACCATGGTGTAAATCTTTGAAACAGAGAGCTGGGTCTGAAAACAAAACCAGGCTCCCTTTGATTGGGGGAAGTGCTGGCAATGGGAAGGTATGAAAGAAAACTGGATGGAGGGACACTAACTTTAAATGTGCTGTTAATTATAAGCAAGTGTGCTAAAATCCATGTTAAAATTCTAATAACTACCACCAGCTTATCACTCTGTGTTGTCTCATCTATATGACTTTATTAAAAAATATATTTATGAATTAAATAGTCATGACCTGAGCAGAAGGGCAGCATAGTATAACAATAAAGTATAGATGCTGTAGTCTCAGGCTATCTGGGTTTGAATCCTGTCTGCCACTTGGCCTTCAGACTTTGGGTAAGCCAATTTTCTTTCTAATGCCTCAGTTTTCTTATTCACAAAATGAGGACAGACATGGTAGGTAACTAACTCATAGGGTTACTGTGAGGATTAAATACATATAAGGTATTATAGTGGTACTGGCATTTTACCTGGCTTGGGGCTTGGGAAGATGAGTAAGCCATCAGAGAGCTTACAATTGAGAAATGGTATTGTATTCAGCCCCTATCACATGCTCTGCACAAAGCAGGTACACACAAAAAAATCTCATGGGAAGACTGAAGAAATTACTCATACATTGTTAGGTGTCTAGAGGTGCTGGCCAGTTTAACATCACAAAATATCTCAGAACAAACATAGGTTTTATGCAATACCTGTACAAATATGAACAAAAACTTCTGAAACATGTCATTAGTTAAAAACTCCATGCTCCAGTCCTGAGTCTTTAAAAGCTATGAAACATCCTTATAAAAAGCAGACTACAAAGAGAGAGCCTGTCCCAGGGGTCAAATTCCCTACATTCAGGCAATTTGAGGCAAAAGAAAAATGTAATTTAAATCCCCCCACTCCCACCAAAAAAGACATAGTCCACAACGTTAAAACAAAACAAAACAAAACAAAACAAAAAAACCCTCTAGCTAAGTATCCCATTATAAACTTTCATTAGACCAATTTTTTTTGGAAAACCTGAAATGAGGCTTCAAGTGCTTATCTGAATGATTAGACATAATTATGAGGCAGGAGTATCTATAACATCCTGGCATTCTTGAAAGCATGCAGCCCTCAAATGTCCCCAACACACCAACTTTACTCCTTTTCCACTCTTCCTTTCCCCTCCTCTCTCTCTCTCTCTCTTCAGTCAGTGAAAGGCAAATCTCTGTGTTATCCCATTCCCTGCAGTTTTAACCTGCCAGGGGATTCCCTCTCCAGCTCCCTCCTGAGGGACTGGTCCAGCTTCTCTTACTGGCCAAGTTCATCTCTCCTTTGGCTCCAGCTGTCTTTCCCACACTAGATTCCTCATGGAAACCCTCTCATCCTGCTGGGAAAGGACCTCTGGCAGCACTGCCATTTATAATCTTATTAACTTTAGGAAACAGCTCTCCTACTATGATACACTTCTCTTGCCTTTTTTCCTTCTCTTGCCCAAATCCTGTTAATTTTACTCAGAAAGCCTCTCAAATCTGGGCCTTGCTCTTGATCTCCACCATCCCTGACTGGTGCAGGCCATCTCTCCTCCCACGTGGTTCCCCCAACCCTCCCACCCACATTCCCAGCCCTATCTCCTCCTGCTCCATTTCACTCTTTACAGTGCTGCTACATGACTTTTTCCTAAAACGCAAATCTAGTCATGTCATCACTTACCTTTGATGGCTTCTTCCTGCCTTCAAAATAAAGTCCAAATATCCTGGATTAAAAGTTCCTTCCTAAAACTCACTACCTATACTTTTATTCTTCATTATTGCGGTTTGAAGACTCGCCTGAATTATTTTCTATGGTAATAGAGAAGCTGCATAAGTATTGTTCCAGTTACTAAAACAACAATAAATGTGAGGAATCAAGAAATATATTTCTGGCCAGGCCTGGTGGCTCATGCTTGTAATGCCGGCACTTTGGGAGGCCAAGGTGGGAAGATCACTTGAGCCCAGGAGTTCAAGATCAGCCTGGGCAACAGGGTGAGACCCTGTCTCTCTAAAAAAAAAAAAAAAAATCAGCTGGGTGGCATGCACCTGTGGTCTCAGCTAGCCTCAGGAGGCTGAGGCAGGAGGATTACTTGGGCCTGAGAGGCAGAAGTTGCAGTGAGCTGTGTTCATGGCACTATACTCCAGGCTGGGTAAGAGCAAGATCCTGTCCTAAAAAAAAAAGAAATATATTTCCTGTTGGTAGCCATGTATTTGGTGATCATTTAGGTACAACCAGTTGTGCAATTCTAAAGCAGACCTAATTGTTCCAAATGCTTTCTTTGTTCAAATTAATGAGTTCTGTAATACATAAACCAGGATTAGCAAAGATTTGGCCAGTATGAGTTAATTCAACCTATACTTACTGGAAATCAAAAGCTTTAAGACCAACATGCCACATTAAAAAAAAAAAAAAAAGAAAGAAAGAAAAACAGGAATGAGGAGGGAGAAAAATCACTAAATTGAAGGTTCAGAAAGAGAAGAAGAGAAGGCAACAAAGACATATCCTACCTACCAAATGACCAATTCTGCCCCAGGCTGCGCCTGATCAAAAAATGGCAGTTAACACACACTCAAATTCTTTGTAAATAATTTGTAATTTCATTTTAGTCTCCACAGCCACAATAGGTGGTAGCTATGATTATCCATATTTGAAGGTGAGAAAATAGGCTTGCAATGTTTATTTTGCTTACCATGGTAATCACTGGTTAAATACAATGCTTAAAGTTAGGGGGTAATACTCAACCCTCCTGTTTCCCTAGAGGGAAGAGAATTTCCAAGTTCCAGGTGGGAAGAGTAGAGTCTCTTCTTTTCAGTCTTCTCACTCTATCCTTCTCTAAGGAGAAAGAGCAGCTTGCCTGATCAGTGAGTTTAGGAGGACAGACTGAGGATGCTCAGCCAGCCCCCATGGGCTTTTTCACTTTTTAAATTCTTTTCAGCTTGTCTATTGTCAACATGTGACCATGCTCGACACCCAGACGGGTGTGCTGGATAGGGAAGAACAGAGGCAGGCCTGCTGTCTAATTTAGGAGAGAAGTATTAGTAAACCTAGGGTGGCTGCATATATAAGCAGCATCTTCCAACATGGCTTTTATTGTTGATAAAGTGAATAATTTGATTTCTATGCCTTCTTTTTTTTAATTTTTAATTTTAAAGACAGAGTCTCACTCTGTAGCCCAGGCTGGAGTGCAGTGGTGCCATCTCCGCTCACTGCAAGCTCTGCCTCCCAGGCTCAAGCAATGCTCGTGTCTCAGCCTCCCGAGTAGCTGGGATTTCAGGTGTGCACCACCACGTCTGGCTAATTTTTGTATTTTTAGTAGAGATGGGGTTTCACCATGTTGGCCTGGCTGGTCTCGAACTCAAACTCCTCAAGTGATCCACCAACCTTGGCCTCCCAAAGCGCTGTGATTATAGGTGTGAGCCACCAAACCCAGCCATTTCTATGTCTTATTTCTCAGCTGGTTATGAATGTAAGTGGAGAAGACGGGGGGCTATCAACTGGCTTCCTAAAAGCCAAATACAAGGCATAAATATAGGCATTCAATTAAATGAATGAATGAATTTGTCCAAGGCCACATAGCTAATAAGCTATAGAGTAGAGACCTGGATCTGTGTCTGACAGAAAGGCATGATTTTCTAAACTTCCACTTTGATGCTTCTCATACGATGTACTATTTCCAGGAGTAAATTCATGCTTCCAGATGGCTGCCAGGAAACTGGAAACACTGGTTGTTGCAGGCACAAAGTACCTTAAAGACACAGGTATGCCTAAGAATGTTGCTGATAATCTATTTTTCTACAACAGTGATGAGGGATGAGTTCAGTAATGACTGCTTGTTGTCAGTTACCTCATGGGCCAATATCGATTAAGCCCTGTAGGTACTGAGGGGGAACCTGCAAGGTGGGGAGAAGTAGCGTAAGCAGCCCCAGCAGCAGCGTGGAACAGATCGGGAAGGAGAAAGGCAGGCAGCCTAGCCTGAAGTTGGATGAGCACAAGAGGGGCGGGGCAAGGGACTGAGGACCAGGGGAAGGAGGCTGAGTGGGTTGGGGATGAGGGGAAGGCAGGGGAAAGAGGATGAACATAAAAACGCCAGGACAGCAAAAGACTGAAGAGAAAAGTATGTCCAAACAAAAAATATAAAGGGGAGACAGATAAAAGAACAAGAGTAAATCACACGCTATGAAAATAGCCACAAACGGATTTTCCATTTCATGTCAAAATGATGAAAAGTGAGAGCTGGCCTGTGTGCCAGTAGCCTTCAGAAACTCAGAAATAAAATATCCCATTTGAAAATAGTTTGGGGAGCCAGTAGATGACAAGATTCCTCCTGCAGGCAAAAGTGAATTAAAGCAACGATAGTTATCTACTGCTCCTTCCCCACTCCCACTGTTTGGCTGGCAAGCACGTATGAGCTCAGCAGGACTCTGTAATTGCTTTTTAAGAGTATCTGGTAGAACTGAAGATTGTGTGTTCACAAACACCATATAAAAACAGGGTCATCTTTGCCTTCCACGAAGTGTTTTTCACTCTGTTTCAAGGCCCAGCTTAGTCTTTTTTCCCCTTACTAAAGCGGCAAACAAAGAATTCTCTGACACACTGCACCCACTGCAGATGAAAGCGCTTAAGTGTGAGTGAAAGCAACAATGTTTAGAGTGACATTTACTAGCTGAAAACAGTGAAATCAGAGCGTTCCAGTTCACGGAGATTAAATGTCAGGCTTTAAACATTTAGTAGAGTATTAACTATGGAAGTTTTAAAATTTAGGATTCAGTTTTATATTGCAAACAGCACTTAAAACTTTTTAAAGCAAGGAAACAAGTGGTCCATAGGCTGAATAAACATATTTATTTTCAACTGAAAGTGAATGAACTGCAGGACAGTTACTGAGCTTAGCGCAACAATACCAGAGGTGCTCACTGTCCTTCACCATCCCAGATTAATAAGAGAAGGGTGACATTCTTCATACTTCATGTTTTGGAAGACACAAGTCAAAGTCCAAAACACAGGAGTTTGCGGGCACATAATTTTCCACAGTGGTTGTGGACTTTAAAAGTTCAAGAGTTTTTATATTATTGTTCTAGAATGAATGCCCTCGGTCTTTTTTTTTTTTTTTTTTTTTTTGAGACAGGGTCTTGCTTTATTGCCCAGGCTGGAGTACAGTGGCACCATAATGACTCACTGCAGCTTTGACCTCCTGGGGTCAAGTGAGCCTCCTGCCTCCACCTCCTGAGTAGCTGGGACTACAGTGTGTGTCATGCCTGGCTAATTTTTAAAAATTTTAAAATATTTTGTAGAGATGGGGTCTTACTATGTTGCCCAGGGTGGTCTTGAACTCTTGGCCTCAAACAATCCTCCTGCCTCGGCCTCCCAAAGTGTTGGGATTATAGGAATGAGTCACCATGCCCAACCTGAATGCCTTTTAATGGACCAAAAAAGTAAGAGGGGAAAATATAGCATTTTTGTTTTAATATTATTTTCCATAGATAAATTTATTTATGACAAAATTAGCTATAATTTCTAAATATAACATCCATTTTTGATTCAATCACAAAACCTCAGAATTTGATATCAGTAGTCCTTTCATTCAAAGTCAGCTAGTTAAGTATCTTCTCTATTATGCTTACTATGAGGTGTTGGATAGATACAAAGCCAGTGATAATGGATATTTCAAACTTTGTTTTAAACATCTTGTATGCATTGTATTCAATTCCCAATATCTTTATGAGGTGGCCACAATTATCCTCATTTTACAGATAAGAAACCTGGGGCTTTGAAAGATTAAGGACTTTGCCCAAGACCAGAGGACTACTAAATTATGTAGAACCCAAACTCCAGCACTGACTCCAAAGCCTGGGAAATTAACTTCCTTTTTTTTTTTTTGAGACAGCATGTCGCTCTGTCCCCCAAGATGGAGTGCAGTGGCACGATCTTGGCTCACTGCAACCTCTGCCTCCTGGCTTCAAGCAATTCTTATGACTCAGCCTCCCCACTAGCTGGGATTACAGGTGCCTGCCACTGTGCCTGGCTAATTTTTGTATTTTTAGCAGAGACAAAGTTTTGCCATGTTGGCCAGGATAGTCTCGAACTCCTGACCTCAGGTGATCTGCCTGCCTTGGTCTTCTAAAATGCTGGGATTACAGGTGTGAGCCACAGTGCCTGGCCCTGGGTAATTAACTTTTTTTTTTTTTTTTTTTTTTTGAGACAGAGTCTCGCTCTGTTGCCCAGGCTGGAGTGAAGTGGCACAATCTCGGCTCACTGAAAGCTCTGCCTTCTGGGTTCACGTCATTCTCCCGCCTCAGCCTCCCGACTAGCCGGGACTACAGGCGCCCGCCACCACATCCGGTTAATTTTTTTTTGTATTTTTAGTAGAGACAGGGTTTCACCACATTAGCCAGGATGGTCTCGATCTCCTGACCTCGTGATCCACCAGCCTCGGCCTCCCAAAGTGCTAGGATTACAGGAGTGAGCCACCTTGCCCACCTCCCCCACCTTTTTTTCTTGAGACACAGTCTCGCTCTGTTGCCCAGGCTGGAGTGCAGTGGCATGATCTCGACTCACTGCAACCTTCGCCTTCCGCATTCAAGCAATTCTCCTGCCTCAGCCTCATGAGTAGCTGGGATTACAGGTGTGTGCCACCATGCCTGGCTAACTTTTGTATTTTTAGTGGAGATGGGGTTTCACCATGTTGGCAGGAACTCTCCATCTAGCAGTGACCACAGAGATGTGAACAAATACAGTTTAACTCAAGCAATGCCACAACAAGAATACGAAGAGAGAGATACACAGAGTAATTCCGATCTTGGAAGACCTCACAGAGGAAAAGACATTGAAGCCAGGTCTTGATGCATGAGGATAAGTCTTTCAGACGAAAAAAGCAATGATTACTCTAGAAATAAGGAAATGCATGTACCAAAATTTAGAGGGCTTGACACGTCCATGGAATGTTCAGAGTGCAGTGTGTATTTGAAGGTGGGGTGCCTGGAAGCAGAGACACAGGCAGTTACAACAGCCAGGTGAACATGAAAAGGGAGGCAGAAGCAAGGTAATGGAGGAGGCCAGAGTCAGGACATGTTTCTAAGCCAGAAACAAAATGGTCTATGACCTACTGGTCACAGGCAGTGAGAGAGAAGAATCCATAGTTGCTGGATTTGTATACTGTTACATCATTTAGGTCTCAAAATTAAAGAGGTAAGACAGATTAAGAGTGGGGACAGGGATCAGAAAGATGGTATCTTAGTTCAATTTGGAAAAACTGAGTTTGAAATACTTGAGAAGCAGTTAAGCATCCTCTTTACTGCATTCTTCACTTGAATAAACATTGAGTTTCTCTTGTATCAAGTAAAAAGAAAATTAAAAGAGGAATGAAACTGGATCCCATCCTCCTAGAGTTCACTGTATAGTCTGGTTCTTCATGGAGCAGTAGGTAAGGGGAACTTATAGGGGGATTTCTGTTTGTTATGGTGACTAAGGGGTGCTATTTGCACTTATTGGACAGGTGCCAGGGATATAGACATTCTGCAGTACTTGGGATTGTCTTACATCCCTCTTTACTTTCAATGTCCCATTGGACATCTACATAGTGAAAAATCTGTTTAGCGCTATTTGAACCTAAAACCTAATTTTGTTTTACATAGAAAGACAAATTTTTTTTTTACAGGTTGTATACTGAATTGTCCTAAATAGAACCTCCATGGAAACTGAGGGAAGACTATACTTGGTTTGTTTGGAACTTTACAAAAGCTGTTCACTATTTTAAAAAATTACATCATGGGCAGCAAAGCTGCTCACAGGTTTTGAGTTATCAATACAATGAACCCGGATCGGTCTGAATTGTAGCTGTCCTACTCATGGTAATTCTATATTCAGAATCTATGCACTTGATTATGCCTTCTGGTTGGTCATGCCTGGGTATGTACATATTAGAAAACATGTAATTTGACTACAAATTCCTTTCATTTTTCCTTTTTATGAAAATTAGAGTATTTTATTGCACTTTTGGAATTATATATAGGTAGGTGCCATTAACTATGACTTTCATTTCAGGATAGGAAAGGACATGATATAAAAAGGATTACAATAGGTTTGAGAATGACTAGTGAGAGATGGAGATATATAAATTGAATTGAATACAAAGGAATCCATGAAAGCACTTCAGAGAGGTAAAAAGTAAAGGGGAGAACCAGGAAGAGAGATTATTGGCCATGAGAGATCTGGGAAAGCTCATGGAGGAGAGATTATTGACCATGGGAGATCTGGGAAGACTCACGGAGGAAGAATGAAATGAGCGGGTGCTGATTGATAGCCTTCATTAGAATAACTCCAGAAATGTGGGGCTTAGTACCCACCTTGGAACCTGTCTCCAGTGAGGCCCAGTCATTCTGGCACGGCTTTGTTATCAATTTCTTTTCCATGCTCTTCCTGTATCTTCCCGACAAAGGCCTTTGTTCTGGGAGGCTCCAATGGGCAGAGTATGATGAATCCGATGAATCCCTAACCTCTGTGGTGTCTCTTCTGGAATCTGAAAACTGTGGTCTCTGTAATACTTTCTGGTTAATCTTCTCTTCTTTAGGCTAAACCTCTCTACTTCCTCCAACTGTTTCTCATATAATTCGGTTTCATATTTCCTCACCATCTGGATCATTTTCCTCTGAACATGCTGCAATTTGTCAATGGCCCTTTAAAAGTGTGATGCCTAGAACCCAATGTGGCTTCCAGAGTTGAAACATGTAACTGTATTTCCTAATATTTCCAAAAGGCAAAAATGTTATCCCTTTGCACAGGCAGTGAGATCAGGACAGAGGAGGGGGGTGGGGACGGTCTGTCTTAATAATCCCTGTATTGCCAGTATTGAAAAATTTCGTTTTTTGTTTGAGCAAGTTCTATATGACTTTTTAATACTTGCAAGTAGACTTCTGATCTCAAAGAGGGTTTTTCCCCCTTTGTTCATTTTTGTTGTGAGGATTAAATGAAAAAATGTAGGTCTGCCTAACAAATACTAACAATTACTTTTATTTGCTGATAGCATCCATCTACTAGCATCCTATGGTCATTTCCCATCTGAAGACATTTTTCTCTTAACAGACTGTGCCCTGCCCATGTTCCAAGTGATCTAACCAAGACTGGCGGGAACACCACCCTTTCCAGGGGCTTGGTCTATAAAATGGAATTAGTATTTCTGCCTTAAGCTTGAATCTGGTATGTATCTGGAAAACCTCTGCATTCCTGCGTGTCTAGTAAACCTCAGCTTTAGCCCCAAAATGCAAAATTCCATCAAGGCTCCTGATTTTTCATCCCATTTTGGTCTGAGACTGAAATCCTGCAGCAATTTGACTGGCTATTGTGAACATGTTGTCTACACAGGCTAAAACAGTACCAGTTTATCTCATTCTAGATGCTAGGGGCCCCCAAAACCACAGCAATACCACCCACTGGTTTGAACTTAATGGAAACTATAGCAGACCTCTGCATAAGGAAGTCACTCTGACATGAATACTAGCTTGCTATCCTCCTTGAATGCAATGACTTCAAGAAGTGGGAGACAGGTTAGCCATGGAAGTCTAAGTACTTTATGTTATACTTGCCAGCTGCCCAAGTTTCAACGTGCCTTTACAGCTGAACAGACCAGTTCCAAGGTAAACTAAATGACAGCAGGCATATTTGTCTTTTTTGTTAGCTGATGTATCCCTCACCCTTAGAATAGTGCCAAACACATAAGAGGTGCTCAACAAACATTAGTGGAATTAACTAATAAAATGATCTGGTATGCTAGACATCTGTTTTTGTTTTTCTCAGTATTCCTTTCGTCTGAGAATCGCTTCTTTCCCATTCCATGTTATTCTGGTGGAGCTGTCAGTCATGAAACAGAACAAGCTAACAAATGGTGCCATGAGTCTAGGGGCTCATGGAGATACAAGTCCCTAATTTCTAGATTCCCTACAGTAAGCATGTATCTGTAGTGCTTCCTACTTCTAGAGAATTTGAGGCATACAATCAGGAGCGTTGATGAATGTGGGTGGTACATGCTGCAGGTAGATTTATTCAGAGGCTCAACTTTATGTGAACATTTATCACAAAATCCAAGCCAACAGGATAAAATATACCTCTAGTGAGAATAAGCTTATGTTTCTATTACTGACTTTCATAACTAATCAAATACAAGTATCAGAAATTAAATTATTCAAATAAATGTAAGATGAAACTTTTTCAAATTTCTATTAGGTGAAATACAAGTTTTATAAGGTTAGCTTTAGTATGATAATACTATTTAGAAAAATAGGTTTTTCAGAAAAAATTTAATCTGTAGAATAAAAAGACCCTATATATTGGATTTAAATGATCCAGTAAGTGGGTGACAGGAGAGCTATGGTTGTATAAGGATTTTTTAAAAATTTTGGTAAAGTATATATAAAATTTACCCTCTTTAACCACTTTCTACAGGTACGATTCCGTGATGGTAAGCACATTTACAAGGTTGTGTAAATATCACCACTATCCATTTCCAGAACATTTTTAGGATTACAAACAGATACCATGTATCCCTTAACCAATAATTTCCCATTTCCCCCCTTCTTCAGCCCCTAGTAACGTCTATTCTGCTTTCCATCTCTGCGAATCTGTCTATTCTGGCTACCTCAAATAAGTGGACTCAGACAATATTTGTCCTTTTGTGCTGGCTTATTTCATTTACCATGACGTTTTCAGGGTTCATCCATGTTGTGGCATGTATCAGAATTGCATTTTTTATGGCTAATATTCCATTGTGTATATATACTGCATTTTGTTTCTCCACATCTGTTGATGGACACTTGTTTCTACCTTTTGACTGTTGTGAATAATGCTGCTATAAATACTGGTGTACAAGTATCTGTTTGAGTCTCTGCTTTCAGTTCTTTTGAGTATATGCCTAGGAGTAAAACTGCTGGGTCATATGGTAATTTTTTTATTTTTATATTTATAAAATATTATATATTTTATGTATAATCATGTTGTATTTAAAATGACTTCTAAGACAAAAAATTATTAATTTAGGAACTATATATTGTGAAAATTTTTACTCTTTACTCTCTATTTCACTTATCATTATTAAAGATGGAGCGATTACTATAGTAAGTAGAGCAGAGAATATATCATTTCCTTGTAGTGAAGGAAGGAGGAATTTCCAAGCAACACAAAGAAGTCACAATAATTGTGCTGTGCTGAAATGGATTTTGACCAGTCACCAGGGTTTTGACAAACACAAAATACAGTCTTTAGAAAACTCAAAGTTCCATTCAGAAATAGAGTAAGAATAAATCCCATTATTTGATCATACAGTTGTAGTCTCTGTATGCAAAATAATTGATTAGTATTCATCAAAAGTGTAACAGTCATGAAAGATAAGGCAAGACTGAGGAATTGTCACAAGTTGGAGGAGACTAAGGAGATCTGACAACTAAATATAATGTGGATTCTGGATTGCATGTGGAACAGAAAATGAACGATAGTGGAAAGACTGGTAAAACCTGAATATAGCCTGTAATTTAGTTAATAGTATTATACTAGCATTAATATCTTGGCTTTGATAACTGTACCTATGATTGTATAATATGTTAACATTAGTGGGAGCTGAGTAAAAAGCACACAAGAATTCTCTACTATTTTTGCAACTTTTGTGTAAGTTTAACATGATTTCAAAATAAAAAGCTAAAAGGAATTATAGTTTCTAGACTTTAATAGGCTTTTGAAATTTTTAACCCAAATAATTAGAGACAGCAATGATAAATTTGGGGTTTTAAGTATGATCCATGAATGAGCCTCCAACATTCACAGAGGAAAAAATATTAGACTTTTTATAGTTAGTGCCTCTAATAAACAATTCTCTCATGTCCCCTCATTGTCATACTGGTCCTGTGTTTCTTTCTCCTAGATTCATCCTCCCAAACCTTTCAACTTTATTTTATGGAACAAACTTTACGTAAGAAAGCTCCTCCTAACATTTATAGCTTCTCAAATAATTTTCCTCTTCAACTATTGCCAAATCAATGTTTACAGTCCAGATTGCTCTCTGAGTTCTGACAGTACATCCAGTGGACATCCCTACTTCCAAACGTAGCTGAAGTTTGATTCATTTGCCCAAGTCAGAAACATAGGACTCAGCCTAGACTTGTCCTCGACCACCTCCACTCTCTGCTCCCAAGTATCTTAGTCTGTATTGTAGTAAAAAATCCAGTATATTCCACTCACTAAAGTATAAAGCTGAAATTCAGCCATCTTTATCATTGATATAGACACAATGAAGTTGTCTATCAATGATAAAGATAAAACCTCACTTTGGCCTAAATGGCAAAAGAGATTGTAGAAATTGATTACAGGCGAATTCAGGAAATTTTTGATGGTGGTGAAAATGCCCTTTATATTTTGTATTAAAAGAGAAAGAAGCTATAAGCTATTGTATACTGATATTTCTATCAGCCATGTGCCTACTCATTTGTGTATTCTGGATTTAGAAAACACCACAAAAATGAATTAGTTCCTTTTGCCATTCCTAAATTGTACAAAGAAAAGATAGTTCTTGACTGGAAGAGGAAAAAAAAAAAGCCAGAATATCATTCTATATTTAGTAAAAGGTTCTAAAGATTTGGAAGATAAAATTCCAATTCTAACAGAGCATAGCAGAAATAAGAACAAGCAAAGTTCTTCATTATATAAATAAAGATATTGAATAAAGTCAGAAGAAATCATCCTGACCATATATTGAGAATACTGTGTGCTGACCTGGCCTTGCTATAATCAGAAAGTCAACTCAAAAAAAGAATGATATATAGGAAGGCATCTAGATTAGCCTAGAAACTTGAAGATCCCAATTACTTCCTGCTATGGACTGAATGTCTGTGACCTCCCAAAATTCATACTTGAAATCCTAACCTCCAAGGTGATGATTATTAGGAGATGGGCTTTTGGGAGATGATTAGGTCATAAGGGTGAGACCCTCATGGAACAGGATTAGTGTCTTATAAAAGAGACCCTAGAATGTTCCCCCATCCCTTCTATCATGTAAGAGTACAGTGAGAAGACCACTGTCTATGAACCAGAGAATGGACTCTCACCAGATACCAAATGGGATGACTCCTTAACCTTGGACTTCCCAGCCTCCAGGACTGTGAGAAATAAATTTCTATTGTTAGTAAGCACTCAGTTTATGGTACTGTGTTATAGCAGCCTACAGAGACTTCCATATAGAACAGGATTAAGATTCATTATTCTTTATTACTGGAATCTAAAAACTATATGTGACTAAGTGTTTTAATCTGTATTTTTAATGACTTACAGTGATGAAAAGTTGATATGGTTTGGCTGTGTCCCCACCCAAATCTCATCTTGGAATTGTAGCTCCCATAATTCCCATGTGTTGTGGGAGGGACCCAGTGGGAGATAACTGAATCAAGGGGGTGGTTTCCCCCATACTGTTCTTGCAGTTAAGTCTCATGAGATCTGATGATTTTATAAGGGGTTTCCCTTTGGCTTGACTCTCTTTCTCTCTTGTCTGCTGCCATATAAAACGTGCCTTTTGCCTTCTACCATGATTGAGAGGCCTCCCCAGCTGCATGCAACTGTGAGTCCATTAAACCTCTTTTTCTTTATAAATTACCCAGTCTCAGGTATGTCTGTATTGGCAGCGTGAAAACGGACTAATACAAAAGTAAAACTCAAAACATTTAACCAAATTTAGTTTAATTCTCATTTTGTCATATGAACTTCTACTGAATATGATTTGGATCTTTTGGTGGATGTCACAGTAACCTGAAATCCCTAGGTTAGGGAAATAATACTATCCAACTAGGTCAGAAGTAGACTCGGAACTAAACTCACACAAACTATTTTACAGTTGTTTTGTCTTATTAGGGTGAGCTACTGTGCTACTGTAGTGGAGTCCAGTAAGATTTTGCTGCTCATTAAGTAATAACTCATTCTCCACATCTGCTACTGAGAAACACAAATGCCAGATTTGGTAGTCACGAAAGCTGTGTATCTCAAATCAGGCAGTTTAGTCATATACCCTATCACCATATGTGGGTTTCTTCTTGAGAACATCTTTGCTCCATGGTCAACGGGGCCTGTTCCAGGAGCCCTGCTTTGATAGAATTTCCTAGTATGTCATGTTAGAATCAGTGAATCAGAGACTCTTGAAGCTAGAAAGAAACTGTAAGTTCAAAACCGATATCACAGGAAAAGTATAATCTGATGAGATACTATTCAAGTCTTTCTTGTATTTGTCCTGTTGAAACAATGAAAATCAGGCTAGGCACGGTGGCTCATGCCTGTAATCCCAGAACTTTGGGAGGCCGACAAGGGTGAATCACCTGAGGTTGGGAGTTCGAGACCAGCCTAGCCAACATGGTGAAACACCTTTTCTATTAATAATACAAAAAAACTTATCTGGGTATGGTGGCAGGCACCTATAATCCCAGCTACTCAGGAGGCTGAGGCAGGAGAATTGCTTGAACCTGTGGGGTGGAGGTTGCAGTGAGCCGAGATTGTGCCACAGTGAGACTGTCTCAATTAAAAAGAAAGAAAGAGAAAGAAAAAGAAAGAAAGAAAGAAAGAAAGAAAGAAAGAAAGAAAGAAAGAAAAACAATCCAGAAGAATCTTTCCCTCTCATCACAAATGTTAGAGTTGCTATATATAATTAAATATAGAATTGTCTCATTTTTCTAGTGCAGGGTAACAAGCTGTATTTGAAATTAACCATAAGCTATTGTTTATTCACGTATCCTAGACCTCCATCTCTTTTGATGGAAATAAGTTTCCTGCTCTTGTTTTTATTTTTATTTTTTTTTGAGACAGAGTCTTGCTCTGTCTCCCAGGCTGGCATGCAGTGGCGCAATCTTGGCTCACTGCAACCTCCGCCTCCTGGGTTCAAGCAATTCTCCCGCCTTAGCCTCCCGAGTAGCTGGGACTACAGGCGCCCACCACCATGCCCGGCTAATTTTTTTTGTATTTTTAGTAGAGATGGGGTTTCACCATATTGGCCAGGCTGGTCTCAAACCCCTGACCTTGTGATCCATCTGCCTGGGCCTCCTGAAGTGTTGGGATTACAGGTGTGAGCCAACGTGCCTGGCCAGTTTCCTGCTCTTTATAATAAAAATACAGCAACCAGGATATGGATATCTACAATGTTTTGACAACAACTAAAACAAAAAGCACCCCAAATCTGTACTGACTCTGCAGACAAAAGAGGTCAATTACTTCAGAGTCTCAAAATTAATTTATAGGCCTAGTGAGAAAACTAGACTAGTCTAGTAGACTAGACTCCAGCTTGGATATTTTACTGTTCTCAGGTCGCAGTGAGATCAAATGCTTCAGCATATATTTTTAGTCATGGGTTATTTTTATTTTATTAGCATTGCCTTTAAATCACTTTTTTCTTAAAAAAACAAAAAAAACACCCTTCTAGCATGTCCAAATTTATGATTCCCCACTTGAATTATGCAATTCCATCATGAAGCAATGGTCTATACTTTACCCTTTACCCAACTTTTATCATTTTGTATTTAGAATCATTCTCAGAAGTACAAATTAGCTGATTACTGAACAAGTTCTAATTACTCCCCAGAGACTGTGGGAACTTAGGGTTTCAGTACAGCATTGTTCACTGTTCGGCTGTGAAACAGACTTCCTCCTCTGGTGACTGATCTGTTATTGATTTAAGAACTGACCTAAAGGGCTATTTGTTCTGGGCCCTTTGAAGAGCGTTTGCTTTCCCTGACTTCCAGAATGGTTCTGTCAGACATCCTGAAGCCTCATGCCATATTCTTTACTATGTAGTTTGTGCAGCCTGGAATAATGGGATAGTGGCTAATTAACCTGTTCTTACCTCCAAAAGAGGGCCTGTGATTTAAAACACCTCTGAAAAATCACATTGATGCTTCAGTCTGGAACCCTGAGGCAGGTCAATTCTGTTCCCAGTCCAGATCATCCTTCCTTCTTAGCGTCAGACTTGGGGCCATGGCTGGATTCTAGATTACAAACTCTTCTGAGCACAAACAGACCTCTCCATTTCCCATGGTGCCTACCTCTAGTCTCAGCTCACAGCTGTTACTCAATGCAAAATAAAAACAAATTTGTCAATAATTTTTTTAGAATTATCTTCAAAAAATTAAATTATGTGTAAACTTATAATTACAATTATTCACAAATTGATTTATAAATAATTTTTATTTGTCAATAAAAAGCTTGTAAAATAACAAAATTATGGCTAAATAACTTCAAAGGATAGCTTTGACATGTAGGTTTTATGATCCCAGAGCAATGACGTCAGAAAGGCATTCTATATTAATAGTTTCTGGCTATCTTAAAAAATAAAAAATTTGGCCGGGCGCGGTGGCTCAAGCCTGTAATCCCAGCACTTTGGGAGGCCGAGACGGGCGGATCATGAGGTCAGGAGATCGAGACCATCCTGGCTAACACAGTGAAACCCCGTCTCTACTAAAATACAAAAAAAAAACTAGCCGGGTGAGGTGGTGGGCGCCTGTACTCCCAGCTACTTGGGAGGCTGAGGCAGGAGAATGGCGTGAACCCGGGAGGCGGAGCTTGCAGTGAGCTGAGATCCGGCCACTGCACTCCAGCCTGGGCGACAGAGCGAGACTCCGTCTCAAAAAAAAAAAATAAATAAAAAAAAAAACAATAAAAAAATAAAAAATTTAAAAAATTTAAAACATTCAATGAATAGCATTTTCTTTAAGAATTAAGTGCGCATGTTGATGGAATGGCAGCAGAAAAAGACCCGAGTTCCTAAGCCTTCGTTATGATTCCTAAACCTCTGCAATCTGAAGAGAGCTCCATACAGTTTTAAACTTGCCACAGCACTCAGAAGAGGGGAGGCCTAAGTCCCCAGTCTTTGATAACAAAGAGGGCAGAACACACCTGACAGTAGGCTGGGAGCAAGTCAGGGTAATAAAGGTGAGCCAGGAAGCAGTTCAAGGGGCTTGTGAATGCCATTCACCTCTCAGTGGGATCCAGGAGGGATCAGAGGGTGTTAGCTGAGGAGGAGATATTTAACCGAGAGAGATGGAGATCTGGAGGGAGCTGGGACTGGGTGCTGCTAATTTCCATCTGGTAGAGCTAGTGTGTTCCAGTTCATTACTATTCACTTATTAATCAAAGACCTCTCCAAGCACCTGACACACTGCTAAGCTCCACAGGGATAATAATAACCCAGAAAGCTTGGGTTTTGGCTCTTAAAGTACTCACGATCTAATCTGGGGAGGGAGAAAATTCAGCAGAAGTTAAATGACTAGAGAACAATTAAATGCTAAACTCTAAGTTCAAGAAGAGTTCACAGGAGGGCAAGATCTGGATGGAGTAATGGTGCAAGACAAAAAGCCTCAGAAGAAGCCTCAAGAAAATGAAGAACCAAACTGGGGAACTAAGGTTGTTTGTGAATCAGGTGCATGTGGATGAGCCCTTCTTGAGAGGGGCAGGTTTGGAAGGATGTCCTTGAATGGTGGTCCAGCAGGACGGAGCTGAAATTCATTAGTAAATCCTCACACACCGTTTTTGGAAGCGATGGAGTCTGTGATGAAAACATCAGAGGGCCAGAAAACAAAGAAGAGAGAAGCAAATAATCTTTGGTTGTTTTCATGTCTGAAGAGGCTCACTGTGGCATGAAAATCAACACAAAAACAGTCAGAATACCATAGCATCCAAACTGGGCATTGTGTAGACATTCCGTGGTCTAAGTTTTAAAACATTTATTAACTCCTTATTAGCCTCTTGATTTCTGGAAGATAATATTTAACTTAATGACAAAAGAGGAGAAGGATCCAGGAACTTACCATGGAGGCTTCTTATGCATGAATGTTCATACAAGACTATGAAGTAGATATTGTGGTCCCTGTTCTACAGATGAGGAAAAGGAAGTTTATGGAGAATAAACAGCTCACCTAAATTTATCCAAATAGTAGAATGGCAGACCTAGATTTTAAACCTGGGTATGCATGTTGCTCAAGCCCATTTTCTCTATTCCATGTAGGCATATTCCACCTAATACCTTTCAAGAGGAGAAAAGTCTATGATGTCTCATTTGTGGTGTGGTCAGAGAGCTGAACCTGGAGCTGGGAGTGAAAGAACTGGTTTTTTATCCACGCTTTGCTATTAGTTCTAAGACTTTGGACAAGGCACTCCCTTCTTTTGGTTCTATTACCTAAACTTTAAAAAGTGGGTATAGAATTAAATTGTTGGTGAGGTATCATCTGTATAAGTTTGTAATGCTAAGTGTACAAAAGGCTTCTCCATCAGAGAATGTCCATTGAATAATATGACTGCTCTAATAAAAAGAGGAAGGGGAATATGCGGACACATGCTGATTTTTATATTTGGAAACCCACCAAGATATAAATATAAATTCAGAAATCTGCCAAGATCTAAATCTGATAAATACGAACTATTCTGCCACAACAGCAATGGAAGCTCCAGGACTTTAAAGAAGAAGGTTCAGTGACAGCAGGTTTATCTCACAACTGTGTGCAGTAAGCCCACTGCCTTCATTTACATGGCATGCATTTGGTCCCCAAGAACACCTATTGGTCCTCCAAGCCACCTCTCAGCACTGCTACTGCCCACTCAGATCCTCAGAAGAAGGCTTGAAGGATGGACACAAAGACAGTCCAGTCAGGGAACCTACAAAAAAATGAAACCACCAGAGGTAAGAGCCCACAGAGAGGACAGCCCAGGCAGGTAGTCACTACTTAGGGCTGCTTAATGTCCATCCTGCAGTCACCAGCCCTTGCAATTTTGCAAAAGGTTGTGTGTGTGTGTGTGTGTGTGTGTGTGTGTGTGTGTGTGTGCGTGCGCGTGTGTGGTGTGAAATACCTTGACCAAATATGTGGTCCAAATACTGACCAACTACATGAATCGGACAAGATGTGTGTGTCTGCTATGGCCCAAGGATCATCAGTTTGCTTCAGAACTGGTTGATAAAAAAAGAGAAGGCAGGAGGCCCTGATGAGTGCTGGTCTTAGAAATAAAAAGGAGCTAATTGAAGCAGACAAAAGGCATTGAGAAAGACCTTGTCCAATTCACATCTGAATAAAGTCCATCAATAACCCCTTAGTTCCTACACATCTAACTCCTGCAATGCTTAACTGTTTTTAACACCTATCTGCTTCCTACAGTCAACTGCAGGAAAAGCCCTTAAAATGAAGAGTCACTGTGCTAGGAAAAAAAAAATACCAAAACTGGTGAAAATTGAAGTTCATTTCCCAGTAGACCTAAGGGAGACCTAGGGGAAGAATTCCTGCAGTATAATCTGATTGGGGCAGTCAGAAAGGAGTGCGGGTAAACAGGCCAACCTCTAGGGTCTTTGTGACAAAAACAGGTGGGAGAGAATGTCAAGGATAAGATGAAACAGGGGCTTCAACACGATCCCAATGGAGGGTAGATGTGTAGGTGAGAGGAAGAAAGAGAAAGAACAGTTAAAGCAAGGAAGGAGACAGAAGAGAGAGGAGAGCCACGAGCACGTATCAGGCAGGGCTATAGAAGGGCAACCACCTTCTCGAAGCCCCTTGGGATGTGTATGGGTGATAGGTGCTCCTGAAGGAAACCCTGGGGAACCCCAGAATGACTCTAACAGCCACATCGACATCATAATTCAAGTAAATATATATATTTTTGAGATCTATGATATCTAAAATCCAATGAGGCACCGGAGCTCCAAGGATCATATGTCCTGGCAGGAGGTGAGCAGCAGTAAGTGGTTTTGAATCTCAGGGAATCACTTTCCCAGCAGAGGGAGTGGCTTGGTTAAAAGCAAGTGGATCTGACAGCTGTGATTCTTCTATTGGAGCTTCTCATTATTCCTATTTGATAGGAAGGAGAAGCTAACTCAGAGAAGCTAACTGATTAGCTTTGAGTTGCCACACCTAACTACTGACAAAGCTGAGAGTAAAGTCAAAACCTCCTGATTCGTAGGATGGTATTTTTTCTTGTGTATCACAACTGAGGTAAAATGGATGCAAACCAGAGAAAAAAGTAGCTTGGAAATTATAGGAAATCAAATGTGAAGCAAATATTCAGGATGAATTCTTAATCAAACCAATAAAGAAAATATGAGGTGGCCAGGCATGGTAGCTCAGGCCTGTAATCTCAGCACTTTGGGAGGCTGAGGCGGGCAGATCACTTGAGGTCAGGAGTTTGAGACCAGCCTGGCCAACATGGTGAAACCCCACCTCTACTGAAAATAAAAAAATTAGCTGGGTGTAATCCTGGCTACTCAGGAGGCTGAGGCAGGAGAGAATAGCTTGAACCTGGGAGGCGGAAGTTGCAGCAAGCCGAGCTCATGCCAATGTACTCCAGCCTGGGTGACAGAGCAAGATTCTGTCTCAATTAGTAGAAAAAAAGAAAAAAGGGAAGGAAGGGAGGGAGGGAGGGAGGGAGGGAGGGAGGGTCAATATGGGGATTTCTTTTATGACCTTAAGAATGAAAGTTTGCCTTACATAAGCTGTACCTGGTTTCCACAGAGAGCAGGAAATTCACCCCCACCTTCTCCCAACCTCCAGCCCCTCCCAATTCTGTTTTTTCATAGAAGTGACCAGTGGGGAATTTTTCTCTCCTTGTGTGACTTCAGAGATGAATCATGTCTCCTTGAAAAACTGAAACAGGCAAATTGGCTTAGGAATAATTAAACAGCAACAGACCAAGTTCCCTGAATCCAGGCACTGCCTCCACTAACAAGGCTTATCTACAAAATACTGTACTGTGTAAGCAAATTATGTGAAAAATAACATCTGGAGCTTTAAGATGTGGACACAACTGATTTAAGCATGTGACACCTATCTTTAGAGAAAAGTGATTATTTAGCCCACAAAAGCAAACCTGTTTTCACAAACTGTCAGCCATAAACATATTTTTTAAATTGCTTATGTGAAAGATTTGTATAAGTGGCTTAAATGTGAATTCAGAAAGACCAAGAATGTAAAATGGTATTTTGCTAACAAATGGAATTTGCTGCCCTTTGCAATTCGACAGCTGATTCCACTGCAGGATTTCATTTTTATGGCAGAATATGGAAGTTCTGACACTGTAAACATGTGAAACTTATAAATCTGGTATGCACATTTCTTAAAAAAATTATCAGTCACAATATATTTTTTCCATAATTTGAAGGTCTTATCAGCAGGGACCTTCTTGTTATTTTTAAGCATGTATAATACCAGTTCAAGCTCTCTAACCTGTTTCTGACTGGATCTTTTACATTCCTCACCCAATAATGCTAACATAGCTTTTGCAGTAAGCCGTAATCGTATTTGAAATGTGTAAGGTGTTTACTCATTCTACTTATCCTCATTCTTGATTGTAAGGTCCTTTTGAAGAACATTTTAATAATTAATTGCCCATGTATCTTAGGGAAAATCAGTTAACCCTTTTGACTATGTGGAAAAGGCCCCACTGAAGGTGAGAAGCAGATTGGCTTACATCTGCTTTAAAATGCTGTCCTGGTATGAGTGGAATTTCAAATTGCAGGCTAACAGGTAAAAAAGCGATAACCTGGACAGGCGTGGTGGCTCACGCCTGTAATCCCAACACTTTGGGAAGCCGAGGCAGGTGGATCACCTGATGTTAGGAGTTCAAGACCAGCCTGACCAACATGGAGAAACCCTGTCTCTACTAAAAATACAAAATTAGCTGGGCATAGTGGTACACGCCTGTAATCCCAGCAATAAGCTTTCTACAGGTGATTTAACTTCGTATATGTTTTACAGTGGAAAAAGAAATCCATGATCCACGGCCGGGTGCGGTGGTTCATGCCTGTAATCCCAGCACTTTGGGAGACTGAGGTGGGTGGATCACCTGAGGTCAGGAGTTCAAGACCAGCCTGGCCAACATGGTGAAACCCCGTCTATACCAAAAATACAAAAATTAGCTGGGTGTGGTGGTGGGTCCCTATAGTCCTAGCTACTCAGGGAGCTGAGGCAGGAGAATCACTTGAACCCAGGAAGTGGAGGTTGCAGTGAGCCGAGATTGAGATTGCGCCACTGCACTCCAGCCTGGGCAACAGAACAAGACTCTATCTTGGAAGGAAAAAAAAAAAAAAAGAAAGGAAAGAAAGAAAGGAAGAAGAAATCCATTGCCAGCAGGCTTCAATGTATTCATGCTTTAAAAGATAAAAAATTGGCTGGGTGTGATGGCTCATGCCTGTAATCCCAGCACTTTGGGAGGCTGAGGCGGGCAGATGACGAGGTCATGAGTTCAAGACCAGTCTGGCCAACATGGTGAAACCCCGTCTCTACTAAAAATACAAAAGTTAGCTGGGCGTGGTGTCACACCTCTGTAATCCCAGCTACTCGGGAGGCTGAGGCAGGAGAATCGCTTGAACTTGGGAGGCGGAGGTTGCAGTGAGCCGAGATCACACCACTGCACTCCAGCCTGGGTGACAGAGCGAGACTCAGTTACAAAAAAAGAAAAAAGAAAAGAAAAAAATTATACAAGGAGAAAAAGAAGTCACCAAATTGCAAAGTATCAAAGAGGAAATGCTAACTGAAAAGACACATTTACTCAATGACTTCTGGGCAGGGTAAACAAGGAATTATAAAGAAAGACCATGAAGGAGACGGCCTTTGATCTTTAGAGGCTATTAGAAGACACTGTCTGGGTTTTAATCTTTTTGTTTGTTTTTTCTCCCCCAAATGAAGTAAAAAACCCTAAGTGGTGGCCGGGCGCAGTGACTCACTCCTGTAATCCCAGCACTTCTCTATGAGCAACATGGAGAAACCCCGTCTCTACTAAAAATACAAAATTAGCTGGGTGTGGTGGTGCATACCTATAATCCCAGCTACTGGAGAGGCTGAGGCAGGAGAATTGCTTGAACCCGGGATGCAGAGGTCGCGGTGAGCCAAGATCGCACCATTGTGCTCCAGCCCGGGCAACAAGTGCGAAACTTCGTCTCAAGAAAAAAAAACAAAAAACAAAAAACCCACAAAACTCTAAGCGGTTCTACCACACCAAGAAATTAAAGTAAAGCAACTGCTGACGAAAATGTTTTGGAACTCGATGCTGTATAGGTATGTGGTGGTTGCACAGCATGGTGAATGTACTAAATGCCACCGAGTTGTACATTGTAAAATGGCTAATTTCATGTTACGCAAATTTCACTTCAATTAAAGAAATAAAGCAAGTGTACTCTGGTTAAGGTGAATGAGAAACTTTCGCCGTTTTCTTATGGTGCTTTGATAAAGAGAATATTTAACACTTCAGAAACATGTTATCAAAAAAAAATCCTTAGACAAATTCAGCGGTTAATTCAGAGGGAGCAAAAGTTAACCAAGGGGCAATTATGCAATGTTTTTTCCTATTCTATTTTTTCCAGCCCACCTAAAAGCTGTAAATGGTCATCGTCAGGTTTTAATAGCTTCTCTGACTTCTCCTTTCCTAATCTCTCTCCTACCCAGATTCACTCGTTCAAAATTTATTGAACTCCTACATGCCCCATGCTCTAGAATAGGTGCTAGCACTGCCAAGATGAGTAATATACCTCACCGTTCCTCAAGGAGTTCACAGTCTGTATTCAAATTTTTAAAACTTCCTATGACGCTTCCCTACTGACTCTAGTGACACAAACTCTAAAACTTTAATGATCCCACTTAACTTGGAGGGCAGTAGCCCTTCCGAGGCTCTCCCATTACATATTCAATTATCGGTGCTGTCTGTGCCCCCTTCTTTTATTTTTTCTGCAGGTCAAAGAGAAATTTTAAAGATTCTAAACAGAAACATCACTTTCTTGATTTTCAAGTGCTATACAAATAGAGCTCCTGCTTCACATGATCCTTTAAAATAAGCACTGGAAGTCTGTGAAGCTGGGACTGGTTCTAGGAATTACTCATGCATCTAAGGTCATTTCAAAGGCTTCCCTTCTCTTCACCCCACCCTCTGTTCTTACCTCGCCACCAGCACCTCCCATTACCCTCATCTATAAGGCCATGTCTCTGGAGCTCACTGCCCATGACCACATTAGTCCCTTCTTCAAGAACAGTTTTGTTTTCCTTCTTCTTATCCTCTCACAGCTGAATTCCTTTCCATTCAACTTTCATTTTTGTTTTAACTGTGACCTCACAGCTACCCTTGGGAAAACACATTGGCTTTCACCTTGAATGGAAGAGTCCCCACCAGCCTCAGATTCAAAATGAGCCTGTGATGGGCTGGAACAGTGACAGCTCACGAGTGATGCAGGCAAAGCAAAACAAGGGAGCAAAAATCGCAGGCAAAGCCACGCTGGCTTCTGCAGACAGGAAAAACGTAATGTTTGCCAAGTGGAAAAATCATCAACATAGAAAGAAAAATCATTTTCAAGCTGCTGAGAGTCCCCCAAAATGGAGACGAATAAAAACAACTCAAAGCAATCTAACTGCTAATATGCAGCCTAATTTTGACACAGATGTTGTTCTGAACTTACTCAATGTGAAACAGAAGCTGTAACATTTAAACTAAATACCTCATTTATGGATGGAAGCAGCTACAGGTTGTCACTCAGCCAGTGTGTCAGTGGCACAGCTGGTAATTTCACCATGCAGCTGGGAAAAGCAGTTTGTCAGTCACAAGAAACCAGATATTTGGGAGGATTTTCACATCAAACCACTTCTCGCAGTGGACTCTGACCATCATCAGACTTGCTAAATGCACGTACAGTGCAGGGCCAGTCCTTCTGTATCTTTAAGGAGGCCGCCAAATTTACAGTGCGTATATGGAGAGGAGACACACAGTGGGAAGGAGTGACACTGGCATTATTTTAACGCATTATAGAGGGACTGGGCACCAGAGGAGCAGGAACTGAGGAAACCTAAACAAATGGCTCCCAGTTATGATTTCATTAATCTTGGAAAACATGAAGCAGTAGACAAGTGTGGTCTAATTGTTTCTCATTTGACTTGGCTTGGAAAACCTTCCTCTCACTTAATTCCATTGATAGATAAGCATCTTGGGACAGCTGACCTTTTCTTTGTCTAGCCAAGTTTCCTTTGAACATGTTATGAAGTTTTTTGATCACCACCAAATATAATACCAGATGAAGGTCATTATACAAAGAGAATCAAATTAACAACAGTTAAGGAGAAAAAGTTCCCGTAAGGGTTCTGGCATGTCAACAAGAAGTTAATTGCCTCTTCTTAATATTTCAAACACATGTTAATTAGTAGGCCAATAAAAATTTTATATACTATACAAACAGTGATAATCTTGGTGCCACCTAGTTTGTGGCTCACCACAGAAAACACCTAATTAAAAAAAAAAAATCACAGTATCCTACTTATGGATAATAACCCACCATCCGTGTCATCAACTTTTTTTTTTTTGAGATGGAGTCTTACACTATGCCCCAAGCTGGGGTACAGTGATCTCAGCTCACTATAACCTCTACCTCCCGGGTTCAAGTGATTCTCCTGCCTCAGCCTCCTGAGTAGCTGGGATTACAGGTGCCCACCATCAAGCTCGGCTAATTTTTGTATTTTTAGTAGCGACAGGGTTTCACCCATGTTGGCCAGCCTGGTCTCGAACTCCTGACTTCAAGTGATCTGCCCGCTTTGGCCTCCCAAAGTGCTGGAATTACAGGCATGAGCCTCCGCACCCAGCCATCAACTTTCTACTGCTATGAACTTAGACATTTCACAGCTCAAACTGGGTATGGAACATGGAAAAAAATGACTAAATAAAATAATGGCCTTCTTTCATACAACGCGTGAGTGAGTGTAGATGTAATAAGTACATCTAAATTTGTCATGGTGAATTAAACCAGCTTCAGGCAAAGAGGCAGAGTATTAGGCTGAAATGGTCCATTTCCTTTCAATTTGTTAATACAGAGAATCTGAAATTTATTTTTTACTTGATTAAAAATTAAATTAGGTTTCATTTTTGTATGCAGAGCTCTTTCCTTGAGTATTTCATCTGGTAATGGCCAGGGTGGAATGAAGCCAGTAATCAAACACTGCAGACTTTGGAAACCCTCCTGGTTTTTCAGACTCTTAATAAAGCCTGAGAAGAGCACCAGTGTAGGGAGTGGGTGTCTTTGTTTTTGTGATGACTCATTTTATCCAGTATTCATTCATTTATTTTTAAGTCATTCCTCAAATATGTGGAAGCTTTTCTAGAAAGGACCATGGAAAATGCAAAAATACTTGGCCTTTACCCTCAAGAACTTTATAGATTTTTTTCCCCCAACATAAGCAGTCCTCTTACTTTAATAATCAGCAATCTCACAAATTAACTTTTCTCTTCTTCTCATTGAAACAAACTAATTCCTCTTTAGGAGTATATTTTCAAGAGGATATAAGATCAGCCTAGTCATTGAAGATTCACACAGAGACTTCTACTTTTAGGAAAAAATGAAAGACACAACAGTGAAAAAATCTTTAGGCTTCAAGATACAAAAGAGTATCCATCTCGCCCATGGAATATTTAAAATTCATTTTAATGTGGGATCAGTGTGTACTTTAGCAGAAGAACACAGAAGAGATTACGAAGGGTTGAGATCAATAGGACTATTTAAACATGGTTTTAGAAGGGTTAACAAAGTGTCCCGTCACTCTTTTAGCAATCAACAACAGAACTATTAGAAAATCAGCAGAGACACAGAAGAACTCAACGGCATCATCCATCAACAGAATCTCATAGACAATTATATACATATTCTTTTCAAATGCCCATGGAATATTCACCAAGACAAACCACATCCAGGATCAAAAAACCTCAATATATTTTAAAATAGAGTATGTTCTCTGGCCATAGGGAAATTGAACTAGAAATCAATAACAGAAAGATAATAGGAAAAATTTCCCAACACTTGCAAATTAAACAAAACACTGTAAATAATCCATGGGTCAAAGATGAAGACTTGAAGGACATAAAAAATACTTAGAAGTGAATGAAAATACAACATATCAACATTTGTAGGATGAAACTACAGCAGTTGTGAGAGGAAAATGTATAGCATTAAATGCTTGTATTAGAAAAGAAGAAATATCTTAAATGAATAACCTAAGTTGCTATCCTAAGAAACTAGTTGGGCACGGTGGCTCACACCTGTAATCTCAGCATTTTGGGAGGCTGAGGCTGGGGGATGGTTTGAGCCCAGGAGTTTGAGACCAGCCTGGGCAATGTGGAGAGACCCCATCTTTAAATTTTTTTTTAATAAAATAAAGAGAATCCTGAATACTAGAACAAGCTAAAAGTACTTTAATGTAGGCTGCAGAGAGGAAGAACTATTTCTGATTTAAATAGGGTCTCTATTTTCAACTGAATTAATCTGTATTTCGAGTCTACCTGTTGTTTCTTTACTCCATTTTCCCTGAAGCTAAAGTATAAGCTTCCTGAGGAGCTGTTTTATTCATCCCTTTTAGTACCTGCTGCATCAAAGATATTTTTTAAAATACTAGATAACTTTTTAATTGAGCAAGTTAGCTAATATTGGCAGAATCTAATACATGTCTAAAGAAAATTAGAGTTACAGAACATCTTGGTTACTTAGGTCTCTCTGGCATGGGCAATTTCGTGGATGTTCTTAAAGTGAACATGAAGACTTGAACTTCTTGATCTGCATGACTTTCCTGGAATTTTTCTAGGTCAAGTGAATAGCAAGCCATTTTCACAGATCACCTTAGGCCACTTACGGATAGAGCTGTGTTTACTCTTAAACCTCGAGTGCACGGTATAAATCCAGTCACAGAGCAGGGTCCTAGTCAGGTTTCATCATTAGGTTTTAGGAATTCAGTCACATCTTCAGGCTCTACTTCTAATTCTAGCTCTGTTGCTACTTCCATCACCTCTGCAATTACTTCTTCCACTTGAGTCTTGAACCTCTCAAAGCCATGCAGGAGGGCTGGAATATACTTCTCCCAAACTCCTGTTTATGGACATCTTCCCATAAATCAAGAATGTTCTTAATGGCATCTAGAATGGTGAATCTTTTCCAGAAGGTTTTCAATTGACTTTGTCCAGATCCATCCGAGGAATAACTATCTATGGCAGCTATGGCCTTACAAATGTTTTCTTAAATAATAAAACTTGCAAGTTAAAATTATGCCTTGATTTCTGGGCTGCAGAATAGATGCTGTGTTAGCAGGCATAAAGATATTAATCTCCTTGTATATCTCCATCAGAGCTCTTGGGTAATTAGGCACATTGTCAATGAGCAGCATATTTTGTATTTTTTAAAAATAAAAACATCCAGCCCAATATATCAAGAGCAGTAATATTTTGGAAGGAAGCTTTGTCTCTTGAGTAGCAGGTCTCAACAGTGCGTTTAAAATATTCAGCAAACCATGCTGTAAACAGATGTGCTGTCACCTAGGCTTTGTTGTTGCACTTATAGAGCACAGGCAGAATAGATTTAGCATAATTCTTAAGGGCCTGAGAATTTTCAGAATGGTAAATGAGCACTGGCTTCAACTTAAAGTCAACAGCTACATGAGCCCCTAACAAGAGAGTCAGCTTGTCCCTTGAAGCTTTGAAGCCAGGTATTGACTTCTCCTCTCTAGCCATGAGAGTCCTGAATGACATTGTCGAATATAAGGCAGTTCTGTCTATATGGAAAATATGTTGATTAGTGTAGTCACCTTAATCAGTTATCTTAACTAGATCTTCTGTATAAATTGCTGCAGCTTCTACATCAGTACCTGCTGCTTCACCTTGCACTTTCATGCTATGGAGATGGCTTCTCTCCTTAAGCCTCAACCAACCTTTGCTACCTTCAAACTTTTCTTCTGCAGCTTCCTCACCTCTCTCAGTCTTTACAGAATTAAAGAAAATTAGGACTTTGTCCTGAATTAGGTTTTGGCTTAAGGGAATGTGGCTGGTTTGATATTCTATCCAGAGTGCTCAAACTTTCTCCATATCAGCAATGAGGCTATGTCATGTACTTATCATAAAACCAGTGTGTTCAGTGCCATAGCACTTTTTTTTTTTTTTTTTTTGGAGACGGAGTCTCACTCTATCGTCCAGGCTGGAGTGCAGTGGCGACATCTCCGCTCACTACAAGTGCTGCCTCCTGGGTTCATGCCATTCTCCTGCCTCAGGCTCCCGAGTAGCTGGGACTACAGGTGCCCACCACCACGCCCAGCTAATTTTTTGTATTTTTAGTAGAGACGGGGTTTCACCATGTTAGCCAGGATGGTCTCGATCTCCCGACCTCGTGATCCCTCTGCCTCGGCCTCACAAAGCGCTGGGATTACAGGCATGCACCTGGTCTGGAGTAGCACTTTTAATTTCCTTCAAGAACTTTTCCTTTGCATTCACAACTTGGCTAAGTGCCTGTTGCAAATGCCTTCCTCACTAAGCTTAATCATTTCTAGCTTGTGATTTCAAATGTGAAACATGAGAAATACTACCTTTCACTTGAACACTGAGAGGCCATTGCAGGGTTATTAATTGGCCTAATTTCAATATTGTTGTGTCTCATAGACAGGGAAGCTCAAGGAATGCATGTGTGTGTGTGTGTGTGTGTGTGTGTGTGTGTGTGTGTGTGTGAGAGAGAGAGAGAGAGAGAGACAGACAGACAGAGAGAGAACAGCAGGCTGTTGGAGCAGTCAGAACACACACATTTATTAAGTTCACTGTCTTACGTAAGCACGATTCACAGTGTCCCCAAACAATTACAACAGTAACATCAAAGATTACTGGTCACAGGCCAGGCACAGTGGCTCATGCCTGTAATCCCAGCACACCGGGAGGCCGACACGGGCAGATTACTTGAGGTCAGGAGTTCAAGACCAGCCTGGAAAACATGGTGAAACCCCATCTCTCTTAAAAATACAAAAATTAGCAAGGCATGGTGGCATGCACTTGTAGTCCCAGCCACTCAGGAGGCTGAGGCAGGAGAAAGAGTGCTTTGTGATAAAAGTCACAAAAAATCCAAGGATGATATCTTACTCTATTTCAGGTGCTATAATGAGATACCATGAACTGGGTGGCTTATAAAGAACTGATATTTATTTCTTACAGTTCTGGAGCCTGGGAAGTCCAAGATCAAGGCACCAGCCAGTTCAGGGTCTTGTATACGACCTGGCACAGTGATAAATGGTAGCTGTTTAAGAAAACAGTATGTCCTGTTACTAATGAAAGATCTACAGGGAGTTACTTTCCCTATCCTTAGTGATGGTCTTACTTACCAAATCTGGCTTCACCTGGTGAATGAGGGGAAAGGAGAGCCACATGGAGTGCAAGGTGGTGAAAACGGTGGAGGGCCAGGACTGCCGAACCTCCCGGCTTCTTGGAATTCGGTGAATGTAGTATTTGGTATACTAGAAGGAAACAGAAGGAATCCAAATCAACTGATTCACTGATACCAAAGTTAAACATGGTAACAGTTAACAGCTGTAGAAATAGAAATGCTTTCTTGTTTATTTTAAATTTTCATTCTAACCACTTTTAAATTAGAGTTGTAATGCCTATCTCATGCTTTATATAACACATCAGATGGGATCACATGTGACAAAAAAGTTCCTATGATTCAAAAACTGTTAAAATCAGTTTGAACAATAAGTTGGGGGAAGTTTGTATAAACTACATTTCAGGCAAAGAATTTAACCTGCTGATATACAAAGAGTTCTTACCAGTCAATATATAAGACAAGTAACCTAGTATTAAGACGGGTAAAGATGGACAGATAACTCAAAACAGAAGAAATACAAATAATGATAAACATGTAAAAAGATGGCCAACAAGCTGGGGACAACAGAAAACTAGTCATTTTCACTTACCTGATTGGCAATGACAGTGGATAACCAGTGTTGTTGAGAGTATAGGGAAATAGACATTTACATTCCCTGGTTAAATACCTGGGTACAACTTTTTGGGAGGGCAATCTGGAAATATCTATCAGAACTTGAAATGTGCCTCCCTTTGATCCAGCATTTCTGCTTCTGGAAATATATGCCACAGATTACCCCACCGTATCATTGTTTGTATCTGTGGAAACTGAAACTAGACCAAATATTCTCCAGTAGGAAATGGAGAAGTGCATACAGTAAAATATATGGAGATATGTTAACAAATGACATACAACTATATGAATTCATATGGAAGATATCCCAAGACACATTAAGTGAATCATGCAAGTTGGAAGACAGCAGGTTTAATATAATCCAGCATCAATTAACAAAATACTCACGTGCATACATACACACATTAGTATTTGTTAGTTTGTTTTTCTTGAGATAAGGTCTCACTCTGTTGCTCAGGCTGGAGTGCTTGGTGCAATCACAGCTCACTGCAGCCTTGACCTCCCTGGGCTCAGGGTGATCCTCCCATCTCAGACTCCCAAGTAGCTATAACCACAGGCATATGCCACCACACCCAGATCTTCCCATCTCAGCCTCCAGTAGCTGTGACCACAGGTGTGGGCCACCATGTCCAGCTAATTTTTTTGTATAGACAGGTTCTCGCCATGTTGCCCAGTCTGGTCTTGAACTTCTGGGCTCAGGTAATCTACCCACCTTGGCCTCCCAAAGTGCTAGGATTACAGGGTTGAGTCACCATACCCGGCCTGTGCATTAGTATTTGCATTTAAAAAAAATCTGGAACTGGGCTGGGCACAGTGGCTCACACCTGTAATGCGAGCACTCTGGGAGACCCAGGCAGGTGGATCATCTGAGGTCAGGAGTTCGAGACCAGCCTGGCCAACATGGTGAAATCCATTTTCTACAAAAAATACAAAAATTAGTCGGGTGCCTGTAGTCTCAGCTATTTGGGAGGCTGAGGTAGGAGAATCGCTTGAACCTTGGAGGCGGAGTTTGCAATGAGCAGAGATCATGCCACTGCACCCCAGCCTGGGCGACAGAGCAATAGTCTGCCTCAAAAAAAAGAAGAAGGAAAAAAATCTGGAACAGGAACTACATGCCACAAATTATAGAGAGGATGGTATTATAGGATATTTTCATTTTTCAGGTCAGAATATCTTTGAATATGTTTGAAATTTGCAACATGAAAGTGATATTTTCTTTTCTTTTTTTTTTTTTTGAGACAGAGTCTCGCTCTGTCACCCAGGCTGGAGTGCAGTGGCTGGATCTCAGCTCACTGCAAGCTCTGCCTCCCGGATTTACGCCATTCTCCTGTCTCAGCCTCCCGAGTAGCTGGGACTACAGGCGCCCGCCACCTCGCCCGGCCAGTTTTTCGTATTTTTTTTTTAGTAGAGACGGGGTTTCACCGTGTTAGCCAGGATGGTCTCGACCTCCTGACCTCGTGATCCGCCCATCTCGGCCTCCCAAAGTGCTGGGATTACAGGCTTGAGCCACCGCGCCTGGCCGTGATATTTTCATAATTAAGAGAAACTAACATATTTTCCTTAAATCAAAGTTCCAGGTATATTGGTTACCTATTTCTGTGTAACAGATTACCTCCAAACTTAGCAGCTTAAAACAACAAGTATATTCTATTTCTCACAGTTTCTGTGGGTCAGGAACCTAAGAGTGGCTTAGTTGGGTTATTCTGGCTTGCAGTGACTCATGAACTTGAAATCAAGTGGGTGGCTGGGGTTGCAGTCATCTGAAGGCTTGACTGGGGCAGGAGAATCCACTTCCAAGGTGGCTCACTCATATGGCTGGCCATTTAGTGCTGATTGTTGGGTGGTATCCTTAGTCCTTTGCCAAATGGATCTTTCCATAGGGCTCCTTAATTAAGTCTTCTCATTACACAACAGCTAGCCTCTTAAAAGTAAGTGCTCCAAGAGAAGGCAAGGCAGAAATTGTAATGTCTTTTATGACCTGACCTCAGAAGTCACATTTTGATATTTCTGATATTTCTGACATTTTGATATTAGTTATACAGGTCAACTCTATTTGATATGGAGGGGGCTATACTGGAATGTGAAAACCAGGAAGTGAGACTCATCAAGGGCTTTCTTGGAGCCTGGCTACCACACAGTTCAGTCAGAAAGTAAAGAACAGAATATTTAATACATTCTTCCTCTCCCTTTGACCTTGAGAAACAATATGTTCCTTGAGAAAAGAATAGAAAAGTCTTTTTCTAAACCAGTAAGAGCATATAACTACTTTCTTGCACTCAGAAAAAAGTGTGAAATTGTGTTTGGAGGCTTCTATTATGTTTCAAGAGAACACCAGTGCAGTTCTTATGGACTCAGCACAAAGTGAAAATGGAAATGTGTGACCACTCTGCTTCTTCATATGATGGCAAAGAATATTTTCTCATCTCTCCATGGTATACCAGTGTAGAATGGGAGATCTGGGCTCAATATGTATCCACTATTTTTATTTATTTATCAATCTTTTATCAAATCAATGTTTTGTTTTCCTTCCAAAAGCTAAGGTACTAAATATTGAACTAGAAACTAATACTGAGTAGTTCCCAAACTATAAACCACTCAGAAGCAATAGGAAATTAAGGTTTATGCTCATCTAATTTATGGAGATTATTAATTGAAAAACAAGTAATAGGCCAAGGCAGTATTGTAGAGTCAAAATCCCTTCTCAGACAACTTTTGGGTCAGAAGTGTTTGGATAGTTAATATGGTTTATATACCACATATTATAGAATAGCCTCTTTTGAAGTTTGGGAAAGAAAGAAAACATTAATATTTCTGCAACAATACCTGAATATTCACACTAAATAGGATAAATAAAGACTATAAGCTTCATGCTGATTCAAATCAGGTTTTGCCGTTAAATAAGCTTGTGAAAAACTGGATTTTTTTTCCCCCAGTTATCAGAGCTCTTTAGGATTTCAGACTAAGAGACTGTGGACCTATACTACAAACTACATTTGAATCCAGTAAGATGCCACGTCATTGTTATTATTGTGATAAAAATAATTCAGTAGAATTCCATCATAGAAGTTTTTTTTGGCTGTTACTTCCACCAAATTGTGTGGCCTAATCTCAATATCTATAATATTTTATTTAAAAAAGCATGGGTGCTTATCATGTTCCTTTAATTTTTTTAAGGCTATGAGCATACAACTTTACAAAGCAGCAGCAATGAACAGCATTTCTGGATTATATCCAGACAGTGTCACCGGGACCGGAAGGGTGATCAGTTTGATTCTGGCTCCCCTGATTACATCTTGGCTCCAAGGATGTAAACATCCAGGCCTGGTAGAGCCTCTGCAAGAGCGTCTGGGGCTGGAGATAGCTTTCCTAGACCTGGACACGAAAGAAAGTCTACATCTCATCCCTGGCAGCAGCCTGAAGCAGCTAAGAAAATGGGTCTCAGTTCATTTTCAGAAGAATAGAAACTAGTACAAGCATGTTCTGGGATGGGAACTGAAGGACCTCCAAGATATAAAATAGAAAATCAGGCCTGAGGGTAAGGCAACAAGACCAATAACTAAAGTTTGATGACCTCTCTTTTGACTTGTAGACGTACCATACAAGGAACCAACCTCTTAGTCTCCAGACAGAAGTTTAGCTGGGAGGGGAGTCTTGGTTCCATTTGTGTGCTGGAGCTAGCTCAGCCAATGACCACATGCCTACAGTGACCATTGTGGCATATCAGTTCTCCTCAGAAATATCTTTCCTGACTAGTCTTTCTAAAATATCCCCATCCTCCTCTCCCCATGCCCCCATGTACACATATTCTTCCCTCCCCCATCATCAAGCTTTCTGTGTGCTTTAAAATAGCATCTACTATACTGGCATATTATATACTTATTTATTTACGTATTGCTGTCTCCTCGATTAGAACATAACTTACAAAAGGAGGCCAGGAACGTATTTTTTAGATGGAGTTTAGCTCTTGTCACCTACGCTGGAGTGCAGTGGCATGATCTCAGCTCACTGCAACCTCCACCTTCTGGGTTCAAGAGACTCTCCTGCCTCAGCCTCCCAAGTAGCTGGGACTACAGGTGTGCACCACCACACCTGGCTAATTTTTGTATTTTTAGTAGAGACGGGGTTTCACCATGTTGGTCAGGCTGGTCTTCAACTCTGGACTTCAGGTGATCTGCCAGCCTCGGCCTCCCAAAGTGCTGGTATTATAGGTGTGAGCCACTGCGCCTGGCCCTAGGCCAGGAACTTTAATCTCTGCAATCTCAGTGCTTGTAAGAGTAGTTGGTTATAGTTTGCAGTAAAAAAAAGAGAAGTATTTATTGAATAAATAATTCAATATATCATTACACAGTAATATAAATCAATTCCATCTTCCTATCACCTGGCTGACATTTATTTAGAATATAGAAAGAACAAGAGGCGGGTAATTTGAGAGTGCATACTTAAAGCCTTATTTGCAAGGGCCACTCCTTAAATGGGTTGAACTGAATGGAATTCATGAAGCTAGAGGAGAAAGGCTGGGGTAGTGCAGGGAATTGGGGATTTATAAACAGCCAAAGCTAGGAGGCACCAAGCCCCAAGGGTTGGGGAAACAGGAAGGAGGGAGACAAAGGAACCAAAGACAAATGCCTCCCTTCCCTAACATGTTCTAGGTGAAAAGCCTCTGTGGGTCCTCTTTCCAGAAAATAGGACCATGAGAGAGGAGTGTGCTGAGGCTTTAAGGTACGCACACAAAGGGGAAAGGAGCCTGCCAATCAGAGCAGCAGGGCAACCCCTTCTGCATCTAATACTGCTTCAAAAACTCTCTGCCCCACTGTTTTCCTATGATACCTGCTATGCTGCCATGCAGTCAAGTAGATGGGAACCTGGGCCATCCTGACAGGGACAGTGCCCTCAGATTACCTATGCTTGACACAGAAATTGGGTGCTGGTTACTTGATGTCCTGTGTCACTTAAAGGAGACACTGAGAGCCAGGCTGTGGCAAAACCTTAAGAGAGTTTTTATTATTTTACATAGTTTTAGAAAATAATCAACTATATAAGGAAGTCAATGAAAAATAATCAATACAAGGCTTATATTCTAGTCTTAAAAGTCCCTTTGAAGACGAGAATGAGACAGAGGTTCAGACAGCTACAATTCAGGCCTGCTATGACCTTTGGCCAGGAATTACCTAGGGGTTCTGGCATCTGGAGAAATCCAAATGAAGGCATCGTTATAGACGTTGTTTTTGTTAGTCTGTACCTTTGCCCTAAGGGAACTGTTCCTGACCCAGCTTCATGTCCTGTAATGGGATGCAAGACATAAAAGGTGCCTGCTCCACCATTTTACCACCCCTACCTCCTACTCCCAGAACTACCATTTGGTTCAGGAGTGGCCACATGACCCTAGCAGGGCCAGTCTTCTCCTGGATTCCTATAGACCAAGGGAAAGTAGTTCTTCCTTTGATGGACACTGTAGGCTACTAATCTGGATCTCAATCCATTCTACTGGGGCTGAGATATATATATATATATTTGTATTCCTCTATCCACTAGGCCTTTCTATAGTGACTTAAAACTGAACTATCATATTTGCTACCACAACAGGCTACTCCTTCTGTATTCCCAAGGTAGAAATCAACAAATCAAAAGTGAAATCTATCGTAGATTTCCTTCTAGATATGAAGATCTATGAGGTTGGCAGGGACAGAAAGGAGAGAGGAGGCCGGCCCCATGTTTCCTTCTTCCAAAACTTCTACACACATTCCATAGCTACCCACTTGTTCCACATGTCCCGGCTACTCCCACGATTCAAGTCATTACCATCTCTCACCTTGACTACTGCAACAGCCTCTTAACTAGTCTCTTTGCGTCTCCTCTTGCTCCCCTACAATCTATTCTTTATAGAATTGCCAGACCCATCTGTTTATAATGTAAAGAAGATCCTTTCATTCTCTTGCTTAAAAACCCACAAAGGCTTTCCACTGCACCAAGTCCAAATGCCTTACAGTTGCTCCCAAGGTCCCATGTAATCCGGTGCTGGCTCACCTCTCTAATTCCTCCTTGTTCATTCATTTGAGCCACACTGGTCTTCTGTCTGTTTTTTTTTTTAATGTATCAGACTCACTCCTTCCTGAGGGCCTTGTCTGCTCATTCTAACCAGTTTGATTTGCCCCAGACTGTCTCACAACTAGCTCCTTCCTGCACATCAGGTCTCATCTAAACATTACCCACTCAGACAGGAGACAGTTCTTCCCCAAACATGTGGTCTCTCTCCACCACACTGTCTTGTTTTACCATCTGCATAGCAATCACCACTACCTCCAATTAACTTGTTCATTTATGTGTATATGTGATTGCATGTAGTCTGTCCCTCTTCCTGGGATGCAAGCTCCATGAGAGAAAAGGATTTTATCTTGCTCACTGCTATAATCCCCTGCCTGATGTTTTGCACATCATGGGTACTCAGTAAATAACTTGCTGAACAGACAAATGACTATCATTATAACTTCTAGAAGTCTAGTCCATGGGCTATGCTGGATGGTGATGGGGAACATGATGGCTCTTAACCTCATGACATCTCAGGGTTTTAAGAGACATACTATTCCAACTTTCTCACGTCACAGATGAGGAATCTGGACTTTCCCAAGGTGACAGCACCAGGACCTGAACCCGTCTTCCACATGTACTGAAATATGTTGCTGACTCACCTCCTTCTCTAGACCTTGCTTGGATCTCTGTGCCTCACTGCTGAGGAGCTGCCTTCCCTAACATATAAGGAGCTGAACCACAAAGTTTACTTCCTGCCTCCTGATGCTCTTATGCATAGCCAACTACCCATCCTGATCCATTTCCTTTTTCTTACTCGATTTTCAAATCACCCACTCTCAAACCCATAGAGTTTGTTGTCTCTTTCCCTGCCTTTATGGGAACTAAGCTCCCTGCCTCCTCCTCTCTCTTTGCCCTTTGTGCCCTGTTTTGCACCGTAGGCTTGGCTTACCAAACCCACCTATCACTGTTACCAATGACCACCCCCCAACCCCTACACATTCCCTAAGCCTTTTAGGGGAAAAATCAGAATAAAAACACAACTAACCTCAGAAAATTTCAGACTTTTCTGTTGAACTTTGGGCCTCAAGGCCCTTATGGCAAGTTCTGCTGTCTTGCTATTGCTCCTACCTGGCAGTCAACTGGGTTATATGTTCCTAGAAAGGATGTTTTAGTTTTCTTTTCTTTTCTCTCTCTCTCTTTCTTCTCTCTCTGTCTCTTTCTCTCTACTTTCTTTGCAGTTCAATGTGTATATCCTACAAAATTTACCTGTCTTCAACATAATCCGGTCTCTTTCACACAATTGGCCAAAGAAGTAAGACTCTTTCTTATTCTCGATCATATAGAAAAAGACATATTTTAGTGAAACAGTGAAACAACCTTTCCATCTCAGTTTCATAATTCCTGTACAGCAGGGCCATGTCCCATAGTACTCTGTATGCCCACAGGGCCTCCCAACGCTCCCTGTATAAACTTGACTGATGTATAATCAAATGTATGGTGGCAAGACAGACAAAAAAGTAGGATGCTGAAGAGTGAAAAAACAGAGAAATGGATTTTGTTCAGGCTTCTAGTGTCTGATAGTATATGAAACACTGAGTTAAATACTAACAGTATATGACAACTTGTAACTTTCAAAGTATGTTCCAGAATTACATCACTGTTTAAAAACCACAAACATATCTGGCTTTAGATTTGTGAAAACTAAATAGGAGTTTATAGTGATTTAGATGGAAATAATTCCACCAAAGAACCCAGATGGCATCATAAACCACAACAGAGGAGATCAAGTGGTTGATGAAGTCATTCTTTGCTGTTACCACACACTGAAACATACAATACATTTATTATTTAGTGAATGCCACACGACTGAAAAATCCTGGAAACAAGACAAAGCTAAAATGGTAAAATTTCATTCAACCAAAAATGTTTTCAGCTTTCTTTCATAACTATTTAAAAATAATGCAATGTATATTTTTAAATGTATTTTGGATGGTTCAACTAATCATTACGAAATCAAGATGACCATAATTTACCACAAAATTTTTTTTAAATGTCCTTCAAGTACTTGGTACTTACTTTACGGTGCTGATGAAGTGCCATGAAGTGTTATATGAGTGACGGTGCTGTGGGCCGTGATAAAGTTTGGCTGTGTCCCCACCCAAGACTCATCTTGAATTGTAGTTCCCATAACCCCCATGTGTCGTGGGAGGGACCAGGTGGAGATAATTGAATCATGAGGGCGGTTCCCCTGTGATAGTGAGTTAGTTCTCATGAGTTCTGATGGTTTTAAAAGGAGTTTCCCCCTTTGCTGGGCACTCATTCTCTCTCCTGTCGCCCTGTGAAGAGGTGCCTTCCGCCATGATTATAAGTTTCCTGAGGCCTCCCCAGCCATGCAGAACTGTGAGTCAAATTAAACCTCTTTTTTTTTTTTGTGATGGAGTCTCACTCTGTCACCCAGGTTGGAGTGCAGTGGCATGATCTCGGCTCACTGCAACCACCAGAACCCTGGTTCAAGCAATTCTCCGGTCTCGGCCTCTTGAGTAGTTGGGATTACAGGCATGTGCCACCACACCCGGCTACTTTTTGTATTTTTAGTAGAGACGGGGTTTTGCCATGTTTGACCTCCAAAAGTGCTGGGATTACAGGCATGAGCCACCACGCCCAGCCCAAACCTCTTTTCTCTATGAATTACCCAGTCTCAGGCAGTTCTTTATAGCAGCATGAGAACAGACTAATACAGTCCCAGGATGGGTCCGGCTGATAACCAGTCACTTTGCGTGAATCAAGCTCTCTGGACCTCAGTGTCCCACTGTGAAGCAACGAGGGCTGGCTGAGATCAGGGATCCTTAACTAGCCACCATGATCCCACACCTGGCTCAAGACTGGCTTGTCAAAGAGAAATGAGGCTGCCACTCCAGCTCCGCTCCAGGGCCTGAAACCACTCCTCACTTTACCTCCAGAAGCCTCTCCTTGCCTGGTGGTCTCAGACTTCAGGGAAAAACAAAAGTAGTTTGTTTTGAAATAATTATGAGATTCCAGCTCAGAAGATTTTTAAAGCCTTTATAAATGCACATTTGTTCTCTTCTCAGCTTTTATTGACTCCTTCTTTTGACAGTACTGCAATTTTCCTTTGGGTAACTCATTCCTCTCATATTCTCAGCCAGATGGTTTGGTGGTATTTGCCGCCTGTCTCCTTCACCCCTAACCCTACCTCTAAGAGTAGGCCTAGAATGGCTGAAGCAACATGGAAGAATCACTCCTGGTTACAATGATTAGCTGAAAGATGGGAGTATAACCCAACTGGAGTACCGTGAGGCAGGAGATGTTTGCTGGGGCTCTCTCTCCCACATGCTATAAGAGATCCTCTTCTTTCTCATGAAGAGGAAGAGACATGAAGCCAGGAAATGCTACAGGTTTTTGTTACCCTAAGGAGAGAGCTTGGAGCTGCTGGAGGCAGCACTGTGGGGAGCCCAGTGGAGCTGCCACTGCAGAAGACAGAGCAGAGAGACAACTCTTGCTAGTGATATCCCTGGGCAGCTGGACCAAGTCTCGCCAGAAATAAGACTGAATTTTTCCTGTTTTGTAAGTTGACAAATTCTCTTTATTGTTCAAGCCAATTTTAAGTGTGGGTTTGTGTCACTTGAAGTTGAAGCACCCTTCCTCTGTCCTTAAAATGGTATGAAAACTGCATTCCTTTTCTTAAAATAAAATATATATATTAAAATAATGTATGAAACGATTGTTTATGACATTGAATTTCAGAGCTGTACTCTTTATTATAAGCATGGATTCATTCACTAGTTCATTCATTCAACTTTCAACAAGCACCTGCCAGGTGACAGGAACTGGGCTAGGGACACAAAGGTGAATAAGACATTCACAAGGAACTCACTACAGTCTATCAGGACAGCACAGGAAAACTGATAATTGCAATAAAAGAAATAAACACAATATAAAACAATTATCAAATATAATGTTAGCACTAAGTAAAAAGTGATTAAACTGGGCCAGGAGCAGTGGCTCATGCCTGTAACCCCAGCACTTTGGGAGGCTGAGGTGGGCGGATCACCTGAAGGTCAGGAGTTCGAAACCAGCTTGGCCAACATGGTGAAACCCCATCTCTACTAAAGATACAAAAAATTGGCTGGGCTTGGTGGTTCATGCCTGTAACGCCTGTAATCCCACACTTTGGGAGGCTGAGATGGGTGGATCACCTGAGGTAAGGAGTTTGAGACCATCCCGGCCAACATGGCGAAACCCCGTTTCTACTGAAAATAGAAAAATTAGCTAGGCATGGTGGCACGCACCTGTAGTCCCACCTACTTAGGAGGTTGAGGCAGAGAATCGCTTGAACCTGGGAGGTGGAGGTTGCGGTGAGCCAAGATCGTGCCACTGCACTCCAGCTTGGTGACAGAGCAAGACTCTGTCTCAAAAAAACAAAACAAAACACACACACACATTAGCCAGGCGTGGTGGTGGGCACTTGTAATCCCAGCTACTCGCCAAGATCGCACCATTGTACTCTAGCTAGGCAACAAGAGCGCAACTTCGTCTCGAAAAAAAAAGTGATAAAGGTTTTTTGTTTGTTTGTTTTGTTTTTTTTGAGACAGGATCTCGCTCTCTTGCCAAGACTGGAGAGCAGTGGCATGACCATGACTCACTGCATCCTTGATTTCCTGGGCTCAAGCGATTCTCCCACCTTGGCCTTCTGGGTAGCCAGGACTAGAGGCATGCCCCATCACATCTTGCTAATTTTTAAAAAACTTTTTCTAGAGACAGGGTCTTCCTATGTTGCCCGGGCTGGTCTGAAATTCCTGGGTTCAAATGATCTTCCCACCATGGCCTCCCAAATTGCTGGGATTACAGGCGTGAACCACCATGCTCAGCCAATACGCTATTCTTTGATGAGGTAAATTGGGCTTCATGAAGAGATACCTGATCTAACTTGTGCAGGATATGAAACTTTCTAAGTACAGTAGTGGGGGTATGTGAAGGGTCTTCCAGCCAGATGAAGCAGCGTGTTCGGAGCTGAGAGGCATGAAATAGCATGCAATATTTGGGGAACTGTATTTTGGTACGTAAGATGCAACATAAAGAACAACAGAAAATGGAGTTGGAGAGGAATAATGGGACCTGAGATGCATTCAAGAAATACTGGTCTAGCAATTATGAAGAGAATGGACAGAAGGGGAGAGGGCATGACCAGAGAAGGGCAATAACTGGGGAGATCACTGAAATACATCAGGAGAATGGTGCTGAAGGCCTGACGGCCAGCGGCAGCACTAAGGTGGAGGAATGGAGAGGACAAGCACTGAGAAGGGGGATTTAAGAGGCTGGAAAGTTTGGGATAACTCTCAGGTTTTTAGCTGGGGTGAATGGTACTGTCATGACCTAGGGAGAGAATAGCAAGAGGGGAAACAGGCTGAGAGCACATCATGATTCACTGTGGTCTTGTTTGGAGCATAATTTTGAGTCGGTAAAATACTCTTTAAGTACAAAATATATCAATATTAGAAAACATACACAGGTATTTTAGGTTGAAATGGGACAGACAGGAGTTTGTACTATAACTGAAGCAATGGGTAGACCTAGCAGACAAGCGGATGGAGGAAGACAACTGGGAATCTAGAAAGAGAGTATTCAGGAATCTGGATGCTGGACTGATGCTGACAGGCCCTGGAGAAGCACGGCCTGCAGCAGAAGCCTCACTTGGCTTTGACAAGTCAGACTTGAGAGCCAGGTGTGAGATCTCTGTCAGGTGCAGTGACTCACACCTGTAATCTCAGCACTTTGGGAGGCCGAGGCAGGCGGATCACTTGAGCTCAAGAGTTCAAGACCAGGCTGGGCAACATGGCAAAACCCTGCCTCTGCAAAAAATACAAAATTAGCCAGGTGTGGTGGCTTGCGCCTGTGGTCCCAACTACTGAGGAGGATGAGGTGGGTGGATCGCTTAAGCCTGGGAGGCAGAGGTTGTAGTGAGCCGAGTTTGCACCACTGCACTCCAGCCTGGGTGACAGAGAGATCCCGTTTCAAAATAAATAAATAAATAAGATCCCTAATCTCAGCCAGGCCTCCTTATTTCACAGTGGAAGACTAAGGCCCAGAGGGGTTGATTCGCGCAAGGTGACAGAGAGCTGGTTATTAGCAGAACCCACAGCTCCCTCACTCGTATGCTGCTTCATGATACTTCATAAGCACCATAAAGTGAGCATCTACCAGGTACTTGAAGGACAAGGGAGCGTCCCTTGGCACCCACTCTTTCCCTTTTACTTGCTTGCCCTGCTCACCTGCTTGGTCAATCCTGACTAAAACCTTAAGTACATCTCTAGTCACAGCCTGGCCACACGCAGAGCTTAGAATTATGCTGTCTGTGGTGTGACTGCAACTACCAGAGTCATCTCCTTGGGCCTAAAGGTTGCAACGGATCTAACAGCCTCCATTTGTGCAAAAGGAAGGACACAGGGAATTCCAAAACAGGCCACATCCTGATTTTATAACAGCACAAAAGAAATTGTATGTTTGCACTCAATAGTATAGATTTTTTTAAAAAATTGGGCTATGTATGTTTTTAAACCCAAACATTGGTGATTAGAATGCCATAAATTTGCTTTGAAATGGAGAAACAACAGTACTATATTATAAAATGTCACTGTTCTCCATGTTGTAAGAATCCCATACAATACAAATTTAACTGGCATAGGGAAATTGGTTAAATTACCACAAGGTTGAAATAACTGCACTATGTCATTCACAGTTATTTTTTAATTTCATCCATTCAGAACATGATTTAAAGAAAGTTTAACCTGACTGGCCTTAGGTCTAGAGATAGAGGAAGGAATTATCGAGATTTGGGGAGGCATTTAAGAGATTAAGCTGTTTAAAATACTTTAAAAGCATGTATACATCTACCTGATATACTATTTCAAAAATAAGAATCTATTCACTGAAAATGGCCACATCAGAATCTCTATTTGCAGTAAATTACAAATATTTTCTTATTCAAATATTTCACTCATTTAGACTGGCCTTCTTTCAAATTAGAGATATTCTTTACCGTTACCTATAATTCAGTAAGTTAACGTCCATATGAATGAGGAAAAGTGCACATACACATTATACACACTCAAAACGGTAACTATGTTAAACCAGGAGGTGTAATATACATTATAGTTTACAAACTGAAACAAAACCCCACAGTTGAAACTATACAGTTTACAAACATTTCTTTCAGAACTGATTGGGAGGCCAGGGCCGAAGGAGACTAGCATAGGCAACACAGCAACACCCCATCTTTACAAAAACAAAAATTAAAAAATTAACTGAGTGTGATGGGCCTTACTTGTAGTCCCAGGGCAGTTACTTGGGAGGATGAGGCAGAAGGACTGCTTGAGTCCAGGAATTTAAAGCTGCAGCGAGCTATGATTGCGCCACTGCACCCCAGCCTGGGCAGACAGTGAGACCCTGCCTCTTTAAAAAAAAAAAAAAAGAAAAAGAAAAAAAAGAACGGAAAAAAAGAACTGCTTAGGAACTGTGGAAAGTAACAACAAATACAATCAATGTAGACATCTCAGCAAGCTGTATACAGTCTCAGTCCACTGTGTGAAGTTAGCACCCCACCTTGTGGAAAACAGTAGGTGGTGTTCAGTGGAAGAATGTCATGTTCATTTTAGAAGAGCTGGTTGATAAATCCTGCAGCCACCAAACTGCCGCTGATTCCAATATAAACCAAAAATGCAAAATCCAAAAAAGAATGCAAACCAAAAGAATCCCTATTTGTTAAACTAGCAGCAAAACTTTTGTACTTCCAAAATAAAAAGATATGAGCCTCAAAATATTGGTGCCTATGGTATGTGTTTGGATTATTTCTGTAGAAAATACATATTTATTTAGATATTTATAAAAAATTAAATATTTCATATTAATAGGTTTTTATGCCCACTGGAGCTTGTATCTCTTCTTAGTTTTGTTTCTAAAAAAAAATAGCTATTTTCTAATTGTAACTTTAGAAAATACAGAAAAATATTCCAAGACAAAACCAAAAATCAACCAATATCTCCCTACTCTTTTGAAGAAGCCCCCACCCCACCTAACACTCTAGCTCACAGAGATCCCTCCCACCTCTGCATTCAAAGCACTCATTGTCCTTTGTTTATCTTTGATTTAAACACACACACACACACACACACACACACACATACACACACACGTATATGGTTTTAAAGTTCTTCTGGTCTTCTCAGTTTGGTCAAACTCTTTGGGTTACTTATCATTCCCATTACTTTCTTGGCACCATCTCTTCTGGAGTTCTCTGCCACTTTGCTCTGTTCCCAACTGGTTGCTCTCTAGGACCACCTATGAAGTCTTCACATTGTAACTCCCTTCACTGCTGTCCTGAAAATTCCCTTCGCTTCTCTCCTGGACTGAGGCCCAGATCCCTGGAACTGAGTCTCCCTTTTGGATGCCCCTTGTTTTGGTGGGGCACACCCTCTGTAGGAGGGTACATGTGGAATCCATTTGAGACATTGCTCCACTGTACTTCTGAATACCATTTGGACCTCAAATGTGACTACTTTTCTTGTTCTTTCTGGAAGTTTTTGGTATCTTCTCTTCATTGTTAGTTCTGAAACTGTAGATGACATATCTTGTGACTACAGTTTCATTGGACTCAGCATAGTCCTTTTATTTTAAAAGTCAGGTTCTTCTATTTTGGAAATTTCCCTGGGTCATAATTTTGTTGCATTTTGAACTTTTCCCATTTTCTTTTCTTTCTGGATAATGGACCTCCAACATCCAGTTTGGTTGTCTAATTTTCCTGCCTTTCTCTATTGTTTTTTATGTTTTCCTTATCCTTTTAATCTTTTTCTTGAGTTCTTCAATGTGATCTTCCAATCTTTCATTGAATTTCTATTGCTGCAATCAAAATTTTGATAGCTAAGGGTTTTTTGTGTTCTTAGTTTTTTAAAAAATAGGTCTCATTCTTGTTTTAAGGAAATAATGCCCTCTCATTTTTTAGAACATAATTGTTTTCATTTAAACTCCCCACTGCCACTGGTTCCTTTCACTGATGGTTAGTTTTCTCGTTTTAGAGGCTTTCCTCAAATGTCTGATAGTCTGTGGATGTTGATTCAACCACTGATTCTCAAGGGCGATGGGAGAGGAGGCCCCCCATACACACTTTACGAGGCGTGGAGACATTCTGGGTTGCCATAACTGGTGGTGGGGGTTGGGGGAGCACTCTTGGCATCTGGTGGATAAAGGCCAGGGCTACTGCTAACATCCTGTAACACACAGGACATTCCCCTACCATGAAGATTTATCTGTCCCAAAATGTCAATAGTGACGAGGATGAGAAGCCCTACTTCATATTAAAGAAAAAGGCATTAAAAGGCCGACTGCAGGCTCTGTTCAGCTCTCTATCGCCTCTACTGAGAACTAGTGCAGGTCAGCAGCTAAATGATCAGCAGTGCACTGCCACCTGGTGGCAGGATGAGGGGGTGACATTGCAGAGGAAAGAAAATATAAGTTCTTCAACACTTGGAGGGGCCCCCCTGGTCCATTTCTGAAGCTTCAAGGACCTTTTGGGGGAGGGAGAGGAAGGAGGAAGGTAGAGAGGAGGAGGAAGAGAAGTAGAAGGAAAGGAGAAGGAGCGAGGAGGGGAAGAGAGGGGAAAGAAAGAGAGGGTTGAAGAGAGGAGAGGAAGGAGAGAGAGAGAAGGAGGGAGAGAGAAGGAGGGGAGAGGGAGAGGGGAATGAGGGAGGAAGGGAAACAGGGAAGCAGGCAGAGAGAGTGCACAAGTGTGTAGAATTTAGGAAATGGTTTTGAATCTGTGCAAAGTGGTTCTGGGAAGTCCCTTTGAATCCCAGGGAGTTTCCAGGTTCCTCTAGGCGAGGGAGGCTGTTGGGTGGCATGAAACACTTTAAAGACCTTTGGATATCGGGATGCTCTGCTTTCAGACATCCCAGAGTTGGTGATGGCAATCCCATTCTTATAATTGCTCAGAACAGCTTTGAAGTCATACTTGATTCCTCTGTTTTCTGCCATGAAATTCTGTTAACTCCACTTTCAAAACCATCCAGAATCCAACTATTTTCCCTTACTCCTGGCCCTCCTCATGCAAGCCACATTATCTCTTGCTTGGATTTCTGCAACAACCTCCGAACTGGTTTCCTGGGTTTCGCTTTTGGTGTATTTGTAACACAGCCACACGAGTGACCTGTGTGAAACAGTATGATTGTGTCACTCCTCTAAGCAAAACTTGCCAACAGGTCTCTATTTTCCTCAGATCAAGACAGGAAGTTTTCACAAGGGCTTACAAGGCCCTATATCATCTGGTCTTTGCCCGCTCCTGCCATCTCCTCTTCAGTGTCTCTCCTTCCACTCACTCTCCTCCAGGTACCAGGATGACCTGCTGTTGCACCAGCATCCAGGAATGTTCCTCCCTATGGCTCTTCCAGAGACTTTTCCCTCTGCTTGAAACACTCTTCTCTCAGGAGTCCCCGTCCTCTTCAAGGCCCTAAGATCAATCACAACTTTTCCACCCCATCAGAATTCCCAGTTCCCCATCCCTGTGCAATCTGCCCCCATAGCGCTGATCACCTTTGAAAAGGCTCTACGATTTTCTTCTTCACTATGTCTGGTATTACTGTCTTCTCACCCAGGTCAAGTGGAGTGAGCTCCATGAGGGCAGACTTTTTTGTGTGTTTTTTGTTCACTTGTGTATCCCAACTATCTATAATACTGCCTGGCAAATGGAAAGTAAATATTTATTACTGAATAAACAAAGTTTTTTTTTAAAAAAAAGCATTAGGATTCTGACACTGTATTATAAATTTTGGAAAACTGAAAATCTTTAAGTTTTAAACATCAGGAACATGCTTCTGTATTTATTTTTGCCACATTTAATGTCTCAATAAGATTTCACTATTGGGCCCATATTAATCATTTCCTTTTATTAAAGCTCCTTTCCCAGTGTTTAATATTTTAGGTCTCTTCCTTCATTATTTTTCTAATAGTTAAAGCTAGTATATAAGGAAGTAATTGAGTTTTGCGTATTTGGCTTGCATCTGATACTTTTCTGAACTTGTATTACTTGATAGTCTTCTGGTGATTTTGTTCCTAGATATAATTATTTATAGAATATATTACTTTATTTCTTCTTTTTCAATATTTATACCTCTTATTTCATCTGAGGTGGAGGGCCAAAACAAAACACAGTATGACTAATGGCAGATACTCTTCTTTTGGTTCTGATTTTAGAGAGAAAGAATGTAATGGGCATTGGCTTTTGGCTCCAAGTGCACTGTTTCATATTAAGGAAACCATTGACAATGTTAGAATAATGGGTTATTTATGCAAAGCAGTGCTTTAGGAAGCTAAATATGGACAGCCAGGGATATGAATGTGATTTAAAGAAGACTAGAGTCCAACTCAGCAGCATGTGTAGAGTTTGCATATACACTGCAAATGTACTGCAACGTATACATTGTATTAGTATACTAATTATATAGTATTAGCATACTGTATTAGTATATTAATAGAATTAGTATAATAGAATTAGTATACTAATAGAATAGTATACTATTAGTATTATATTATTATACTAATTAGTATTATGTTATAATACTACTTCTATTAGTATATACTCAGTATACCCAGTATTGCTGGCTTGAGTAAATTATTGAAAAATATGAATAGAGGGCATAGTGGCCACAACAAAAATAGTTTGGAATATCTATTACATTGGTTTCTACACCATATATGTACACTCCTAACTTCTAGGTGTACTTCAAAATAGGAATTCAATCAACAATCTAGCACAGGAGTCTCCAACCACCAGGCTGTGAACCAATACCAGTTTGTGGCCTGTTAGGAACCGGGCTGCACGGCAGCAGGTGAGTGGCAGGTGAGCCAGCATTACCACCTGAGCTCTGCCTCCTATCAGATCAGCAGCAGCATCAGATTCTCATACAAGTGCGAACCCTATTGTGAACTGCGCATGCGAGAGATCTAGGCTGTGCACTCCTTATGAGAATCTAACTAACGCCTGATGATCTGAGGTGAAGCAGTTTCATCCCGAAACCATCCTCCACCATCTGTAGAAAAACTGTCTTCCACGAATCCGGTCCCTGGTGCCAAAAAGGTTGAGGACTGCTGATGTAGCACAATGCTACAGTGGGCAAGGGTTGACAAGCCCTTTAATGTCAGCAAGTTATTTAATTTGGGCTTATTGCCCATATTTATTGTAGTAAATTTGGAAAATTATAAAAATACTTGCAGAATGTGTATAAAATGTACTTTTTAAAATAACTTACAGAATAAAATAATACTATGGTATTTAGTGAAAAACTGAAAATGACAGGAAATGGTACATCAATACTACAGTTTACAATCATTTTTAAAGTAAAAAGTAGTCTAGGCGCAGTGGCTTACGCCTGTAATCTCAGCACTTTGGGAGGCTGAGGTGGGTGGATAGCTTGAGCCCAGAAGTTTGAGACCAGCCTGGGTGACAGAGTGAGACCCTGTCTCAAAAAATAACACAACACAACACAACACAACACAACACAACACAACATAACATAACATAACATAACATAACACAACATACCTGTCTGAACCAACATGGAAAGTTATCAAGGTACAGAATTAAATTTTTTTAAAAAGTTACAGACAATATACAGGATGTGATTTACAAACTAGCCATACCCTGCTCCTTCCAAAAAACACCCAGCACTGTCTCTAGGGTTATATGTATGTGTGTATATATAATTCATAATACTTTGTTATATGTATACATGTAACAGAAGGGGAAAAAAGCACTGGCAGGATATAACTCAAACTGGTACAGTGGTTACTTCTAGAGAGTGGAACTGGGATAGTGACAGGAAACTTTCACTTTTTACTTTGTATATTTCTTTTTTTTTCTTTTTTTAGATGGAGTTTCGCTCTTGTCACCCAGGTTGGAGTGCAGTGGCGTGATCTCAGCTAACTGCAACCTCTGCCTCCTGGTTCAAGTGATTCTCCTGGCCTCATTCTCCCAAGAAGCTGGGATTACAGGCGCCCACCACCAAGCCCAGCTAATTTTTGTATTTTTGGTAGAGACGGGGGTTTCACCATGTTGGCCAGGCTGATCTCGAACTCTGGACCTCAGGTGATCTGCCCGCCTTGGCCTCCCAAGGTGCTGGGATTACAGGTGTGAGCCACAGTGCCTGGCCTACTTTGCATATTTCTGTATTGTCCAAAATTTTAAAATTAAGAAAACAACAGGCCAGGCATGGTGATTCACGCCTATAATCCCAGAGCTTTGGGAAGCTCAGGTAGGAGAATTGCTTGAGACCAGGAGTTCAAGACCAGTCTGGGCAACATAGCAAGACCCCATCTCTACAAAAAATAGAAAAGTTAGCCAGGTGTGGTGGTGCATTACCATAGTCCTAGCTACTTGGGAGGCTGGGGCAGGAGAATCACTTGAGCCCAGGAGTTTCAGGTTGCAGTGAGCTATGATTGTACCACTATATTCCTGCCTGGGCAACAGAGCAAGATCCTGATGCTTTAAGAGAAAACATAAACAATAAATAAAATTTGGAATGTAGAAAAGAGCAAAGCAACAGAAAAATAACCACTCACAGTCCTCCCACAGTTAATTATGGGGCATATTCAATAAAGATTTGCTGAAATTTCCACTAAACACAGTGTCTTGTACAGAATCAGCACTCGTTTTGTATTTTTTGATTGAATTAGCAAATAAATAACGTTTATTGGGAAAACATAGCCTAATTACAGAGTAGTGGGAGATCTAATTAAGTGACCTGAAAGTGAGGCAAGTTGGCTCCGATTTTTAACCCTTCGAAATCAGTTTTCAGCAACTTCTATTGTTGTTTTATATATGAAAAATTCTATATTTTTTAAAACACAGGTTAAAAAATGTTTTATTCATATGTCACTGAGCTTTTTTCTTCAGTAATGTGAAAAGGGGCCAAGTCATGTTGTAACAGAAGTTACAAGGAATAGTAGTTGGTTGTCAAGGGAGGCAGTTAAGAAACAAGGCTCAGATTCAGAAGCAAATAAAAGAATGAACCAAAATCCATACTGCAATGCCCTGAGTCTCATTTCCTTCCACGCCTTGGAGGGGTGGATGTCCCTGCTGAAACATGGCCTAACAAGGAGACTATTGCTCTCCAGGAAGAACGTTCTGGTTTGAGTTTTCATTTACCTTCATAGGGCTCTGGTTATTGGCTCTATTTGGAAAGGTTACTCTCCAATTTTTGCTGGAAGATATTACTTTACTACTCTTTACTTTAGAACTAATCCCAGTGGAAATTACTTTTTCTTTTGTACGTTTTTCAAGGTTTTTTTTTTCATATAAGTAATTTCACAGTCAAATATCCTTTTTTTTTTCTTAGCTTTCCACTCTTTGCCTTTCTAATTTCAGTTGTTAGTCAAGGGAAGCCTGTTTCTCCTTAAAAAGCTACTTAAACTACCCAAAGAAACAGAGGCTGAAGAGTAGAGTTAAAAAGTTATTAAACCAGGATTATTATTTATCTTTACTCTTGTGTAATCATAAATAAGGTGAATTATGCACCTAAAATATTATATACCATTAAAAAATACACTGATTCAGAAGAATCAGAAGAAATTTGAATGAAGAATTTGTGCAAGAAATGTAGGCCACCTCTAACATTCAATTAATAAAATTATATTAATTTAAAATTTAGCTTAAAATCTGCTGTATATGAATATCTAGCATAAATAGGTAAATACCAACATTAATTTTTTTCTTGCGTGAAGGCTGTGAAAGGTTATAGTTACAAAAAGATAAATAAATGAACATTAAAAAAATATGGGGGCAACCACAGTGGCTCACACCTGTAATCCCAGCACGTTGAGAGGTAAAAATGGGCAGATTGCTTGAGTTCAGGAGTTCGCGACCAGTCTGGGCAACACGGCAAAACCCTGTCTCTACCAAAAATACAAGAAATTAGCCTGGTGTGGGTGGTGTGCACCTATAGTCCCAGTTACTCAGGAAGTTGAGGTGGGAGGATTGCTTGAGCTTAGGAGGCAGAGGTTGCAGTGAGTCAAGATCACGCCACTGCACTCCAATCTGGGTGACAGAGTGAGATCCTGCCTCAAAAGAAAATTATTAAAAAATAAAAAATAAGGGCCAGGCACTGTGGCTCATGCCTGTAATCCCAGCACTTTTGGGAGGCTGAAGTGGGCAGATCACTTGAGCTCAAGAGTTCGAGACCAGCCTGGGCAACATAATGAGACCCTGTCACTATAAAATATCAAAAATTAGCCCAGTGTGGTGGTGCACATCTATAGTGCCAGCTACTTGGGGGGTTGAGGCAGGAGGATCACTTGAACCCAGGAGGTGGAGGCTGCAGCGAGCCATGATTAAGCCACTGTACTCCAGTCTGGGTGACAAAGAGAGACCCTGTTCCAAAAAATAGAATAAAATAAAAATAATTTTTTTTCTATAAATTAGCAAAAACATTTAGAAATTTATTGGGTAATTCCATATCAGAAAAAGTTATTAACCAAATGACAGAAATTTCCTGTTACTTATATAAGTGATTAATATTTCTAATTTGTATCTTCTGATTTCTGGGAAGCTCTTTGTGTTTTTGGAAGAGCAAGCCTGTGTTGAAAATGTGGATTTTGGCTTCTCACCAGAACCAAGTGTGAATCGATGCCCTTTTATTCCTGAAGCGTTCCAAGTAATATGGATGAGACCTTCTGCCAAAGCACAAAGTGCAATTACTATTAATGCTTTAAAATGATCCAGATTTTCTGGTTCACTTAAGAAGGCTGAAAACAATTAAATTATAGAGAGATAGTTCAAGGCCTATAACCACAGGAGTGTTTTCTATAGCCAGGAAATTGCAACTGCCACAATTATAATACATGATTTTAAAAGTGAGGAAAATTGGGGGGGGTGCTATTTACACAAATGGTGCAGAATAGGCATCCACACCAAGGGGACTTCAAAACTCTGACTTTCATTAGAAAATGAATTTGACTTTGGTTCTGAAATAGAATAGCAATATAAACTAGCTTTATAACCCTCCTTCTATAACAGTTTTAAATGCTGTCAGAAATATAACAAAAATACGATTTTATCTGAACCAGAAAGAAGGAAACGGAAGTCCCTAATTGCCACAAACAAGAAGAAAATGAAAAGCGAGCAGACAGCCTGTGACATGAAGGTTTGACGAGGATGACATGATTATTCCAGACACCTAAGGGCTGGGATTTCAGGGCCTCTAAAGGATGGGGAGGAGAAAAGCCTACAAAGGAACAAATTGATAGCTGATATTTCCAAGACAATAACAGCTCCCCTGTACCTGAAATTTTTTAATAGAAGGCCCTAAGGACCAGTTCTTAATCTTCTTATATTTTCTATCAATCCCTGGGTAATTTTTTTTTTTTTTTTTTTTTTTTTGAGACGGGGTCTCGCTCTGTCACCCAGGCCTGAAGTGCAGTGGCATGATCTCCGCTTCCTGCAACCTCCGCTTCCCAGGTTCAAGCAATTCTCCTGCCTCGGCCTCCTGAGTTGTTGGGATTACAGGCATGAGCCACTGTGCCCTGCCTAATCCCTGGGTAATCTTACCTAGTTTCTTGTTTTACATACCATCACCTATACACAGAAGACTCCAAAATCTATATTATGGACCAGACTTGCCTTCTGAACCTCAGACTCATAGATCCCATTGTATTATCTACATCTTCTCTTGTATGTTTACAGATAACCCACAATTACCCCTGCTGATGACCCCTCTAACCTTCCCTGTGTAAGTGGCAGCTGCATTCTTCCAGTGGCTCAGGCCAAAAACCCGGGTGCCATCTTCCACTCCTCCTCATTCTCTCACACCCTACATCTTATGTGCCAGGAAATCCTATCACCTCTGACTTCAAAATATATTGAGACTCTGACTTCTTTCTTCCATATCCCCTGTTGCCATTCCTGGTCTAAGCCATGCTGATCTCTCATTTGGAGTACTGCAGTAGCCTCTAAACCCCTCTCCCTGCTTTTGCCCTTCTCCCCTTCAGTTTACTCAGCACCCAAAGTGATCCTGTCAGATCATGTCCCTCCTCTACCTAAAGCCTCCCAATAGCTCCCCACTTCACTCACTGGGAAAAACCGTCCAAGCCAAAAAATGAACAACAAGGTCTTAAAAGACCCAAGCCTAACATCCTTGCCTTTACCTCTATGACCCCAGATCCTACTCCCGTGCTTCCTTTGCTTTGGCTACACGGACCCTCTCACTATTTTACAAACATGCCGGGCGTGGCCTCACCTCAGGGCCTTCTTTGCAGTTACTGCTTCCTCTCCCAGAATTCTCTTTCCCCAGATGGCTTAACATCTCACCTCCGTCACGCCTTCGTCTAAACACCACCTTTTCTGGTCACCACCTAAAATTATAAACCCCCCTTTAACCCTTGAATCTTCCTATTCCCTTGCCTTGCTTTATTCCTCTTCTTAACAAGTTTTCACTAACACATTATAAATTTTACCTAATTATCTGGTTTATTATCCTGCCACTAGAATGTAGGTTCCATAAGGGCAGAGATTTTTCTGTTTTATTCACTACTGTATTCCTAACACTTAGTAGGTATTCAACAAATATTTATTAAATAAGTTTGTGAATGCTAAACTTGGTCATGAAGGAAAACTAGGATTCTAATCAAAGGAAGGACAAAACCAAGACATACTTTCAGGTAAACAAACAAAAACACGAAAACTCATCACTTACAGAACTTCCATGAAGGAACTAATGAAATACACAGTTCTGAAAGAAAGAAGTCGAATCCGAAAAAACAAGTAAGATACAAGAAGCAAGGGTAAGAAAGAAAATGCTATATAAATACACATCTGAATAAGCACAATCGTATAAAGCAATAATAATGATAACTAATTTAGGTGGTATAAAAACAAATTAGAACCAAAATACTACACAATAATATGTAAGAGGAGAAGGAGTGCTCACAGTGAAAACATTCTAAAAGCCTTAAGATGACAGCAAGAATGAGAAAAAAATAAAAATAAAAGCTTTGTTTTTCAGGAGGAGGATGGAGATATTATATTTTTTTCCTTTAGTTACCCACGTTAACAATTTAAGAATAATGTGTAAGGAGCCAGGCGCAGTGGCTCACACCTGTAATCCCAGCACTTTGGGAGGCCAAAGCAGGTGGATCATTTGAGCTCAGGAGTTCGAGACCAGCCTGGGCAACATGATGAGACCCTGTCTCTACTAAATATACAAAAATGACTCAGGTGTGGTGGCACGTGCCTGTAATCTCAGCTACTCAGAGGCTGAAGCAGGAGAATCAGTTGAACCCGGGAGACACAGGTTGTACAGAGCCAAGATTGCACCACTGCACTCCCGCTTGGGCACCAGAGCAAGACTGCATCTCAAAAAAAAAAAAAAAAAGAATAATGTCTAAGAGAATAGAATAATTTCCATTTCCAAATGAAAGGAAAAGGGGGGAATAAAGACATCTTCATTAATACAAACAGAAGGCAGCCCAAGGAGGAAAAACAAAAAGATTCAAAGAAAAAGGTCTAAGTAAAAAGGACAAAATAAAATAGGAGAAAGAAATCTAATGCATTATGTATATGTACCAAACATGCTAGTTAGAAGAGAATTCTCAGTTTTGAATTTTTAAAATTCTACTATATGTCATTTATAAAAGACACATAAAAAATGCAATAACACACAAAAAAGTGAAAATAAAGAGGTGGGAAAATATATACCATGCAAACACTAACCAAAAGGAAGCTGGTATTTCTACGTTAATGTTAGATAAAATAGATTTTTTTAAAAAAAAAAAGCATTATTAGGGATAAAATGGGTCACTTCATAATGATTAAAAATAATTCACTACGTAGAATCAAATTTGAACTAGAATGCAAAAATATGTACAGAAAGCTGAAAAATACAAAGAAAAAAGACCAATTCACAATCACAATTTTTACATACCTGTCTCTTTCTGATTTTTGGGATTTTTGTTTTTGTTTGTTTGTTTTTAGAGATGGAGTCTCACTCTGTCACCCAGGCTTGAGTGCAGTGGCATGATCATAGCTCACTGTAACCTAGAACTTCTGGGTTCAAGCAATCCTCCTGCCTTGGCCTCCCACTGTGTTGGGATTACAGGTATGAGCCACAGCACCCAGCCCATGCCTCTCTCCTACTGAATAGATCAAGAAGTCAAAACAATTTATAAAGATACAGAAGATGACTTGAACAATGCAGTAAACATTATGGACATACACAGAACTCTGCAACAAACAATATGGAATATAATTTCTTTTTAAGCACACAAAATGTACTCAAACTCAAACATACTAGGCTACAAAGTAAGTCTTAACAAATACCAAGGAAATTCTTTTACAAGAACACATTCTCTGCCCACAATGTCAGATTAGAGTTTCACAAAAAGTCCAGCTACATGTTAGTTACAGACAACACATCCAAAAAATAAAAGCACATAGGTTGGACATGGTGGCTCACGCCTGTAGTCCCAGCACTCTGGGAGACCGAGGCAGGCGGATCACGAGGTCAGGAGATCGAGACCATTCTGGCTAACACGGTGAAACCCTGTCTCTACTAAAAATACAAAAAAAATTAGCCAGGCATGGTGGCGGGTGCTTGTAGTCCCAGTTACTCCGGAGGCTGAGGCAGGAGAATGGCGCGAACCTGGGAGGCAGAGCTTGCAGTGAGCCGAGATAGTGCCACTGTACTCCATCCAGCCTGGGTGACAGAGCAAGACTCTGTCTCAAATAAATAAATAAAACAAAAGCACATAAAGGTACCAAGTATAAGAACAAAAAGTTAAGTTAGATACATTGACATCAGAAAAAATATATACTTTAAGAAAAAGCATTTTAAGGATAAAATAAGTCATTAAATACTGTAATAACAAAAAGTTCAATAGGCCAGTAGCCTGTAACAATTTTAAACTTAAATGCATGTAATAAAATAGTCTCAAGATACACAAAACAAAATTGACACAACTACAAGAAGAAACTAAATCTACCATCACAGAGGGAAATTTCATCATATCTCTTTTAGTAACAGCTAAGTCAAACATACAAAAGTGTTGTCAAGATCACAGTAGATTTGAACAATACAATTAAAGAGCTTCATTGAATTGTCATATGTAACAGACCATTAGAGAATACACATTTTTTTCACTGACACATGTAACAACTGACCACGTGCAAGAACATTAAGTTTCAAGGCCATGAAAAAAATCTCAATAATTAAAAAAAACTGGGTCCTTTACAGGCCAATTTTCTGACTACACCAGAACAAAATAATAAATCAGTTTAAAAAATTATATTTAGAGTTTTTAAAAATTTGAAATAATTAAAAGGTCAAAGAAAAATTCATAATGAGAATGTTGTGGTACCAGAAATTAACAATAATAAAAATGTTACATATCAAAATTTTGAGACGCTGTAAAATGTTACCTAATGACCAATTTATAGTCATACTTGTATTTGAATAAGCGCTGAAAATTAATGAGATAAAGATACAACCTAAAACATTGGAAAGAGAACAACAGTATAAACATAAAATGAGAAGCAATAACGTTATACAAATAGAAGGAGAAATTAAATAGAAAACAAGATACAACAGAGAAATCAAAAAGCTAAACATAGAAAAGAATATTGAAATTCCAGCCTGGGCAATATGGTGAAACCCTATCTCTTCCAAAAATACAAAAGTTAACCAGGCATGGGGCATGTGCCTGTGGTCCCAGCTACTTGGGAGGCTGAGGTGGGAAGATCACTGGAGCTCCGGAAGTCAAGGCTGCAGTGAGCTGTGCCTGCACCATGGCACTCCAGCCTGGGTGACAGAGCGAGACCTTGTCTCGAACAACAAAAAAATGAATATTAAAATTGACAAATGTCTGGCTTCACACAAGCAAAATTAGGAATGGAAAAAGGCACAAACTACAGCCACAGCGCGAATGACAAAAATAACAAGAGAATATTATCGATAGGGTTTAGATCTGCATCCCTACCAAATCTCATGTCCAACTGTAATCCTCAGCATTGAAGGAGGGGCCTGTTGCGAGGTGCCGGGATCATGGGGGTAGAGTTCTCACGAATGGCTGGTCATGATCCTCTTGGTACAGTATAGTGAGTGAGTTGTCACGGGATCTGTTTGTTTAAAAGTGTGTAGCACTTCCCTCCACCCCTTCCTCCTGCTCTGCCCCTGTGAAGTGCTGGCTCTCCTTTTGCCTTCTGCCATGACTGTAAGCTTCCTGAGGCCTCCCCAGAGGCAAAAGCTGCTATGCTTCTTGTATAGCCTGCAGAACTGTGAGCCAATTAAATCTCTTTTCTTTTTAAATTATCCTGTCTTGGGTATTTCTTTATAGCAATGCAAGAATGACTAATACAATTATGAAAATATTTATGTCAATACATTTGCAAATTTACATAAAATGGACACATTCCTAGAAAAATGTCTTCACAACACGCATTTAAAAAGAAACACAAAGCCTGAAGAGTCCTATAACCATTACAGAAAGAACACATCAGGCCCAGGTGGTTTTGTCTTAGACGAGTTCTGTAAAACTTAAAAATAATCAATTCCATGCTTACACAAATTCCTCCTGAGAATAAAAAGTTGTCTATACTCCACAGCTCACTTGATAAGAGTACTGTAACCCTGATACCAATACCAAAGAAAAGCATGAGAAAGGAAAAGTACAGGGCAATCTCACTCATGAACATACATTTAAACATCCAAAACAATATGCTTGCAAACCAAATCTAGCAATGTATTAAAATATAACACACCATAAACAAACCGAGTTTACTCCAGGAATTCAAGAATAGTTCACACCACGTACTTGGCCATGTAAACAAATACAATCGGAACAACCATATTATCTCACATGCAGAAAAGACGTTTGATAAAAATCAACAAGCAAATATGATTTAAGGTAAAACTCTTGGCACATTTTTAAAATCAGAAAGAATACAAGGATGTCCACTACATTATTCTCTATTTGTTACTGTTCTGGAAGTTCTAACAAAATAAAATGAGAAAAATAAAAGGTGTAAGGATGAGAAAGAATTAGAACTACCACTATTTGTAGATGATGAGACTATCTTCACAGATAACAAAGAGTCATAACAAATCATCAGCTTCAATCAGAATGTAGCAAGCAGTTCTTATGAGATTACTATACAAAAATCAAATATATCTCTACATACCACCAACACAGAAAATGTCACTAAAAGATATATTACTTCCAAAAGTAAAAAACCAATACAAGATACTCAGAAACAAACACACCAAAGATACGCAAGACTCTTACAAAGACAATTAGAAATGTTACTGAAAAGCATTAAGGAGATCTAAACATTGAAGAGAGAGAGAGATGAAGTTTCTGGATAGGAAGACATCATCATATAGATATAAGTTCTCCCCAAACTGATATATTCAATCTAATGCAAATAAAAATACCAACAAGGTTCTTTTGTGAACTTGTCAAAGCTAATTTAAAAACCTATGTAACAAAGAAAGGAAAATGAAAACACTTCTGAAGGATAAAGCTAAGGGAGTTTGGTACTGGGTGAGGGACAGACAAACCAGTTAATAGAATAGACAGCTAGGCTGAATAACTGTATAATAGAAGCAGAAAAAAAAATAGAGAGCTAAGATACAGATCTATACATACACAAAAACTTGACATATCAGTGGTGGCACGGCAGAAATGGACTGTTGAATAAACGGTGCTGGGCTGGGCCCGTTTTGCCATATGGAAATTAGATCTCTTTCAAACATTATACAGAAAAAATCAATTCCAGATGAATTAAAGACAAATGTGAAAAGCAAAATGTGCCAGGCACAGTGGCTCATGTTTATAATCCTAGCACTTTGGGAGGCCAAGGTGAGCAGACTGCTTGAGTCCATGAGTTCGAGACCAGCCTGGGCAACATGGAGAAATTCTGTCTCTACAAAAAATACAAAAATTAGCTAGGTGTGGTGGTGCACTCCCATAGTCCCAGCGACTTGGAAGGCTGAGGTGGGAGGATTGCCTCAGTTGGGAAAATCAAGGCTGCAGTGAGCTGTGATCATGCCACCGCACTCCAGCCTGGGTGACAGAGTGAGACTTTGTCTAGAAAAAAGAAAAGAAAAATATTAGAACTTCTAGAAAATAACACTTGAGTATAACTCTATGACGTTTAAGTCCTAAGGGAAAATATACATTTGGATTCCTAAAGGAAAATATAAACATTAAAATCTAAAACTTCTGGCTGGGCGTGGTGGCTCACGCCTGTAATCCCAGCACTTTGGGAGGCCGAGGCGGGCGGACCAGCCTGGCGAACATAGTGAAACCCTGTCTCTACTAAAAATACAAAAATTAGTTGAGCATGGTGGCACATGCCTGTAGTCCCAGCTACTCGGGAGGCTGAGGCTGGAGAATTGCTTGAACCCAGGATGTGGAGGTTGCGGTGAGCCAAGATCAGGCCACTGCACTCCAGCCTGGGCAACAGAGCGAGACTCTGTCTCAAAAAAAAAAAAAAATCGTAATACTTCTCTTCATATAAAACGGTGAATGAATAAGCAGGAAGAAAATGAATACAGTTTTTTATATATATAAATAAACAAATATAAATATAAATATATATACACACACACACATACACACACACACAAGTCTGTTTATGGATATGGAAATATATTGTCCATGTAACCATCCTATAAATATATATATGCACACGCACACACAGTTAGTCCTCTGGATCTACAGGTTCTGCATCCGTGGATTCAATCAACCATGGATAGAAAATATTTGGGAAAAAAATGGATAACTGTATCTGTACTGGACATGTACAGGCTTTTTTCCCCTTGTCATTATTTCCTAAATAATACAGTATAACAACTATTTACACAGTATTTACACTGTATTAGGTATTATAAATAATCTGGAGGCATTTGAGGTATATGGGAGGATGAGCAATGTGCAAATACTACATCATCTTATAAAAGGGACTTGAGCATCTGTGGAGTTTGGCATCCGTGCAAGGTCATGAAAATACATGCACACACGCACACACACACAGATGGTCATTTCTCCTTAGATGACCATCTGTGTGTGTGTGTGTGTGTAGATATATACATATGACCTATATATAATATGAAAAAGGATTAGTTTACAGAATAGACAAGTAGAAAAAAGAGAAGAAAATCGTCCTAAATTGAAGAAAGATCATTAAAGTCCACTGAATTCGAGAAAGAATTAATAAGAAAACAGACATGTAGACATGGCCTGATTAAATTTCAGAATTCTAAGGAAAGAGAATCAAACTAGGATCAAACATCTTTTCTGGAACTCTGACTGCTGGAAGAGAATGGAAGAGTATTTACACACTCTGAGAGGAAAAAGTTGTGGCATTACAATTAGTATTGTACATCAAGCCAAACGACTATAGGGATATTGTCACAACAAAGGTATTTTCAGGCCGGGCACGGTGTGGGGTCACCCCTGCAATCCCAGCACTTTGGGGGGCCGAGGTGGGCGGATCATGAGGTCAGGAGATCGAGACCATCCTGACCAACATGGTGAAACCCCTTCTCTACTAAAAATACAAAACTTAGCTGGGCGTGGTGGCACATGCCTGTAATCCCAGCTACTTGGGAGGCTGAGGCAGAAGAATCGGTTGAACCAGGGAGTCGGAGGTTGCTGTGAGCCAAGATCGCACCACTGCACTCCAGCCTGGCAACAGAGTGAGACTCTGTCTTATAAAAAAAGAAGATTTTTTTTCAGAGATGATAGCTGGGCGTAGTGGCTCACGCCTGTAATCCCAGCATTCTGGGAGACTGAGGCAGAAGGATCACTTGAGGTCAGGAGTTTGAGACCAGCCTGGCCAACACGGCAAAACCCCATCTCTACTAATAATACCAAAAAAATTAGCTGGGCGTCATGGCACACGCCTGTAATACCGACCACTCGGGAGGCTGAGTCAGGAGAATCACTTGAACCCAGGAAGTGGAGGTTGTGGTGAGCCGAGATAGCGCCACTGCGCTCCAGCCTGGACAACAGAGTGAGATTCAGTCTAAAAAAAAAAAAAAAAGATACCTTCAGAGCTGAAAAGATTCTGGAAATATATAACCTTTCTCAACAAAAAAAACAAAACAAAACAAAAACTGAAGGAAACACTTGAGCCAAATAGAAAACAAAATGAAATCAGAAGAAGACATGGTATACAAGAAACAGTGGTGAGTTAAGACTATATAACTGTTGATGATATGTTGAGATTTAATTAAAAAGTGATACTTGAGTTAGGAGAAAGCTAATGAAAATCTATTCTAGAGTTTTTAAAATTTTCTTTCCTCTCATTCCTGACATTTCATGATTCTTTTCCCTCATATTTGCCTTATTGCCTGGAGAATTCCTTTAGCCTGACTTTCAATTCACGAATAAGGTTTTAGTCTATATTTAGCCCTATAATTACTGACTCAGAACTTTTAATTTTGATAAGCATTTTGTTTTAATTTCCAAGGAATCTTTCTTGTTTTAAGACTGCTTCCTTTATAAAACAGATTATTCTTGGCCGGGCGCACTGGCTCACGCCTGTAATCCTAGCACTTTGAAAGGCTGGGGGGGGGGGGGGGGGCAGATCACAAGGTCAGGAGTTCGAGACCAGCCTGGCCAACATGGTGAAACCCCGCCTCTACTAAAAATACAAAAATTAACTGGGCATGGTGGCGGGTGCCTGTGATCCAAGCTACTAGGGGGTCTGAGGCAGGAGAATCATTTGAACCCGGGCAACAGAGGTTGCAGTGAGCTGAGATCACACCATTGCACTCTAGCCTGGGAGACAGGGCAAGATTCTGTCTCAAAACAAAACAAAACAAAAAAAAACCCAAACAGATTATTCTTGTTTATTTGGAATATCTCCTAGATTTTCAATGATAATATGAAATTTAAAAAGTTATTTTCTTTTTTTCTTCCCCTTTTTAAGTTTCTTGTAGTCACCCAGGAGCTAAAAAGTTATTTTGTTTCTGTATTAACTTTTGGGAGGGGATTTTTGTTTTGAACTTGTTAATTACCTTCACAATATCTAATCATATTTCATTTTCAGTTTATTATAAAGGAAAGTCTAGATCAGTGTCATCTGATAGAACTTTCTGCAATGATGAAAATTTTCTATTCTATATGATCCATAATGGTAGCCACTAGCCACATGTGGCTATTGAACATTAGAAATGAGGCTAGTGCAACCCAGGGACCAAATTGTAAATTTTACTTAGTTTTACCTAATTTAAATTGAAATATACGTAGCCACATATGGCTGGTGGCTACTATACTGGACACTGCAGGTCTAGATTGTTAAATATACTTGGCTAATATGGGCTCTTCCAGCAAATGTATTGATCACTATCGATTTCTTCAGCAAGACCCCACTTTTTCCTAGTCTGGTGAGCTCCATGCAAGGTACAAAAGATGGCTGAGCTGAAGTGTAGAAAAAGACCAGTAGGGAACCCCTGCTACCTTGGTAAGGCTTGGCAGGAAGGTGTCTACCTCTGCCTCTTTGTCTTGCTGTCCCTCACCACGTCCTGTCAACACCCTCCTACACACACACACACACGCACACAGACAGACAGACAGACAGACAGACAGACACACACACACACACACACACACACACACACAATGTGGTACCCAGTGGCGGCCAGCAGAAATGTTCATGCTATCTCTGTCAGCAGCTCATTTGCATCTCTGCAGAGCTCTTCCCAGCTTCAGATTCATGAATAGAGGCTCTTTTAGGAATGGAGCAGAATTTTCTCTCTAACAGTGGCTGCACTGCCCCAGTAGGAAAGTGTGAGTAAAAGGAAGTCGATCAGAGATGCTCAGTCCTACATCGCACTTTGAAAATACAAAATAATGGCACTATAAAAATCCAAAATCTGGCTTGGCATGGTGGCTCATGCCTGTAATCACAGCACTTTGGGAGGTTGAGGCGGGCAGATCATGAGGTCAGGAGATCGAGACCATCCTGGCCAACATGGTGAAATCCCATCTCTACTAAAAAAAAAAAAAAAAAAAAAAAATTAGGCAGGCACAATGGCAGGTGCCTGTACCCCCAGCTACTCAGGAGGCTGAGGCAGGAGAATTGCTTGAATCCGGAAGGCAGAGGCTGCAGTGAGCCGAGATCATGCCACTGCACTCCACCCTGGGAGACAAAGCAAGATTCTGTTTCAAAAAAAAAAAAACCACACACAAATAAATAAAAATAAAAATCCAAAATATTTGGCTTCTTATCAATGTGAAGCAAACCCAACTTACTTGGTTCTAAGTGTTGTGATGCACAGTATATAACAATCTTCCAAATGTTTCACTAAACCATGAAATCATTCAGTAAATAAACAATACATATGGTGACAGACCAAGAGGGAAATATTTAATACATATGCTAAATTAAAAATAGAGCCTCCAAATTAGATGCAACTTCAGAAGCAACTTGCACACTAGCAGTTGGGTCAAACCAAAGATACCTGGCTCCTTATGGTGAAAAACACAGTAACAATTTTGTGATTATTTTGCTCTTTGAACATTTTTAAGTGCTCTATACCACTGGTAAACTAGACTTTTCACATTATATGAAAAATCATCATCATTTTCTCCAAATTCTCTACCATTTCTCAACTACACCCTAACATAAGAGACTAAATCACATTTTTAATCTCTGATGCCTTAGATGAGAATTTCCAGGGTATTCTTCTCATACTAAGTCTTTCGAATTGGAAAATAATACACAAAAGCAGCAGGGTCGTTATGTAGGAGAAGCAAAGGCTTTGGAGGAAACATCTAGGTATGTGACACATATTTGGCAGGACTCTGGTTATTTACACCTTTGAGCCTCGATTTTTCTCATTTGTAAAATGAGGATACTATTATCTGTCTCACAATAATGAAAGGAACACTTACTAGTATACTCAATATTCTCTATTTTCTCCTTTTACACTCACAAAAAAAATCACCTGCTATTTCTAGACTTTCACAATTTCTAAAAGGGCAAGGTTGTTGTTTTGCATTGTAAGTCAAAGAGACTTTCCTGGCTGGGTGCAGTGGCTCGCGCCTAGAATCTCAGCAGTTGGGAGGCCGAGGCAGGCAGATCACTTGAGGTCAGGATTTCCAGACCAGGTTGGCCAACATGGTGAAACCCCAACTCTACTAAAATACAAAAATTAGCCAGGTGTGGTGGCACATGCCTGTAGTCCCAGCTACTCTTCAGAGGGTGAGGCAGGAGAATCACTTGAACCTGGGAGGCGGAGGTTGCAGTGAGCCAAGAATGTGATGATGCACTCCAGGCTGGGTAAAAGAGCTAGACTCCATCTCAAAAAAAAAAAAAAAAGAGACTTTCCTAAAATAGTTCAATATAAATATTTACATTCAGTGAACTACTGTCCCCCTAAAATTCATGTCCACCTGGAATCTATGAATGTGACCTTATTTAGAAATAAGATCACTGCAGATATGATCAAGTTAAAATGAGGTCCTTCTGAATTAGAGTGGGCCTTAAATCCAACCGGTATCCTCATAAAAAAGGCATGTGAAGACAGAGATACAGAAAAGGTCATAGGATGGTGGAAGCCGAGATTAGAGTGACGTAGCTGCAAGCTAAGGAAGGCCAAGCATTGCTGGCGACCACTAGAAGCCAGCAGGAAGCAAGGAGGATTCTTCTTCAGAACCTCCAGAGGGAGTACGGCTCCATGACACCTTGATTTCAGACTTCTACCCTTCAGAACTATGAGAAAATACATTTCTATTGTTTTAAGCCACCCAGTTTATGGTATTTTGTTACAGCAACCCTAAGAAACGAATACAGTATTGATTCCTAAAACAAAAACAAAATCATTTTGGCTTATTTTCCACAGAGGGAAAAAGTACCAAACATTTTGCTATAGCTGAATGATAGCAAGCAGATTTATATCCTGATCTTGTTTGACATGGATTTTTTGAGAATATATTTTAGTAGTATATTAGTTGGGGATAATGTTTACAAGTGACCAAAAGTTAACTCAAACAGGCGTAAGAGTGAGTGTGTGTGTGTGTGTGTGTGTCGCAAAGGTGGGAACAAAGGGAGTGGGGTAGGGTTCTAGGAGTGGATCCTGATTTCCCAAGAAAAGAACCACCAACCCAGGACCAACACAGCTATAGCAGGGCCTCTTGAGCCACTGAATGCAGCACCAGACACTGGCTTCTCCTCTCTTCCTGTTCATTATCTTCATTCTTCTATCTATAGACTACCTTTATCTTCTAAGTGAAAACATGACTGTCAGCAGCTTTCAAGCTTTATCATTTACAGAGCTTGCTTGAAGACAGACTGATTCCATTCTCTAGGTCTCCAAGCCCAAAAAGCTCAGAGAAAGACTTCAATTGGTCTGAGTGAGGCCAGCTGTCCACCCCTGAACTATCCAAAGCAGCCCTGCAGCTGGGCCATTCCCAGAGAGAGGGATGGATAAAGGCACTGACTCTACACAAGGAACAGCTCTAGTTTCCTTCCTTAATAAAGAAACCGTTTCATTTTTTAAAAAATCTCTAAACACTGACTAAAATGCTAAAATGAAGTGAGCAACCAGGGGAAAGAAGTATTAATAATTTCAAGGGCAGACACAAACATGATTTGGAGAAGAAACAGCAGTCATAGACAAATCAAATTAACCATAAATGTAACACACTGATAGAGAGTTTTAATGAAGAGCCAATAAGCACATGAACTGGATGCTTCGTGTATGTAAGTATAAATAAAATAATTTTCACTATTGGAATTCAATGAAAAACCACTTTCTCTATTTAAAAGAATAAAAAATATGCAGAAAATTGAGCAACAATTTTTTTCTCTTCAACTTTTAAGTTCCAGGGTATGTGTGCAGGATGTGCAGGTTTGTTACATAGGTAAATGTGTGCCATGGTGGTTTGCTGCACAAATTAATCCATCACCTAGGTATTAAGCCCAGCATCCATTAGCTATTCTTCCTGATGCTCTACCTCCCCCAACCCCTTCCTTCAACAGGCCCCAGTGTGTGTTGTTCCCCGATATGTATCCATGTATTCTCATAGTTCAGCTCCTACTTATAAGTGAAAATGTGTAGTATTTAGTTTTCTGTTCCCACGTTAGTTTGCTGAGGATAACGGCTTCCGGCTCCATCCATGTCCCTGCAGAGGACATGATCTTGTTCCTCTTTATTGCTGCATAGTATTCCATAGTGTATATGCACCACATTTTCTTTATCCATTCTATCATTGAGGGCATTTGGGTTGATTCCATGTCTTTGCTATTGTGAACAGTGCTGCAGTGAACATATGTGTGCATGTATCTTTAAAATAGAATGATTTATATTCATTTGAGTAAAATCCCAGTAATGGGATTGCTAGGTCAAGTGGTATTTCTGCCTCTAGATTTCTGAGGAATCGCCATACTATCTTCCACAACGGTTGAACTAATGTAGATTGTCACCAATAGTGTAAAAGCATTCCTTTTTCTCCACAACGTCACCAACACCTCTTGTTTCTGGACTTTTTAATAATCGCCATTCTGAGTGGTGTGAGATGGTATCTCATCGTCGTTTTGATTTGCATTTCTCTAATGATCAGTGATGTTGAGCTTTCTTTCATATGTTTGTCAGCTGCATGAATGTCTTCTTTTGAGAAGGGTTTGTTCATGTCCTTTGCTCACTTCTTAAGGAGACTGCTTTTTTCTTGTAAATTTGTTTAAGTTCCTTGTAGACTCTGTATATTAGACCTTTGTCAGATGGACATATTGCAAAAATTTTCTCCAATCCTGTAGGTTGTCTGTTCACTCTGATGAGTTTCTTTTGCTGTGTACTTTTGCTGCAATTGCTTTTGGCATTTTCGTCATAAAATCTTTGCCCATGCCTATGTCCTGAATACTACTGCTTAGATTTTCTTCTAGGGTTTTTTATAATTTTGGATTTTACACTTATGTCTTTAATCTACCCTAATTTTTGTATAAAGTGTAGGGAAGGAATCCCTTTCAATTTTCTGCATATGGCTAGCCAGTTCAACTCCTTGCAAAACAGAAAATCCTTTCCCCATTGCTCGTTTTTGTCAGGTTTGTAGATCAGATGGTTGTAAGCATGTGGTCTTATTTCTGAGTTCTCTACTCTATTCCATTGGCCTGTGTCTGTTTTTGTACAAGTATCATGGTGTTTTGGTTACTGCAGCCTTGTAGTATAGTTTGAAGTCAGGTAGCATGATGCCTCCAGCTTTGTTCTTTTTGCTTAGGACTCTCTTGGCTATTCGGACTCCTTTTTGGTTCCACATGATTTTTTAAATAGTTTCTTATAATTCTGTTAAGAATGTAAATGGTGGTTTAATGGGAATAGCATTGAATCTATAAATTACTTCGGGCAGTATAGCCATTTTCATGACATTGATTGTTCCTAACCATAAGCATGGAATGTATTTCCATTTGTTTGTGTCCTCTCTGATTTCACTGAGCAGTTTTTTGTAGTTCTCCTTGAAGAGGTCCTTCACTTCCCTTGTTAGCTGTATTCCTAGGTATTTTATTCTTTTTGTAGTGACTGTGAATGGGAGTTCATTCATGATTTGGTTCTCAGCTTGCCTGTTGTTGGTGTATAGGAATGCTGCTAGTGATTTTGCACATTGATTTTGTATCCTGAGACTTGGCTAAAGTTGCCTAACAGCTTAAGAAGCTTTTCGGCTGAGACAATGGGATTTTCTAGATATAAGATCATGTCATCTGCAAACGAGGATAATTTTACTTCCTCTCTCCCTACCTGAATACACTTCATTTCTTTCTCTTTCCTGATTGCCCTGGCCAGAAATTCCAATACTATGTTGAATAGGAGTGGTGAGATTATTTCTAAAGATGATTAAACTCAATGTACAACTTGTAATTTTCTTAGAAATAGAAATTGTCACTTACCATGTTACTAGGGTCTCTATCAGCTCGATCTAGTTCAAAAGAATTTATTTTATTGGCACTCATTTCATCAGTGTCAGCAATGACATAATGTCTAGGTGAGTAGGCATTGGACAAGCTCCCGAGCAGCCTCAGGATCTCGGTGGTATGCCCACCTGGAAAAAATATCAGAAGTCCTAAGATTAATAAACCCACAATGGACATATCCATTTGACCATGTTATACCAATGTCATCGTTTCAGGTGGGGGGGCACTGTAATTGTATATTTCTCAGAAGACACAAGAACATTTGAAAACAATAAATCTATGCACTTGTATAAATACAACTTTTACATCAAAAGCACTAGCAGTAGGTACTAAGGAAGGCACAAAACAGTATAAGACATAGCTCTTGCTATCAAGAAGACTGGTGAGAAAGGGGCAAGACACATATATGAAGACAAAGAAGATCCAAGACAGCAAGAAAAACTAAAACGTGGAGGGTAAGCAAATGGTTATGAAAAATCAATGCCTTAAGAATAACGACGATCCCTGTGATGGCGGGCGCCTGTAGTCCCAGCTACTCAGGAGGCCGAGGCAGGAGAATGGCATGAACCCGGGAGGCAGAGCTTGCAGTGAGCCGAGATCATGCCACTGCACTCCAGCCTGGGTAACAGAGCAAGACTCCATCTCAAAAAAAAAAAAAAAAAAAAAGAATAAGGAAGATCCCTGAAAAAGGCTGAGATGACTTGAAAGGTGAAGATAATGGAGAGATAGGAGTAGGGAGGCCACTGGGTGGAGATGGGGATTGTTAGGGCATGAGATGACAAGATCTGAAACATGTGTTCAAAGTGTGGTAGGAATACTGTGAAGAAGGGTACGGGTGAAATAAGGTCACGAAAGCAGGATGGGAAAAGGGAAGCCAGTCACTGAAGGTTCTATGTAGAGAAATAAGGTGAAGGGGGCATGAGCACAGACTAGCAGGGCTTGGGCCTTCCTAAGAAACATTTTTTGTCCACCACTGTAACCCCAGCTCCTATCAGAGGTCTCAGCACACTGCAGGTCCTCAAATATTTATCAGCTTCACCAAATGAGTAATGTTCAGTTTCTGAAGTCATATAATCTTCAAAATTTTAATACATTAATTACAAAAGCATAAATTTAAAAATCAACTATGTTCATTGAGATTTCCTTCATGAAAACAACAATAGAATACCTACCTATCTATAAACTATTTAAGCAAAACAGTCAAACTCCTTATCAAGGAGCCCTATCATACCTATTTCAGTCTCATCTCACAAGCTCTGTGCCTCAGTCAGGTTGATGTCTTTAACATTCTCTGCATTCATCTTATTTGTTACTCACTCCTTGCCTCTGGTCATGCTGCTCCCCATACCTAGAAGGCTTCCCCCACCCCACCTCCCTTATTGTTGTAAGAAAGAGTATATAGTGATACAAGAACACAAACAAAGATAAATTAAACATGAGTTTCCCCCAACACAAATTCCCTCCACCACCACCCCACCCCCAGATGGAGTTTCACGCTTGTTGCCCGGGCCGGAATACAATGGTACAATCTTGGCTCACTGCAACCTCCACTTCCCAGGTTCAGGCGATTCTCCTGCCTCAGCCTGCCTCAGCCTCCCGAGTAGCTGCAATTACAGGCATGCGCCACCACACCCGGCTAATTTTTGCATTTTTAGTAGAGACAGGGTTTCACCATGTTGGTCAGACTGGTCTTGAACTCCTGACCTCAGGTGATCCACCCACCCGGCCTCCCAAAGTGCTGGGATTACAGACATGAGCCACCACGTCGGGCCCACATTTTTTTTTAATAGTAGAAAGGAAAGGATTTCATTCTAGATTCCAGGAGGAATTATATATAGAAACAAATTTGGCATAGATTTAGCGTGAATTTCAGGAATTAAAATCATATGTTAGCTTTATAACCTGTCACCCATCTTCTTGACTGGGGCATATAGTTTACACATCTGGTATATACTCTTTTTAGTATTTTTGGTTTTAGCCTCGAAAAAAACAAAAAAGTCAGGCCGGACATGGTGGCTCATGCCTGTAATCTCAGCTACTCCAGAGGCTGAGGCAGGAGAATTGCTTGAGACTGCACTCCAGCCTGGGCAACAGAGCGAGACTCTGTCTCAAAAAAGAAAAAAAAAAAGTGGTGGTACTCCAAGTAGGTACTTGTTTTCACAGCTGGAATAATTAAGGATAAAACCTAATATCCACAGCATCTTCCACTACAATTAAAACTTCATTATACCTGCTTTAATACTCTTTTTTTTCCTCTTTTTTTTTTCTTTTTTAAGGAAACCCTCATTGAATGCTGTGAAAGTTGTCAGGATAAAAATAGAGTCACTGTGACAAAATGGAGCTGGGAAAGGCCATGAAGGAAGGGTTCTTAATGCTCAATCGCCTGAACACAAGAACTACCACAAAAGACTATACCAAAACCACAACCTTGTACAAAGGCCATTGCAACCTTATGCAAAAAAATACTCCTGCAAGGACATCTGCCCAGCCGCTGCCTGCCTAACCTTGGACTGATGCCACCCTTATTATTGATCCCTGTAAGCAAGGATAATTGTTTCAAAACAACTTATATAATGCTCCCCATTTTAGCTTTAAAAATCGCTGTCTTCCCTTGCCTCTTTGTGCCCATAGTTTATTCAGCATGGTATTCCACACTACAATGCTTACTCTTGAATATATTTCCTATCTTTGGAGAATCTCTCTGTTATTTAGGTTGACAGTATATTCACTGAAAATTTAACCTTGTTACTGAATAAAGTCATTAAAATGATGGACTTTGTCTTCCATTTTACTCTTTTATTAAGATACATTTTTTTGAGAATAAGATCTTCTAAGTTCTACCTTAAAATATATCCAGCATCCAATCACTTCTCACCATTTCTTTTGTTACCCCCTGCTCCAGGCCACTATCACCTCTCACATGGATTATGAACACAGCTTACTGATCTGCTCCCTGACCCTCTTCCCCTTCAGTCTATCGCAACGTAACATCCAGTGTGACCCTATTCGAGTTGATCAAATTGTTTACTTCTCCTCAAAATCCTCCAGTAGCTTCATGTCTCATGTGGAATAAAAGGCTTCTTATACTCTGACCTCAACTATGTTCCCTCTTGGAGCTCATCTCCTGTTCCTCCCTGCTTACTAAGTCTACTCTAATCACTCTAGCCTCCTTGCTGTTGGCTGTCATTTCCCCAAGGAGGCTTTCCCTGACAATCTTCATAAAAAGCAATGCCCGGCCAGGCACGGTGGCTCATGCCTGTAATCCCAGCACTTTGGGAGGCTGAGACGTGCGGATCACGAGGTTAGGAGATCGAGACCATCCTGGCTAACACGGTGAAACCCCGTCTCTACTAAAAATGCAAAAAAATTACCCGGGCGTGGTGGCGGGTACCTGTAGTCCCAACTACTCGGGAGGCGAGGCAGGAGAATGGTGTGAACCCGGGAGACGGAGCTTGCAGTGAGCGGAGATTGCGCCACTGCACTCCAGCCTGGGCGACAGAATGAGACTCCGTCTCAAGAAAAAAAATAAATAAATAAAAGCAATGCCCCCTTCCCCAAATCACAGTGTTTATCACTGCATAACTTACTGTGTAGTCTATTTATTTGTTTTGCTTTTTATCTCCCTCTATCCACGCCTCACTAGAAGGCAAGCACCGTACTATGAGGGCAGGGATTTATTTGTTTTGTTACTGCTGTACCTCCTATTCCTAGAAAGAGCAGGCCGTCCTATTGAAGGAAAGATTGAATGAAAGTTTGATATTAAATCTAACATTTGCCTAAGAAGGCTGTATTGTGTTTCAAAGAAAAGTAGTTTTGGCAATTGTTCTCTGAACAGAAGTGGTCTACTAATAATTTTTTTTTTTTTTTTTTTTTGGGACAGAGTCTTGCTCTGTTGCCCAGGCTGGAGTGCAGTGGCGCGATCTCAGCTCACTGCAACCTCCACCTCCTGGGTTCAAGTGATTCTCCTGCCTCAGCCTCCTGAGTAGCTGGGATTACAGGCATCTGTCACCACGCCCACCTAATTTTTTTGTATTTCTTAGTAGAGATGGGGTTTTGCCATGTTGGCCAGGCTGGTCTTGAACTCCTGACCTCAGGTGATTCACCTGCTTCAGCCTCCCAAATTGCTGGGATTACAAGCGTGAGCCACTGTGCCTGGCCTCCTAATAATATTTTACGATATCTAAAGAGTAAATGTTGCTTCATCTTCAAGGTAAATATTGAAAATGTCTTCTTCCTCCTCCAAAATTTTGGGCATGAACTATTAAACTGCTTATCTGATTACAAGTCTTTCTTTAACTGGCATGGTTCTTTCAGGCCCTTGATACCTTCCTACCCTCAATAATTTGAATGAAGGCACCATTTGCCAGATGAATTATCACCCTTAATTTTGGTTTCTAGTCCACCAAATGTAACACTATCAAGTCATTGGTCCTAACATCTTGTTCAAGTCAGAAACCTGGAAATCACCCTTCAGTCCTTCCCTCCCACATCCTCTAGTTTCAATCCACAGTTGTGGATTTAACCCCTAAAATCTTCCAATCTCATCCGAATGCGATTGCTTCTCTCCAGCCCCACACCTATCACTCCAGTCAGGCCATCTTTATCTGTTATCAGAAATATTCAAAAGGCTCCTATTTGTTTCTCTATTTCAGTCTTTGTCAAGACATTCTTTTGACAATGCAGGCTGAATAATCTTTGTGAACGCTCAGATGGAAGTGGGTGACTCTCCACTGAGAAAGATAAGCCAGGTGCGGTGGCACGTGCCTGTGGTCCCAGCTACTCGGGAGTCTGTCTCAGAATCACTTGATTCCAGGATTTACAGGCAAGCCTGGGTATATAACAAGACTCTGTCTTAAAAACAAAAACCAAAACAAAACTTCAAAAGCTCCTTTTGCCACCAAGACTAATATAGTAACCATTTATTAACTGCTTACGTAAAAAGAAAAGAAAATGTCAAGATCTTCCAAATTTATTATGCTAAGGGGAAAAGCTAAGCCCTGGAAACTGACTCATGTAACATGGCTTTTTCTCTTTAGTTTATGACTGCTGCTTCCTGACCTTTGTGTTGAGATGTTATACATTAACCAGACTCCCTAGTCTTTATTCAAACCTAGATTAAATGACATTGGAGATAGAGGCCTTTGTGATTGTGTACCTCCTTATACCAGAATGTTAAACAAATCCCTTAATGTGTAATCAATAGTAGTGTTGGGACTTAGAAAATAATATCCCAAAATGAAGGCCTCAGAAGTAAAATTTTTTCTCTGGTCTTCTCCTGTCCTCTGTCTCTCAGTCCCATACTCCCCTGAGGCTTGCCATAGAAACTAGAATCTCTCTCCCCAGAGCGGGTCACAGAAACCAAGAACTCCTTCTCCCCAAAACTAGTCATAAAACCTAAAAATACTGCTCTAATTTTACTCCAACTTTCTGTGTAAAAACTGGCGATAAAGTAATTATCCGAGCTGGGTGAGGTGCCTACACCTTTAATCCCAGCACCTTGGAAGGCAGGAGAATTGCTTGAGGCCAGGAATTCAAGACCAGTCTGGTACACATAGCAAGACACCATCTCTATTTTAAAAATTAATTAAATTTAAAAAAATAAATTATCTGACCTACCTTGTTTGATGGTAGGTCATAAGACCCCCATTCCAGAGAGGGTCCTACCCCATATCCAGAAGGAAAGAATGCATACTCAGAGAGACCAAGAAAAATCTAGATAGGCCTTGCTGGGCTTCCCTACTGTCTATTAGCATTAAATTAGACCCTTTTGTCCAGTCATAATTCTACATGGCTGTCCATACTTTGTTGAACCTAAGCATAAAAGCAGACCATTTCCCTCGTATCTTTGGGTCTTCATTCAGAACGCTTTCATATATGCTTCATAAACGTATGTGTCTTTTCTCCTATTATTTCTGCCTCGTCAGTGATTTTCAGTGAAACTTCAGAGGGCAAAAGAGAAGTTTCTCCTTGGCCCTTACAGTAGCCAACCAAATCTTATATCTGTATGTTAGCTTTCTACGGAAAATGTTGTAATTTTGTTCAGCATCTCTGTTCTGGTCTATCTAAACTATCTTCATTCTTCCCCACATGGGGAGCACTGATCACCATTCTTTGATATAGGTTTGCTCCCCAGACAGCCACTCTCACGCTTTGTGCTTGAATAAACTCTTCTAACTGGATATTGAGCCCTTCAATTATTTTAGGTTGACACTATATGTCAAGCACTTTAATAAACACTGATTTTTTAATTTAAGCTTTTGATTATATAATTTTATTTTATTTCATTGTGAGACAGGGTCTCACTCTGTCAACCAGGCTGGAATGCAGTGGCGCAGTCTCAGCTCACTGCAACCTCCATCTCCCAGGCTCAACTGATCCTCCTAGCTCAGCCCCCCAAATAGCTAGGACTATAGGTGCATGCCACCACATCCAGCTAATTTACTTATTTATGTTAGTGTTGAGATAGGATTTCACAATGTTGCCCAGGCTGGTCTCCAACTCCTGAGCTCAAGCAATCCACCTGTTTCAGCCTCTCAAATTGCTGAGATTACAGGTGTGAACCACCACGCCCAGCCTAAACACTTTAAATATGATCATATTTAATCTCTCCTGTCCTCTCTCAAGCCATGTAGAAACAGAAGGTTCAGTGAGGTTAACTAATTGCCTAAGATCACCAAAGTAGTAAGTGGCAGAGATGTGATTCATGTGTGGTGTTATGACAACCTAGAGGCCTGTGGTCTTAACCCCTAGACGATATGGAACAGTGGAGTAGCAGCAATTGCTTTATAAAGCAGGATTTTAGGCCGGGGTGGTGGTTCACACCTGTAATCCCAGCACTTTGGGAGGCTGAGGCAAGAGGATTACTTGAGGTCGGGAGTTCAAGACCAGCCTGGCCAACATGGTGAAACACTGTCTCTACTAAAAATACAAAAATTAGCTGAGTGTGGTGGTGCACCTGTAATCCCAGCTATTCGGGAGGCTGAGGCAGGAGAATGGCTTGAACCTGGGAGGTGGAGTTGCAGTGAGCTGAGACTGTGCCACTGCCCTCCAGCCTGGGCAACAGTGTGAGACTCTGTATAGAAAAGAAAAAAAGCAAGATTTTAAATACCCTTTATAATCTGGACTCAGTTTACCTCCCCATATTGAACTCTACACGACAGTGTCCTCTCAACTCCGGCCATTCAAAGTGCTATTATCTTCTTTTCACATCGTCCCACCCCTCAAAACCCTGGCTCTCCCTCATCTGACTAATTCTTGGTCATCTTTCAAGTCTTGGTTTAGCATTATTTCTTCCAGGAAGCTGCCTGTTTTTTAAGACCTGATAAAGTAGTGCCCTTCCTGAAGACTGCCATAGCAATTTGTCCTTCTTACACAATCATTACAAGATTATAGCATTTACCTCATTGTGGCAAATACTCATTTTGATTTATTTTGTTAGGTTTTTTTTTTTTTTTTTTGTATTCTCTATTTCATTCACTGCTGTATCTTTGCATCTCTCACAGGACTTAGCACGGAGTCAGCACTCCGTAGCAAGCAATGTTAGTCAGTTTTGTTATTTCCAGAGGTTAGTTTAGTGTTTGGCCTCTCTAACAGCTCAAAACAGATTAAGTGAATAAAGTAATGTATTATACTCGAACATAAACTTAGTACATTTGCTCATACTATACATGTTCTATCTGGATGCAATCTCCTGCCATCCCCAAATGTTTACATTGTGTGTGTGTGTGTGTGTGTCTGTCTGTCCCTGTCATATATGTCTACTTAAAATTGTAAGCACCTACACAATTGGTGTATTTAGATTGTATTACCTGACAGGTCAGTGGGTTGCTCACACTTTGCCACCCGGTGTGTATTGCTCTATAGTCCGTAGATCATTGTTTTTATCCTCTTGGACTTTGTATATTTATAAATGTGACAATTCATTTTGCCTCATTTGTCATGTAGCATTCGTGTTTCCTAAACTAAATACGCAATACCTAGATTAATAATGCACAACAGCCATACGGGGAAACTGCATGTTAGCATCAAAAGGCTTCTACGTTCTCTCTGTTCACTAATTATTTGTTTGAAAAATATGCGCTACAGAGAGTCTTAATTACAGACAAGTGTAAATTACTTGTCATAAAAAGACCTCTGGGCCGCGTCAGCAAACTAGCCCTTACCCAGGCTAGACTGACCAGTTCCGGCAAGGCAGAGAAACTACAAATCTCTGCATGCAACACTCCAAGAAGTGCTAAGGGTACCAGGGAAGAAGGTCGCGGTGCACTCTGGGGTTTGTAGTGACCAACCCAAGTCCGACAGTCGCTTCCTCGATACTTACCGGACCCAGCTACCACCAAGATACTGAGAGACTCCCGGGGCGTAAAGTCCTTGGAACGAAGCACTACCCATATTCGCAGGATTAGGAAAGCCGCCACAGCTCCTGCAGCAGCAGCTAAAATAAGAACACACACCATGCAGAGAAATGGCGCATGCGTCTAACTTCCGGGGACTGGCCGCTGTCAAAGTTCACAACTACGGGTGCCGAAGCAACTCAAACGCGGAGGGACGCACCTCCTGGTGGGCTGGACTTGCCTGAGCCGGGAGGAGTGGCGGGTCGAGGGAGTAGCAGGGGTCCCGCTGACAATTCATTTTACCTCATTTATCATGAGCATTCGTGTTTCCTAAACTAAATACGCAATACCTAGATTAATAATGCATAACAACCATGCAGAGAAACTGCCTGTTAGCGTTAAAAGGCTTCTACGTTCTCTATGTTCACGTTTGTCGGCGGAACCCCTGCTTCTGCGCGGATTCTGGGCAGCTGCAGCCAAGCGTAAGCTGAAAATCGGAAAGTTAAGCGCTGGGAAAGCTTAATATACGCCCACGACCAGGTCAGGCCGTCTGTGTGCCCGAAAGGCCCCGAAACTCCCGAGTTAGGAGATGTTCTGGCTCTACCCACTTCGTGAATGCCACCTGAAGCTAACGAAATACATCCTTTCTTTTTTTTTTTTTTTTAATGCCAAGAGAAATGTTTCTGTTGCATGCACAGACATTACTGAAAGTGTTCGCCAGTAAGAACCATAGGCTTCAACATCGAATTTAGGTCCCTCATCCAAATCCCCTCTCCCTCAACACGTATGTTTTTAACTTTTCTCGGCGTTTTCACAGTCTCAGTGTGACCAGAGTAGTTGAGGGTGACCACCGCAAGGTAAGCCACGGTCCTGAGAGGACTGCAAAGCTCAGTGGCTCTAGGTAGCAGGATAGACAACGCACAGGCCTACAATTAATATTCAGTTAATTTTACTACAAAGCATTCCCGGTGTGTTTCTCATGTCCTCAGCCAAAATGATGATCTGCCAACACCCTCTTCAATCCCAATTTTGCTTATTATTATGTCTAATTAATCCACATTACAACATAAGATCAGGAGCCCCTTCATCCCAAATATAATTTGCCTTCGGTCCATCATAGACCTACCTGTAGGTTATACTGAACAGGTATACAGATGAGTAAACAGGTTCAGAAAGGTGCAACTGCTTGCCCAAGTGGAATAGTATCAGATCTAGAATCAGAAACCAGAAATCTGAGTCCTGCTGGACAGGAGTACAGCATCCTGTATTCCTTTGCTAAATTGAAACTTGCCTGATCACCACACTTACCTGGAGCCTAGAATGTGTTTTTAAAAGTGCAGACTCCCAGGGTCCATTGGGAAGCACTGAATCAGAATTTCCAGGGATAGGGCACCTGGGATTAGCTTATGTAACCAGTGTGTCCATTCCTATCAGCAGGCAAGTTTGGGAGACTTTGTGAGTAGAGTTTGTGGACCTTACAACACTTTCAAATTGTCTTCCATCAAATCTTCTTCTTTTTTTTTTTTTTTTTTTTTTTTTTTTTTTTTTTTTTTTTTTTTTTGAGATAGTCTCGCTCTGTGGGTCCGGCTGGAGTGCAGTGGCACAATCTCGGCTCACTGCAACCTCTGCCTCCCAGGTTCAAGCGATTCTCCCGCCTCAGCCTCCCAAGTAGCTGGGACTACAGGCATGCACCAACATGCCCGGCTAATTTTTATTTATTTATTTATTTATTTTTAGTAGAGATGGGGGTTTCACCATGTTGGCCAGGCTGGTCTCGAACTCCTAACCTCGGGTGATCTGCCCGCCTCTGCCTCTCAAAGTGCTGGGATTACAGGCATGAGCCACCGCACTCAGCTCCATCAAATCTTCTTAACCATACATTCTCACAATAAGAGCTTAAAGTGGATATTATTTCCCTTTTTACAAATAAAGAAGTAGATTCCATAAAAGTTAAATAATTTGCCTAAGGCTACCTAGCTAGAAAGGGTGGAGAAAGTTCATAGTTGTGGACTTATAAGTCAGTATCTCGGCCGGGCGCGGTGGCTCAAGCCTGTAATCCCAGCACTTTGGGAGGCCGAGACGGCGGATCACGAGGTCTGGAGATGGAGACCATCCTGGCGAACACTGTGAAACCCCCGTCTCTACTAAAAAATACAAAAAACTAGCCGGGCGAGGTGGCAGGCGCCTGTAGTCCCAGCCATTCGGGAGCCTGAGGCAGGAGAATGGTGTGAACCCGGGAGGCGGAGCTTGCAGTGAGCTGAGATCCGACCACTGCACTCCAGCCTGGGCGACAGAGCGGGACTCCTTCTCAAAAAAAGAAGTCAGTATCCCTCAAATTTTAATGGAATCAGAACCCTCTGGGCTTACAAATGCGTAGTTGAAAGTCCAGAAGTAGGGGCTTTGGTGTAGTATGAAAAACAGCTCGAGGATAATATAAAGAATATCATTTACTTTTATATGCCCGCTCTGCCATTCCTAATAATGTCTTCAACCTGAAACAGTCTTACCTCTTTCTTAAGACATTAGTGGTACCAGAATGGGATGTGTGGATGGTTACATCCAACATGGCAATCTCCGTAGCCAAAAAAGGTTATCTTGTCATTGGGTGTTGTTTTGCTCCTCCCGCCCCCGGTCTTGCTCTGTCACACAAGCTGAAGTGCAGTGGCCGGATCTCAGCTCACTGCAATCTCCGCCTCCCGGATTCAAGCGATTCTCCTGCCTCAGCCTCCCGAGTAGCTGGGAATACAGGCATGCGCCACCACGCCCAGCTAATTTTTGTATTTTTAGTAGAGACAGTGTTTCACCACGTTGGTCAGGCTGACCTCATGATCCGCCCGCCTCAGCCTCCCAAAGTGCTGGGATTACAGGGGTGAGCCATGGTGCCCAGCCTGCTTTATTTATTTATTTTTTGGCAAGGAAACTTATTCTAGAACCCCTCACAGCAGACTTTCTTTCACTCCTTTTGGCCATACTTATATCACTTTCCCAGGCATAAAAGGAAAGCAATCTCAAAGCTGCTGGAGGTGGGAGGAGGATGACCTACAACTCACCTGTAGTATATGACTGTTGGATGGAGGGTGGGTACTGAACAAAATAGGCATTCTCTCAGTAAGGAGGAAGCTGCAGGGAGGGTTGTTGGGTAGGCAAACAATAGCATCTAGATTGCTGTGATGATGATGTGTCTGAAAAAGCTTTGTAAACTGACACATGCAATGAAAATGTCAGGCATATGATAATTACTTAGCTCCAGGCCCCAAGCTCTATATTAAGGTAGATTTAATACTTAAAGGACACCCTTGCATTTCCCATTACTTCATCCCCTCACTATTGTAATTACCTATATCTGTAGGAAATATCAGTTTGACCACACTTGGCATATAGCTGGAATGAATGGAGGCAATCAAACATTGGGGGCTTGCAGAAAATGCAGAGAATCAAAGAGGGTGGGGTAGCAACATTGTTTGGACTTACTGGTTGAGTTATTCTGAATTAAGGTGATCATAAAACTCTTCAGTTTTCCTGTCAAGGAAGTTGAGAACTGGAGGGAGCAGCTAGGTAGCAGGCAGGGACAGGAACATAGTTGAGAAGTCCTGATAAAAATGCCACCTGGGTAAGCAAAGTCCTGGGCTGTGACAGACACAGAATGTATAGATAATCAAGAAGTCAAGAAGCTGTAGTGGGCCAGGCACAATGGCTTGTGCCTGTAATCTCAGCAATCTAGGAGGCCAAGGCAGGAGGATCACTTGAACCTCAGAGTTTGAGACCAGCCAAGGCAACAGAGTGAGACCCTATCGCTATAAAAAATTTAAAAATTAGCCAGGCATGATGGTGGTGTGTGCCTGTAGTCCCAGCTACTCAGGAGGCTGCGGTGGGAGGATTGCTTAAACCCAAGAGATCAAGGCTACAGTGAGCCATATTTGCACGACTGTACTCCAGCCTGGATGACAGAGACCCTGTCTCAAAAAAAAAAAAAGGCCCGGCACAGTGGCTCATGCCTGTAATCCCAGCACTTTGGGAGGCTGAGGTGGGCGGATCACCTGATCGGGAATTTGAGACCAGTCTGACCAACATGGAGAAACCCTGTCTCTACTAAAAATACAAAATTAGCCGGGCGTGGTGGTGGGCGCCTGTAATCCCAGCTGCTCAGGAGGCTGAGGCAGGAGAATCGCTTGAACCCAGGAGGCGGAGGTTGCGGTGAGCTGAGATTGTGCCATTGCACTCCATCCTGGGCAACAAGAGCAAAACTCTGTCTCAAAAAAAAAAAAAAGCTATAGTGGATTAATCAGGAAAGTTAAGACGGAGTGAGAAGAAGCAACAATTAAAATTTCTCTTGGGAAGGTGAGTTGTGCTGACAATGTGTTTAACAGATTCATGGAAGTAAATTATAGTGCTGCAAAAAGCATGAAAACTGTGTTAATAGTTGACAAAATGAATAATGGTATGTGGTCTATAACCAATCATAAGTAAAGTATGTCTGGGAGGTGATTTTTTTTTTTTTTTTTGAGACAGGGTCTCACTCTGTCACCCAGGCCGGCATGCAGTGGTGCACTCTCAGCTCACTGCAGCCTCAACCTCCCTGGGCTCAGAAGATGCTCTCACCTCAGCGTCCCGAGTAACTGGGACTACAGGTGTGTGCCACCATGCGTGGCTAATTTTTGTATTTTTCATAGGGTCAGGGTTTTACCACATTGCCCAGGCTGGTCTCAAACTCCTGAACTCAGGCAATCCACCCACCTCAGCTTCCCAAAGTGCTGGGATTGCAGGTGTGAGCCACCTTGCTCAGCCTGGGAGGTGATTTTTATTCTCTTCTTCTTCTTCTTTTTTTTTTTTTTTTTTGAGATGGAGTCTCGCTCTATCGCCCAGGCTGGAGTGCAATGGTGCGATCTCAGCTCACTGCAACCTCCGCCTCCTGGGTTCAAGCCATTCTCCTGGCTTAGCCTCCCTAGTAGCTGGGATTTCAGGCACCCGCCACCATGCCCAGCTAATTTTTTGTATTTTTAGTAGAGATGGGGTTTCACTATGTTGGCCAGACTAGGCTCGAACTCCTGACCTCATGATCCGCCTGCCTCTGCCTCCCAAAGTTCTGGGATTATAGGCGTAACCCACCACGCCTGGCCGATATTTATTCTCTTCTTAAATCTATTTCCCAATGTTTCTGCAGCAAATATTACTCATGCATATTTTTAAAGTTATTTTAGAGGTTCAGATAATTTTGTACTTTTCTGTAGGATTGTACATGTTAATTTATTCAACATATTTAATAAGCATCTGCTGTGTGCCAGACACTGTTTTAGGTGCAGGGGATGTTGTATAAATAAGACAGTGGTCCAGGCAAAAACTTTGGATTAGGGAGATAACAGTGGAGGTAGAAGAGGTCAGATTTGATATACATTTTATGGGAACAGTCAATAAAATTTGTTAAGGGATTAGATATTGGGGATTAAAAAACAAAGAGGAATCCAGATGACTCCAATATATTTTTATTCAAAACTGGTTAGGTGGTATTACATGCTAAGAATAGACAGACTGAAGGAGAAACAAGCTTTTGTGGGTAGGGGAAGGGGAGGAGAGGATGAAAATGAAGTGGTCTGTTTTTGACTTTAGTTTGAATAACCTGCCAGACATCCAAGTGGTTATGCCAGATAGGAAGTTTTATGTACAGACCTGAAGCTTGGGTCAGGTCTAGTGGTATAAATTTAGAATTCATTGGCATATAGATGGTATTTAAAGCTATAGGATTGGGTGAGATCACCAAAGGAGAGTTGAGGTCAGTCCTCTCAAAGAGAACTTTTCTTTTCTTTTTTCTTTTTTTTTTTTTTTGAGACAAAGTTTCGCTCTTGTTGCCCAGGCTGGAGCACAATGGCGCGATCTCGGCTTACTGCAACATCCGCCTCCCGGGTTCAAGCAATTCTCCTGCCTTAGCCTCCCAAGTAGCTGGGATTACAGGTGCCCACCACCATGCCCGGCTAATTTTTTTGTATATTTAGTAGAGATGGGGTTTCACCATGTTGACCAGGCTGGTCTTGAACTTCTGACCTCAGGTGATCCACCTGCCGTGGCCTCCCAAAGTGCTGGGATTACAGGTGTGAGCCACCGTGCCTGGCCAGAACTTTCTACAATGATAAAAATGTTTTGTATCCATGTTGTATACTATCCACATATACCTTTTAAGCAATTGAAATATGGCTAGTGTGATTGAGGAAATGAGTTTTATTTCATTTACATTATTTTAAATTTAAATAGACAGATGTGGCTAGTGGCTACTGTATTGGACAATGCAGGATAGAGAAGAGTCTGGAGTCACTAACATTCAGAGGTCTAGTAGAGGAAATTGAGCCAGCAAAGAAGACGGAAAAGAAAAGGGGTGATAAGAGGAAAATTAGCAAAGAATGGTGTCCCAAAAAACCAAGAAAGGAAAATAATCAAAGAATGAGAGTGTAGTCAGCTATGTCACATGCTGTTGACAGGTGGGATCAGATATCTTGGGAACAGGTTAGTCACTGGAGATCTAAATAAGGTAGTGACGGAAGGCAGATGGAAATGAGAAGAGAGAATGGGACAAGAAAAAGAAAAAAACAGTCTCCAGTTATTGCAAGTTTTTCTTTGAGGTGAATGAATAAATTGGGTGGGAGATGGAGGAGAATTTGGAATCGAGGAACCTTATTTTTTTAAGACAGGAGTTAATTGACATATTGATGTTAAAAAAGAGCTGGTAGAGGAAAATTGGTGCAGAAGGGAAAAAGAATGAGCACAGGAACAAGTATCTTCAAAAGATGGAATGGTTTGGAACCTGGAGCACAAGTGGAGAGGTTGGACTTTGATAGGAGGAACGACCCTCTTTCCATCATAACAGAATGGAGAACAGGGATGAATGCAGATACAGGGATGTTTGTAGAATTTGTGGTGAGTCAATGAGAGTGTGGACAGTGTACAGTGTGGGAAGCTTGAAGAAGGAGAAGGTATGAAATAATCATCTTAAAGAGTAATTGGCACACTCACCAGGACCAGTGTAGGGTTTCTGGGCAGATTATAATGCCCATTTGAGGCTTGTGATAGCAGATATAATGAGAAACCAGTCAGCATAATTTTATGTATTTTCCTCCCAGTGGAAAAGGCAGATAGTTGTTGCGTTATGGTTTGACTGTGTCCTCCAAAAAGCATGTGTTTGAAATTTAACCTCCAGTGGAACTTTGTTGAATGGTGAGGCTTAATGGGAGGTGTTTAGTTCACGAGGGCTCCCCCTGATGAATGGAATAGTGCCATTATGAAAGGACTTGATGCTGCAAGTTCCATCTCTTGCTCTCTTCATGTTCTTTTGCCCTTCTACCTTCTGCCATGGAATGATTCAGTAAAAAGGCCCTCACCAACTGCCATCCTTGGATTTTGTACTTCCCAGCCTTCAGAACCATGAAGAATAAATTTCTGTTCATTATAAATTACCCAGTTTCAGGTATTCTGTTATACTAGCACAAAACATACCATGACAGTTGACTAGAGTTGGAGTATTGATGGATGAATACAAAGGAGAGAGGAGACGCTCTTCAAGGGAGTGAGGTCTGTGGAATTTCATGTAATCCTAGTGGAAAACGAAGACAGGAGGGTGGGGGTGGGGGAGTGGATGAATAGTAGCATGGTAGTAAGATCTGTGGATTGGAGGCCCCCAGAAGATTGAAAAATTGCAATGAAAGAACTAGAGTAAGTGAACTATAGACATAGGAAATGGTGGTCAGAGAGTGGAATGCTTGAAGTGAATGTTGTGTTATCACCGGTAGTGGTATTTAGAGTATCACTGGGAATGGATGAAAAATATCACTGGATCCTGAAATCACTTAGCTAGGAGCTCATGTGTTCAAAGAGTAAAAAATTGGAGAGTGGTAGCAATTAAAAAGATCATTGGGTATGAGCTGGATATCTTCCATCTGTCTCTCCAGATTCATTCTCCATCCTTTCCCACTTCACTCAGTTCCATGTTAGCTGAGACTTAGGGACTAAATCAACAGGTTTCCTTGCCCTCTGATTCTGGTTGAATTTGGCCAGTGATGATCTTCAGCAGAAGATCTGATGGAGGGAAGGCTGTGTCCCTGAACTGAAGATTTCTGCTATTTTTGATATGGCCTTTTCTATACATGTATTTTCTTCTGGGTCTCCACATTTCCTTTCTTTGTTCCTTCAGATCTAGGGGGTGGTACCAGCTCCACTGTTACTAGCCCTAGGTTACTGCACAATCCCTTATGCTTTCCCTACCACATTCACAGCTTTGTAAATAACCCCTTTATAACTCATCCTCAAATTGACCTAATACAAGTATGCCATCTGTATGCTATTGGGGATACAGATACTGACTGATACAAGATGATACAACTACATGGCAAGAACTTCAAAGGAACTGGAGTTTTGAAAGAAGGAGGAGAGTGGTGTGGAAGCAGCAACAGACAGAAAGAGGGATGCCCTCCTCGCCACCTGTGGGAGTGAGAAACAAAAGGCTTCTATTTGAGAGACATACTGGGGAAGTGTGAGAGAGCAAGCCTTCAGCTTAAGAAGGGAAGTGAAGAAGACATTCAAGGAGAAGCTTAAGATAGAGGGAAAATTTGCAGGTTATATGTCAAGAGGCCCAAAAGGTGCTGCGAAAGGCTTCGAAGGGTGGTGTGGAGCAGAGGTTGGGTCAGATTGGGGGAACTATAGAGATAGGAATTAGGATGATAATGGATGATCTGAGAGGCTTCTGAGGATTTAAGTAAATAGGAATGTAGGCAGGCTTTCAATTCATTTTAGTTCAGTTCATATCTATTATATGCTGCACACTAAGCTAGGCACTGGGGGTACAGTGGTAAGGTAATAACAGTTAACACCCAAGCAGTGACTTAACAATGAGCCTGACTCTGTAAACTGCATGCCTCTTGACAGGGCCTCCTGGAGAAAAGTCATTCAACCTGTTTTTTTATGGGCTGCCTGGGAGTGTGGGCTGCTAAGGATCCTGGCAGCTAGGCCCCTTCCCACCAGAGTTCAACCATCATCAATCTTAATAAGGGCAGAAAAGTATAGATAAAAAAGAATGCTTTTATGCAACAACCAGGGACACCACTTTGGTCAGCATCATGCCTGTCCATGACAAGGTAGGATAAAACTGGAAGGAATTTCTTAGTCTGGGTCAGAGACAGAACTGGGACCATGTGACCACCAGGAGTGATGGTTATACATTTTACTGTTAAAGATCATCTGGAAGACTGGGCAGGATGGGTGATAAAAATTGTCCCAGTACAACCCAAATAATCTTAGTATAGATTTTTTTTTCCTTTTTAAATATACTAATATATATTTGAGTCACAACCTTTTCCTGGATGAAGCCACTACCTAGGACTCTTTAAATGCTAGCCCTTGAAGGCTAAGCAACTATTTAATACTTACCATAATGGGCATTCATTGTGTATTTATTATATGCCAGGTACTCCAAACATGGATTAACTAATTAGACACTTCTGATACCCATTTGACAAATGAGGACATTGAGGTACAGAGAGATGATATCATTTGCTCTGGGTTACAAAGCCAGGAATTGGTAGAGTCGGGATTTAATCATAGTCAACCTGACTCTATAGCCCACACTTGTATCTTCTACATTATCATTAAAACTATTTATTGTAGGCTGGGTGCAGTGGCTCATGTCTGTAATCCCAGCACTTTGTGAGGCTGAGGCGGGCATCACTTGAGGCCAGGAGTTCAAGACCAGCTGGCCAACATAGTGAAACCCTGTCTCTACTAAAAATGCCAAAAATTAGCGGGACATGGTACTGCATGCCTGTAGTCCCAGCTACTAGGGTGGCTGAGGCATGAGAATCACTTGAACCCGGGAGGCGGAGGTTGCAGTGATCAGAGATGGTGCCACTCTCCTCCAGCCTGGGTGACAGAGCAAGACTCTGTCTTAAAAACAAAAAACAAAAACAGCTGGGCTTGGTGGCTTACGCCTGTAATCCCAGCACTTTGGGAGGCCGAGGCGGGCGGATGACGAGGTCAGAAGATCAAGACCATCCTGGCTAACACAGTGAAACCCCGTCTCCACTAAAAATACAAAAAATTAGCTGGGCGTGGTGGCAGGCGCCTGTAGTCCCAGCTATTTAGGAGGCTGAGGCAGGAGAATGGTGTGAACCTGGGAGGCGGAGGTTGCAGTGAGCCTAGATCGCGCCACTGCACTCCAGTCTGGGCCACAGAGCGAGACTCCGTCTCAAAATAAACAAATTAATAAATAAAATAATAAAAGAAAAAATTATATATTTATACCAGCTACTGTGCTATATATTAAATAAAACAAGATAGAAATATTATTTACTATGTCTGATTTTTCATTTATAAAACTAAATAGGAGGAAAATGATTTTTTAAGTGGATTTTTTATTTCAGTCAAGGATTGCTTTTCCGAAATTTTTCTTGCTTTTTCTCCAAGTACATTCAAAAAGGATTCTCTTGATAGATAGATCGATAGATTGACTCAAGCCTTGTTTAAGATGAATTTAGTGAAATTACTAGGACACCACAATTTTATTCTTTCTCTTTTTCACTTTATGTTGATTTATCGCAGATATGTCTTTTCAGACATGTTTATAAATCCGTTGCCCTAGCCTTGTACACCCCAAATGCCTCATCAGTTCCAAGTTTAACAAAACATGAAAATATCATTCCCAGACTATCATGGGAAGCATCATTCATACCACATTATAATGTTTATTAATGACAACCACAATAATAGCAGCTTCTTTAATTTTCAAATGACCATTTTTTCAGTTTTTGACCTATAAGTAAAGTAAAGGCAATTATGTTTCTGCACTAAACATTGCTTATCTTTGAAATCTACTCAATTAATTTTCTCCTCAGTTGAGTCCTCCCTCCCCAAAAAGCCTGTGTCTGGCATCCTCATTAAGTTTTTATTTTCCCCTTCATTGTGTACATTGCCGTTTTTTCTCAAATTCTTTTCTGCTGCCACAGAGCTTTTTGTTTTTGATAGAAACACACAAATTGTGTCTCTTCATTTTTTATGTATTCATTATTCCTTAACTTTATATGAAGAAAAAGCATGACAAACCTACTGTGAAAATCATATGCATAAGAACACGTGCTGCCTACCATTTAGTAAGCATGTACGTACTTTCTCAACCACCTCTCACAGCCATCCTATGGTCTTAAGTACTATTATTATCCCCTTTTGTAGGTGAGGAAATGGAGGTTTTACCGTGTTAAATGAACACTGCTGGTGCTTTGACTTAACTTCCTGTGGATGTACCATGGCCATCTAGTGACTCAGGAATACAGTGATGTTGTTTAGGGGAATGTATTTAACAAAACACATTTCACAGTAAGAAGGAGGAGACAGCACAATGAAAATTACGGATATGCTACTTAAAGGTTAATATTATTTTCTCTTGGAAGTTTTGTGCAAATAACCAATAACACTTTACAACAGTAGAGAAAGAGCTCTAGCTATGCCTCTTAACCTGGTTTCTTTTCAGCATTTCCATATCCTGTTCATCTTTCATCAACATTAGGCTGATGAAAAGGGTTGACTTTGTGAATCTTCATGAATACCTTCTCAATTTGCTAACAAAACAGGTTTGTTAATTTACTGACAGACTTTTTTGATATAAATCTCAAGTGACTTAGCTATTTTGCAAACTTAAGATTCCCGACTCCTCTAAGCCATCACTCCAGTGAGTTCTTTACTGATTATATTTGTTTGGGGTAAGTTGAAAGATAACCTAAATGAACCTGAGGAAGTCTTCACACTTTGTAATACTGGATTAATATTTGCATATGGAACTGTGGAATAACTGTGTCTTAACTTAGAAATGTAGAAGAATCTCTAATTTCCCTTTTGAAAAGATGCTAATAATCTAAACAAACCCTTTTATGGTCAGTTTCCTACATCAATTATCCTTTCCTGAATCTTGAACCACTGACTCTGTCTCACTGTGTCTTTACCCTTAACTTGTAAAACAAGCTCAAGTCTTTCCCATTAAAAAATAAAAGCAAAATCCATAAAACCCCTCCTCAATCAGTCTGGCTCAGCAAAGCTCCTTTAAACTGTCAGACAGCCCAGCCACATTAAAATGGCACTCCAGTCTTTAACCACACCTTTTACCTCTTCGCCAGAGTGCCTTTCCACTACCATTCTATTTTTATGTAGTTGGACTATGTCCTGGAACTGAAGCCTTCTACTTAGCGCAGAGCAAAGTTATATTTCAGATGTTGAGAGGTGATCATTCTGAACATGTAGCCAGGCAGCCTTTTCTTGGTGAATTATATGGATGTTCCTGTCAGCATATGGAGGAAGCATGGCCCTCCCAATGACTCAGAAGTCACATATTGACACAGACTTGCCCTAGAATGACACTCTCCTGTGCATACTGGATACCTCTATAATATACTGACCCAAAGAGAGTCTGAGAGCTTGGTTGAAAACTAACAGGAACAGATCCTTTCTCTGATAAAGCTTGCAAATAAATAGGGCATATTAGGTTTGTCCTACCTTGGCCAACTTTCCCTGTCAGCTACCACTAGGTGGCTCTCCACTGATCTTTCTAAAAGGGTTGAGGAACCACTCGACAGGGGGATCTTCCAGACTTAGGCCTCACAAGAACATTCTCTTTACTCCCCTGATGCCTTCTCTCATCCTTGCATTTCTTTCTTCCAAACCTCAGTCTGGTGGCCTTGTCTACCTCCTTCAGAAATATTCAAGCACTTCCCACCAAAAGACGTTTCATCCCTTGGTTTATTCTTCTGTATCACAATGCCTAAGATTTCATCTGAGTGAGTACATCAGTAACTGGGGGGCTGTGAGCTCAAGCCTCATGAATAAGGTTGATGGTGAATCTGCCAATGGTGGTTGAATTCTCCTACCAATGTGAGAAGTCAGCTATGTCACTTAGAATGTAAGCATTTGTTGTAATAAAAAGCATTCAATTTCCTCAGAGACAACAAAATCTAATCCTTTCTCTGTGAAATAATATTTTTTCTTAAAGGAATTTTGGCTTGATTATATAAGAACAAGAGATTCCTGCTTTCTCTACCACTTTGAAGAAATAGAGCCAACTTTAGAATTTGTTGACTCTGAGTCTCTTCTTATGTAAGTTTGGAATGGAAGGTGGGGGAAGGGAGAGTTGAATATTCCAGTTTAGTCTGCCAAACAAAGGTGCCTGAAGTTTATAAGATTTACTACTGCTGATTCATATGCTTCTCCAGATGTATTGGTTTATTGACCCCTTCCACCTCAGTTGATGTTCTGAAAGGGTAGGGCTTTGCCCAAACTCCAGCTGTGGCTAAGGTGTTTTCTGGTCCTTCTTCATCTCTACACCCAGTTTGGATCCTGACTCTCCAGAGAACAAGCTATCTATCTCATGCAGAAGTGGCAGTTACTGACTGTGAGAGTGGAGATAGAGGCCCCAAGATCTCATTATTCTGAGGCCCCAAGATCTCATTATTCTAAGTTTTAACCAACACATTCAAGAGAAGTTCCGAACTTTGGGGAAACTTTTCCAACCTAAGATACAGAGCACTCTTGGTTTTCCAGCTGTTCAAGATGCATTTCTTTTCTTTTCTGAGGCGGTTCTTCTTCTCTCTCACCCAGGCTGGAGTGCAGTAGCATGATTATAGCTCACTGCAGCCTTAAACTCCTGGGCTCAAGTGATCCTCCCACCTCAGCCCTCTGAGTAGCTGTGACTACATGTGCATGCCACCATGCTTCGCTAATATTTTATTTTATTTTATTTTATTCTTTTGTAGAGACATGGTCTCACCATGTTGCCCAGCCTGGCTAATCTTTTAACAAATTTTTTTTTGTAGAGACAGGGTCTCACCACGTTGCCCAGGCTGGTCTCAAACTCCTGGCCTCAAGGGATCCTCCCACCTCGGCCTCCCAAAGGTCTGGATTACAGGTATGAGCCACTGTACCCAGCCAAGATGTGCACGATATGTATGCTGGGCAGTAGAAGACCTGTGGACAACCGTAGTCTTTTGGACTCTGTTGGGGCTTAGAAAACAATGCCCGGAAATGTGGTACTTTGGCATGCCCAGTCCTTTGAATTAAGGAAAATTGAAAGGCTTCGGAAATAAGACTCAGAACCAAGGTCTCTCTCTGACCTTTCCCTGCCCTTTGTCTCTGGGATCCTCTTTCTTTCTGAAGCACAGGGAGGGATTCTGTCTCTGGAATTTCCTTATCTGACTAGCGAAGTTTCTTTACAAAAGAAATGCAATAGTCTTAAGACCCCCTCCCCAGGAATTTTATCAAATAACCAGGAAAGAGGCTGGGCTCCATGGCTCACGCCTGTAATCCCAGCACTTTGGGAGGCCAAGGCGGACGGATTATCTGAGGTCGAGAGTTCGAGACCAGCCTGACCAACACGGAGAAACCCCGTCTCCATTAAAAATACAAAATTAGCCAGTCATGGTGGCACATGCCTGTAATCCAAGGTACTTGGAAGGCTGAGGCAGGAGAACCACTTGAACCCAGGAGGTGGAGGTGTTGGTGAGCCAAGATGGGGCCAATGCACTCCAGCCTGGGCAACAAAGAGGAAAACTCCGTCTCAAAGAAAAAAAAAATTTTTTTTTAAATAACCAGGAAAGATTACCACTAGATTAAAAAAAGAGACTGGGCATCTTTGCCATGCCCAGACAGACTTTTCATTTATCCTTCTGAGGGCAGCTCCAAGAGGTTTTCTGGCAGAATTTATCTGTACAATAAGACAACCTTTGTTCACAGTGAAGTTCTGCCCCTTACCTTCTGGTCACCTCTCCCAGAGTTCGGAGGAACTTTATTCCAGGCCATTATTTTTTGACCTCATTCATTTCCACTACACGCCCACTCCCCATCTCCTCCTCCCCTAGAAAGAAGGGTATATAAGCATCTGGACTTCACTGAGTTATTGGGTAACCACACTCCTGTGATTTCCCCCACCTCCATTCCCCAGCTGGTTAAATAAACTGTGTATGCCTTTTTCTCCTATTAATCTGCCTGTTGTCAGTTCAGTTTTCAGCAAACCTTCAGAGGGCAGAGAGGAAGAGTTCCTTCTTTGACCTTACAACCTACTACTGCTACCCCAGCTCAGGCCCCTGAGAGTGGTACTCATACAAATGGAATTAGTCATTGCTAGTTGTCATCTTAACTGTCTGTTTCTTTCTGTTCTTAAGTCAGTGTTCTGAAAAAAGACCAGGCTACACTTGCTGTCTCATTTTTCCGTGTTCTTTCATTTCCCAATTAACTGAAATGTAACTTCTACCATAATTATTCTCTAATAACATCTGTATTTTCAAGTCCAAAGAATATTGCCTTTTAAAAAAAATTATTATTTTATTATTTTTTTCTTTCCACAATAAGACATCTGAAAGCAAGAATATTTCCTTTTCTTATCTTTCTTGTCTTTTCTTAGCCAACTGAACAAAACTTTCTTTTTTTGACCTTTTTTTGTTCTGTTGACTTTTTTCTTTTCTTTTAGACAAGCATGTTGACATTGACATAGTATACCATTTTCTCTGATTCTCCTCATACCACTATTGTTCTATCTTGATAGTCTTCTTAGGTCTTTTTTTTCCTATCTACTTTTCTAAAAATTATAAAAACAAAACAAAACTGTTGACTGAACACAGTAGCTCACACCTGTAATCCCAATACTTTGGGGGGCACAGAGGCAGAAGGATTGCTTAAGGCCAGGAGTTCAAGACCAGCCTGGGCAACATAGTGAGATCCCATCTCTACAATACAATTTTAAAAAATTATATCTAGGTGCCGGTGTGGTGGCTCACGCCTGTAATCCCAGCACTTTGGGAGGCCGAAGCAGGTGGATCACCTGAGGTCGGGAGTTCAAGACCAGCCTGACCAACATGGAGAAACCTCGTCTCTACTAAAAATACAAAATTAGCCGGGGTGGTGGCGCATGCCTATAATCCCAGCTATTCGGGAGGTGAGGCAGGAGAATCTCTTGAACCCGGGAGGCGGAGGTTGCGGTAAGCCGAGATCGTGCCATTGCACTCCAGCCTGGGCAAAAAGAGCGAAACTGTCTCAAAAAAAAAAAAAATTATATCTAGGCATGGTGGCACATCCCTGTAGTCCCAGCTACTCAGGAGGCTGAGGTGGGAGAATCACTTGAGCCCAGGAGTTCGAGGCTGCAGTGAACTATGGTAGTTCCACTGTACTCTAGCTTGGGTGACAGAGTGAGATCCTGTCTCTTAAAAAATAAACAAATAAAACTTTTATTTATAAAATACATTCAGAAAAGTACTTGAAATCATAACATGGAAACTTGGGTACCCACCAGCTAGATTTTGCCATATGTTTTTTTTCAGGCTCTCACTTTCTTTTCTTCTAATAAACTTATTTATCCTCTTTTGGTCTTTGCATTTCTAAGGATTCTTAGCCATGAGTATCTTTCCTTTTTACTTTTTGTGGCAGATTAATAGTTGTCCCCTGAAAACTGTTCTCCCCTTCTTGCTGGTCATGTGTTCACTAAGCTGGCAACTACATTTCTTATCCTTCTCTGCAGTGAGGAGTGGTTTTGTGAGTAAGTGCTTGCCAATGAAATATAACTAGGAGCAATGAATACAACTTTTGCCTTACTTTGTTAAAGGAAGATGGCTTGCCTTGGACTGCTTTCTTTCTCCTTCATGGACATGTCTGTGACCAGCTATGATGATGAAGATGAGGAAGACATCCTCGAAGAGGGTGGAACAACAAGATGGAAGGAACCTGGATCCTCTATGACCTGAACTTTGGAAAGGCAAACCTAGAACAGAACTGCTCTTCTAGTCTAGGCCAGGCTGTTAGGTGAGAGGAAGAGAAACATCTATTTTTTTTATGTCACTGGATTCTGGGATCTCTTAGCCTTTACTCTAACTAATACAGAAATTGATACTTGGAAATGGAAAAGTTCTAAAATCCAAAAACAGTACTGCCTAAACAGTCAGAAAATTGGCAGTGAGGAAACAGACCTCTCAGGCTGGGAAACTGTTGATCCTTGTTATGCTGTGATAAAACATTTGGTAAAAATTTTACCTATTTAACTTGGAAGGCTGATCATGTTCTTCTGTAGTGGAATTCTAGGGGAGGCATTTGGAAAGGACTGGAATATAGATGTATAATGGTTTCTCTTTGCTGCATTTAGCAAGGTTTTTCAAGAAAGTAATGAGCTCACATAAGAAATAATGGGTTTGCAAGCAGGATGGAAGAAAGTAAAGAATGTACACCCTATGGCCACACCACCCAGAATGTGCCCGATCTTGTCTGGTTTTGGAAGAATTTATAGAATATTGGGGTCTCACAGTATTAGAAAGTTCAATTATTTCTATAGTCCAAACAGGATATTGGAATGTTGTTCAGAGACTTTCTTCAATTTCTCTCATTAAGATTCTTCAGCCAAAGATCTAGCCTTGCAGGAAAGATCAGATAAAGGGAGTTGCCCTCACTTATTTTTAAGATTGTTTTAAAATAGCCACCATTAAAACAATGAAAAGATGAATGGGTAGATGATAGGAACTAGAGAATGAGCAAATTTAAGAGGTAGATTGAAAAATAACTTGGATTGTAGTTCCTGGTGAAGCAGGAAATTTTCCCTGACTGCTTCGTGGGTAGGACTTGGAGCGTGGGCACTGGGGCTAGCCAGCCACTTCTCCACTAGCAGGGGTAAACTCCACTCACTTGAACCCATTATGCTCAGCCCCTCATGAGAGGGAGCATGCAGGTGAGCAGGTGTAGGAGCTGGGGTAAGTGCTTTTGGGTGCTGGCAGGAGCAAAACTCTGTGCAGGCCCCGTGGCAGTGTCTAGTGGGGAGTATCTGAAACCCCAGAGGGGTGTGTTACAGTGCTCTTTTAGCTGTGCTGTCTGAGGACGGCTTAAGTGTTAAACAGCTTAGTGGGCCCTCTGCCTTTTTTCATGAGGTGGTTGCTCTCCACCAGCAAGGGCAGAGGGTCAATGCGACAGCCTTTAGGGTCCGTACCTTTGGCACCCAAGCTCTTGTTTCACATCCAGGAAAAATCAGGTTGCATGAACGAATTGAAGGGTGGTGAATGCGGAGAATTTTATTGCCAATGAAAGTGGCTCTCAGAGGGAAGGGGAGCTGGAAAAGGGATGGAATGGAAAGGTGATCTTCCCCTGGAGTCCAGCCATTCCCTGTCAGACTCCTCTCCAAAGTCATACCATCAAGCTGTCCCTTTGAAGTCAAGCTGCTTCTCTCTGATGTCCAGCTGCTTCTTCTTTTCTCTTCTCTCTGCTGGTGGAGCCTGGGGTTTTTATGGGTATGGGATGGGGGTGGGGCAGGCCATGGGTAGTTTTTGAAAAGGCAGCATTTGAGTTGGAAAACAGGAGTGCACATTCCCTCTTTGGGCCATGGTTCCAGGCTTGGGGGTAGGAACCTCACCAGGGACCTGCCCTCTTCTGCCCAGAATTTCCCTGCCTCCTGTCCCTATCACTGGCACATGTAATGGATGGGTGACAAATGGCAGAGAAGCCTACAAGTCCCCCCATGGTTTCATTTTTCATGATTTCCAAAAATATTAAATGAAAAGTTACAGAAATAGACAATTCATAAGTTTTTAATTGTACACCCTTGTAAGTAGCATGATGAAATATTATGCTATCACAGCCATCCCTCCTGGAAGGTGAATCCTGCCTTCGTACAGCATGTCCATGCTGTATATGCTACCCACCTATTTGTCATTTAGTAGCTCTCCCAGTTATGATCCACTGTTTTGGTATGGCAGTGCTTGTGTTCATTATTTTACTTAATAATAGCCCCAAAGCACAAGATTAGTGATGCTGGCTATTCAGATATCACAGAGAAGCCATAAAGTGCTTCCTTTTAATAAAAAGGCAAAAGTTCTCAATTTAATAAAGAAAGAAAAATATTGTATGCTGAGACTATTAAGAAAGATCTACAGTAAGAATGCATCTTCTGTCCATGAAATTGTGAAGAAGGAAAAAAATTCATGTTAGTTTTGTTGTGGCATCTCAACTTGCAAAAGTTACAGCCACAGTGTGTGATTAGTGTCTTGTTATAATGAAAAAGGCATTAAATTTGTGGGTAACAGACATGAACATCTAAACATGTTCTGATTGATGGCAATGGGGTTCAGTACCATTGTGGTTTCAGGCATCCACTGAGTGTCTTGGGACAGACATATCCTAGGCCAATAAGTGGGGACTACTGTACTGCATTTTTGTTTGTTTGTTTTTGAGATGGAGTCTTGCTCTGTCGCCCAGGTTAGAGTGCAGTGGCGCTACCTTGGCTCACTGCAATTTCTATCTCCTGGGTTCAAGTGAGTCTTGTGCCTCAGACTCCCGAGTAGCTGGGATTCCAGGTGAGTGCCACCATGCCCAGCTACTTTTTGTATTTTTAGTAGAGACAGGGTTTCCCCATGTTGGACAGGCTGATCTTGAACTCCTGACCTCAGGTGATCTGCCCACCTCGGCCTCCCAAAGTGCTGGGATTACAGGCGTGAGGCACCACACCCAGCCTTGTACTAAGTTTTTGAAGAAATTCTATTGCTAAAGAAACCACAAATCTGACTTGGAAATGCCAGTCGTTGTTCATATCCTAAGGCAGTCTCTAGGAAAACATATTCTCCAACATCCACTTCAATTTTTAACCTGAAGAATAACGCACAAGGAAGAACCTCCCAGAGGGGTAAACCCAGGGGCCCAGATGAGGTTAATCAAGGAATTTATGTCATGGCCAGTGGAGAGATTTCTCCTTGGAAAGAAAACAAACAAACAAACAAACCAACAGGCAATTAAGGACTACTGATTGTTTCAGGTTGCCATTCTTTTATTTTTCAAATGGAAGTTTTTATTGTGGTTAATTCTGTTTCTGTTCTAACCTTGCATATTGGGTTGAAAGTGGGGATTGAGTATCTTTCTTTTATGTTATAGGTCATCAGACTGTAAGTAGCCATATCTGGATGTATCAGAGCAGGCTGTACTTCCCCCAGAAGTACTGACCTTGAGCTGGCTGCAGAAAGTGGATAGGACCACAGGCAGAGAGGGAGATTGAGCTGTATGTAAATAAGAGTCCACTCAGATATTTGGGTGTCCCAAGGGATTGACTCTATCTCTTTGTTAGCCTTCACCTTAATGTAATGCAGTGTTATTGGGAGTACCGATCTGTTTATTCAGAAACCTGTTACCTGCATATTGACAATTCCGAAATTCGTATGTCCAACCAGGATTCTCTTCTATGTTCTAGACCCATATATGTTATCCAAATACTGGATACCTTTGCATGAATTTACCACAGGAGAGACCTCAACTACAACACGTCCCAAACTGAAATTATTTCCTTTTACCTTAACCACGTGTGTCTTCTGTGGTAGATTGCAATAAATAGTCATAATCTTGTCCCATCTCTTTATATATGCCCCTGTGCAATGTGACTTTTCTGTTTTTCTCATTAAGAGATGGACTCCAGATCTCTACTTCATTGTGTCCATGTTGGCCTATGACTTGTTTTGACCAAAAAATGCATAAAAATAATGATATGGGAATTTTGAGCCTGGACCTTAAGAAGCCTTGCTCTCAGTCTCTTGGAAAGTTCCTGTCATCATGTGAAGAAACTTGGGCTAAGCACACCCCTTTTTTCTGATATAAGGTCTCACTCTGTCACCCAGGTTGGAGTGCATTGGTGCCATCATGGCTCACTGCAGCCTCAACCTCTGTGGCTCAAGCAATCCTCCCACCTCAGCTTCCCAAGTAGTTGGGACTACGAGTGCATGCCATCACACCTGGCTAATTACATTTTTTTTTTTTTTTTGGTAGAGATAGAATCTCACTGTTTCCCAGGCTGGTGACTAACTTCTGGGCTCAAGTGATCCTCCTACCTTGGTCTCCTAAGGTGTTGGGATTACACCATGCCTGGCTGGCTAGCTTCTTTGAGGATAAGAGTCTACATGGAGAAGGATGCCCAACTGACTTCCAGCACCAACTTGCGAGGCCCAGTGAGATCTCTTGTACCATAATTATTAATAATTTTTAAATGGCAGCAACAGAATAATAAACCCTGCCAAGTGAGTGCTCTATGCCACTGCACAGGTTAGACATCTGTGAACTGGTCTTGATCACCAGAGAGGTTATTTGGACCATCAAGACCCCACCAACCTTCCAGGTGACTGTGACTACATGAGTGAGCTCAGGTGAAACCAGCAGAAGAACTTCCCAGCTAAATCCAGCCCAAATACTGACCCCCCACAGAATTGTTAACTGATAAATGATTGTTGTTTTAAACCACTAAGTTTTGTGATCATTTGTTAGGCAGCGATAAATAACTAAAACTTACTTAGTCCCTTATCTCCTATCCTGGATAATTAAAGCCTGAATCATTTAACTTCACCCATCCTATGAGGCCTGAGGAATTCTTCAGGCTTTCTACTTACTTGTGCATCCATGAGTATGAGTTGTGGAGTCAGACTACACGAGTTTAAATTCTAGCTCCCCTTCTAATGTGACCTTGAATGCATTATTTGTGCCTGTATTTCTTCATCTGTAAAATGAAGATAACCTTATCTTTCTTATTAGGGTCTGTGAAGGTTAAATCACGTAACAAATGAACAGCACTTAGCACGGTGACTATGCTTAATAAATGTCATGATTGCCTTGGATCCAATCATGCTGTACATAAGATTCAGAATGAAACTTGCAGGAGTACTACAGAAGACTGCTGGGATCACACAGGAAGTTTTCAAGGAGGTCAAAAACAGACATGGTCCTACAGAAACTACAAATTAGTGTAAATGACAAACTTGTGCTCTGGAGTCAGACTTTCTACCTTCATATATCAGCTCTGCCACTTGTTCTGTTTCTTGGCACATTACTTAACCTCTTTCTTTTTTTTCTTTCTTTTTTTTTTTTGAGACAGAGTGTTGCTCCATTGTCCATCAGTGCAGTTGCATGATCTTGGCTCACGGCAACTTATACCTCCCGAGTTCAAGCAATTCTCCTGCCTCAGCCTCCCAAGTAGCTGGGATTACAGGTGCCCGCCACCATGCCCAGCTAATTTTTTGTATTTTTAGTGGGGACGGGGTTTTTACCATGTTACCAGGATGGTCTCAATCTCCTGACCTCGTGATCCGACTGCCTCGGCCTCCCAAAGTGCTGGGATTACAGGTGTGAGTCACTGTGGGCAGCACCTCTTTAGGTCTTAATTATGTATACTGTAAAATGGGAATAATAAAAGGAAATCCCTCATAGTATTATTGTGATGATTAAGTGAGGACTAAATTATTAAGTCATGTAGGCTTGCCACATGGAATATTCACACTACATGATATTTGAAAAGTGAGTATTGGTCAAAAAGGCAAACCAAAATTGCTTTAAGAGAAAAATTACCAAACATAAAGTACACCATATACAAGACTGCAAACAAGATTTGACGTAAGCAATCAGGAGCCAAAGGGAAGATAAACAACTTAAGTTTAGAGAGGAAGGCAGACGTGAAACCATTCAAAACTTTAGTCATTGCATCAGAAAGTATCGGAGTTGTGGTTCCTCAATCTCTCTGCAAGCTACAGCAGCAAAGCAGAAGGTACACTAGCAGCAGGCTTTGGATTGTAGATAACAGTTAAAGCAATCCGAGGTTCTTCCCTACCAATTAGCCAGTCAAGTTTTCAGTAGAGGAGTGACATTTAGAAAGAGTACCTTGACAACAACTGGAGAACAGAAAGAGCAGGACAGAAGGTCCACTGCCTGTTTTTGTAAATAAAGGTTTGGAACATAACCCTTGTATTGAATCATTCATGTATTGGCTATTGCTGTTTCCTGGCTTTAAGTGTAGAGTTGAGTAACTGTGACCATCTGGCCCACAAAGCCTGACCTATTCTTTAAGAAGTTATTTGCTGATCCCAAGGAGACTGTTGCAGTAACCTGGGGTAAGACAAGGGTGGATAGCTTTGGGGAAGGGACAGTAAGAATTTTGGAAAGGCAAACCTATAGATTGTGCCAAATAGTCAATGTTTCTGAGGAAAACATGACCCACATATCAGTTGGGATCATCTGTTTTGTTTTTAAACTAGATAACATTGACTCAAGCCCCTATTACACAACTGTTATATTATACAGTATTTCATGAAGTATCCTGCCACTTTTCCAGACATTTGATTTCAGTACTACCTCTGGCCCCTGCTAATGGGTTCAGTTTATGGACTATTTTGCTGGACTCTAGGTGTGCTATCTCCTTTCTGCTCCTTTTTGATCTAGCATTGCAACTCGGCCCCATCCTGTGATTTCTTCATTTACCTCACCACCACCTCCCCTCACGCCATGTGTGTGTCTTGCAGAGGTATGGGAATTTAAGGGTAGTGGAAAGCCTACTGGAAATTTGGAAGAAATAAGGGGAGTTAAAGAAATACAAGTAACTTAGAATAGTACACATTTCAAAAAGCATTTTAGGCATACCATGAAGATACTCTGCCATCCCTTTCTTTTCACTCTTTCTCATCTCTTCTGTCTTGTCCCCAACTCCTTCTACATCCCCAAGTTAATTTCTTTTTCTTCTTAAAAATGTTTTTTTTTTCTTGATATATAATAGATATACATATTTTCAGGGTACATGTGATAGTTTGATACCTTTATACACTTTGTAAAGATCAAGTCAATGTAATTAGGATGTCCATCACCTTAAATATTTGCCTTTATGCTAAAAATTCAAATTATTCTCTTATAGCTATTTTAGAATATACAATAGATTATTGCAAACTGTAGCCACACTACTGATTCCAAATTAATTTCTGATATAGAAGAGTCCCTCTTCTTATCCTATCTCTTACTAACCCAAGTTTTCAAGGCACACCATATATGTATAATGACGCAAGATGTTTTCCTCTGAGAAGAATTCTACTGCCAGCTATGAGAGAAATGGTTTAATTTCACTCTAGTAGCAAGGTTTCTTGGCCACAATGAGACATTGGTTTGGATCAAAAAATGTGTAATCCAACTCATCCAGCTGGAGGAGCCAGGAAAGGAGGTAGTCCAAGATGGGAGTAATGAAATAGTGAAACCCAGATCACTTCCACAGGAGTAGTGTAAATACCTAAGAGGTGTGTGTGAGGTTGTAAATGAGAGAGGAGGCCAGGAATCAGGAACAGAGGAAATCAAACAAAGGAATTTTATTGTAGACTCTTGCCCCCTTTTGAAAGGAGATGGTGTGGTAACTTTTATATATATTCCACTTCATAGAGTATTAGACACACTGTAGGGACACAAGAAATGTTTGATAAACAGAACTCTTCATGCCATTCCTGAAATCTAGTTCTTTTTGTGCTCCTGGGGCTTTGCTGTTTTGATATAGATCAATTTACTGCACCTGAAAAAATCAAGCAGCATTAGTTTTATTTCTAAACTACCCAAGCAAAAGAGTATCAGTAAGTGTATCTAATATGTTCTTCCTTCAAATAGATGGAAACTAGCTCTCAATAGATTTGTATCATAACAACATCAATAACAATAAACAATGTTACCACCATCATTTATTGAATGCTGACTAGATCTGATGTACAGGATCAGATCTAGATAGCACAATGGTCTGTGTACTCTCATTTAGGCCTCATAATAGCCCTATTATTATATTAATTTTACAGATGAGAAGATTCTGGCTCAAAGAGGTTCTTTTTCCTAAGGTCATAATAACTGGTGGTTTGTCTGACTTCAATACTCTTGATCTCAATAACACTAGTCCTGGCTGCCTCATAACTGGTTGCCCTGCCCCATTTCTAAACTTTTGTTCTCCTTATTCTGTTGCTTAAAATCCTTCATTGTTTCCTCATCTCCTCCAGGGCACAGTCTACGTAATTCGGTGTAGCATAGTTTATTTTTCATAATCCTTGACCACTTTAGTGGCCTAGCTTCTCCTGCTGTTTCCATAAATGCATACTGAGTTCCAAACATTTGTGGTTCCTGGGGGACAGGCCCAGCTCCTCCATGCTTCCGTGGTTTCGCATGTTCTCACTCATTCTGTGGTATTCTTCCTCCCCATCTGCCTGGGCTTCAACACCAGAAACCCAAGTTCTAATAAATCTCTTTTCTGAGATCTCTTAGTCTCTCTGGATTTTGATTCTCCTGTTAGAAAAATTGAGATGATCCTTCCTCGGTTTGGAAACAGGTTACCTGTAATGAATTGTGGTCTTGCGTCTCAGTGGCTGTATCATTTTGGGAAAGTTGCTAGGCTTCTCTAAGCCTCAGGTTTTTTTCTAGAACAGGATAGGCCGGGTGCGGTGGCTCACACCTGTAATACCAGCACTTTGGGAGTCCTAGGCGGGCGGATCACCTGAGGTCAGGAGTTCAAGATCAGCCTGACCAACATGGGGAAACCCCATCTCTCTAAATACAAAATTAGCCAGGTGTGGTAGTGCATGCCTGTAATTCCAGCTACTCGGGAGGCTGAGGCAGGAGAATCACTTGGAGCGGAGGTTGTGGTGAGCCAAGATCGCGCCATTGCATTCCAGCCTGGGCAACAAGAATGAAACTCTGTCTCAAAAAAAAAAAAAAGAACAGGGTAATGATGTTTCTTTAGAATAGTGCCTGACACGTAGTAAGTATTATCTTATTATCACTATCTGGTCAGGTGCAGTGGCTCACGCCTATAATCCTAGCACTTTGGGAGGCTGAGGGGGGCAAATCACTTGAGTCCAGGAGTTCGAGACCAGCCTGGGCGACATGGTGAAACCCTCTCTCTACTGAGTTAGAAATGATTCATTATTATATGGATCTTGCACAAACTAAATAAGAAAAACATGATCTGGGATAATAGTTATTACCACATTGTGCTTCCTTAGGGATTACCTGCTCACCTTTTAAGATTCAGCTCAAATTCACATTTATAATGCCTTTCTGTATGCATTCTGTACACTTTACACATAGTCATTTTGTCAATTGTGCTAAAAAAACTCTATTTTTTATGTATTATATCACGTGTAGTTATTTGTTTAAGTCCTCATTTTCTCTGCTAGTCTGGACTCCTTGAGGACAGGAATTATTTTATTATTCATCCAAAGTTAGCATAAATAGATATTTAATACACTTCAGTAGATTGATTGCACATATACATTCATTAATAAATAAGAATGAGCCTCAAGGAACTTATAGTTATTACAACAATGACGATGATGACAATGATGATGTAATGTTTATTGAGCATAATTTGCTCTACACTGTCCTAAACTCTTGGCACTCATTAACTCATTCAATTCTTACCAACTCTATTAGGTATTATCCCCATGAAAGTTTTTTTTTTTTTAAATTATAAACTATTATTATCACTATTTGGTCAGGCACGGTGGCTCACACCTACAATCCCAGCACTTTGGGAGGCTGAGGCAGGCAAATCGCTTGAGTCCGGGAGTTTGAGACCAGCCTGGGTGACATGGTGAAACCCCCTCTCTACTAAAAATACAAAAAATATAAAAATTAGCTGGGCATGGTGGCACAGGCCATGGTCCCTGCTACTTGGGAGGCTGAGGTGGGAGGATCGTTTGAGCCTGGACAACAGAGTGAGACCCCATCTCAAAAAATATGCATATGCATATATATACACACATATAGAATAAAGAAATTCACAAACATAAAAAAATCTTATTACTATTTTACAGATAAAGTAACAGGTTCAGAGAAGTTAAGTAACACACTCGAAGTCATATAGCTAGGAAAAGGTGTACAAAAAATTTATGCTTCAATAGAAAATCCTGCATTGCTGGCCGCACACTTTGGGAGGCTGAGGCGGGCAGATCACCTGAGGTCAGGAGTTCGAGACTAGCCTGGCCAACATGGTAAAACCCCGTCTCTACTAAAAATTAAAAAATTAGCTGGACATGGTGGTGCATACCTGTAATCCTAGCTACTCCGGAGGCTAAGGCATGAGAATCACTTGAACCCAGGAGGCAGAGGTTTCAGTGAGCCGAGATCGTGCCACCACTCCAGCCTGGGCAACAGAATGAGACTCTGCCTCGAAAAATAATAACAATAAAAAAAAGAAAAAGAAAATTCCACATTGCTTAGACAGCACCTTCCAGATCATCTGATTCCTGACTTTAATTGTCTTTGAGCCATTTTACAACTCAGTATGTCTTTTTCGGATTTGCTTAAAAACAGGTTGTAACATCTGCCTGATTCCCTCACTGAATTAGTTAAATAAAATCTTTGACATTATTTCCTTTTCTATCTGTATCAGTCATGATTTTAGCTTTTTCTGAAAATTATCTTTTAAGAAAGATATAACTGGAATGCAACCCCAATTCTGACTTCAAGGCCCATTTATGCAACTCAAAGGTCTCCAACTTTTTTTTTTTTGAGATAGAGTCTTGCTCTGTTGCCCAGGTTAGAGTGCAGTGGTGCAATCTTGGCTCACTGCAACCTCCGCCTCCCAGGTTCAAGTGATTCTCCTGCCTCAGCCTCCCAAGTAGCTGGGATTACAGGCGCCCACCACCATGCCCGGCTAATTTTTGTATTTTTAGTAGAGACAAGGGTTTCACCATCTTGGCCAGGCTGGTCTTGAACTCCTGACCTCGTGATCCACCCGCCTCAGCCTCCCAAAGTGCTGGGATTATAGGTGTGTGCCACCGCGCCTGGCCTAGGTCTCCAACTTTATGGGCACTTTACTGGGGAGCTTCTTTTTATTTTTATTTTATTTATTTAGAGAAAGGGTCTTGCTCTGTCATCCAAGGTAGAGTACAGTGGCGTGATCATAGCCTACTGCAGTCTCAAACTCACTGCAGTCTCAGCCTCCCAAGTAGCTGGGACTACAGGTACATGCCATTGTGCCTAATTAAAATGTGTGTGTGTGTGTGTGTGTGTGTGTGTGTATTTTGTACAGATGGAGTCTTGCTATGTTGCTCAGGCTGGTCTCAAACTCCTGACATTAAGAGATCCTCCTTCCTCAGCCTCCCTAGGTGTTGGGAGCCACTGTGCCCAGCCAGGAGCTTCTTTTTACTGTGTTCTACCTCAAGAGACTCTGATTTAGAAGGTTTTTGGTTTTGTTTTTGTATTTTTAACATGACTCCAGTTATTCTGTTGCAGATGGTCTGAAAAACACTGCTTTGAACAACTCTATGATACTGCTTTCCTGGTAGGAGAAATAAAGTACCTGTACAAAGCAAGCTATAAATTTTCTCAAACTCTCAAATAGAAAAGAGGGAGAGAGAAATTCTCAGCCTTAACTAGGAAAGTTTTGACAAGGAAAGATGTGAGGAAAAGACCATGTGTGTGTTGGGGGCAACATGAGCAAAGGTAGAGAGGCAGGAAAATGGAGAATGACTAGTAGTTGGATTTGGCAAGACTGAGTGAAGAGTATGATCAGTAAAAATGGAAATGTAGGTTTGAGCTAGAATGGTGGACATTAACACATTTAGTTAATAGGCAATAAAGGTAATAGAACAATTTTGATTTGAGTTGAAAAGAAGATAACCAACAGTAGGTCAGAAGAATTCTGAAGAGGCAAGAAGTTGCAGACAGAGAGAGATAACTTATGGATGACAAGAAAAGAAAAGTTATGAGATTACAAGGATTTGAGGACTCTTCTAAAACCAATGAATATTTATTGAGGGTCTATTTTGTGTGAAAACGTGGTACTGAGTAATGGGAGAAAATGGAAAGGTAATTATTAACTTGGTATGATCCCAAGGAGACATAAGAGGAAAAGGATGGTATACAGGTCTAAATTTGGTGAGTGAGAGCAAGAGTAGAGGAAGTAAATGAAAAATACGTAGGGAGTCCAACTGACAGAATTTGCTGTGTACTTGGATATAGAGAGCTGAGCAAGAGGGAGGAATCTAAGAAAATTGAAGTCTCTAGGTTGGGTGATTAGAGGCATGATGACTTTGTGAACTCAGAGAAAGAAGAGTATGGAAAAGAGGAGGGATCATGAGTTATATATTTTATTGCATTTGAAGAACCTGGGAAAACATAGTAGAATCTTGGGAATATAGGTCGGAAGCTCAAGAGTGAGAATTTTAGACGGCATATGTGGAATTGATACTAGATACACCTTAATGGATTGGGGGAACGGGGAGGACAGGGTTAAGCCAAAGCTAAGATGGACTTCAAGGTAGGTAAGAACCTGGAGTAGGCAGAAGTTAATTGAGCAAAACGTTAATTGCAAAATTTAGAGCTAAGAATCAAAGCAGAAAAGCCCGTTATGTTCTCAGGTTCAAGGAATTATCAAACTTTGAGATAAAAAGCTCAAGGGCTAGGGGAATGCAGCAAGAGCTAATTGAGAAATGAGAGCAAAAGCAGCGAATAAAGTAGTATACGTATACATATTTGCAGAACTTCTTTTAGCAAGAGTATTTGTTTGGAAGAACTACTTTTCTTAACTTTTTTTTTTTCTTTTCTCTTTTTGAGATTGAGTCTTACTTTGTTGCCCAGGCTGGAGTGCAGTGGCATGATCTTGGCTCATTGCAACCTTTGCCTCCCAGGTTCAAGTGATTCTCCTGCCTCAGCCTCCCGAGTAGCTGAGATTATAGGCATGCACCACCATGCCCGTCTAATTTTTGTATTTTTAGTAGAGACAGGGTTTCACCATGTTGGCCGGGCTGGTCTTCAACTGCTGACCTCAGGTGACACACCTGCCTCAGCCACCAAAAGTGCTGGGATTACAGACGTGAGCCACTGCACCTGGCCAGAAGAACTCCTTTAGGTAGGCAGTGAAACTCCACTGGATTTAATTAACAGAAGATGTTTCTTCAACTCCTATGTAGGAAAGAAGAGAGATTGGAAGATAGAGCTGGTAGAAGTTCTACGAAACTTCTCAGGAACCCCCTACTCTTATGCAAAGTTGAGGAGAATCATGAAATGTTTAGAGATAATTTCCTATAGAAACTAGAGGAAGGGCTGAATTCTGGTTCAGAGAGATGAAGGAATAAGAAGGATCTCAGTGAGTTATTTTTATATTGACTTTCTTATAGAATGATTGGGCTTTTCTGTTGTAATGGTACAAGCCAAATAAGACCAAAATGATTAAAATCGCATCTAAATTATTTAGGAGACATGATTTTGAACTTCAGCTCTGTTTGTTCATCCCATCCCCTACAAATCAATATGACAAGTGTTGAAATTTGACAGTGGTGTATTTAGCTATTGGTTATGGTTTTTTATTTCCCAAGAATGTCTTGTACGACTAGCAGTCATAATTTACACAATTGTTTCCAAAGTTTCCCATGATACTCTTACAATGTGCATTATTTGTTAAGCGAATTAATAATTTGGATTAAGACAAAGTGAACTGAAATCAAGTTCATTTCACCTCTATGTTGATGCATTAAGAGGACGACTTTCTCTTTTTGTATTAATAGAACACTGTGTGCCTAAAACAGTGTTAAAAAGCCAAATGCTGATAGATTTTTAAATATCTGGTAGAGGATTTTATCAACAAACCAGAGGGCTTTGTAGGAGCCATAAAAGGGGAGGCAAAGCAGCCCTTTACATCCCTTGGCTGTATTTCATTAACTTTAGGTAATTGCTCAGGATAAAGAAGAAGGAGGAGAAACACATCATTCTCTCTAGAATGTAGATTATCAGGTAAGACTCTCCCTCAGCCACAGAACTTTGAGCTTCCTAAGCGAGTTCCTTGACAAGCTGAGAACAGTGGGAACATATAGATAGCACCCACCTTGCAGGGTGCAATGTAAGTTGCAAAGGTGTACGGATGCTCTTGTACTTAGGATGGTGGTGTGATTACGTATGTTAAACCCATCATAAATGGAAAATACACTTAAGTAAAAAATGGGTTTAACATACCTAATCCACTGAACATCGTAGCTTAGCCCAGCCTACTTTAAACATGCTCAGAACATTTTTAGCATGGCTCACACCAGAAATCCCAGCACTTTGGGAAGTGGAGGTGAGTGAATTGCCTGAGCCCAGGAGTTCCAGACCAGCCTGGCCAACATGGCAAAACTCCGTCTCTACAAAAAATACAAAAAATTAGCTGGGCATGGTGGGGTGCACCTGTAGTCCCAGCTACTTGGGAGGCTGAGGCAGGCGTGGATTGATTGATCCCAGACGGTCAAGACTGCCGTGAGCCCTGATCATGCCACTGCACTCCAGCTTGGGTGGTAGAGTGAGACTCTGACTCAATAATAATAATAATAATAACAATAATATTTTCAGTACAGTATTCAATACATTATACAAGATATTCAGTACTTTATTATAAAATAGGCTTTGTGTTAGATGATTTCACCCAGCATCGGGAGAGGGTATAATTGTACCACATATCATGAGCCTGGGAAAAGATCGACTTTACAATACAGTGAAACGCATTCGGTAGAAGAACTTGAAGGAATGCATTTCACTGCATTATAAAGTCGAAAAATTGTTAAGCTGGACTATTGTAAGTCAGGGACTATCTGCATAAGACAGATTTATTGAAAATAAATCCCCTAAAATATCCTTTTCCCTAAAACTAGATTGTCTTCAGGTAACTGATAATCCAGGTGTATTCAGTGATTTCACTCTGAGAACATTTGTGAGACTTAGAATTATACTTTGGACTTTAATGTACCATAATGTTGCCTCCTCCGTGGGTGGTGGGTTTTGATAATTAGGCACTTGTCCAGAAAAGTTGGATTTTGGATGAATATATTACTTCATTTGTTTCTAAATTCAGAAAATATTATTTTTTATTGGTGGCAGCAATAGAGACTAATTAGAAAGAACAAGTGCAGAAAGAAGACTACTACAAAGAGGACTAGTTTGGAGGCAGTTGTTCTAATGCAGACACTGAATGCTTCTGTGGGACCAGGAAGAAGTCAGTGATGACTCCCAGGTCTTCCTGATGGCTTGGTGGATCTTGTAGCCATGTGGAGAGAGAGAGAATCACTGTAGGTAATATTCCGTTTGAGAACTTGTTATTGAGAAAGGCTCAAATTCTGAAAACCTCAATTTCTATCTATAAATGTTAAGAGGTAAAGTGAGTTTCTTACCTGTAACAAAAGAAACAATTTCAATGCTAAAAAATCCTGACATTTACTTCAACTTCATTTGAATTTGATATGTTTGTGAAGTTATCTGGTATTTTCTACTTACCACAGAGAATTTTAAAATCTGAGACTTTAAACATAATTTTCCTTATTGAAAATAAATCCCCATAAAATGTCCTTTCCCCTAAAACTAGATTGTTTCCTTTTTTAAAATCGAAAAAGGGCCAGGTGTGGTGGCTCGCGCTTGTAATCCTAGCACTTTGGGAGGCCGAGGCGGGTGGATTGCTTGAGCTCAGGAGTACGAGACCAACCTGGGCAACGTGGTGAAATCCTGTCTCTACCAAAAATTAGCTGGGCGGAGTAGTGCACGCCTGTGGTCCAAGCTACTTGGGAGGCTGAGGTGGGAGGACTGCTTGAACCTGGGATGTGGAAGTTGCAGGGAGCCAAGATGGCACCACTACACTCCAGCGTGGGTGACAGAGTGAGAGCCCTCTCAAAACAAACAAACAAAACAACAACAACAAAACCAAATAAAAAATTCTTAATCTATTGCAAAGTATAACAAAAATATTTTGAAAAGGGATGGCAATGGGTAAATTTTCAAAACCGTTACTTGCTGGAGGACAAAAAATGATTTTCAATTAAAATGCACAACAGCATGCAGGTCAAGATTAAGTGGGAGATCTGAATGCAGCATATGCATTTTAAATAATAACTCATTTTTGATGCTTCTGACTTCTCATATGGAATGTCTAAAACAGGGACTTCAGTTAGTGATACACATGATTCATATGTATGTGTTGAGCTGCTTATAGTAACACCATTGCAGGAATCATAGTTGTAATAACATTAGGTAAATTTTATTGGGAGATAATAAATTTGTAAGGGAGATAATATGTTTGCATATTTAACAATAGTCAAAAAAATTGCTCTTTTAGGCTGGGTGCGGTGGCTCACGTCTGTAATCCCAGCACTTTGGGAGGCCAACGCGGGCAGATCACGGGGTCAGAAGATCGAGACCATCCTGGCTAGGAGATCGAGACCATCCTGGCTAACACGGTGAAACCCCGTCTCTACTAAAAATACAAAAAATTAGCCGGGCATGGTGGCGGGCGCCTGTAGTCCCAGCTACTCGGGAGGTGGAGGCAGGAGAATGGCGTGAACCCGGGAGGCGGAGCTTGCAGTGAGCCTAGATCGCGCCACTGCACTCCAGCCTGGGCGACAGAGGGAGACGCTGTCTCAAACAACAACAACAACAACAACAAAAATTGCTCTTTTAATTTTTAATTATTTTTAGGGTAGTTTTTGTTTCTATGATGTGGTTGGTTTATATGACTACAGAAATATGATTCTTTTGGAATTGAATATTTTAGCAGGGGATGGCAATAGAGCAGGGGCTCTTTATACTAAGGAATATTTCTAAATTCTAAAGTTGTATTTAGCTATAAGGTCTATGAAAACTACTTATGAATAGTTTATCAACTTTATTTAAAAAAATTGTTCATAGGAACAGGATAGGGACCATGTTAGTTCTGATTTTAATCATATTGATGCCTGGGCTCTTCATGTTTCAAAACAGTAAGCAGGAATTTTGTATGCTGATAAACAGTGATACTCTAGTGTTATCCAAGCAACATCTGTTAACAAAGCATTTTAGATCTAGAATTAAACAAAAAAAAGATATAGCTTTGTAAATGTCCCTCTTTTTCAAAAATGATGGTGGGGAGACCCAATCTGAAGAGGCTGTAGTGAGAGATGAATGCTCCAAAGTCAGAGAGTAGTGAGGAAGTAGAATAACAATATGTTTATGGGATGAGGTTGGTTGGTTTTAATTTGCATATAGTTTTACAAATGAAGGCCATTTATAATGTGTAAAGGTCCTTTATATTTCTTTTTCTGTGATATCTGTTCATGTTTTCTAATTTTCTCTCAAGTGTCTGGTCTTTTTCTTCTTTGATATATAAGCTTCTTATATATTAAAAAGGTTAGCCCTTTATCTGTGATTTGAATATCAGATTTTTTTTCCAGTTTGTACTCTGTGTCTCATCCTTGCTTATGCTGTTATTGTTATTTTTGCCAGGTAGTAGTTTCTGATTTTTTAATTAGTTAGATTTATTAATCTTTTATGGCTTTTAGATTTTGAGTCACAGGCCTTCCCATTCCTTTTTACGAATTCCAGGGTAAAGAGAGAATTCGTCCATATTTTCTTGGAATGCATTTTTTTGTTTTTGTTTCTGTTTTGCTGTCATCCAGGTGGGAGTGCAGTGGTGCAATCATGGCTCACTCTGGGCTCAGCCATCCTCCCGCCTCAGATTCTGATTTTTTGTAGAGAGGAGGTCTCACTATGTTTACAGGCTGGTCTCAAACTCCTGGGCTTAAGCAATTCTCCTGTCTTGGCCTCCCAAAATGCTGGCATTATAGGTGTGAGCCGCTGTCCCTGGCCTTTGTAATACATTTGTATATTCATATTTTACGTTTAAGTCTTTGGCCCATTTGGAATATTTACTAGTATACAGAATGAGACGTAGATTTAACTTTATTTTTTCCAGATGCTATTCATTTATTGCAGGTCCATCTTACCCCACTGACTTGAGATGCTGCTTATTTGGGTCTATTTCTGGGCTTTCTATTTAATTCCATTAGCCTATCTATTCCTATGGAAATCCCAAAGTATTAATTATTGAGATTTTGTAGTATTTTTTAATATATAGAAGGTCATTCCTTACTCACTGATCTTTTAAAAATAGTTCTTCTGGTAATTCTTGTTTGTTTATTTTCCCATGTGGACTTTGGAATCATTTTGTCCTATTCCAGAAAATTGCCAATTAGTGTTTTCATTGATATTGTAATACATTAAAAAATTAGGGGCAAGTGCAGTGGCTCACACTTGTAATCCCAGGACTTTGAGAGGCTGAGGTGGGCAGATAGCTTGAGCTTAGGAGTTTGAGACCAGCCTAGGCAACAAGGCAAAACTCCATCTCTGCAAAAAAAAAAAGCAAAAATTAGGCCTGGTGGGTGTGTCTATACTCCCAGCTATCCAGGAGGCTGAGGTGGGAAGACTGTTTGGGCCCAGGAGGTTGATGCTACAGAGAGGGAGATCTCATTTGAGCCAAAATTGTGCCACTGCCCTCCAGCCTGGGCGACAGCCTGAGACCCTGCCTTTAAATAAATAATAAATAAATAAAATTAAAACTTAGGGAGCATTTACATACATTGACTTTTTCTATCCAAAAATCTGGTCTGATTTTCATTGGTTCAAGTCTACTCTTGCGTCCTGCAGGAGTGTTTTAATGTTTTTCTCAGGTAAGTTTTGCTTTTTTTTTTTTTTTTTTTTGAGATGGAATCTCATTCTGTCACTCAGGTTAGAGTTCAGTGGTGTGATCTCAGCTCACTGCAACTTCCGCCTCCTAGGTTCAAGGGATTCTCCCACCTCAGCCTCCCAAGCAGCTGGGACTACAGGCATGTGCCACCATACCCGGCTAATTTTTTGTATTTTCAGTAGAGATGGGGTTTCACCATGTTGGCCAGGCTGGTCTTGAACTCCTGACCTCAAGTGATTCACCTGCCTCGGCCTCCCAAAGTGTTGGTATTACAGGCATGAGCCACCAGTTTTGCATATTTTTATTTAATTACCCTTACACACTTTTTGTTGCGATTATGGGGGTCTTTTTCTTCTTTTATTTTGTAAGAGTATTGTTTATCTGTGTGTGCTTGTACTACATACACATAATGTGTGTATGTGTATATATATATAAAAATATATATATATCTATACAAACACAATTTTGGTAAATTAATTTTTTTCTGCTCCCACACTTAAATTTTTTATTATTTATATTTTTTTGTTGATATTTTGGGTATACATATACATGTACATGTGAGGATATACATGTATATATGTATACCAAAAAATCAACTGAAAAAATGTATATTTAAAAAAATATATATTTCACTTGATTTATAGGTATATAATCATATAATATAGATGACAATTTTACACTTTTTTTTCAATTGCTATATCTTTATTTTCTGTCTTTCCTCTAGTTCCTTTGACGGATACTTTCAGCACCACATTAATTAGTAGGGGCAGAACAAGCAACCCTTTTGTCCTGTTGACCTGAGCAGGAATCCTCCAAATTTCCCTATTAAATTTGAAGCTGTGTTTGAATTTTAAAATTAATTTCTAGTCAGACATTACTACTTTGCTTCATGTGAGAAATGGAAAATTTGGTCCAACAATAAGATCCCTAAATGTCCAACAATAAGGGATTGGTTAAATACATTATGTTAAATTCATTGAATATAACAGAGCACTTACAAAATATGTAGTTTTAATCTTTTTGTCATTGAAATAAAACCCAAAGTATATGTAGGTATGCATGGAAAAATGTCTAGGAGGATATTCAATAAAAGGATCTAGGCCAGGTGCGGTGGCTCACACCTGTAATCTCAGCACTTTGGGAGGCCAAGATGGGCAGATTACTTGAGTCCAGGAGTTCAAGACCAACCTGCACAACATGGCAATACTCTGTCTCTACAAAAAATTTTAAAAAGCAGCCAGGCATGGTGGTGCATGCCTCCTATGGGTGGAGGTTGCAGTGAGCTGAGATTGCCCTATGCACTCTAGCCTGGGCAACAGAGCAAGGCTCTGTCTCAAAAGAAAAGTAAAAAAAAAAAAAAAAAAAAAAAAGGATCGAAAAGTTATAAGCATATAAACTGGTGATTGCTAATATAAATTTCAACTAATTTATAAAATCTAAAAATATCCATAACATTTTAGCATAATTTAAAAATGTTAGAAATTTATGAAAAACTGGCCAGGTGTGGTGGCTCATTCCTATAATCCCAGTGCTTTGGGAGGCCAAAGCAGGAGGATTGCTTGAGGCAAGGTGTTTGAGACCAGCCTAGGCAACAGAGCAAGACTCTATCTCCACAAAAAATACAAAAAAATTATCTGGGTGTGGTAGTGTGCACCTACGCAGCTACTCAGGAGGCTGAGGTGGGAGGATTGCTTGAGCCCTGGAGCTCAAGATTACAGTGAGCTATGCTCACACCACTGCGCTCCAGCCTGGGAGATAGACAGATTGTGTCTCTTAAAACGAAACAAAGCAAAACAAAAACAAAAAAGAAGAAAAGAAAAGAAAGAAATTTACAAAATAAGAACTGTGTTCTTTGTTCTGGATCCCTGTTATTAATTTTTTCATAATGAAAAAATAAGCCTCTCCTGTTTAATTATGGAATGACCAGAGGTGTTTATCATATATTCTTTGCAAAATGACATGAAAATGATAGTGTAGAAAGATGTTTACAAGATATAAGCCACAAGGAAAGAGGGAATAGGAGAAAAGTCTACAACAGATAAGAGATTTCAATAAATTGTAAAAGCCAGAAATTGGATAGAGTAGTGATAACTGGCTTGGCAAAATGGAAGAGAGGCTAACTTCAGTGCTTGGAGGAAACTTAGCACTTGGTGGTGCAGTGTACAGTGGAAGGCAGGGCAGGGCACAGGCTGAAAAAGGAAGATAGTCCTATAATGGTTTACTAGGCTCTTGGACCCCTGGGTCCCTTCTCTACCTCATTCAGGCAGCCTGCACTCATGCCCTCCACCCTACAACCACCACCATCAATGCAATCCCTCTATGAGGTTAGAAGTTTCTTCTCTGGAGAAAGGATTTTATCCTTTGGCAAAGAGTTCCCATAAACAAGAAGTCTAACTAGAGAATGGGAAAGAGCCCTTGGAAATGACAAATGTGTTTGAAATAGAAATTTTAGTGGAAGATAAGGTTAAGGAATTATTTTGATGAAGGATGTCTCAATCTTGGCACAATTGCCATCTGGTGCTGGAAATTCTTTGTGTGGAAGTTTGCTCTGTGTATTGTGTGATGGTTAGCAGCATCTGTGGCTACTCACTAGATGCCAGAACTTCCCCCTCTTTGCTGTGGCGACAACCAAGAATATCTCCAGACATTGCCACGTGTCTTCTGGGGCAGGGGAATCAACCTTTTCCCCCTTCTGCCCTGTTTGAGAATCTCTATCTCAGACAATAGACAAGAAAGATATGGGGATGATCAATAGGATAAAAGGACACTAAATTTAGAGAATAATATAGATGTTCCAATAATGTACTAACAAGAATTCACAAAAAGAATAGAGAAAATGGAAGGGAGGAAAATAGCAAATAAATAAAAGAAAAAATTTGCAAATGAGATGAAAAAGATTGCTTGGTATCTAGCACAACCACTGAAAAAATACCTATTGTAAGGTGCATCAATATGACATTTCAGACTACTAGGGAAAATGGAAGATGCTAGAAAGAAAAATAGGTCAGATACAGAGGAGTGGGAACTAGAAAGGCATTAGACATTTCAATGGCAACACTGGAAAAATGCTTTCAAAATGCTGAGGGAAAATGATTTTCAATCCATCTAAATTATCAGTCAGGAATAAGAATAGAATGAAGACATTTTCAGACATGTAATTACTCTAAAAATTTACCCTCTCTATGTACCTCTTCTGAGTAAGCTACTGGAGTCTGTGATCCAGCAAAATAAAAGAGTAAACTGAAAGTTGTGTGTTTGAGCACTGGAAGATATTATTGCTGGGCATTTGATAGATATGTTGAAGCATTTGTATCTAAAATTTGTGTTAGATACATTTTAATTTTATTTTTTCATTCTTGTAGCGACGTAGTCTTACCAGGTTGCCCAGGCTGGTCTTAAACTCCTGACTTCAAGCAATCCTCCTGCCTTGGCCTCCCAAAGTGTTGGAATTACAGCTGTGAGCCACTGCATCCAACCTTACCTACCTTTTTTTTTTTTTTTTTTTTTTTTTTTTTTTTGAGACAGAGTCTTGCTCTGTTGCCCAGGCTGGAGTGCAGTGGCACGATCTCGGCTCACTGCAACTTCTGCCTCCTGGGTTCAAGCGATTCTCCTATCTCAGCCTCCTGAGTAGCTGGGATTACAGGTGTGCACCACTACACCTGGCTAATTTTTGTATTTTTAGTAGATATGGGGTTTCGCCATGTTGGCCAGGCTGGTCTCAAACTCCTGACCTCAGGTGATCTGCCCGCCTAGGCCTCCCAAAGTGCTGGGATTACAGGCGTGAGCCACCGTGCCTGGCCCCTAATTATTGATTTAAGTGAACATTGTAATATGGTTATGTTGGAAAGAAGCATGAGGGCAAAGTTGTAATGGTGGTGGGAAAAGAGCGAAATCCTCAGATATCATAAGATGTCAATAAAGAACGTGTAAAACTGAAAATCAAGAAATGCTGTTATAAGGTTATCATTTAGGAGATGAAGAACATGGTAGGGTTGTGTGGAATGTAGGGTGAAGACAGGTGGGGAGAAGCAGGACAGGGGGCTGATGGCACTCATTGATGTTTTTTGTTATAAGCCTTTAAGAATCATTTGATTTTTCACTTATGTGTGTTACTTTCACTAAAAATAAAAATGCAAACAAAACAATACACATACATTGTAGAAAAGATACCACATATAATAAAATGCACAAAAAGAACATAGATGTCCAGAATCTCAAACATCCAGAAAACTGAGTGTGCCTGTAGTCTCAGCTATTCAAGAGGCTAAATGGGGAGGATTGTTTTTGTATTTTACAGGCTGTGTCCATAGATGTCGGGGAGTTACAGGCTGTCAGGTGATATGGTATCTGTGACTGGCCACTGTACTCCTGTACTCCAGCATGGGCAGCATAGCAGATCCTACCTCTTAAAAAAAAAAGAATCTCACTCACCCAGAGATAGCCACTGTTAATATCCTGAAATAGTTTCATCTGAAAAATGAAAGTACTTTCTAAAAAAACCTTTCGGTTTTTGTTTGTTTGTTTGTTTGTTTAGAGACAGGGTCTCACTCTGTTACCCAGGCTGGAGTGCAGTGGTGCAATATCAGCTCACTGCAGCCTCCAACTCCTGGCCTCAAGCAATCCTCCTGCCTCGGCCTCCCAAAGCACTTGGGATTACAGACATAAGCCAGTGTGCCTGGTGAAAGTATTTTTAAACACTTATAAAATCTTACAAACACTCTTAATACACTAAAACTACCAACACAGGAAAAAGTAGTGCTTAGGGTTATTCATTTTTTAGTAACTTAACCTTTCTGATCAAAATGTTTGGTGTCATTTAGTTTGTATCTTCACTAACAGAGTAGAGTGGAGAATTAAGGCAATTTTTCACAATAGTTTTGCTTTAATTATATTATTTCAGAAAAAAACAGCTTTTGGTCTTAGTTTTTCAAACAATTGGTTCTATTCAGAAGACTAAGAATTTCGGAAAATAAATTCATCAGGAAAACTTACTTCATTTAAAAGAGTTTTTGGCTGGGCGTGGTGGCCTGTAATACCGGCACTTTGGGAGCCCGAGGTGGTCAGATCACTTGAGGTCAGCAGTTTGAGACCAGCCTAGCCAACATGGTGAAACCCTGTCTCTACTAGAAATGCAAAAATTAGCTGTGCACAGTGGTACCTGCCTGTAATCCCAGCTACTCGGGAGGCTGAAGCACAAGATCTGAATCTGGAAGTCAGAGGTCGCAGTGAGCCGAGATGGCGCCACTGCACTCCAGCCTGGGCAACAGAGCAAGACTCTGCCTCAAAAAAAAAAAAAAAAAAAAAAAAAAAGAGTTTTTGTATTTGTTTCCCATTTCAAGTGTGGATAAATACTTTCATTCATCTGATCTGTTTGCTTGAACTGTTTCAGTGAATAAAAATATAAAAAGTGCAATTCAGTCTTTATACATCCCATTTAAAAGGCAGAAAAACTTCATATGGTAAATACAGAATTCTGAGAAAGTATCCTTGGAAAGGGAATATTGGTGAAACAATTAATAATAAAGATTTAATGAACTGGATGTGTGTGTGTGTGTGTGTGTGTGTGTGTGTGTGTGTATATATATATATTTGCTTGTTTTTGAGACAGAGTTTTGCTCTTGTTGCCCATTCTGGAGTGCAATGGTGCGATCTCGTCTCACCACAACCTCTGCCTCCCGGGTTCAAGCGATTTTCCTACCTCAGCCTCTTGAGTAGCTGAGATTATAGGCATGCGCCACCATGCCTGTAAAAAATTAGCCTGGCTAAGTTTTTGTATTTTTAGTAGAGACAGGGTTTCTCCCCGTTGGTCAGGCTGGTCTCTAACTCCCAACCTCAGGTGATCTGCTGGCCTCAGCCTCCCAAAGTGCTGGGATTACAGGTGTGAGCCACTTAAAAAATAACTGGATATTTTTAAAGAGATTAAGCTACCCTGAATTTTTTCAGGAAAAAATACAGTTGATGTATTATTCTACCTCCTAAGGTCACTGAGTTTTAATTAGCTTACAACTTGCAACATTCAACTACTATTTACTGAATTCCTCTCATAGCTCAGGCTTTGTCCTTGAAGTATTCACTTACATGTTCTGTATAATCTCAAAAACAATCTTGCAGATTTCATGATGCATTTGTAGAGGCCTAACATGAAGGAATATGGTGGGACATAGAGTACAGTACTATGGATTTCTGTGGGTTTACCTGGCCTTGGTTACTGCTGTTGGTGTTAGAGAATTATGCATATCAAAGATAATGATGGTGCATTTATCAGGAAAGAACAGAACTACTATCGGCCACCAGAGACAAGCATGGGAGAGTTTCTGCAGGAGGCAGTTTGATTCAGAGTCTTGAGATGACACTGTGAAATTGGTATTTTCTGGGCTGACTCCACAGATGTTCACATATAACCATTCGTCCCACAGAGAGTTATGGAATAGCTGTGTGAGTGCACAAGGCAGCTATCGCGCAAACCAAAGTTGTCAGGTACTACACATATTGTGAAGGAACTATGATGGGACACGGTGTGGTCAAAGAGCACTGGTGCCTTGGTACCTCCTGAGAGTCTTAGGGAGAAAAAGGGGAACATGCATTTGGGGGCCTGCAGAATCTTTCTCTCTGCTTGACGGCAGGGCAGGTTTCTGTCCCTCCCCGTTCCGTGGTATAGATTTTATCTTTTCCACATCAGTCCAGGTCTTCAAGAGTCACTAGGAATTATTATTCCCATTTTATAGATGAAGAAAGTGAGCCTCAGTGAGGTTCAGTTAGCTAAAGGCACACAACTCTAATAAACTGACAGAATTCCAGGTTCTGATTTAAATTCTATTGCTGTCTCTTGAAAATAAACATGGACAGCTTATATGAGCTTTTGTGTGTGTATTTTCTGGTCTAAATCTGTGGCAGATATGCGTGTCTTTCTGTGCATGTATATAGTAGATCAAATATGTTACCTCTATTGACATTTCTTACAAATAAATATCCTGTTATCAATGATAGTGTTTACAAATTATTTAGAACTTACCTCTTTTCAAGAAAAGGCCTTGTGATTGCTCTCTGCGAATTATAATAGCCTGAATATACCTCTTCATTATTTTGTTTTGTTTCAGACAATTATCTCTGGTTGATGCAGATCACTTGGAAGCTTTTGAGGCTGTATATAACAGGTCAGAAGATCTATTTAATGTCAAACTTTACTAGACAACTTGGAATTCTCAGCCAGCACCAAATATTCAAATCCAACTTCCACACCCCGACAGCAGAGGGGTTCCGGGTGTAGGTGGAGTGCTGGTGCACCCATGAGGGTGTTTTTCAGGAATTCCGGAGGTGGTGCTCGAGAGAACACACTTCTTCTACACACGCCCCCTACCCAGTTTGGTATGCACCTGCAGCCCCAAAGAAGAACTGGCGGGACTCGTGTGTGGCCGTGTCAGACGCGGCAAGAAAAACCAGCAGTTGCCTTTTCATCTCTTTTCTGATGATCTTACCATGAAGTCCCCAGTATTCCAGCATTTAAGGCAGAATGTAAATTCATAATCTAAGAAGATTTTTTGTTACGTGGCTAGCCCAGGTACTGACCGCTGAGGGGGCGGGCTCTCACAGTTCCCCCACTGGCAAGTTTTATGACTTGCTTTGGAAAACCCGGGAACTGCACCCTCTGCCCTTGGCAAGGTGTGAGCTTCCAGGATCTCTACGCTGCGACTTCGGGTGTTAGGGTTTTTGGGCTCTTTCCCGGACCCAAGTTCCAGCACAAGAAGGTCTGCCCCGCGGCCGGCCTCGGGGCCCCGCCCACTTTGGCCAGGGTTGGAGCCACCCGGAGCCGGAGCCGGAGCCGGAGCCCGAGCGGCCGCGGCCCCTTTAAGGAGCTGCTCTGCGGTAACCCGAGCCCGCAGTCCGGGCGGGCGCGACGGCCGCGGCGGTAGCTGGAGCCTCCGCGACTGCACCTCCAAGCGGCCCGGAACCCGCGGCTTCCCTGGCTCCCGCGAGCATCTCACGGGGCGGCACTGGCCAGCGCCAGCCCTCGGGCCGGCCCGGATGACCAGAAGCCTGTAGATACCCGCCGCCCTCTCCCGGCTCGGCGCAGCCGCCGCCCGCGCGCGACTCGCCCCGGGACACGGCACAGGTGACGCCGTTTGGAGGGGGGTTGGGGAGGAAGGCGGGCTTGCCTCGCCCCGCGGCTCCCCCGCGGCGGCCGCCGAGCGCAGCCCGCGGAGAGGGGCGCCGCGCCTTCCCGCCCCTGGCCTAGCGCGGCCGAGGGCTCCTGCGCCTGGAGGCTGGGTGGGCGTCCGGCGCGCGGGAGGCGGCCCGGGGTTCCCGGGCGGGCTCCGGCAGGTGTGTGCGGCAGACGCAGCATCGTCCCCGCTTGGCGGGCCACGGCGTCGCTCCGGGAGCAGATGGTGTCCCGGGGCCCGCGGCCCCCGCGCCGCCCGGGCGCCCCGCGTTCCTCTCGCGTTTCTCGGGCTGCACGATTCTGGCTGCCCTGCCTGCCTGGCGGTGCCTCTCGGGTCTGAGCTTAAAGCGGGTGGGTGCAGACCTTTGGGCATCCAGGGAGAGCTCTCTTGTTAGAGCCCACACACAATCAGGCGCATCAAGTGGGTAAGTCCCCTCCCCCGCCGCCACCCTCTGAAACAAGTAGCTCTTATTTACCCTTGCAGTTCTCAAGTGGGTCCCATTTTTAGCCACCGAGTGCTGAAAAGTCTAGTGGGAAGGGACCAGGCGGAGAGTCAGAGGGAGAAATTCGTTTCTATTTCCATCTCTACCACTGTAACCCCTGGTAAGTTTATTAAACTAAGTGCCTCGGTTTACCCAGCCATGAAATGGGATTCGTAATGCCAGCAATTTCCTGCTCCTCCAAGACGGCAGGAAAACATCTGTGAAAACACTTTGGGTTTAAGTTCATTTAAGAGTCACTGTTGCTGGTCTGTATATTTTTAATTGTACACACATTTGAGTGTTAATGTGGTGCACACTTTTATATGAAATGATGAAATTTACTTTAAAGACTGATCTTGGATAACGTTTAATCCAAATACCAGTTTGGAGAAATGAAAGAGTTTGTGTGGACGTTAGGAATTGAGGTGTGAAATAGGAAAAAAGCTATCATTTTAATAAAATGTTTACGCAGTCATAAATGGAGTTGAGGAAAATGGACCTTGCATTGTGGTGTTTTCAGTGAGTTACTCCTGTGCCAGCACATGGTGTGGATTGCAATGTAGCTTCAGCTTTGTGTAGCAGATTAAGGTAATTTAGAGAATCCCAGCTCCCTTTTAAGTGTGTTATATATAAGGAATTTTTATCCTTGCTTATCTTTTCCTTAAATTGTATGGGTGAAACGAAATTAGGAAAGTGTATTCCCGCCGTGTTAGAAAATATGAAAGAATGGGTGAAGAACTATGGATTTCAGTTTATTTGCCACGCCCCTCCTGTGCCATACGATGACCCAGCGAATATTTTGAGGGTGCTTCTTTTTTTTCCTACACCTGCAACTCCTTTTGCCCCATTGCCTCCCTCTGGAGTTTGAATCTTTACTGTCCTCATCCTTGAGACGATTTTTATCTGTTTAGGCTGGTTGCCTCTGACCCAGCTGCCCAGTCGGTCATTATTTATTTACAGTATTAGATTTCCATTTCTATTCATTCCACTCTAAGCCGCCTTTACCCTGGTGGAAAGAATAATGGGCCTTTGCTACTAATGCTATATACTTGGAGGTGACTAGGAATGGCATGCTCAAGGTGCTGAGACTAATGCAAACCCCAGGGAAGCTAGGTCTTCACTGGAGTCTTCTGAATAGGTCCTGGAATACAGATGCAAGAGTTGGCCTGTCTTTTCCTTGATTTTCTGAAATCTCCACTGGGTAAATTCATTTGATTGCCAAGAGAAGTCTTGGGAGCAGGGAGCTATCAGAAATCTGAATGTTAGACTGATTAAGAGCGTTCCCTGCAAAAGAGTGGGGAGAAAGAAGTAGTGGCTTTGTAGGTGTTGGAGAGTCCTCCCTGTAACCAGATAACTAGTAGGAAGTAAAGGATCCCTAGATTCCCAATTGAGAAATGGGAAGGGGACTGGGTTTCAAAAGGGAAGTGGCGCAGCTTCTAGGCAGGTTTGGGAATGTACCTGAGGTTTGATGGGCCCTTTCCCTCTTTCTCTTTGAGAGGTTTCTGGCGCCTCAGAGTCAAGCACATCTGTCTTAACAGTTTTCAGACTTGTTCACTCTCCTCCTTGGTGCTCTAAAGGAGGCCCAGCGTTCATGTTCCTCTCTCAAAGCTGGCCTTACATGTATTAGAGGAAAACGGGCAGTTTAGTTTGTAAGAAACTCTTTAGACCTCAGTGTCTCTCCTCATCCTTCTTTCCAAATTAGTCCCACATCCTACAGATTAAGGATTCATTTAGGCTTCAATATTTCAAACTGGGATACTCAGTTTGGCTAGGAAGAGTGAACTGAACAGTCTACACTAAGATATGAAAAGCCAGCTTTTCTGTTGAGGAAGATAATGAATTAATTGTCTGGGTGAGAATTGTGGGCATTTGGACAAGGGAGGGCCAGACTGGGGGTGGAGTTGTGCTGGACAGCTTGTGCCCTTGTCCTTGAGAGAGGAAAGGATACCACCAAACTAGTGTAGTCACCTTGTTGTGCTTTTTCTTCTTCCATTTGCCTTGTGAGGAGAAGAAGATAGCAGTATGGAGGTGGAGTCACCATCTGTTCTCAAGGATAGGAAACAGACTTTAACTGAACATTAGGAATGAGCTGTATTCACCTGGCATTGGTATCAGGCGCTGGATGGATTACACCAGAGAATACATTACATCAGGAAAGTAAGGCTAATTTTGTAAGAGAGTCTAGGTATTTCCAGAGTGACTTTGGTGGTCTTTTTCTTGTTGAGGATGAAAGGTTGCACACAAAGAAGTGGAGGCCTACTGCTCTGAGGCTTGTTATTCCTGGTGAGACAGTTGGATGTGCTGCAAGCAGATCCCAAACCTGATCAGGCAGGATAAGGCAGGAATAGCGAAAGGTGTTTCTTTGTTCAGAACATTGGTCTGTTCAAGGAGAAGGCAATCCTGTAGATATATAAGAAGGAGCTTCTGAACCAGTGTAAAAGGCCAAAGCTTTTGAAAACAGCCAATGAAGAAGACACGTGGAAAGCTGTTCAGAGCTTGAGCCAGCACTGGAGGAAGGGAGTCCCAGACAGTGGGACCAATATCATGGGTGGAGTTTGACTAGGTGGACAAAGGCTTGTCTAAAGCAGTGTTTCAAACATTTTCAGACTACAACAGTTCAAAATGCATTTTTACACTGAGACCCAGGACATAGCAAGTATATGTGTATGTGAAACTAGTTTCTATTTTTATTCTATTTCTGTTTCTAGTCTGTGTTCTTAAAAACTCATAATGTGTTAGTGGATCACAGTCCACTATTTGGAAACCACTTATCCAATGGATAGAAAAACAGGTTGCAGTGGAGCAGGCTGGGTGGGGGGATTGGAGATACTGGGGGAGGTGTGGGGAATACAGAATTGATTGAGCACTACCTGGACCCCTGTTGGTGGGACAGAAAGGAGTGTGGAGACTCATCTTGTGTCTGACAGGTACAGAACTCACATAGATGAAATGATGGAACAGATGCAGAAGAGGGACTTTCCACCAGTTCTACTCACTTCAAAGCAAAACGATTGGCTTTAAGGAAGAGGAAATGTGCAAGGAGTGAACTTGGATTTGTAAGCAGATTTCTTTAGAGCAGTAAGATTTTCCTCTGTAGGCTTAATGAGGAGACAAATGGACCCAGAACAAACTGGCTGATGAATTTAGGTCATGTCCACTTTCATGGCCAGATAGGGAGCGGAGGGGCTCATAGTGCAGGGAGGGTGAGTAGGAGGCTCACACCTCCCCTTACAGCTTTGAGAAGTTTGAGCAGAAGCAGCGGCTGGAATGTGTTTTGAAACACCATTTGCTGATCAAACTTGTTAGGAAGTTGGCTGCTTGCCTCACAGAGAATTTGAAAAGTATTCTTTTTTTCTTTTTGAGACAGGGTCTTGCTTTGTCGCCCAGGATGGAGTGCAGTGGTGTGGTCTTGGCTCACTGCAACTTCCACTTCCTGGCTTCAAGTGATTCTCCTGCCTCAGCCTCCCAAGTAGCTGGGATTACCCGCCACCACCCCCGGCTAATTTTTGTATTTTTGGTAGAGATGGGGTTTCACCATGTTGGCCAGGCTGGTCTCAACTCCTGGCCTCAAGTGATCTGCCCAACTCAGTCTCCCAAAGTGTTGGGATTACAGGCGTGAGCCACCATGCTCAGCCTGAAAAGTATTCTTATTAAATTTTACAAAAGGGCTAGACTGTCAGGACTTCCTTAGAAGTATAGATCTGTGATCAAATTCCGATCATTGTTCATAGCCTTTGGGGGTCACCTAAACAGTTTCTTGGAGAAATTGATGAGGCAACCAGCAATTGTGAGTTAATTCCACTATTTGCCCTGGAGTTAATCAAGGGCGGAGTCTATCTGTAGGCTTTTGATTTCCTTTTCATGGCTGTCAACATCTGGCTACAACACCGAACACTCCTAGCTGCAAGTAAAAGCCTGGAGGAAAAGTACACAGGTGGCTGGCGCGGTGGCTCATGCCTATAATCCCAGCATGGAGGTGGGCAGATCACCTGAGGTGAAGAGTTTGAGACCAGCCTGGCCCACCCCACATGGTGAAACCCCATCTGTACTGAAACAAAATACAAAAATTAGCCAGACATGGTGGCATGCGCCTGTAGTCCCAGCTATTCGGGAGGCTGAGGCCAGAGAATCGCTTGAACCCGCGGGCAGAGGTTGTAGTGAGCCGAGGTTGTCCCAGTGCACTCCAGCCTGGGCAGTAGAGTGGGACTCTGTCTAAAACAAAACAAACAAAACAAAAGTACACAGGTATCAGAGTTCACCCCAGCACGTCGCTTAGTGACTGCTTGCTCTTATCATTGATACTCTAACCTAGTTGGAGCCTCCCCTTGACCTGACCCTGCCTTATCAGATTTTCTTACCTTAGTTGATGTTTTCAGTGTTTGACTTCACCCTTCCTTAGCTGTCTGGTATTTATCTAATGCTTTCAACTCTGGTTTCTCTGTTATCTCTGATAACTCTCCCCCAGTCCCCCACCAGCTGCCTTGTGGTGTCCACCTGACTCCATGGAGCTCAGTTCTGGGTCCTGGCTTGTGTTGTGTTACTATTCATTGAATTCTGCCATGGCAAACTGTAGAAAAAACTGCACATTGATGAGTTTATGCATTTATTAATTTAATTTTAAGATTTTGGGACCTGAAGAAACTTTCTAGGTCAAATTAATTTTAATTAATATTCTCCAAATAGGCTTAAAAATCTTTGAAAATTAAACTTCTCTCTATTTGGTAGATCTGTATTTAGTGGAATGGGAGGAAGAAGGAATTTTCATTTGGTGAAAAATTTTAAAAGTTTAAAAGTTCTCTTTATAAAGTGTTACTTTAGGGACAAGATTCTTCTTCTTCTTTTTTTTTTTTTAAGTAAAAAAAGAGAGATAGGGTCTTATGTTGCCCCAGGCTGGTCTTGAACTCCTGGGCTTAAGTGATTCTCCTGCCTTGGCATCCCAAAGTGCTGGGATTACAGGCCTGAGCCACTGCGCCTAACCTGGGACATGAGTCTTAAAACTAGTCTTGCTCAGTTAACATGTTTTGCTCCATTACATGTGAAAATACTGAGACAGTTAGGAATTTAATTAAATGCTTTATAATTTGTTACGTGTAAGGACTTATAAAGACTACAGCTGTGTTTAGAATGAGGTTTCCTTCCCTTTTCATGTTTTTTAAACCTGTGTGAGTGCTCCCAAACAGATCAGTTTCTTACATGCCCTATGGAAAAGTGGAGGAATCCAGGGCAACATAAGGCTGAAAGGGTGAGGCCAAGAGGAAGGCTTGATCACCTGGAGCCAGAAGAAAGAACCAAACCCTTAAGACATTTAGCATTTTGAAGATTTGAGAACACTTTATGGCCACAAGCCTCTAAATGTTTAGTGTTTTTTTTAATTGCAAAAGTAAAACTAGCTTATTACAAAAAAATTATAAACAGTATTTAAGAGAATGCAAATTCACCTCTGCTTCCTCCTCCAGCTCCCACCCTGGCTAGTTTCACTCCTAAACACACCTAGTTATCAGTTTTGGGGATGAGGCCCTCCAGATGTTTTCTCTACAAATGGCAAAATGTGCCCAGAGTTATTTAGTTATGAAAAATTTATTATTATTATTATTATTATTATTTTTTGAGACGGAGTCTTGCTCTGTAGCCCAGGCTGGAGTGCAGTGGCCGGATCTCAGCTCACTGCAAGCTCCGCCTCCCGGGTTCACGCCATTCTCCTGCCTCAGCCTCCCTAGTAGCTGGGACTACAGGCGCCTGCCACCTCGCCCGGCTAGTTTTTTGTATTTTTTAGTAGATACGGGGTTTCACCGTGTTAGCCAGGATGGTCTCGATCTCCTGACCTTGTGATCCGCCCGTCTTGGCCTCCCAAAGTGCTGGGATTACAGGCTTGAGCCACCGCGCCCGGCCAAAAATTTATTATTTTGCAGCTTGCTTCTTTTATCACCTTTTTCATTTAAATGTTAATAACGTGATAGTATACATATAACCATAGTTCTGTTGGTGGACCTTGAAGTTACTTCTAATAATGTTTTGATAAACACTCTTGTAAATACTGTATATGTTTTCAAACCTGTGTGAATTTTTGAGGGTAAAAGACCAATTCATTAGTATACTGCTTATTTTATAATTCAGATAACATAGTGTTATCGACATTTACATAGTCTGCTCTTTAATTCCTCAGATATTCACTCAGCAGTGAAAGCACAGCGGTGGATGTTTTGGGGATTTCAAGGTGGGGCAATGCATCCTCCTTACCTACAAGAGGTCACTGTCTGATAGGGGGATTAGGCTTGCACATTGACTATAGTATCTTTAGTTTTATTTATATTCCCCTTTGTTTCAAACAGGATTTGTAAATTTTTACAAAGATGCATATGATATGACAAGATAAAGTATATTTAGTATAAAGAAGGAAAAGAAGATGGAAGTGTAAGTGAGGCTGGTTAGTGTATTTCGAAGTCCCATTCTTTCCTTACTAAAAGTTCTGGCTATAAGCTTTCCAGCAGCAAAGAGAAGAGGCAAATGATCTATAACAAGCTTCAGGGTGTCCAGAAGAGAAACCAAATCAGAGAAGCCCACCTATTCCTGATTCCAGGAGGTGAGAAAAAATTTCTACTTTGGGTTTTCACTAAGAAAACACTACATTTGCAATGGCCAGCATCCTGAACAACCTTCCCAGTATCTTACAGTAGAACCTAGTAACTTTGCCTTACGATGCCACCTCATATCATGTTACCCAGCGCTAGCCAGGGGTATCATGCCATGGCACTGTTCAGTGAAAGGTCAATAGGGTGAGGTGTAGGCTCATGGGTTTAATCCAGAAATAGCTTTAAGAAGACCTAAAGGGACACATGGGCAAAGAAAAGCATCTATGTGATCTTGTTTCTGGATAATTTTTCCACAAATTTTTATACACAAATTGTATAGCATATACAATTTTAGCGGAATTGCTATGAGTAAAACCTATAGAATACTAGGTCTGTAACTTTTGAAATCAGAAATGAGGATGTTTTAGATGGCATTAACTTAATGGAATTATAACAATGGCTGGGCAAAATATTTTCCAAAAAAAACAAAAAACAAACAAAAAAAACACCCCAAAAACACCACCCTATACTTGGTCCACACAACAAGGATGGTACTTGTTCACATCTATCAATCCCATAAGTTAGAAAAGATCAAAGCCACCATGCTAAGAAGTCTTGATAGCATCTTCAAGATTAAACTTGTTAATAGGTTATACAGTGTGAGAATGGCACCAGGGCTTGGAGGTCTACCAGTTGGGTCAGCTTGACCCTGTTTCATAAAGCCAGGAAGAGTTCGCTTCCCATGAGTTGTCTGGATCTGAACTTCCATGACCACATTCACCAAATTCTTGCCTTGGGAACGTTGCCCTAAAACAGTTCTTCATTATCAAGTCTGTGGGCCAAGCTTAGGTTTTTTTTATGTGACTTACTACACCTGAATTTAAACATGAGGTTGAGGCTACCTGAAGTGTGTGGTGTGATGAAGGCACATCAAGGAGTAGAGTAGATCAAGGAGTTCCATTTGTAACTGTGAACAATCGATGGAGACAACTCACTACCTTCAGACTAGCCCTCGGGTAGAGTGGACCTTAGGTAATCATATAAAAAGCCACCTAGAGAATTTAGAAACTCCTTGGTTGTCTTCTCATTTTGGCGACCAGATTATCCAGTCAGATCATAGGTATAAACAAGCTGCAGGGCCCTTAGGCCAAGGGTTAAATCAAGAAGGAAATGATCACATTCCTTCAAATACAAAATATAATATTTCTGTATGACTTGGCATCGTTGGAGAAATATTAAATAGATGTAACATTTCTTGGTTAAGAAAGGCCTGGTAGGCCGGCCATGGTGGCTCAGACCTGCAATCCCAGCACTTTGGGAGGCTGAGGCAGGAGGATCACTTGAGTTCAGTAGTTTGAGACCAGCCTGGACAACATAGTGAGACCCCCTCTCTATTAAAAAAAAAAGAAAAGAAAAAGAGGCCAGATGCAATGACTCACACCTCTAATCCTAGCACTTTGGGAGTCTGAGGCAGGAGGATCACTTGAGTTCAGTAGTTTGAGACCAGCCTGGACAACATAGCGAGATCCCATCGCTATTAAAAAAAAAAAAAAAAGAGGCCAAGCCTCTAATTCCAGCACTTTGGGAGGCCGAGGTGGGTGGAGCATTTGAGGTCAGGAGTTCAAGACCAGTGTGGCCAACATGGCAAAACACCATCTCCACCAAAAAATACAAAAATTAGCCGGGCATGGTGGTGCATGCCTGTAGTTGCAGCTACTTGGGAGGTGGAGGCCTGTGGTTCCAGCTACTTGGGAGGCACAGGCAGGAGAATTACTTGAACTCAGGAGGCAGCAGTTGAGTTGCAGTGAGCCAAGATTGCTCCACTGCACTCCAGCCTAGGTGACAGAACGAGACACTGTCTCCAAAAAAAAAAAAAAAAAAAAAAAAGGCTGGTAAAGGCTGGTAATACCAAGAACTATTCTTTATTGAGTGGTCTTTTAATCTGTTGCCAAATAAACCATTCCTAGACCCTAGTAGCTTGAAACAGTGATTTATTATTTCCTGTGATTCTGTGGGTTGGCTGGGTAGTTACTGTGTTGGTTACAGGTTCACTCAAGTGGGTGCCTTCAGCTAGAGGGTTAGCTGGGCTGAAGGATCCAAGTTGGCTTGCCAGTATGGCTGGTAGTTGATATTGAGTGTTGGCTGTCAGCTGGGCAACCTCAGTTTTCTCACTGTGGCCTTCATCCTCTGGTAGACTAGACAGGCTCTTGACATGATGGTCTCAGGGCAATTTTCCAAAAGAGTGTTTTTAAAGTCCTACCTAGGCTCTAGAACCCTCAGAGCCTCTCTTCTGTTGTATTCTCTTTGTCAGCAGTTGGCAAGGCCAGCCCAGATTCACAGGACAGAGACATAGACTCCAACTCTAGATTGGGGGACTGGAGTGGCAGTGTCATTGTTGCAAAGGAATTTATGGCCACTAAATGGTTTACCACGAGTGACTACATGTACCAGGAACTGTGCTAGGTGCATTTAACAGATTGTCTCACTTAAGCCACATAACTATCTTGCCATTAGGCGTTCTCATCCCCATTTTAAAGAACCTGCAGGTCACAGAGATTGTGTTGTTCTTGCCTAAGGCTACTTGATAAGTATTGGAACTAGGCTTTGATTCTAGGTATCTCTTTAGCTGAGCAGAATTCATCTTGAGAACCCAACAAGTGGGAGAAATATGCTACTTGTTCTTCAGCCCCTCTAACTCATTTAATACCACTTCCTTTCCTATGGGGAACAGGCACAAGAAGAAAAAAAGAAGGCAGCAGGCAAAGCCATACCTTAGCCATTTCCCTTAACCTAAGGACTTTCCAGAGGTAATGAGATCCATGATTTGGAGGTGAGAAGAACTTCCCTGACTCCATAGGTTCTGACTTCCTAGGTAGCTTGGTGGGTGACTGAGTGATCCCTTTAAAAAAAGAACAAAATTAATTTGGGGAAAATCATACTTTGTCCAGTTTCTCCTTGATTTCACAGAGTTGGTAAAAAAAACCAAGAGATGTTCCAAGCCAAGAGCTCCTTTTGTGATCCCTCCAGGAAGGGAAGAGCAGTGATATGGAAATAAGTACATTAGATGCCAGGTGGAAAAGGCAGTCCGCAGAACCTCTCTCTTTTTTCCCAAGAGACTCCTCAGACAGTAGAGAGCCACCTGGCCTCTGCTTCAGCTTCAGGGACTCTTCCTAGCACAGACTTCTTCCAAGGCTGGAGTCTTGTTTGAAATGTTGATTTCCTTGAAGGTGGGCTCTCAAGTTGTATAAGCTTCAAAACCTTTACTTTTTATTTGTTCCAGCTACTATATTAATGTGACCTCCCAGTTACTATTGTCTCCTGGCTGAAGGCATTCTGATCAATCCAAAATCCAATGGCTGTAACTGTAACTCATAGGTTTAAAAACAAAGACTTCTTTATAAAAGTTTCAAGTGAGCCTATAATCCCAACTACTAGGGAGGCTGAGGCAAGAGAATTGCTTGAACCTGGGAAATGGAGGTTGTAGTGAGCCGAGATGGTGCCACTCTCCCCTAGCCTGAGCAACACTCTGTCTCAAAAAAAAAAAAAAAAGCGGAGTGAGATGCTAGGAAGCAACATTTGTCAGGTAAATCACATGTGTACTCTGAGGCATTAGGCCTAGAAAATGACCTGAATGTCCTAAGGGTAGAATTCTTCAATAAGTTGGGGGTTGAGAAGCAGAGGAGCTGAAGGAAGAGATGGAGAAGGCCTTTTTCCTTTTGGCTTCACTCTGCTTGTTAAGCGTTATAAAGACAAACCCCAAGTAAAGGAATAAACGTAAATGAAATAAAAAAATTTAAAATAAGACAAAAGATACAAAGTTGATGTAAAATAGACGAATTATATCAGATTTCATTTATTTTTAAGTTAAAAGCTAGAACATGTAAATGTAAGCTAGGAAAATAGGAATAAAAGTTTTGTTAAAATCCAGTTAAAATTACTGTACCTATAATGGAAGGGAGAACTAGTTAGGAGTTGTGGACACCAGTGGGAGAAGTGATTTCTTAGGAGAGCAGGGACTTTCAGGGAGGGGTTAAGGAGGTGGGATAGCCTCCTACTTGCTGTGTCAGAATATCTTGGCGTGGGGACTCTGGGTTGTTTGAAAAATCTGTATCAACGGAACTCTTTTGCCCCCACAAAACAAACTATAGAAAGACTACAAAGTCTTCTCGTCTTGTAGGAATAAGCAGAATTGTATGTGTATGTGTATGTGGTGGGGGTGGCAGGGGAGCCTGGGATATGAAAATTTGAAAGGCACTGTATTGGATCAGAGAAAGATTCCTCGAAGGCATTTAGTATACAATGTACAAGGGAAGACAGGATCATGACAGGCACAGAAAAGTCTTAGATTAAAGAAATGTGTAGCAGAGTTGTGACTCAACTGTCAGAGCTGTTTTCTGAGCTTTGGTAGCAAGGTGGGGGCCACCCCCAGCCTTTGAGTATGGATACTTTTTTGCTGAGAGTGGATGACACTTACAGAGCTTAGTTTAGAGAACAGGGTTTAGCCTCCTTCCTAATCTGATGTACTGTGGTTGTAATTATTATATACAATTATGAGAAAAATAAAGGCCTATTAGAAATGTGTGAAAAGTTAAGCTTAAATATTTTGTTCTTTGTTACAATCAAAACAATCTGTAATCCAAAAAGATTGTTTCAAGGAGATGTCAATTGCCAGGGTCTCTAGCAGGCAGAATTGATCAGTTTCTCTTTAACTTGAACTCTGTTATATACTCTTGGAGGAGTAGGGGCTGAAGAAATAGGAAATAGAGAATAAAAATATAAAGGATACCCTTTTTCAAAGTTCAGTATTTTAGTCGACAGGGAGGAACCATAGAGAAATCTTTTTTATAGCCATGAACAATTCCTTGTTAAACCTTAAGTAACATCATTTATCTTAGAAAGGGAGTGTACCAGGCCAGGCGCGGTGGCTCACACGTGTAATCCCAGCACTTTGGGAGGCCAAGGCCAGTGGATCACCTGAGGTCAGGAGTTCGAGACCAACATGGTAAAACCCTGCCTCTACTAAAAATACAAAAGTTAGCCGGGTGTGGTGGTCGGCACCTGTAATCCCAGCTACTTGGGACGCTGAGACATGAGAATAGCTTGAACCCCGGAAGCGGAGGTTGCGGTGAACTGAGATCGCGCCATTGCACTCCGGCCTGGACGACAGAGTGAGATTCTGTCTCAAGAAACGGAGTGTAACTTAATTATATGAACATAGGGCTTCTTCACCTTTACTGGCTTGGTCTTCTTTTCCTCCCATTTAGTTCAGTTTAAAAAGCAGTACCATGAATATTAGAGGATTTATAGAAGTTGGGTTGACTTTTATGCAGCTGGCTTTCTGTAGACTTTTACACTCATGCTAATGGTTCTTCAACTTGATGCTCAGAAAAGAAAAAGAGGTGGAATGTTTTCTTCATATTATCCTCTTAAGTCTTTTTCCCTATATGTCTCTTCACATACAATTAAAACAACCAAAAGCAAAAACTATAACTGCAGTTAGCTGAGAGCTTTATAAACATTCTTTTAGATGCTTAACAATTTTTGCATGATTGAAAGTTGAAAGTGAGTGGTGTGACATTCTTTTTCTTTCTTTAATTTCATTTATTTTTTTTTGAGATGGAATCTCACTCTGTTGCCAGGCTGGAGTGCAGTGGTGCGATCTTGGCTCACAGCAACCTCCGCCTCCCGGGTTCAAGCGATTCTCCTGCCTCAGCCTCCCGAGCAGCTGGGACTACAGTCACATGCCACCACACGCAGCTAATTTTTTGTACTTTTAGTAGAAACGGGGTTTTACCATATTGGCCAGGCTGGTCTCGAACTCCTGACGTTGTGATCCACCAGCCTCGGCCTCCCAAAGTGCTAAGATTACAGGCATGAGCCACCGTGCCTGGCCTGACAATTATTCTTTACTAAGATTTCAATGTCTTTGGTCATTTTTTGACGTTTTATCAACTTTGAGATAGATAATTACAGTGTACCACCTATATGAAAATGCAAACAAAACTCAATGGGTGCAGGATAGTATGCCTTTTTTGGCTAGGGGTTTTTATTTGTTTCTTTTCTTTTTTTTTTGGTATTCAATGTGTTTATTTCTACAATGTTGCGTTTTTTTCTTTCTTTTTTTATTAGTTCTAGGGTACATGTGCACAAGGTGCAGGTTTGTTATGTATACGTGTGCTATGTTGGTGTGCTGCATCCATTAACTCGTCAGTTACATTAGGTATCTCTCCTAATGCTGTCCCTTTCCCTTCCCCCCACCCCACAACAGGCCCCTGTGTGTGATGTTCCCCTTCCTGTGTCCAAGTGTTCTCATTGTTCAATTCCCACCTAAGAGTGAGAACATGCAGTATTTGGTTTTTTGTCCTTGCGATAGTTTGCTGAGAATGATGGTTTCCAGCTGCATCCATGTCCCTACAAAGGACATGAACTAATCTTTTTTTATGGCTGCATAGTATTCCATGGTGTATATATGCCACATTTTCTTAATCCGGTCTATCATTGATGGAGATTTGGGTTGGTTCCAAGTCTTTGTTATTGTGAATAGTGCTGCAATAAACATACGTGTGCATGTGTCTTTAGAGTAGCATGATTTATAATCCTTTGGGTATATACCCGGTAATGGGATGGCTGGGTCAAATGGTATTTCTAGTTCTAGAGCCTTGAGGAATCGCCACACTGTCTTCCACAATGGTGGAACTGGTTTACAGTCCTGCCAACAGTGTAAAAGTGTTCCTATTTCTCCACATCCTCTCCAGCATCTGTTGTTTCCTGATTTTTTAATGATTGCCATTCTAACTGGTATGAGATGGTATCTTATTGTGGTTTTGATGTGCATTTCTCTGATGGTCAGTGATGATGAGCATTTTTTCATGTGTCTGTTGGCTGCATAAATGTCTTCTTTTGAGAAGTGTCTGTTCATATCCTTTGCCCACTTTTTGATGGAGTTGTTTCATTTTTTCTTGTAAATTTATTTGAGTTCTTTGTAGATTCTGGATATTAGCCCTTTGTCAGATGGGTGCATTGTAAAAATTTTTTCCCATTCTGTAGGTTGCCTGTTCACTCTGATGGTAGTTTCTTTTGCTGTGAAGAAGCTCTTTGGTTTGATTAGATCCCATTTGTCTATTTTGCCTTTTGTTGCCTTTGCTTTTGGTGTTTTAGTCATGAAGTCCTTGCCCATGCTTGTGTCCTGAATGGTATTGCCTAGGTTTTCTTCTAGGGTTTTTATGGTTTTAGGTCTAACGTTTAAGTCTCTAATCTATCTTGAATTAATTTTTGTGTAAGGTATAAGGAAGGGATCCAGTTTCAGCTTTCTACATATAGCTAGCCACTTTTCCCAGTACCATTTATTAAACAGGGAATCCTTTCCCCATTTCTTGATTTGTCAGTTTTGTCAAAGATCAGATGGTTGTAGATGCGTGGTATTATTTCTGAGGGCTCTGTTCTGTTCCATTGGTCTATATCTCTGTTTTGGTACCAGTACCATGCTGTTTTGGTTACTGTAGCCTTGTAGCATAGTTTGAAGTCAGGTAGCGTGATGCCTCCAGCTTTGTTCTTTTGGCTTAGCATTGACTTGGCAATGCGGGCTCTTTTTTGGTTCCATATGAACTTTAAAGTAGTTTTTTCCAATTCTGTGAAGAAAGTCATTGGTAGCTTGATGGGGATGGCATTGAATCTATAAATTACCTTGGGCAGTATGGCCATTTTCACGATATTGATTCTTCCTATCCATGAGCATGGAATGTTCTTCCATTTGTTTGTGTCCTCTTTTATTTCGTTGAGCAGTGGTTTGTAATTCTCCTTGAAGAGGTCCTTCACATCCTTTGTAAGTTGGATTTCTAGGTATTTTATTCTCTTTGAAGCAATTGTGAATGGGAGTTCACTCATGATTTGGCTCTCTGTTTGTCTGTTATTGGTGTATAAGAATGCTTGTAAGTTTTGCACATTGATTTTGTATTCTGAGACTTTGCTGAAGTTGCTTATCAGCTTAAGGAGATTTTGGGTTGAGATGATGGGGTTTTCTGGATATACAATCATGTCATCTGCAAACAGAGACAATTTAACTTCCTCTTTTCCTAACTGAATACCCTTTATTTCTTTCTCCTGCCTGATTGCCCTGGCCAGAACTTCCAACACAATGTTGAATAGGAGTGATGAGAGAGGGCATCCCTGTCTTGTGCTGGTTTTCAAAGGGAATGCTTCCAGTTTTTGCCCATTCAGTATGATATTGGCTGTGGGTTTGACATAAGTAGCTCTTATTATTTTGAGATACGTCCCATCAATACCTAATTTATTGAGAGTTTTTAGCATGAAGGGCTGTTGAATTTTGTCAAAGGCCTTTTCTGCATCTATTAAGAAAATCATGTGGTTTTTGTCTTTGGTTCTGTTTGTATGCTGGATTACGTTTATTGATTTGCATATGTTGAACCAGCTCTGCATCTCAGGGATGAAGCCAACTCGATCATGGTGGATAAGCTTTTTGATGTGCTGCTGGATTCGGTTTGCCAGTATTTTATTGAGGATTTTTGCATCAATGTTCATCAGGGATATTGGTCTAAAATTCTCTTTTTTTGTTGTGTGTCTGCCAGGCTTTGGTATCAGGATGATGCTGGCCTCATAAAATGAGGTAGGGAGGAATCCCTCTTTTTCTATTGATTGGAATAGTTTCAGAAGGAATGGTACCAGCTCCTCTTTGTACCTCTGGTAGAATTCGGCTGTGAGTCCGTCTGGTCCTGGACTTGTTTTGGTTGGTAAGCTATTAATTATTGCCTCAATTTCAGAGCCTGTTATTGGTCTATTCAGAGATTCAACTTCTTCCTGATTTAGTCTTGGGAGGGTGTATTTGTCCAAGATTTTATCCATTTCTTCTAGATTTTCTAGTTTATTTGCATAAAGGTGTTTATAGTATTCTCTGATGGTAGTTTGTATTTCTGTGGGATTAGTGGTGATATCCCCTTTATCATTTTTTATTGTGTCAATTCGATTCCTCTCTCTTTTCTTCTTTATTATTCTTGCTCGCAGTCTATCAATGTTTTGATCTTTTCAAAAAACCAACTCCTGGATTCATTGATTTTTTGAAGGCTTTTTTGTGTCTCTATCTCTTCTGTTCTGCTCTGATCTTAGTTATTTCTTGCCTTCTGCTAGCTTTTGAATGTGTTTGCTCTTATGTCTCTAGTTCTTTTTATTTGTTTCTTTGGCTTGGTAAATAGCACATCTTCTGCAGTGACATGCTTATTTACAAATGACTTAGAGTTTGCAGATAGAGCGTTTTACATGCTAGAGTGTTAGGGCTACTGATTGTGGTAAATAATCAATCGGTACTTCTGCAGTTGACAAGAATATTAAAGTATAATTACAGGTTATACATGGAACTTTTGAATGTATATCATGTTACAAGGAGTTTACAGTAGATAAATATACTCCATTTATGATGGTACTTTTTGCTTTTGGACATATTTGGAAGTAAGATACTTTTGAAGTCAATATACTTTCATGCTGTAATACTATGGTTGTCAGTTCAGAAAATTCTTTTTCTAGTATTGTGATTACCCTGGTAAAACAAGGAATCTATAACACTAGCAGAATGGAAAACACATGTAAGAGTATGTCTGCTATTATAACTGTGTTATTTAACATATTAATTGAGTGTAAATTACGTGGAAGACATTGTGTTGAGCATGGAGATTTAATGGTGAGGGGAAAAATGGCCATATTTCCCACCCTTATGGGGCATACATTCCACTGTGAGAAGGAAACATCTGTTTAAGTCTCAGCTGTAAAGGAGAGGGACATGCAGCGTGAGGGCAGATAATGGGGGAATTAACCTGTTGACAGAGCTCAGAGAAGAGAGCTGAAGAAGCATGGGTGTGAACTTGGGAGTGGAAGGGTATGGATGGGAGTTAGGGAATAGGATGTGCACAGGCCTTGTGGAAGAAGGGAACATGGCATCTTAAAGGAAGAGAAAGAAGGCCATGTTAGCTGGAATGCAGTGAGGGTAGGTGCCAACTGAGGCTGGAGAAGGTGAAGTCCTTCTCGTAAGAGCATTGAGAAACAAATGAAGGTTTTAAGTTGAGGGTAGGTAAGGAAGTGACATGATCAGAGATGGCTTTTAGAAAAGATTCCCCTGGAACCCTCCAGTCTGTTCTTCACTCTAAGGAGACCAGTTTAGAGACAGTCCAGAAATGTGATGGTAGTAGCTTGAGAAGAAAATGCCTTTTTGATAGTTAGTTAAGAAGTATAATCCATTGGACTTAGTGGTAGATTGGATATGGTAGCAGAGTTGGAAGGTGCAGAAAGCAAGTTATCAAGGGTGACTTCTGGGTTTCTGGCTGTCAGATCTGAATGTATGGTACAATGGGTTGGCTATGGTTTGTCCCCATCAAAATTCATGTTGAAATTTGATCTGCAATGTATTGATGTTGGGAGGTGGGGCCTAGTGAGAGGTGTTAGAATCCTGGGGGCAGATCCGTCATGAGTGGCTTGGTGCCACTCTTATAGTAGTGAGTTCTCGTTCTGGCAAGAGTGGATTAGTTCCTTTGAGAGTGAGTTATTATAAAGCCAGGATGCCACCCAGGTCTTGTCTCTTCACACATACCTGCTTCCCTTTTTGACCTTCTCCACTATATTATGACGTAGCACAAAAGTTTTTGCCAGAAGCTGTGCCCCTTGAACTTCTCAACTTGCAGAATCGTGAGCTAAATAAACCTATTTTCTGTATAAATTATGCAGTCCTGGATGGGTGTGGTGACTCACACCTGTAATCCCAGCACTTTGGGAAGCCAAGGTGGTTGGATCACTAGAAGCCAGGAGTTGGAGACCAGCCTGGCCAACATAGTGAAACCCTGTCTCTACCAAAAATCCAAAAAATTAGCTGGACGTGGTGACACACATCTGTAATCCCAGCTCTGCTGGAGGCTGAGCAACAAGAATCGCTTGAACCCAGGTGGCGGAGGTTGCAGTGAGCCGAGATTGCAGCATTGCACTCCAGCCTGGGTGACAGAGTGAGACTCCGTCTCAAAAAAGAAAAAAAAGAAAAAATAAATTATGCAGTCTCAGATGTTCTGTTATAGCAACACAAAACCGACTAAGACATTTGGTGAGAACCATTCACTGAGATGAAGAACCTAGCTGAGGACCAAGTTTAGGGGTCAGGTTATGAGCTTGGTTTGAGATGCCTTTGAGACACTGTGTAGTAATATCAAGTAGCAGTAGGCTATATACATTAGCTCAGAGGAGAGATCTAGGATGAATATTTAAACTTTAGATTTTTCTACATCTAAGTGGTAACTGAAGCCGCAGTTATAGGTGATATCACATAGGAAACAAATAGGTAGAAGATGGTCTGGAGTCTGAACTCTGTTATTATTTAGTGGCCGGGTAGAGGAAGTATGATGTTAGGGAAGTACAGGAAGAAAGCATTTCAAGGAGAAAATGGTCAGCATCTGATGTTGTGGAGAGGTCAGGTAACATGAAAGCTGCACATAGAAGTCATTGTTAACCTTAGCAACAGCTATTCCAGGAGAGTGATGTGGATGGAGACAGGAGTGGAGTGTGGTGAAATGTCAGATGAGAAATGATGACGAAATACAGGCGAATATTTCTAGACCTTTGTCTGTAAAGGAGTGGAGAGAGAGAGAACACACATGTAAAAAGTTCAAGCAAGAGAGAGAAACTTTATGTAAAAAGAGGATTGAAGAAGAGGTTGTAAATCTGTTGATTTTTGTTTTTGCTGAGAACTTGAGCCTGTTTAGGAGCCAATAGAAAGGCCATTTGAGAGGGAGAGAGTAAAGGATAACGTGGAGCAAAAGATTCCCAAGAAGGCCAGAAAGGATGGATCTAAAGTGCGCAAGTTAGAGAGGTTGACCTTAGGTGGGAAGACAGATAGTTACAGATGGAGGTAGATTGTATAGTTGGTAGTGTGGGATAGTGAATGTTTTCATACGTTGGCTTCTACTGTTTTGTGAAGTAGGATGGGGGTCATCTGCTGAGAATGGGGTAGATGGATGGTGTTTTGAAAAGAATAGGGACAATTTGGGAATTTTATTGTGGATTCTGAGAGGGTTGGTTGGAGTGGCAAATGGTTGGAGTGCAGGGTAGTGTTGAGGGCTGTCTGATCCCTCTGTAATTCTCACACACTGGCTTCAATCTCTTCTGGTGTATGACTTTCTGCAACAGAGCTCTGATTGTTCTGTATTGATTGCTGAGTAAATAGTTGGGCATATCCAGGATTAGGATTTTGTCAACTGTTGGCAATGGAAAGGGAATTTGGGTATTAGAGTGCTGTGGAAATGATGGACTTTGGAATGTAATCTGATTAAAGAGGGATGTACAAGCAGGATAGGGCTAATGGGTTGGGCAAAAGTTGAGAGGTCAGTGGACTGATAATGTTGTAATACTGCAGAAGCTTAAAGGAAAGAAGGCCCTGGTCAACAAAGGGAATACTTGAAGTGTTATTTTGGAGGCAGAAAATGATGCGTAGGGGACAATAAAGGTTCATGGGTGGGTAAGGTGGCATGGAAGACCTGCCATTCCAGGTGAAGATAATGGACTGAGTTGTCTAGGAGATGTGGAGCCATCAAATGAGCAGGAAGATGGCAGGGCTTGACGACATCAGTGAGCTAGGGCTAATGTCTTTGAGTAAGCAGAAGTGATTGGGAGATTAGAATATAACAGTGAGGAAAGGAAGAGGTGGTGGAACTGAATGGCAGGACCCTAAAAAGGATATGGGTGTTTGCAGTGGACAGGGGACTGGAGGAATAAGGCCTGAAGCAGGACAGGTGCCAAGGCCCTCTCCTGACTCCAGTGTGAGAGACTGCTACTTGAGAGGGTTGCAGGAGAAGAGAGGCCGAGGATATGACACTACTTTCTGGGTAGAGCAGCAGTTCCAAGGGACCCAGTGGAAGGTTGTGGGCGGTGGAGAGGGTGATGGACTGGGAAGGAACTTTGAAGCAAAACAGAGGTACTCAAGTGGTAGAGGATAGATCTCTGCAGTGGGCACTGCCTACATTTTAAGTGTTGACTGATGAAAAAAGGCATGAGTTAGGGGTCTAGGACCTGGTGGCTGTAGGATGGTTTTGTTTTCCTTGACTAGAGTGACAACAGGCCCAGAGGTTGTATGTCCTGTGTGCTGCTGGAGTTGGATGACGGTAGAAGCAGAGACTGGGTGCACACCATATGCTGAGTACTGTTCTAAGTGCCCAAGAAACATTATATCATTTATTTCTTACTACAACCATGTCAGGCTAGTACTGTTGATATCTCTGTCTTACAGATGAGGAAACTGAGGTTCTGTTAAGGCAAGTTTAGTAATTTTTCTAAGGCTACGCAGCTAGCAAGTGGTAGAACTGAGACTCAAAATCAAGAGTTTGGGCCTATGTACTTCCCATCATGGTATATATACTTAACATTTCCTTCTCTGTGAAATTATGGTTTTTAACATAACTGAGAGAATGTTGGGAAGTTAATGGAATAGGAATTGTCTTTCTGATTACCAAAATTAAGTTCAATTCTAGACCCCAAATCTTGTTTCCAGAGTCCTCTAAAGGTTAGGCTAGGGCCCCCGCCTTCTGCAGACATCTCTCCCAGCTGTTCTTTTACCACTTCCGTGATAGACACTTGGACACTTCTAAAGGGTTAGAGGGTGGTTAAGTTAAACTGCCCACTTGTGCAATTTTGAGTAATGCAGAGTAAGTTCCCGCTCTTATTTTTTTGTACACTTTTTTTTTTTTTTTTGACTTAGAGTCTACCTCTGTTGCCCAGGCTAGAGTGCAGTGGCCTGATCTTGGCTCATTGCAACCTCCGTCTTTCAGGTTCAGGTGATTCTTTTGCCTTAGCCTCCCGAGTAGCTGGGACAACAGCCGCATACCACCACCACGCCCGGCTAATTTTTGTATTTTTAGTAGAGATGGGATTTCACCCTGTTGACGAGACTGGTCTTGAACTCCTGACCTCAAGTGATCCGCCCGCCTTGGCCTCCCAAAGTGCTGGGATTACAGGTGTGAGCTACCACGCCCAGCCACAACACTTCTTTAAATGTTCAAGGAATGCTCTCAAGTTTGTTTTGTTTTGTTTTTGAGACAGGGTCTCACTCTGTCACCCAGGCTGGAATGCAGTAATGTGATCTCCACCTCCTGGGCTCAAGTGATTCTCCTACCTCAGCCTCTGGGTAGCTGGGATTACAGGCGTGCACCACCACATCTAGCTAATTTTTGTATTTTTTTGTAGAGATGGGGTTTCACCATGTTGCAAAAGACTGATCTTGAACTCTTGGGGTCAGGTGATCCACTGGCCTTGACCTCCCAAAGTGCTGGGATTATAGGCATGACCCACTGAGCCCAGCCTGCTCTCAGGTTTTCAAGTTGTTGTTGTTTTTTTTTTTTAAGAAATCTTATTCCCAAGATAACATTATTCAGCCTCTTAGCTCTTTACGATATGATACTATTTCTAAAGATTACCATCTTTACACCACTCTAAAGGTACTTTGGTATGTAATTAATTGGGAGTATATGGGACTGATACTTGATCAAAAGATGCACATCTATTCTTTCTGAGTATAAATGAGCCTGAAATTTGTTTTTTTGTGTGTGTGTTTAGTATCTTCAATTTACTGTTGTCTTTCATTGATTTGTGTCATTTACAATGCTAAGGTCTTGTGTGTATGGCTATTATGCCAAGTGCTATACTTTGGTATTGCCTTTAAAAGTTTTATTATATTTTGCCTTTATGATTGGGATTCATTATTTTAGGTAATAAAGATAATTTCAAACCTGATTCTGTTAACTTAATGTATTTGCTGTCTTTCCCACCTCTGTTATATGCAGCTTAAGTAAACATACAAATATTTACAAAAAATATTTACTAAAACAGGACCAAAATAGAGAAAATCATATAAAATATCAGGAGATATTTCTCAATTCTACTTTGGATCATTAATTTACATGCTGCTTCTAGTTTTCAGCTAGCTCTTGGGCTCACTAACTTTGTTAATCTAGCCACTTCTTACTTTTTTTTGGTATTATTCATAAGGCTATCATGAGAAACTTTCAGAACTTTGCTGGAATCAAGGTATCCTTCACTTGGTATTCTCCAATCTACTAGGATTTCTTGATCAGTTATTTGTAGAGGTAAGGTATAGGAAGGAATCAAGGATGACTGAGCTGTTCCAGGTTGGAAGATGGGGCAATGTTGTGGGTGGCCGTGTCATTCATTGAGGTATGGCACCACGGAGAAGGGCTGCTTGGGGTTAAGTTCAGCTTGGGCCAAGTAGAACCTGTGGCACCTCCGGATGCCCAAATGGAGCCCATCCAGAGGGTGGCTGACCATTCAGGGCTGGTGCATGGGGGGTGGTGAAATCTAGTTGCACACAGTATAAGCAGTGTTGAAGGTGCAGGGCACATAGCCAGGCAGAACCTATAGTATGCAGAGAAGAGGTTCAGGTAGTGGGAGTTTCGGGGAGGTAGTAAACATTGCCAAGTTAAAGGTGTTTATGCCTGATCGCCTTCATTTTCTTGGTCAAATGGGAAGAAACCTCATCTATTTTAAGAGGGAGAACTGGAGATTTGAGAGCAGTGAATATTTGGAATCAATGTGGGAAATAGGAGAGAGGGAGCTTACCAGGGATGGGAAAAGGAATGCTAAGCATAAGTGGAGCATTCTTCCCACCTTCCCCCTTCTTTGCTGCCCTTAAAGACAAACACACAGACCCTTCACCCTTCTTTTTGGGGATTTTTACTGCAAAACACTCCAGCAGTGGCTCTCACTGGGGGATTATATTAGAAAATGAAGGAGTGGGGTTATGTATGTGCATGGAAGTGGCACTGGTATTTTGACATATTCTCTAAGGAATTTACAAAGGAATCACAAATGGGGGAAATGAGTGAGTGATTGTGTTTTGGTGGGGAGGGGCTGGTAATCCTAACCTCACTTAGTAGAACTGAGTCTTTTTTTTTTAAAGTCAATTTCCTTTAAAATTGCCCCTTTCTCCCTTCCTCCCCTCATCCCCTCTTCCCTCCTCCTCTCCTTCCTGCTTTCCGTCCTCCTCTCCTTTTCTCTTTCCCTCTCTCCCTCCCTTTGTTTCTTCTCTTTCTTTTTGAAACAGGGTCTTGCGCGGACACCCAGGCCGGAGTGCCATGGTACACAATTATAGCTCACTGTAACCTCGATCTCCTGGGCTTAAGTGATCCTCCCATCTCTGCCTCCTGAGTAGCTGGAACCACAGGAATGTGCTGCCACAACCAGCTAATTTTTCTATTTTTTGTAGAGACGGGGTCTCATTAATGTTGTTCAGGCTGGTCTTAAACTCCTGGCTTGAAGCAGTCCTTCTACCTGGGCCTGCCAAACTGCTGGAATTACAGGCATGAGCCTGGCTGAGAGCTGACTCTGTTGGGCTCCAGCCTCAAAGCATCTTATTGGGATTTTCATAGAAGAGAAGATGTTCTCTTGGTTTACCTCGAATACTTTTGGATACCTTCTCACTGTTATGTGTCACCTCTTCTGGGCATTTATTCCTTGGAAAGCAGGGAGCGTTCCCTTAGCACCCTGCACTTAGCACTTCATGTGGTGAGGATCAATTTCTTTGTATCCCTACTGACTGTAAGCATGTCTCCCTATATTGTATTCCAGCACAGTGCCTGACTCATGGTGGACCAGAGACAGATGGATGGACTGTTTTTTGATGTGAAGACTGAATCAGCCCTGGCAGTGCTGTTTCCCAGGGCCCTGTCTCTGGGAGTCCTCCTGCTGGAAGGGAAGGGCTGTCATAGCTGATAGTTAAGAAATGTACAGTCACGCATTGCTTAACAATGGGGATACATTCTAAGAAATGTGTCCTTAACACAATTATATCATTGTGTGAACATAACAGAGTGCACTTAACACAAACCTATACAGAACAGCCTACCACACCCATGGCTATATGACATAACCTGTTGCTCCTAGGCTGCAAGCCTGTACAGCATTTACTGTACTGAATACTATAGACAGTTGCTACACAATGGCAAGTATTGTGTATCTAAACATAGAAAAGGTACAGTTGAAAATGTAGTATAAAAGATTAAAAATTGGACCAGGCACAGTGGCTCATACCTGTAATCCCAGTGGTTTGGGAGGCCGATGTGGGAGGATCACTTGAGGCCAGGACTTAGAGACCATCCTGGGCAACATAGTGAGACCCAGTCTCTACCAAAAAAAAAAAAAAAAAAAAAAATGAGCTGGGTGTGTGGCTACGTGGGAGGCTGAGGTGGGAGGATCACTTGAGCCTAGAAGTTTGAGGTTACAATGAGCTATGATTGCACCACCGCACTCTAGCCTGGATGACAGAGTGAGAACCTGTGTCCAAAAAATAAAAAAATAAAAAATAAAAAATGGTACACCACCTCTGTGGAGCAATTACTATGAATGGAGCTTGCAGGACTAGAAGCTGCTTTAGGTGAATCAGTGAGTGGTGAGTGAATGTGGAGGGCTAGGACATTACTGAACACTACTGTAGGCTTTATAAGCACTGTACATTTAGGCTACATTAAATTGATTTTAAAAATTTATTTCTTCAATAAATTAACCCTAGCTTAGTTTCTTTTTTATTTTATAAACTTTTTAATTTAAACTTTTGATTTTTTTTGTTCTTTTGAGACAAAGTTTTCGCTTTTGTCACCTAGGCTGGAGTGCAGTGGCGTGATCTTGGCTCACTCCAATCTCCGCTTCCCAGGTTCAAGCGGTTCTCCTGCCTCAGCCTCCGAGTTGTAGAGACAACAGGCGCGTGCCACCACGCCCAGCTAATTTTTTTGTATATTTTGTAGAGACAGGATTTCACCATGTTGTCCAGGCTGGTCTCGAACCCCTGAGCTCAGGTGATCCACCAGCCTCGGCCTCTCAAAGTGTTGCGATTACAGGCATGAGCCACTGCACCCAGCCTTTGATTCTTTTTCATAACACTTATCGGAAAACAAACCCATTGTGCAGCTGTAGAAAAAGATTTTCTTTATATCCTTATTTTATAAGCTTCCTTCTATTTTTAAAATTAAATTATTATTTTATTACTTTTTTGTTAAAAATCTAAGACTCAGACACACACATTAGCCTAGGTCTGCATAGGGTCAGAATGATCAATATCACTGTCGTCCACCTCCACATCTTGTCCCACTGGAAGGTCTTCAGGGGCAGTAACACACATGGAGCTGTCATCTCCTAAGAGAACATGCCTCCTTCTGGACTACTTCCTGAAGGACTTTCCTGAGGCTGTTTTACAGTTAATGGTGTGTGTGTGTGTTTTAATAAATAGAAGGAATACACTGTAAAATCATGATAAGTATAGTGTAGTAAATGCATAAGCCAGTAACATAGTCATTTATTATCATTATCAACTATTATGTACTGCACATAATTGTATGTGCTAGACTTTTATATGACCGTCAGTGCAGTAGGTTTATTTACACCAGCATCACCCCAAACACGTGAGTAATGTGTCGCACTACGGTGTTATGATGGCTATAGCGTCTCTAGGTGATAGGAATTTTCAGCTCCATTGTAATCTTTTTTTTTTTGAGACGGAGTCTCGCTCTGTCGCCCAGGCTGGAGTGCAGTGGCGCAATCTCGGCTTACTGCAAGCTCCGCCTCCCGGGTTCGCGCCATTCTCCTGTCTCAGCCTCCCGAGTAACTGGGACTATAGGCGCCCGCCACCACGCCCGGCTAATTTTTTGTATTTTTAGTAGAGACGGGGTTTCACTGTGGTCTCGATTTCCTGACCTTGTGATCCGCCCGCCTCGTCCTCCCAAAGTGCTGGGATTACAGGCATGAGCCACCGCGCCAGGCTCCATTGTAATCTTATGAGACCACCATTGTATATGTGGTCTGTCATTGACTGAAACATTGTTATGCAGTGCATGACTAAATTTCAGACCTTTTCATGTTTTTCCCTACTAAGAAATCAGTGTCAATTAAAGTTTGTGTAAACCATCTTGAATGAAAAGTATAAACATTATTTCATTCAGCAGGTCTCTGGAAAAGTTTCTTTGATGTCCGTAATTCCTGTGAATCAAGATGGACTAATTATATTGTAGAGTTCATGTCTAGACATTCTTGTAAATTGCTACACATGTATTTCCCTTATCTGTTTGAACTGCTCTGCTCTAGGCCAAATAGTATCCTTCTGCCAGCTTCTAGCTACCTGTAGAGGTATATGAAGTAGGTCTGCTTTTCCAGTATTACTGTATATTCCTGTACTTAATAATCACCAAACTCTTAAAGGCCCTTAATATATGTTAGTAATGAGCATCCTTTGGTTTTATCACTTTTTACCATTTTTCTTGCCTGATTCATGCATTAAAGTGAATGAACAGGGGTAGCTGCTTCTTAACAGAAGCCTTGATTTTCTGGGGAAATTTGTAAAGATCTCTAGATTAGTTCTTGATTTGGCATGACTGATTAAGCAAGCAGCTGTTTACTAAGAGGCAAAGCTGAGAGTAGAACAATTTAATTGGCTTCTATCTGTTGAGCTTTTAATGGAAGTCACAGCTTGAATATATGGAGCTCTTTGTTTTTAAATGAAACATTTTTTCAAAGGGAGACTCTCAACATATATCCAAAGTCTTACCTGAAAATAATTCTGTTCAAAATATAATATTCATCCAGTAAACTCGATTTTGTGGGGGAGAGGGGATGATACATTTTTTAATGGTGAATTATTTGAGTGCTTTTAAATACATTAGTTAAATGAACAATTCATAAAATGGATAAGGTATGATATGTTTTATGACACCTTTTAACATTCATGAAATAAATGCTTTGTATACATTGAATTTTAACAAACTAAATGAGCAGCCCATGCCCCCCTGCTGCTGTAGGATCAGCAGAGAGCATACAAAAGTCTCCAGGGCAAACCTCCTCACATTTAAGATTAGATTCTCCATTCTCTTCTGATTACTGATTGTATTTTTTTCCCAATTTTGTGTCCATCTGGCCTCCAGATACCTATTTGCTTTAATCTTAGAAAAGCATTATTCTCCTTACATCCCACTTAGCAAATTATGGTGCTGCTTAATTTATGTACAAAACTTTTATGTATTGTTTGGTTAATATTAAACCTAGGCTAAAAGGCCACAAATTAAAAATTTAATACCCAATAAACATATGTTGAATTAAAAAGAAGTAAAAGAGCAGTAAAGTTAATGGAGTCTCATAGAGAAGAATTGTAATATCAATATTTTTACCAAGCACGTGCACGCGCGCGCGCACACACACACAAAGAATGAGGAAAGAATTCATTATAGGCATATGAATTCTGTCGGAAGGGGCCCTGTGGGAGACTGATTCTTATTACGATATCCTGGTCGGGAGGGATTATGAAGTGGGGTTATTGCTAGTGCAGTCAATGACTTGGCTTTTCTCTGGTGAATTGACTTCAGTAGGTGACTTTATTTCTTTGCATTAGGCAGCTGGAAATGTATATTGATTTATTTCCTTTTCATTTGAGGATCAGCTCTATCAAAGATGGAGCCATAGAAATGCTATATTTGCTGGATATGAGCAAATGCTTTAGTGCCTTTTTTTTGGGTCTGAATATTCCTAAGATTTTTAGGAGCCAAATAAAGTTCAGCTCAATGAGATAGAAAACACACTTTGAGTGTGCATATATGCATAGTACTGTTCTTTCTGCTAACTTGATTGTTGAGACCTGAAGCTCTTTTATAAAAATCTTTTTTTTTTTTTTAAAGGGATAAAAGCCCTGCAGGCCTTCTGCTCCAAGAACGTGTGTGATTGAAGAGCATGTTTTTAAAGTTAAATTCTCATTTGTGCAGTGACAGTGTTAGCGGTGGAGGGTGTTCAGGTTCTTGGCATTTTGAACAAAGTATTGGACAAAATGCACAAACAAAGCAAGGAAGGAATGAAGCAACAAAAGTAGACATTTATTAAAAATGGAAGTACACTCCACAGGGTGGGAGTGGGTTCTTCCATAGAGGCTCAAGAGCCCAGTTACAGAATTTTCTAGGGTTTAAATACCCACTACAGGTTTCCCATTGGCCACTTATTGTACACCCCATGCAAATGAAGTAGTGGCCCACAACCAGACTGATTGGTTGAGGAAAACAACCAATCAGAGGCTGAAGTGAAATTACAAAGTTACACTTCTAGGCCGGGTGTGGTGATTCAGGCCTGTAATCCCAGCACTTTAGGGCGCTGAGGTGGGCGGATCACGAGGTCAGGAGTTCAAGACCAGTTTGGCCAACATGGTGAAACCCCGTCTCTACTAAAAACACAAAAATTAGCCAAGTGTGGTGGTGTGTGCCTGTAATCCCAGCTACTGGGGAGGCTGAGGCAGGAGAATTGCTTGAACCTGGGAGGCGGAGGTTGCAGTGAGCTGAGATCGATAGCACCACTGCACTCTACCCTGGGGGAAAAGCAAGACCCCATCTGGGGAAGGGAATGGGGGGTGGGGGGGAGGGGAAGCTACACTTCTGTGCAAAGGAAGACTTGGCTGGCAGTTAGATTGGTTGGGGAAAGCAATCAATCAGAGGCTGAAACCAAGTTATAAAGTTGCACTCCTGTGTAAACATCTGATTGGTTCTGGAAAGCAATCGGAGGTACTTTCAGTTTTCCATTTGCCACTCAGAAAAGTGGGGGAGGGGCTTGCAAAGGAGGTAACCTCCAGTTATATTGTTACTTAGGTGTGTAAAGTTGGGCCTTTCTGTTTGATTTAGTTCTAGGAAGTCAGTATGAATCAGCCTTAGGTTCCCCGCCTCGAGACCATATTGTCTTGCCTCAGCAGTGCTATGGCTCTTTTCTAAGACTGTGATCTTAAGATTTTCATTTTGTTTTAAATGTTGTTTGTCCTTTATGGAATTATTTTTTGTTTTGTTATTGCAGGCAGTGTTAATTCTATGATATTTGACTTGATTGTTTCTTAGAAATTATGTAACCAACTGTTTCATATCATAGATGAGAAATTGAGGAATAAAGAAATCAGGTGATTTGTCCTACACTTAATTGAAATATTATTAAAAGAATACTTTTTACTGATAGTACTTGAAATTCCCTGTTAATGTTAAGACTTAGATAATTTTGAATATCATGATGTTAAAATTATAAATGACGGCTGGGCGCGGTGGCTCAAGCCTGTAATCCCAGCACTTTGGGAGGCCGAGACGGGCGGATCACTAGGTCAGGAGATCGAGACCATCCTGGCTAACACAGTGAAACCCCGTCTCTACTAAAAAATACAAAAAACTAGCCAGGCGAGGTGGCGGGCGCCTGTAGTCCCAGCTACTCAGGAGGCTGAGACAGGAGAATGGCCCGAACCCGGGAGGCGGAGCTTGCAGTGAGCTGAGATCCGGCCACTGCACTCCAGCCTGGGCAACAGAGCGAGACTCCGTCTCAAAAAAAAAAAAAAAAAAAAAAAAAAATTATAAATGACACCTATAATATTGAGATCTTTAAGATAATAGATTTTTTCTTTTATTCTGAATACAAACATAAGATACATGACAAATAGATGGTAAAGGTGAAGAAATATACAAAAGGCCAAAAATTCTTAGTTTCTTTATATTCTTACATTTGTTCTAAATTTTAAAAATTTCTAAAATTACAAGACATTTCTTAAAATAAAAAAATTTACTCTAGGTTTATTATGAGATAACAATTTATAGCTGTCATTTATCTTAACAGGTTGAAGAAATATGGAGATCAACACAAAACTGTTCATCAGTGTTATTTGTACCAGCTTTTTCACCTTTCAGCTTCTTTTCTACTTTGTAAGTTACTGGTTTTCAGCAAAAGTTTCTCCAGGTTTCAATAGTCTCAGCTTCGAAAAGAAGATTGAATGGAACTCAAGGTAAAGCATATGAAAATGTAATTGATGAAAAGAAACTAGTTTATGAGATAAAATTATTTAAAATATTTCAAAAAAGTATTTCATTTAGGGTCTAATGTAAGGCCACATTTTTATTTGATCTTAGGAATAAAAGGAAAAACAAGTACATGATCTCATGCAAAAAAAATTTTTTTAAGAATTGATATATTGAAAGATATTAGGATAAATTTATTTAAGTTTCTGAGGAAGTGTGTGAAGATGAAGTAGACTCTAGTGAAGATGAAGTAGACTCCAGCTGACTGTGGATGAGTACTAGTACTTTCATGTTCTTTGAAATATTTATAACAAAAATATTCTTTGGAAATGAAGATGGAAGAAAAAATTAGTCGTACTTTTGAGTAGCTTATACCATACAGCATTGGCCAACTTAGCCAGACCTGGGGCAGTTAAACGCTATACACCAGGGAACACAGTGTACAGTCAGCGCATATGAACCTTTTAATGAACTTTGCATTATAATTTAGAACCCTCCAGCATTTATTATTTTGTTACATAATTTTAAAGTAAAAATTTCTTTTTAGTTTTTTTTAAACAAAAAAGTAAATAGAGAAAGAATTAGACATCTGTTGATATAGAAATCTGAAGTTTTATTTTTTATTTTTATTTTTATTTGTTTATTTTTTTGAGACAGAGTCTCATTCTGTTGCCCAGGCTGGAGTGCAGTGGCGCAATCTTGGCTCGCTGCAACCTCTGCCTCCTGGGTTCAAGCGATTCTCTTGCCTCAGCCTCCCGAGTAGCTAGGATTACAGGCATGCCCCACCACGCCAAGCTAATTTTTGTGTTTTTAGTAGAGACAGGGTTTCACTATATTGGCCAGGCTGGTCTTGAACTCCTGACCTCAGGTGATCCACCCACCTTGCCCTCCCAAAGTGCTGGGAGCCACTGCACCCTGCTAGAGTTTTAAAAAGTTGGTTGCAGTTTTTTTTGTGTGTGTACAACGTATTAATCTCACAAGATTTCAAATACAAAATGGCTCTGATGACTGCTTCACTTGCTTTAGAGCATTTTATGTCCCCAGACATCACTGTGCATTTGTAAACCTCAGTGAGTCAGAGCAGCCATGGCCATATTTTTTGTTGTTGCTATTTAGTTGAAGTTAATACACTTACCATAAAATGGATTCAGCAAGTCTCTAAAGTTTGCTATAATTATCTTTCATTGAAATTTTCTTTTAAAAGTCAAGAAATTCTGTCAGGATTGAGTGTTTGAGAATGGTCATATCTGATTTGAAATTCCCTGTCTTTCTTTGAACCAAATTGTTTTGCAGGCATCTACTTTTGTGATTCAGACTGTGAATTTAATAAGATTCTAGTTGTTTTCTTTTGCACTTTACAATGATGTATCAGGTTCATACATGCCAAAGTTCTTTTCACTCAAAAAGCAAGATTTATTTCTCCACATATTTTCAAAAAATAAGCAGTATGATTATTTTGTCTTAAGACTAGCACAAAAATATTGTTCAAATATGTTATACTAGAGATACCATTACTTTAAAAAATCTTTTCTAACATATGAAGATAGATGGAATGGTAGGAAAGAGAAGGGGGTACATACATTCTCTGATTAAATTTTGAACTATTTTCATTTCCTCTTTACTCTGGTTAGGATAGGTAAAGGCATTTGAATGTTGGGTAGCTGCAAGTCAAAGAAATAGGGAAGGGTACAGAGAGATAGAAGCCAAGGTGAAAATGAAATGAACTTGAAAAATATTTTGCATTATCTAGTCTTATCACTACCATTCTATGACACAGGAAATACCATTTGGGAGACTGAGTTTCTATTTGAAAAGGAGTCTGGGATTATATAAAATTAATTTAGGTATTCAATGGTGCTTTTCTTTCAAGTTTGCTCCTGCTTGTCACTCCAGCGTTGTTTACATAGGACTTAAGCTGTGTGGTGGAGAAGTGCAAAGTAGGAAAAGGAGGCTGTATTTTGAGTAAAGTATGTATAAATGTCTTAAAATTCAGCCTTCTGTATGTTTGAAACATACAGATAAACACACATAATTCTTTCTAGTAATCAGGAAAGAGTCTCTAAACAATGAATGGTCTGAGCCATCTAGTATAAAAAGAAATGGAGGAAAAAAAATTACTGGAAATGCCCACTTGAGAGACAGCAGTTTAATTACAAGTGAGAAATTGTTGTACTCAATTGTTACTTTTTCTGAAAATGTATATACTTACAGGTGTTATATCTTGTAAAAAATTTTCTTAATTATATTCAGTTTCTTGCCTATCACATCGAAAGTCTTATTGTGTTAAAATACTACTAATTTTTAAATGTTTCTCTAAAATTTAGCTCTTTTTGACTGAGCTATATAATTTCTGTTGGCAATATTTGCACTACTTGTGATTAAATTAAAATTGCTATTCTAAAATGGCCATT